>NC_056737.1:716864771-717464771 GCF_019279795.1 Protopterus annectens
TCTTTGGAAAGGACCAATTCTTTGAAGGCCAATTCCTGCTGAACCTTGGTGGCTGAACCTGGAGGAAATCCTTTACTGTCTGTACTGATTTTGCCTTCTCTTCAATAGACTTCAACACATCCTGAGCATTAGCACCAAAAAGCTTCTGTTTATCCAGAGGTGCGTCCAGGAGCTTTACTTTAACATGATCTGGCAGTGGCTGTTCTTTCAACCAAGCATGTCTGGATAACAGCCCTGTCATAGCTGCCCTACATGAAGCCTCCAATGCATCATAACCACACTGTAGAAAATGATTACTAACCTGCTGGGTATTATGAACCAAATCCTGCAATGCCTTTCTATCTATAGGCTCAGGAGAGGCCATCTTTTTCTGCAAATCATCCAGTAAATAATCCTGGTACTGAAACATATGAAAAAGGCAGTTAAGTGACCTCATGGCAAGGGTGGAAGAGGTATAAACTTTTTTTTTTACCCAATCTCTCCAGGGACCTTGCTTCCCTGTCAGCTGGCAGTGGATTCTTGGCTGAGGAGGTAGCCACTCCTTTGGGGCCCTGTGAAATAGTTTCTAGATCCACAGAATAGGCCTTAAAGAGATGCTTGCGAGTGTCAGGGACCCTGTAATATCTGTCTGGCTTGCCAGGAGCAGGAGGGAGAGAATCAGGGGAAGCACTGGAGTCGGAGAAAACATCATCCAGGACATCCAAAACTGGAGGGATAGCTAAAGGTCTGTGCTGGGGCAACTCAAGGAAGGTACGTAGCCTTTTCCTAGAGTCAGAAAATTCCTGACCCTGCCACTTAAAATGTTCCCTCATGGAGCGGAGGACTTCACCGAAAGAAAAATTCTCTGGAGGAGAGGCAGAGGGAATAGATTCCTCAGCATCAGAGTCCTCATAGGCCTGGAAGGATTCTTCTTGGGTATCTATATGCTCTGAATCCCCAGAGGCTTCATCTGAAGCGAGGTTGTCTGCCTGCTCAGTTCTAGGCCTTTTTTCTGCAGGCGGCTGAGAAGCTCTGTCTGGGTGAGGCTGAGACCCCCTGATAAGAGAGATGAGATCTGCAGCCAGAGACATGATTTGTCTGTCAGAAGAAGGGGCCTGAGAAGGGGGTTTAGGATGGGCCTTGGCCTGGCTGGCGGCCTTAGCACGTGCAAAGGCCTTGATTGACATGGATACAGGAGGCCTAGCTGCCCCATGTGCAGGGGTAACTTTGTCCACGGGAATGGTGTCGGGTAGATCCAGAACTTCGGTTTCCGGAGGAAAATCAACAACCGGCACCGGTGTAGTCTCCGAGACAGAGGGAAGAGTTAGCGGTGTCGTCGGCCTGGAGCAGTGGAATTACCGCTTCGAAGGACCGAAGCACTCGGAGGGCTTAGCGTAATATCGGTGGAAGAGCGGGCCGAGTATGTCGGTCGGTCCTTTGGATTTTGGTAGTTTGTGCTGTCGGTTGTTCCGGCGGCATGTTATAGCGTAGGATTAGCCAAAAAGTCTTTGGCAAACTCTGCCCGGCGCCTGAGAGTGCGCTTATTAAAGCAAGTACAGGCAGCACAGGCCGAGATGTCGTGGTCTGGGCCCAGGCAAGGGAGGCAGTAAGAATGGAAGTCCTTATGAGGTATTTGTTTACCACAAGACAAACAATTATCAACTTTCTCAATTTGTTCTGACATCGGCTGAGGCAAGAAAAAATGTTCTCAAGGTACTTAGCTTTTAGATGACTTCGGTAACTGAAAACACAGGAGCTGACCGACCGGCACTTGCGAACTGCTTCTGCTTCGGGCACCGCGCGGCAAGAAAGACTGAAAAAGATGGCGTCGGCTGATGCCTTTATACTCCAGCCGCTCTGACGTCGGGGAGGAGATGACATCGGCCGACGCCGGGCCCGGATTTTGGAATCTGGCCGACCGAGGGGCTGCCTGAGGCAGGACAACCCATATGTCAGGACTGCAGCTGCATTCTTGAAGGACATCTGGCAGTTTAAGACCCTAATGGCCAAAGTTGCAAAAGTGCAAACCCTCTTACTCAATCTGTCCAGGGCCCTGGAATCTCTATCAGTGGGGGGTAGAGTTTTTGGCAGTAGTAACCTTAATTCCTTTGGGTCCCTATGAAATGGTCTCAGGATCCGCAGTAGGATTCTTAAATAGGAACTTGTGAGAGTCAGGTACTCTATAATACCAGTCAGGTTTTCTGGGAGCCGGAGGTAAAGTGTCAGGGGCCAGGCTAGATTCCAAGAAGGCATCATCTTCAATGTCCAGTACAGGAGGAATAGCTAAAGGCCTGTGTTGAGGTTGGAGTCAGACTAATCCTTGCTTTCCCAGCGGAAATGCTCCCAAAAGGTATGCAAAGTTTCACCAAAAGAGAAATCCTCTGCAGGGGAAGCAGAGGGAATGGAGTCCTCTGCATCAGAATCTTCATAGGTGGAAAAGGGCAACTCTTGGTCATCAGAAAAAAAAGAAATTTCAGAATCCTGATCAGAAGAATCAGAAGAAAATCAGTTCTAGGTCCCTTAGAGGGAGAAGGCTGGCATCCCCTGATTAGAGTAATAAGGTCTTCAGCCATTCTTATCGCTTGTTTTTTAGCCATAGGGGAATGACCATGAGGTCTGGGCATCGTTTTTTTAGTCGTGGATTGAGATTTAGGCCTTGAAGAAGAAGATGGCATTGGTTTAATATGCAAGTCAGTAGACCTGAATGCACCCAAAGACGCCGGTGCCTGCACAGTGGCTCTGGACCCATCCAAGGTAGAGACATCCGCAGGTTCCACAGCTGAAGCATCTCGCGGCATACCTGACTCCAAATGGGTCTCAGTAGAGACCTGAGAATCTGAAGTAGCAGGTATCAGGGGCTGCAAAAGCACCTCACTGAGTACTGGCGAACTGGTGACTAGCTTAACGGAAGCGGCGTCGGCAGCTTTGGACCTATGTCTTTATCTTTGCGTTTTTTCAGAATATCGGTAGTCAGGTGGCTTACCGAAGCCATTTCTGGATAATTGAACTGAGTACTAAAATATTTAGATGCGAAAATGAACAGACGACAAACAGTTCAAGGTTTGAATAAGGCACAAAACAGACAGCGACGTACATCGTGGTCTGGGCCTATGCAAGGAATGCCGTACGAATGAAAATCTTTATGAGGTATTTGCTTTACACAAGAAATACAATTGTTAACTTTTACTGACATCGGTTTACAGCAAGAAAAAGTTTCCCCAACGGGGTACTTCGCTTTGTTGAAGACTTCGGATCTGAAACTCTAAAATGAAAATTTCAGGAGTCGGCCAACCGGCACTTGCAGACTGCTTCTGCTTCGGGCACCGCACGGCAAGAAAGACTGATGTAATGGCATGGGGTGCATGCTTTATACCCCCCCCCCGACTGCTTGACGTCATGGACGATGGAACAGCAACCAATGCAAGACCCAAGACTTTGACAATCAGGCCGACTGAGGGGTACCTGCAAGTAGATAACCCAAATGTGATGACTGCAACAGTGAAACACGAAGAACATCAGCATAATACTGGGTGATTTCAACTACCCTGCCATTAACTGAGAAAACTACTCTGGTACCAACACTTTTTCCAATGGTTCTTGAGATTCATAAATTCCAACGCCCAGGATCAACTAATCCATTGTCCTGCCAGGGGCTCCAATATCCTAGACCTGGTCATCCCCAACATGGGAGCAAGATGCTCCACACCAGTGGTCACCCCCTCATCGGTCAGGTCTGACCATAAGCAAATCACCCTTCACATCCACATCCCACCCCCAGTAAGAAACCACCGTAAAAGACTTCTCCAAAGCCAACTTCATGCTACGCAAGTCAGAAGTGACAAACTTCTTGACACCCATGCAGACGGGATCTGAAAGTTCGATTGCTTAATCCTACACTAAGGGTCTGTACGAGCACATCCACTCGTGCATGAATCGTGCCATCCCAAATAGAACCAAGATGCTTTCCTCCAAAAAAAGGAAGCCAATCTGGTGGTCCCCTGCCATAAACAAACTTCTAAAACAGAAGGAAGAAACTGCTGCAGAAAAGAGGAAAATTCCAGGATGCAAAAAACTCCCTTACCAGCCTAAGTAAGAAGCTGAGATCCCTCTTAAAATCCTCCAAAGCTAGTTAGGAAAATAAAACTGCCAAAGATTCCAAAGACAACCACAAGGCATTCTATAGTTATGTCAAGAATCTAAATGGCAATGCTCAGATCTGCTCTGAGTTACAACAGAATGGCATTAAATATACTAATCCCAAGGATATTGCCAATATCCTGGCAGATCGATTTAATGCCAACTTCACCCCCCCTCTCACCCCCTGAAGGGCTCATCTCAATACCAAAAGATTGCCAAATTCCGGTAATCCCAGCCACACAGGTAGAAACCGCACTCTCCAAAGCTAAGAATACAACATCCATGGGACCAAATGACATCCCGGACTGTGTACTACATGAACTACAAAATGAACTGGCACCTCACCTAAGTGCCATGTTTAATCATAGGCTCACCTCAGGCTTCGTGCCCACTGAGTGGCGCACAGCTACAGTTATTCCACTCCACAAGGGGATATCCACCTTGGATCCCGGAAACTACCGTCCCATCAGTCTGACAAGCCTGATCTGCAAGGGCATGGAAAGCATTATCATGGAACTTATAAACAAAGACATTGGCAACCTTCAAACACTGGACCCCACCCAGTCTGGGTTCGTGAAGGGCCAATCTTGTCTCCTGAACCGAGCTGACTTCTTCGAATCAGTCTCCAGAGCTGTGGACGAGGGTAAGGCGGTCCACACAGCCTATCTGGACCACGCCAAGGCCTTCGACACCATCCCCCACTCTGGAATCATAGATAAATTTACTAAGCTGGGCATAAATCCCTACATCACTCGATGGGTTGCCAACTGGCTTACTGACAGAACCCAGACTGTAAAAGCAGCCGACTCCAAATCCAGCTCCAGACAAGTGGAGTACCTCAGGGTTCAGTCCTGGGACCGCTCTTGTTTGGCATCTACTTCTCTGAAGTACAGGCCAACACTAAGGGACTCTGGCTAACAAAATTCACAGATGACTGCAAACTGTGAGCGATTACTGAATCCCCAAATGATGTGGATATTCTACAAAAGGGCCTTACAGAAACAGATGCTTGGTGTCACAGCCATGGGCTCAAGGTTAATGCCAAGAAATGTATAGTTATCCCCTTTGGGAAAAACCATGTACCCATGAATTACCACATAGGTTGGAGTACACTAAACACAAAAAGTGTGATGAGAGACGTAGGGACACAGGTGGACAGTGGTGTCACCTTCGATAGCCACATCGCCACAACAGTCAGGAAATCCTTCTATGTGGCACACCTCATCACTAAGGGCTTTTCATCCAGAAAAAAAAGAGGGTCATTGTCCGACTGTACTCATCCCTCAAACTCATTATAGAGTGCAATGCACAGTTTGGTATGTACCTCACAAGCAACAGCTGGAAAGGCCGCAGAAATACCTCACTAAAAGAATCACAGGCCTAAAGCAAATGCCCTATGCTGACCATCTAAAAAAACTCCAGCTATACTCTGTGGCATATCATCTACTCAGAGGCAATCTCTGCTTAACATACAAGGCTATGTCAAACCCTGAGCTGTTTGACATGCTCCACTTAAAGAAATCCCAATCCCTCAGAGCCACACAATCCAGGGATCTACACCTTGTCATCACAATGAACAAAACATTCTGGAGGGATAGGTTCCTGACCCAGGGACTCCCCATACTCTGGAATAGACTGCCCATACATGTCAAGCAGAGCGCCTCCTTGGCCCTCTTCAAAAGGAACCTTGACGATTGGATGGGAGATACGAAATTCACCCCGGGGATCACGTCAGTCACCCTGTTAGGGGTCCAGGGAAGTAAACATTGTGGGAAGAAATGTCCAGGGAATTGTTATGGCTAGGCTTGTATAGGCCCTAGGGCCAATAGCCTAGTACCAACCTATGAACCTATATACAGATATATATACATACATATATATATATATATATATATATACACACACACACACACATATATATATATATATATATATATATATATATATATATATATATATTCTCTGACCAAATTCTGATGGATTTACTGCACATCAAAAATACCCTCTAGGGAATCTAAACTTCTGCAGCATTAGCAGAAAGGCTAGGAGGGAACGGTATCTCTCACACAGGATACCACTCCTGTGGAACAGAATCCCCTATCCATGTAAAACCAAACTCATCCCTGTCCATGCTTCAGCACAACTTCGATATATGCATAAGACACAGAAAATTTACCCCACAGCTGCACCCTGTACTACTCAAGGGCAGAAGTATCTCATAAATGCTTTATCCTATACATGGATCCAAAAATTACCTATAGTACTATCCAGTTATTCTCAGCAGGGTAATTATAAACATTGACCATGGGATGTACAAGGCTAATCTCTAACCAAATGGGATAGGTTAATTAGAGAATAAAAAGGGAAAATATGTAGGCCTGCAAAGACAGCTGCCCTAATAGTTATGAACCTAATAAAACCATAATCCTTTAGCATGACAAATGAGAAGTTATTCCCGATGTTTTGCATAAAAAGTACAGTTTTGTACCTACCATAAATGTAGATGTTAGAGTGTACACCCTGCTGCAGTCATCACACTTGGGTTATCCTGCCGTCAGGCGGTCCCGCAGTCGGCCGGAATTACAAAGTCTTGGTCCGGCGTCGGTTGCTGTCGCTTCTTCTCTGACGTCAGTGCGCCAGGGGTATATATATTGCATCCGACGCCATTTTCTTCAGTTTTTCTTGCCCCAGATGTCAGGTGCCCCCAAAAAGGTGGTCAGTAATTAGTACCAAATTAAGCAATTTTTGCACAAACACAAAATCCCTCCAGCTATAAGCAAATACAGCAGGAAGGTAATGTAGAGATTTAGCCAGTTAGATCAGAGGGGATGGAGGGAGGGTAACCAGGACTGCAGCAGGGTGCACACTCGAACATCTACATTTATGGTAGGTACAAAACTGTACCATGTTCATCGTGTTACCCTGCTGCAGTCATCACACTTGGGTAGAATCCCAAAGCTAAGGATGGGTGGAGGAGTCATAGAGGGTTAGAAGAGGCTAGAAGGCCCTGTAGAACTGCAGTGGCGAAGCCAGCTCTAGTCTTAGAGTAAAGTGGTAAGTTGATAGTGTTTGCTAAAGGTGTGTACTGAACTCCAATTTGCAGCTTCCAAAATCTCCTTGGTTGGAACCCCCCTGAGGAAGGCTGTAGATGTAGCTGTTGCCCTGGTAGAATGGGGCCTAATGGTAGCAGGAACTGGTTTTCCATGATGGGTATAGCAAAAAATTAATGCAATGTCCTATCCATTTGGAAAGGATTTGTTTAGATATAGCCTTCCCTTGTGAAGCTGTAGCATAGGATACAAAGAGCTGGTCAGATTTTCTGAAAACCTTAGTTTTATCCTAGTAACGAAGTTGCCTGTGAATGTCCAAGGAATGCGGGAATCTTTCTCCTTTGTTCTGTGGATTTGGGAAGAAGGTGGGTAAGTGAATGGTTTGATTTAAAGCCACAATGGAAACCACCTTAGGCATGAAGGAAGGATTAGTTCGTAGAGAAACTCTGTCTTGATGGAAAATGAGGAAAGGTTCCACTGCCATTAGTGCCTGCAGCTCTGAGACTCTTCTAGCTGAAGTAATTGCAAGCAGCAGGGCAGTCTTCCACGATAGAAACTGTAGATCTGCAGAGACAGCTGGTTCAAAGTGAGGTAGCGTAAGTTTTTGCAGAACAAAATTGAGGTCCCATGTTGAAATAGGTGCTCTCCTGGGGGGCCTAATGATTTTTTGCCCCTCTGAGGAACTGCCTTAGAAGTGGATGTGAAAATAAGGGTGGATCCGTGTTGTAGTGGGCTGAAATAGCTGATGCATGGATTTTAATGGAAGAAAAAGAAAGTCCTTTGAGCAACATCTCAGTTAAATACATAGAATCTGAGGCATGTAAGGCTGAAGTGTGTTTTGGCCTTTAGCTTGGTTCCAGGTGCAAAACCTTTTCCATTTGTCCGAGTAGGCCTTCCTGGTGCTGGGCCTCCTAGCTTCCAGAATAACATCCATAACTGCTTGGGAAAGAGGAGCTGGCTGGATGCTTAGGTGATTTGCCATGCAGCCAGGTTTAAGGTTTTGAGCTGGCTGTGAAGAATCTGATTGTTTTGCTGTGTGAGCAAATGGGCAAATTGTGGTAAAATCCAAGGTGGGCCCTGGGCCATATTCCTCAATAGTGGGTACCACTGCTGGCGTGGGCCAGTCTGGGGATATGAGTATCAGTCGTGGTCTCTCCTTTCTGACTTTCAGAAGCACCTTTGTGAGGAGAGGCAATGGAGGGAAGGCATATACGGTCAGGTTTTTCCAACTGAATGAGAGTGCGTCCACTTTCCAAGCTTGATGGTGAAGTGTCCTTGTGCAAAATTTTGTCAGCTGATAGTTTTGAGGACTGGCAAACCGGTCTATGTCTGGAAGGCCCCATTTTGAGTTATCATTGCAAATACTTGTGGATCCAGTTTCCACTCGTGGGGATCCATGATGTTTCTGCTGAGGTCGTCTGCCAATGTGTTCTTTTTTCCTGGCAGGAATTGAGCTTGTAACTGAACTTGGTAAGCCAGAGCTGTGTTCCACAAGGTCATTGCTTGCCTGCATAGAGGGTAGGAGTGTGTACCCCTTTGTTTATGTACCACATTACTGTGGTGTTGCCCGTCCTTACTGTAAGTTGTCCTGGATGTAATACATTCTTGAAGGCTGTCAGAGCATTCTGTACAGCTAGCATCTCTTTTTGATTGATGTGCAGATTCCTTTGATCTGCAGTCCATACGCCTTGAACACACTGTCCTGCCATGTGTACCCCCCAGGTGTAGTCCGATGCATCTGTTGTCATAGTCTGCCTGGCTGGGGGCAAGGTGAAAGGCTGACCCTTGTTGAGGTGACATGCCTGTGACCACCATAGAAACTCCTGTTGTAGGCAGGGAATAAGAGATATCCTTGTGTCCAAGCTGTGGCTGTGTTGAGACCATACGCTTTTTAGGTAGCACTGTAATTTCCTCATATGCAGTTTTGCAAATGGTATTAGTAGTATGCAAGATGCCATGAAGCCCAAGGCATGCAGAATTTTTCTTGCAGGTAGTTGGTTCTTTGTTGCCACTGTTTTGAAATATTGAGTCAGTTGTAGTTGTTTGTCTGGCGTCAGATAAGCCTTCTGGGCCGTTGTATTCAAGCTGGCACCCAGGAATGTCATATTTTGTGAGGGTACTAGTTTTGATTTCTTTTCGTTTACTGTGTACCCCAGGCAACTTAAAAGATGTTTTACAAAAGCCAGATGTTGTAAGAGAATGTCCTTGCTTTCTGTTTGGATGAGGCAGTCATCCAGGTATGGGTATATTTGAATTCCTCTTTGTCTGCAGTATGCAATTACTGGTGCCAGGCATTTTGTGAAGACCCTGGGCGCAGTAGATAAGCCAAAGGGCTGTGCAGAGAATTGGTAATGGGTTGAACCTGCAATGAAACGGAGGTATCTTCTGCAACTTTGTCTGATAGGGACATGCAGGTATGCCTCCTTGATGTCCAATGTTAGTAGCCATGCTTTCTTGCCCAACATGGGAAGCTGCTGTAGTGTTAGCATCTTGAATTTGGGTACTTGTAAGAAGGTGTTTAGTATTGAAAGGTCCAGAATTGGTCTCCAGGCATTGTCCTTTCTGGGAACTAGAAAGAGTCTTGAGTAAAATCCTTGGCCTTGCTCTCGCGTAGGTACCAGTTGAATAGCTCTCATGTCCATGAGAGCTGTAGTTTGTTTTTATGCCTCTGCCCATTGATTTTGAGGCAGGTTTGGCATTCCTCTTTTCATTGGCAAGGTGTGAAAATGGAATCTGTATCCTCGTGAAATTATGTCTAGGACCCATTTGTCCTTTGTGACAATGTGCCAGTTGTCTGAAAAAAGTGTGAGTTTTCCTCCCAAGGGGGCTGCCAAGAGAGTGTTGCTTGGCCAGATGAGGTGCAAGTCATTGAGTTTGCCTTCTGGTAGTTTGGGACCCGTCTTCTCCTCCCTTCTGTGTTGCAGTGCCCCATTGTCGAGGTTTGTATTGGGCTTGTGGCTGTCCTCTGCCTCTTGGACGTCTGTATTTACCCCTCTGTGGTCTGTCAGTAGCTGGAAAGGACCAATTTTTTGTTGGCCAATTTCTGCTGAAGCGAGGGGGCTGTACCTGTAGAAAATCTTTGACTGTCTGCACAGATTTTGCCTTATCCTCCATTTTCTTTAAGACTTGTTCTGCTTAAACTCCAAAAAGAACATCCTGCTGTAAGGGATCATCTAGAAGCTTTGCTTTAACATGATCAGGCAGAGTTTGTTACTTTAACCAAGCATGCCTACGTATAACAGACCCAGTGACAGCTGCTCTGCAGGAAGCCTCCAAAGAATCAAACCCACATTGTAAAGTATGTTTGCCCACCTGTTCAGGTGCATGCAACAGATCCTGCATTTCTTTCAATTCAGACTGTTGAGGGAGTGTGCTCATTTTCTGTTTTAACCGAGACATTAGAAACTGCTGATATTTCAGCATGTGAAATTGGCAATTTAGTGCCCTCATAGCTAGAGTGGCTGAGGTGTAAACCTTTTTCCCCCCACCTGTCTAGTGCTCTGGAGTCCCTTTCAGAGGGTACAGGATTTTTTGCCATAGAAGCCTTAGCCCCTTTTGGACCCTGGGAGATAGTCTCTGGATCAGCAACAGGGCTTTTATAAAGGAATTTGTGGGAATCAGGCACTCTACACTATGTCAGGTTTGGCTGGAGCAGGAGGAAGAGAATCTGGGTTCAAACTAGATTCTAAGTAAACATCATCCACAATGTCTAAAACTGGGGGGGATGGCAAGTGGTCTGTGCTGGGGGAGTAAAAGAAACTCTCAGAGCCTTTTCTTTGAGTCAGAGTAGTCCTGGCCTTCCCAGTGAAAATGTTCCCTCATAGTGTGTAAAGTTTCCCCAAAGGAGTAGTCTTCAGGAGGAGAAGCTGAGGGAATAGAATCTTCAGCATCAGAATCTTCATAAGGGGAGAAAGAGTAATCTTGGTCCTCAGAGGAGCCTGAGGAAATAGACACTTGATCAGAGGAGGCATAATCTTCCTCTTGTCTAGGCCTTTTGTCGGGTGGGGGTTGGGAACCCCTGATTAAAGAGATCAAATCTTCAGCCATTTTGAGCATCCGTTTCTTAGGCATGGGGCCTTGAACTGGAGACTGAAGTGCAGTCTTTTTAGGTTAAATAGGAGTCTTACGCTTAGGATACGTTTTTATGGTGAGCGTCGGTCTGAAAACGCCTTCAGAAACCGAAGGTGTTTCTGCAGCACTGACATCTCTTTCTGTAGTGTCGTCGGTAGGAGCTAAACAAAATGGCTGCGTCAGCCTTGCACTCTCCGCCAAAGGCTCCGAAGTGGTCTCGGGTTCCAGATCTGCATTAGTCAGGGGCTGCGTCGGCGCCTTGCTGAAGACCGGTAAACCGGAGACCGGTCCAGCCGAGGCCTCGGAGTCTGGCTTGGGCCTAGGCTGCCTGTTCTTATCCTTGTGTTTTTTGTGCACGCCGGTGGTCAGTTGCTCCGACGGCATTGTGCAGTTAAATTTTCTACCGAAGTAGTGTCATGCGAAATCAAAGCGTCTTTTTATAGTACGCTTATTAAACCTAGCACAAAAACGACAACCAGTGACATCGTGGTCTGGGCCTAGGCAAGGTATGCAGTAAGAATGAAAATCCTTATGAGGTATTTGCTTCCCACAAGAAATACAATTGTTAACTTTTTCTGACATCGGTCTGAGGCAAGAAAAGTTTCCCCAACGGGGTACTTAGCTTTATTGAAGACTTCAGATCTGAAATTCGACTTCGAAAATCTCAGGTTTCGGCAAACCGCACTTGCGAACTGCTTCTGCTTCGGGCACCGCGCGGCAAGAAAGACTGGAGAAAATGGCGTCGGATGCAATATATATACCCCTGCCGCACTGACGTCAGGGAAGAAGCAACAGCAACCGACGCCAGACCAAGACTTTGGCATTCTGGCCAACTGCGGGACCGCCTGATGGCAGGATAACCCAAGTGTGATGACTGCAGCAGGGTAACACGATGAACATCACAAAATTAATGTTTGTAAACATGTTAATTTACATAAAAGAATACCTCCAACAAGTGTACTACTATCCAAAAAAATATCTGGTCAGCTCTATGCACAGATACGGTTTCGCTTCTCAACAGTGAAGAAAAGTTTTGCAACATGCCACACGTGTTCTTCACTGCATCTGCTGATGTCAGCAAACCTGAGGACCGCCTATGCAATAATTTCATTAGTACCAGATGGATGTAGGGATATCTGCGCAGACTTTTTCCTATGATAGATCATGCAAGTGGAGGCAAATTCCTATACCAAGGCATGCAAGAAGTTAAGCTTTCCTTTCCTTGATTCTAAGACAAAGTAAAAGTAATGAAAGTTTTATTAAGTACAGGCTGGTTCCTTGTAATTAAACCATACTGAAGGAAGAACAGAAACCTCAAGACTGAGATAAATTGCAAAGGACATGGACTTTTCCTTTAAGTAGACAGAGTATATTGGTTTAGTTTAAAGTTTAGTTTATGCATTCATTCTGAAAGTGTGTATGCTGGACTACATTCCTAGAAACAACTCGGGTTGGAAGAACCACAGCCGTAGAACTGTGCAATTACTGTTTGGACTCAAGTCAAGAAGCATATGGGAATTGCAAAAATCTTTAGCTATGAGTAGCTATAGGTCTGGATAAACCTCTAGCTGGAATTCTTCCATATGCCATTTCTCTGGGTTCAATACTTTTTCTTCATATTTTCTTTCTGGAAGTTTACAGGCATTTGTAAATTTGATTTTTACAGAGCTTAAATTTTCTTTATTTCAAATAATTTTATTATTTTCCTTTCTAAAGTTTGAGGCTGGTAGTTTAAGAATTAACATAAGGGTATGTCTAAATGGAACTAGTCTGAACACAACTGTTGGCCTCTGCCTTTCAAAATACTTGCTGTTGAAACATTTGTTACCATACCAACATTTAACAGTTGGCTTAATTTGATAGCAAATGTGTTCTTTTTGTATCAGAAAAGTCTGGCTAGTGGCAGCATCTCCATAAAACAGGTAAAGTGGGTTGCTACTGAAGAAATATCAATAACCCACTTGTAAAAACACAATGCACATAGTGTGTGCAGTAACAATCTTGGACACTTTTACAATTACTATGGTAAGAAACAGCACTGAAAAGCATGAACCATAGTAGGCAAGATACAGAAGGCAGTGAAGCATCACTATACTACAGATGATTAGTGGAAAACATCTGGGTGCGGCAGATGCTGCTATTGTAAGCAGCAGCAGTGTACTTTCAGTCTACCCTAAAGGGCAATCACTTCTTGCACATTTTTTTATGGTAGCAAAGCCGAAATAAAGACTTCACTTTACTTCACACATTAATGGGCAACTGGTGAGGATCATGAGAATTCGGCCCTTGTCCATCACATATTAAACTGATTTGAAGCAGTGTGGATACAGTCACCCACGCTGTTTTGTAGGCTCTTACAAGTTATCAATAGAAAATGTATATACCCTTTCGGCCAAGATACAATAGTATAACTTACATAGTATGTATTTTTTTTTTTTTAACATACATTAACATACGTTAAGGCAAATATGAGACTTGTGAAGTGCTAAACGATGGTGGTGTCACAGCTGACTAAAGAACACAAATGGATAGAAATCCAATCTGCTGGCATGACCAAAAGAAAGACAATCTCGAGTGCAGTGCACATTCCGGTAAACTCCAGAAAGCATGGTAGCAGCTGTATTTCACGGCATGCAGCAAAACAATAAATTCTAAACTTAGTAGATCCGACCGACCGGCACTTGCGAACAGCTTCTGCTTCGGGCGCCACGCGGCAAGAAAGACTGGTGAAAATGGCGTCGGCTGATGCCTTTATACCCGAAGACCAACAGAGATGACGTCGGGTGAAGTGCGACATCAGCCGAAGCCGGACCCGGACTTTGGAATCCGGCCGACTGAAGGGCTGACTGACGACAGGACAACCCAGTTGTTATGACTGCAGATGCATCCATGAAGGACATCAATAAATTCTAAACTTAGTAACTTCAAAATGCAGCCTAAACTGAAAAAATGGAGAAACAATTGGAAGCAACACATTTAAAAGCACCTCAGAAGAAAAAGCATGTGGTACAGGACAGAGAGAATCAGTAAGGAAAAAAAACAGCAATATAAAAGAATCGGTAAATCTCTGCCAAAAATCTCATGAGTAATGGGGTGGAAACTACTCAGCCCTGGGTGTCACTGTCAGTGCTACACTGTTTTCTAAATATAAGGAGGGGATGACATGACACACATGTTCAAATGCCTATTGGTAAACAAAATGGTCAACAGGTGAGGCTTTCAACCATTCTGGTTTCAGGCAAAGCTGTGCATGCTTTAAGTAAAATGCTTGAGAAGGACTGTGTAAGCGTATTTAAAAGTTACCACTATAAACATAGTTCTTATGCTTGTATGAAAAAATGGATAAAGGAGAAGGACAGAGGCCTGTGTTAGTGAATTCACTGCATAAATAAGCATTTAATTTAAGTGGGTCAGCAGATGTCAAGTTACTACTTTTGAAATGTTAGAACACCTTATTATATAAGGGAATAAGAAGTTATGTACCTACCATAACGTTCCATGTTAGTTGTCTTCTTCTCGCCTTCTTTCTTGCTGGATGGGTTCGGAGCCGAGATCTTCGACTCCGACTCGGCCAATACTAAAGCTCGAGAGCTAATTCCACCGGCTCGAGGCTCCCCTATATCCCACAATGCTAGGCGGTAACTACTCAGATCTCGTTTGACAGCTATACCAAGCAACCCTAGTCTCCACAGAATGGAGTAGGGAAACCCACCTCAAAACAACCTGCGTGAAAGGTATCACAGACCTAAGAAAGGAGAAAAAGAGGTGGAAGAACGTGTGGTAATGACGACTTCCAGAGGAAGAACACAAACTGAATTCCTGTCGGTCTGTCCAGGCTTGGGGGAAGGAGGGTGGGGCCTTGAAGAAAGAAGAGAAGAAGACAACTAACATGGAACGTTATGGTAGGTATATAACTTCTTAATGTTAAGTTGTCTATCTCGCCTTCATTCTTGCTGGATGGGACCGCGTCCCTAGCACCTTATCCCGGGTGACCTATCGGAACAGACTCTTGAGAACAGTGGAACCAAAATTGGCATGGCTTCTGGAAACCATGTCCAATTTGTAATGTGAAATGAATGTATGAGGAGAAGCCCAGGTGGCTGCTGCACAAATGGAATCTATTGGCAGCCTATCCTGAAAAGCTACGGATGTAGCTAATGCCCTAGATGAATGAGCTCTAGGTCTTGAGGGTAGTTTTTGATGTCTGATCTCATAGATGAAGGTAATTGTAGAGGTGAGCCATCTAGAGAGGGATACTTTAGTAACAGGAAGGCCCAATTTCCCTTCCGCATATAACAGAAACAATTGATTAGATTTCCTGAATTGTTTAGTCCTGTCTAAGTAATATCTAAGTTGTCGATGAACATCCAAAAAATGTAGCTTTTGTTCCGACCTGTTTGAATAGTTGGGGAAAAAGACGGGGAGATCAATAATTTGGTTTAGGTTTACTTGAGAGGAAACTTTGGGCAAAAAGGATGGATTAGTACGGAGGGATACCCTATCTTTGTGAAACACTAAGTAAGGAGGACGACTGCACAGAGCATGGAGTTCAGATACCCTTCGCGCTGAAGTTATAGCTACCAGAAAAAGTGTCTTCCAAGAAAGCAACTTCAGAGAACATGAAGCCGCCGGTTCGAAGGGGGGAAGGATTAAGGATGCCAGAACCAAGTTCAAATCCCACTGAGGTGGGGGATCTTTGACTGGAGGTTTGAGAAGAAATACGCCCCTTAAAAAGGCTTTACAGAGTTTGTGAGCCATGATGCTAGACTCAGAGACACCAACATGAAAATTAGATATGGCAGCCAATTGAACTCTAATGGTAGATGCAGATGATCCTAAATGAAAGAGTTCTGCTAGAAAGTCTAGAATAGACTGGATAGGTGCAGTAAAGGGATCTATGTTTTTTGATGTTGCCCAAAAGGAGAAGCGTTTCCATTTGCTACTATAAATCTTCCGGGTAGAAGATTTATGAGAGGCTATCAAGATATCTCGGACAGAGCGAGATATTAAAGGAAGCTTGGCTAAGGTTGGAATCGGAGAAACCACGCTGTGAGGTTTAGAGAAAGCAGAGATTGGTGCAGCTGACCCGATTGGTGGGTTATCAGATCTGGTACTGGGTCCAGATGCCAAGGCTGCTCAAAAAGGTAATGATGAAGAAACGGAAACCATATCTGTCAAGGCCAGTAAGGGGCAATGAGGATCATTGTCACTCTCAAGGCGATGGCTTTCTGAATTAGTTGAGATATCAGTGGAAACGGGGGAAAGGCATATAGAAGTCCCCGGGGCCAATCGTGGACTAGAGCGTCTCTGGTGGGATGGCCTGGTAGCGGAAAGAGAGTGAAGAAGTCGTGACACTTGCTGTTTTGGGGAGTAGCAAAAAGATCGCAGCAAGGCTGGCCCCATCTTAGGAATACTTCTTCTGGAACTGATTTCTTTAGAGACCACTCATGGGGCATGAGAATTGCCCTGCTCAATTTGTCTGCAATAATGTTGGATTTCCCGGGAATGTGCATTGCTATCAGAAAACGCTGAGAAGAGATCGCCCATTGCCAAAGTCTGAGTGCCTCTCGACAAAGGGTATAATCTGGTTCCACCTTGTTTGCTGATGTACCACACTACAGACATGTTGTCCGTTTGAATTGCAATAGTCCCAGTGGGAAGAGAGTCGTGAAGAGCTTGCAACGCTAAAAGCACTGCTCTCATCTCTAAGACGTTTATGTGCAAGTGGCACTCGAAAGGTTGCCACGTGCCTTGGACTGTCCTGCCCTGATAATGCCTCCCCCACCCGATCAGGGAGGCGTCTGTTGTCAATGTGGCGACGGGGGGGGGGGGGGAGTGAAGGGTCTTCCTCGGAGAAGTTGAGGTGATGTGATCCACCAAGACAGTTGATTCTTGCATGATTGAGTTATCAATATGGTATGGGACATCGGGAGCTGTTGAAAGGACCATTGAGTAAACAGCATCCATTGGAGGATCCTCATTTGAAAGCGAGCTAAAGGGAGAAGGGGAATAGCTGCTGCCATGAGTCCTAACACCTTCAAAACTAGTCTGGCTTTGACTTTGTTGCATTGTAAGAGAAGGGAAACTTGTTTTCGAATATCTGACACACTCTGCTCTGTGAATCTGGCTGAAATATTGAGTGTGTCTAAGGTGGCGCCTATAAAGGTAATAGATTGACAAGGCGACAAGGCAGATTTTTCGAAATTTATCGAAATGCCTAGAGCTTGGCAAGATTGGATGGTGAAGTCCCTGGATAGAAGAAGCGGATGTCTGGTGGTGGCAGTAAGGAGCCAGTCGTCTAAATATGGAAACACCTGGAATCCTTGACGTCTCAAGTGAGCCGCGACCAATGCCATGCATTTGGTAAACACATGGGGGGCTGTAGTGAGACCAAAGGGCAGGGCCCTGAACTGGTAGTGACTGGCTCCCAGCCTGAAGCGGAGATATCTCCTGGAGCGTCTGTTCATCTTGATGTGGTAGTACGCGTCCTGAAGATCTATCGAGCACATCCAATTGTCCTGACCCATGAAGGGTAGAATGGACTGTAGCGTGACCATCCGGAATTTTGTTTTCCTGATATACTTGTTTAAGTAGCTGAGATCAGTATGGGTCTCCAGTCCCCTGTTTTTTTTGGTACCAAAAAGAATTTGGAGTAGATTCCGGATCCTTGCTGGTCTGCTGGGACTGACTGGATAGCTCTTTTTGATAGCAGCTTTGAAATTTCTAATGCTGATTGTTCCTTTAGACCGGGTGGAACGTCTGGAAGGGATCTTTTGGGTTGGGATGGGATGTGAATAAAGGGAATTTTGTAACCCTCGGATATGATCGACTGTACCCATTTGTCTTGAGTAAGGGAAAGCCAGGCTTTTGGGTACAGGGATAACCTTCCCCCGACTGCCTCCGAAGGTGGACAGCCGGGCAGCCCCTCAGGGATGCTGAAAGGGTTTATCAGAGAACATTTCTCTGCTACCCTGGTTTTGCGGACCTCCTCTGCCTCTAGGGGGCGTCTATAATTATTCCCCCTCTGCCTCTAGAGGGGAATCGACTTTGTGCGTCAGATGAGACTCCCTGGGATTGTTTGCGGAACCACATCTTTCCTCCCCTCTGACCTTTGAGATAGGGTCTAGAAGGGGTAGAAAAACGGACTCCTACGGCAGAGAGAGTCTTACCTTCTACCTCGCACCTGGTCAATGTATCCTTCACCTGTGGACCAAACAAGGATAATCCATCAAAGGGAAAATTGGTGAAGGACGCCTTGAAAGGGTCCGCAAAGTTGCACAGCCGCATCCAGGTGTGACGTCGTAAGGCAACACCTGTGCCTGCGGCTCTACTCGCCCCATCCGCAGCATATGAGACCAGCAGCATGGAGTTAACGGAATTCAGGGTTACCAACTGGGAGTTCATTCTGTCTTGGAACCCCTCAGCTGTAGGATCCTTTATCAGTTCACCCATATCCTTGAGTAAATCTCTCTGGAGATGAGTGAAGCGGCATAAGTAGTTCAGTGACCGCATTGAAAAGGTCGCTGATGAGAACATCTGCTTGCCGTACCTGTCCATGATCCTAGATTCTTTATTAGGAGGATGGACAGGAACCGAAGGATCGGCTAACTCCTTCTTAGTGGCCGCAGCCACCACCATGGCATCAACAGGGACACCTTTGGATAAAAAATCTTTATCTCTAGGGGCAGTAATAAATTTAGATGGTCTCCTCGGGGTGGGTTCCACTGAATCAGGAGCCGTCCAAGCCTTCCTTGCCACTACTTCCATAAGGGGGTCAAAGGGAGGAGACAACCAGGAGGTAGAAGGGCGAGAGCCAAACGCCTCAAGATAACCCTTCGGAGGATGAGTCAGTGTAAGGGCTGGCCAGTTCCCCCTCTGTTTCAGGATCTCAAGGATGTCAGCAAAGGAGACATCCTCAGAGGGGGATCGAGGGGAACCTTCAGATTCCTCTAAGTCAGTGTCAGAGGTGATAGACTCAGGGGAGTCAATGTGCTTCCTCTTGCACTGCCTCTTCCTAGGGGGATCTCCTACCGGGTCAGGAGAGGCCTCAGAAGAGGAGGAAATTCCCAATGGGGAAACTTGAGGAGTTGGCTCTCTGCGGTTTAAGGCAAGGGGGTGAGTAGAAATCACCGCAGGCACTGTAGATGGAGGGGCTGAAGGAGCCGACTGTGGGGCAGACCCTGGTTCTAGCACGCTCCGCATGACCTCGAAGGCACCCCTGTCAGGCAAGGCCAGAGACCCCCCGCTCCGAAGAGACAAGGACCTCCCCCCGGCACCGACAGGGACGGCTCCGAAGCCGATGTCGGAGCCGAACTCACTAGCTGAAGCCCGAGGAGAGCGTGGTCGGACAAGGGTCCGATGCCACTCACCCCCTCGGAGCAGACGAGGGAAGCTCGACGCCGAGATCCCTCCAAGGAGGAGATCGGAGCAGACGACGGAGCCGAAAGGGAAGGTATCGGATCCGACGCACCGACAGTCATGGCTCCGACAAGCCCTGGCTCCGAGCTCAAAGGAGTTGGAGGAGGAATATATTGGGGAACGGAAATAGCCACTGACTGCTGAGTCAGGCTATGCAGCATTTGGGCCAGTGCCTCAGACTTGAGAAGTCTACTCACTCCCCTTTGCAAATCGTGGTCAGATAGCCTGGAAGACCGTGAGGAATGAGTTTTATGACTCCGTTCAGAAAGAAGAGGGGATCCTGGCGCCGAGTGCACGGAGACGATAGAGGGGGATCTAGATCTCTTCCTAGACTGTGGCTCCGATAAGAGTATCGGAGCTAACGGAGTTTTATCAGCCTCGGCTCCAGCCGGAGCCGAGGTAACAGTATGAGGCTTGGAAACATCGGCTCCGGCCGGAGCCGATGTCGAAGCAGACTTAACCTTTCCAGAAGTCGACTCAGAAACCGGAGCCGACCGTTTGGAAGTTTTAAAAGGCTTCCCCGACACAGACTGAGTCGGGGGGCCTTCAGGCTTTAATAAGCCCCACAAGATTAATTTATTCTTGCGTTCCTGCAGGACTCTAGGGCTAAAACCATGACAAACAGCACAAGAGTCCTGCAGGTGCAAAGGTCCCAATACACACAAGAAGTGTGACCGTGTGTCAGAGACATTTTCTGACAGCACGAGTCACACTTCTTGAAGCCTGAGACCTTCGATTCTTTGGACATAATAAAGGGTCCAAGAAAAACACACACACACACACACACACACACACACACACACACACACACACACACACACACACACACACACAGGCCTTAATTAAAAATAAAATACCAGTCGCACAAGGGGACTAGAAGGGGGCCTAAGGCCTAAAACTAAAGTGGTAAAAAAGGAAGGAATTAAGGGCAACAAAGTTGTCAAACCAGGTAAAGGGGTATTTAAAACTAAAGGTTTTAGTGGAAAAGGAGTACTAGGGGTCTAAGATAGAAGATTTTAGAATTAAATCTTTGACTAACCTGCCTGAGCTGGTAGAAAAGCACCTCGTCAGCTATAGCGGCAAATGAGATCTGAGTAGTTACCGCCTAGCATTGTGGGATATAGGGGAGCCTCGAGCCGGTGGAATTAGCTCTCGAGCTTTAGTATTGGCCGAGTTGGAGCCAAAGATCTCGGCTCTGAACCCATCCAGCAAGAATGAAGGCGAGAAATAGACAACTTAACATCAAGCAATCGGTAACCTTGTCTCTGAGCATCACAATCTTTTTAACAACTCAAAAGTGTAAATCTTTTGAGGAAAATGGCAAAAGTACAGTTTTGTACCTACCATAAATGTAGATGTTCGAGTGCTAATACAGCTGCAGTAATTACAGATGGGTTCTCTGCAGTCAGGCGGGTCCTCGGTCGGCTGAATTCCAAAGTCTAGATCCGGCGTCGGTTGTTGTCTCTTCTTTCCTGACGTCAGTGCGACAGGGGTATATAAGACACAGCCGACGCCATTTTCTTCAGTCTTTCTTGCCCCAGATGTCAGGTGCAACCAGAAGGAAGGCAATACATAATTTATATGTATATATATATATATATATATATATATATATAATCATGCAAAGCAATATAAACAAAAATCAGTAGTTGCAAGCAAATATACCATAGAAGGATAACCCAAACAGGTAGTATGAGGAGGAGTTAGCCACTAGGTCTGTCCCAAGAGGGGAAGGAGGGAGGGAAACCTGTACTGCAGCTGTATTAGCACTCGAACATCTACATTTATGGTAGGTACAAAACTGTACTATGTTCATCGTGCATACAGCTGCAGTAATTACAGATGGGTAGAATCCCAAAGCTACGCACAGGGTGGTAGGCACTAGGTGGAACTGGGAGAAGCCAGAATGCCCTGCAACACAGCAGTGGCAAAGCCTGCTCTAGTTTTGGGGTATAAAGGCAGGTGGTAGTGTTTTGTGAAGGTATACACAGAACTCCAAGTGGCTGCCTCCAAAATATCTTTGGTAGGAACTCCTCTGAGGAAGGCTGTAGAGGCAGCTGTGGCCCTTGTGGAGTGGGATCCGATGCCTGTAGGAACAGACTTGCCATGAAAGGAGTAACAAAACCGTATGCAGTGGCCTATCCATTTTGAAATTGTCTGTTTGGAAATTGGCTTCCCTTGAGCTCCTACAGCATACGACACAAAGAGTTGTTCTGATTTCCTGAAAGGCTTTGTTCTGTCCAAATAGTAACGTAGCTGTCTATGGATGTCTAAGGAATGTAGCAGCCTTTCCCCTTTGTTTTGAGGATTGGGGTAAAAGGTAGGTAAATGTATGGCCTGATTTAAAGCTACCCTGGATACTACCTTAGGCATAAATGACGGGTTGGTTCGTAGGGAAACCCTGTCCTGATGGAAGATGAGAAAGGGCTGCAGAGCCATGAGGGCTTGTAGTTCCGATACCCTACGAGCTGAGGTAATAGCCAGAAGGAAAGCTGTTTTCCAGGACAAGTATTGCAAATCTGTTGAAGCAGCTGGTTCGAAAGGAGGCAATGTTAATTTTTCCAGAATGTAATTTAGATCCCATGCTGGTACTGGTTGTTTCCTTGGAGGTCTTATATTCTTAGCCCCTCTTAGGAACTGCTTTAAGAGTGGGTGAGAGAATAAGGGCAGATCAGTGTTGTATTCTGCAGAAATGGCTGAGGCATGGATTTTGATGGAGGAAAATGAAAGTCCGCTGTTCAACAGCTCAGCTAGATACTGTAATATCTCAGGCAAATTCAGTTTTCTAGGATCCTGGCCCTTTTTCTCAGTCCAAGCGCAAAACCGTTTCTATTTTGCGGAATAAGTTTTTCTAGTAGATGGCCTTCTGGCCTCCAAAATAACATCCTGTACCTCCTTGGAGAGTAGGGTCTGCTGTGGTGTTAAGGAATTTTCCATGCAGCCAGATTGAGTGTTTTCAGCTGACTGTGAAGAGTTTTGTAGCTGTGCTGAGTCAGGAGAAGAGGCATTAGAGGTAGTGTCCAGGGAGGAGAATGTGATAGACTCCTCAGGAGTGGGTACCAGTGTTGACTTGGCCAGTCTGGAGCGATCAGTATCATCCTTGGTCTGTCTGCTCTTGCTTTCAAGAGCACCTTGGTCAGTAGAGGCAAAGGTGGGAAGGCATAAACTGTCCTTGCTGTCCAACTGAAAGAAAGGGCGTCCACTCTCCAGGGCCTTTGGATGAAATGTCCTTGAGCAGAATTTTGTTAATTGATGATTCTTGTGGGAGGCAAAGAGATCTATGTCTGGCCTTCCCCATGCTTGGATTATCTTTGTAAACACTTGAGGATGCAACTGCCATTCGTGCGGATCTATCATATTTCTGCTTAGATTGTCTGCCAGCGTGTTTTTCAAACCTGGCAGGTACTGTGCTTGAAGCTCGATTTTCCATTCCAGAGCCATGTTCCAAAGTGACATGGCCAGCCTGCACAGGGGGTATGAATGTGTTCCTCCTTGTTTGTTTATGTACCACATTACTGTAGTGTTGTCTGTTCTTATCAATAGTTGTCCTGGATGCAGGAGGTCCTTGAAAGCTGTAATTGCGTTAATCACTGCTAGCATTTCCTTTTGATTGATGTGACGGTGCTTTTCTTTTTGGGACCATTTGCCCTGAATGCACCAGTCTGTCATGTGTGCCCCCCAGGCGTAGTCTGAGGCGTCTGTTGCGATGACTTGATTTGCTTGAGGCTTGCAGAATGGTAGGCCTGTGTTTGCTTGGCATGCTTGGGCCCACCATAGAAATTCCTTTTGTAAACATGGAATTAGTGGTAATATTGTTTCCAAACTGTGGCTGTGTTGAGACCATATGTTTTTTAGGTACCATTGAAGTTTCCTCATATGCAACTTTGCACATGGGACTAGAAGAATGCAAGATGCCACGAAGCCCAGAGCCTGTAGGATTTTCCTTGCAGTTAGCCTAGTACAATTTGCTAGTGTCTTGAAATACTGAGTTAGTTGCCCCTGCTTTTCTGGCGTAAGATAGGCCATCTGGGTGTTTGTGTCCAAGTTGGCACCCAGGAAAATTATTTTCTGAGATGGTGTTAGTCTGGATTTCTCTTTGTTGACTGTGTATCCCAGAGAATTCAATAACCGTGTCACATAAGCCAGATGTTCCAGAAGAATGTGCTTGCTGTCCGCTTGGATCAGGCAATCGTCCAAATAAGGGTAAATTTGTATCCCTCGAAGTCTGCAGTAGGCAATTACTGATGCCAGGCATTTCGTGAATACTCTGGGCGCAGCAGATAAGCCAAAGGGCAATGCAGAGAATTGATAGTGGATTGAACCTGCAAGAAATCTGAGGTATCTTCTGCAACTTTGTCTGATTGGGACATGCAGGTATGCCTCCTTGAAGTCCAATGTTACCAGCCAAGACTCCTTGCCCAGCATAGGAAGAAGCTGCTGCAAGGTGAGCATCTTGAATTTTGGTACGAGTAGAAATGTGTTTAGGATGGATAAGTCCAAAATGGGTCTCCAATCGGTTCCCTTCCTTGGTACCAGGAATAGTCTGGAATAAAAGCCTTGACCTTGTTCGTGCATAGGTACCTCTTGAATAGCTTTCAAGCCCATGAGCTTTGAAATTTGTATTTGAGCCACTGCCCTTTGGTTGTGTGGCAGGTTCGGCATGCCTCTCATTCTTGGAAAAGTGTGGAAATGAAATCTGTAGCCTCTGTTTATAATGTCCAGGATCCATTTGTCTTTTGTGACAATATGCCAATTGTTTGAAAATAATGCCAGCTTTCCCCCCAAGGGTGCTGCCACCTGAGCCCCGCTTGGCCTGCAAAGGGGGAAGTCATTGTGTTTGTTTCCTGTATTGCTGTGCACTGTCTTCGCTACCTCTTAGTGCTGGAGATTGCCATTGTCTACCTCTATATGATCCTTGAGATTGTCCTCTGTGCACCTGTATCTACCTCTTTGGGGCTTGTCCGTTGCTGGAAAGGACCAGTTTTTTGAAGGCCAATTTCTGTTAAAACGTGGTGGTTGTACCTGTAGAAAAGCTTTGACAGTTTGCATAGATTTAGCTTTTTCTTCCATTTTCCGTAGTATCTCCTCAGCATTAGTACCAAATAATACATCCTTTTGTAAAGGAGCATCTAGTAGTTTAGCTTTAACATGATCAGGCAAGGTTTGTTCCCTAAGCCAGGCATGTCTACGAATGACTGATCCTGTAGCTGCAGCTCTACTTGAGGCCTCTAGAGCATCATAGCCACATTGCAAGGTGTGTTTACCTACTTGTTCTGCACTATGAATCATATCCTGTAACTCCTTCAAATCTGGTTGTTCAGGTTGTGACATTTTATGTTTTAATTGTGATAACAGAAACTACTGATATTTAAGCATATGGAACTGACAATTTAAGGCCCTCATGGCTAGAGTGGCCGAGGTATATACCTTTTTTCCCCACCTTTCTAAGGATCTAGACTCTCTTTCGGAAGGTAATGGATTCTTAGCAGTAGAGGCCTTGATTCTCTTGGGGCCTTGAGAAATGGTTTCAGGGTCAGCATTATGACCTTTGTACAGAAATTGGTGTGAATTAGGAACTCTGTAGTACCTATCAGGCTTGACTGGAGCAGGAGGCAGGGAATCCGGATTAAGGCAGGCCTCAGAGTAAACATCATCAAGTATGTCCAAGACAGGAGGTATCGCCAGAGGTCTGTGCTGAGGAAGCAAAAGGAATTCCCTCAGCCTTTTCTTGGAATCGGAAAAATCTTGGCCTTCCCAATGGAAGTGTTCCCTCAAAGTATGCAAGGTTTCCCCGAAGGAAAGGTCCTCTGGGGGGGATACAGAAGGGATGGACTGCTCTGCATCAGAATCTTCATAAGGGGAGTATGAATGTTCCTCTTCATCAGAATGTTCTGAAATAATGGAGCCCTGGTCGGAAGAGGGAGAATCTTCCTCCACTCTGGGTCTCTTGTCTGGAGGGGGTTGGGAACCCCTGATAAGAGTAATTAAATCCTCAGCCATTTTGAGCATTTGTTTTTTGGGCATGGGGCCTGGAGATGGACCCTGTGCAACAGGCCTCTTGGGATGCATGGCTGATTTGGACTTAGTAAAGGCCTTTATGGAAAAGGAAGAAGGTCTGAAGACACCATGGGTGGAAGTGGACCTGTCCACATTAAGAGGCTCAACACTCACAGTGGCTTCGGTAGCTGTAGTACAGGTGTGGGCCGAGGAACCTGCGGTCTCAGGTACAGAAGACACCGCCAGAGAAGGGTCGTCGGTAGTCATGGGCTGCGTAGGCGCCTCGCTGAGAACCGGACCACGTGTAGCCGGTTTTGGCGTGGTGTCGGTGGAGACCTCGGACCTCGCATGTCAGTCTTTGTCCTTGCGTTTTTTAGACAAAATGGTAGTCGGAACCTCCGACGACATCTTATAGTTAAAGGTTTTACCAAAAAAGTGCTGGGCAAACTCCGCCCAACGCTTAATAGTGCGTTTATTGAAAGTAGCACAAAAGCGACAGCCCGAGACGTCGTGGTCTGGGCCTAAGCAAGGTATACAGAGGGAATGGAAATCCTTATGCGGTATTTGCTTCCCACAAGAAATACAATTATTAACTTTGTCTGACATCGGTCTGAGGCAAGAAAAGTTTCCCCAACGGGGTACTTAGCTTTAAAGAAGACTTCGGTTTCCAAATTTTCGTAATTTCAGGAGCTGGCCGACCGGCACTTGCGAACTGCTTCTGCTTTGGGCACCGCGTGGCAAAAAAGACTGAAGAAAATGGCGTTGGCTGTGTCTTATATACCCCTGTCGCACTGACGTCAGGAAAGAAGCGACAACAACCGACGCCGGACCTAGACTTTGGAATTCGGCCGACGGAGGACCCGCCTGGCGGCAGAGAACCCATCTGTAATTACTGCAGCTGTATGCACGATGAACATCAGGGTGACCTTTAGCTGGTTAGCGGGGAACAACTGAGCAACAGTGGCTTACCCAGCACTTCATGCGGCGGTACGAGATCATGTGGAGTAGTCTATACCCACACCTTCGCAGCAGGATCCACTGGCAAAGGGGAACAATGTTTCAGCACATATCAAGATCCTGGAATTAAATGCCTCTAGCTTACAAAACGGGGCATACACATTTCAAATGTTCTCTCACATATAGCAAGTACCACAAAAATATATAAATAAATAAATAAAACACAAAAGAACCTGAGAGTAAGTATATAAAAAAAACACAAGCAGCTAAAAAAAAGTGCAACCACCACACTAGTTGAATGGTTATCTTAAAACTGCAGCTTCTCCAGACTAACAAGATATGGTACACGTCCTTTTAAGGGTAAAGGATACACTGCTAATGGAAACATCAAACATAACTACTGTTAAGGCTGCAGTTAGACAACATCCTTACTAACCTAGGCAATCCACTCTATTTTGGGACATGGGAGAACACATTTTTTCCATCAATGGTCAGGGTTCGCTTTGATTGGAGAGTAGTAGAAAAACAGGAAGCTTGTGTAATTTCGTTTTACACCCAAGTTCTTTGTGGGATACTGCCTAATGGCACTAATAAAAGTACTTAATCACTCATTCAATTCACCAGGGTGAGAAGCTAGGGATCCCCAGAATAGGTAAGAGTCTCACAACTCATTCTCAAAGCCCACTCAACCCATTCATTCCTCCTCTGATGAGAATTAAGCATAATGGAGCTACCAAACTAGCAAGGATTACAGAGCAGCCTACCCCACAAACTCCACATCGATGTCCAATATCAAAAGAGGTTGTGTTTGTCTGTGGATGCACTGTACACACAGACGCGCACACACACACACACACACACACACACACACACACACACACACACACACACACACACACACACACACACACACACAGACACAGACGCATACGCGCGTGTGCGCGCACACACACACACAGCGCACACACACACACACACACACACACACACACACACACACACACACACACACACACACAGACACACACACACAGACACACACAGACACACACAGACACACACAGACACACACACACACACACACACACACACACACACAGACACACACAGACACACACAGACACACACAGACACACACTACTTCCGTGGTTGCTAAGCGATGCTCATCACTTATAACGTTTTCTGCAGGATCTTCCTTGCTGGGTGCAATACCAAGTGTTCCTTCTAGGTGTTGCCCAATTCCCAGTGCACAGTCACCTCCCTCCACCCAATACAAGCAACCCAGCAATGGTTACCCACTCCCATCCTTTGCAACCTGTTGCCTCCAACACCTGTACCTAGAATATAATGCTGGTCACCTACAGGGTAGTCTGGATTTCATACCTCTGTCCCATGTTATGAGTTTTAACAATAGGTGGCCGTGTTTGCCAATATCCCAGCAGACTATTTCGACAGATAACGAATCTGATGATACAGCAGGGTGTATACATATAAACACAGCCAGGCATGGAGGCAATCACATGGGAAAGAGAAAAGTACAGTTTTGTACCTACCATAAATGTAGATGTCCGATAGGTATGCATCAGCAGTCATAACATATGGGTTGTCCTGCCTCAGGCAGCCCTTCGGTCGGCCGGATTCCAAAGTCTGGCCTGGCGGCTGATGTCGCACTTTCCCCAACGTCAGAGCGTCTGGGGTATAAAAGCATCAGCCGACGCCATTTTCCTCAGTTTTTCTTGCCCCAGATGCCAGGTGCCCTCTAGGAAGGCTAAATTTGGATAAAAGCTGAAAAGTTCCAAACATTTGCAAATTATATACATGTATAAACAAACAAATACACCATAATAGATTCCCTCAGCTAGCTAAAAGAGGGGTAAGTACCCTAGGAGTACCACAGAGGGGAAGGAGGGAGGGTAATCCTGACTGCAGATGCATACCTATCGGACATCTACATTTATGGTAGGTACAAAACTGTACTATGTCCTTCAAGGATGCATCTGCAGTCATAACATATGGGTAGAATATCATAGCCAATCTGGGGGAGGAGGTACTAAGAAAAGGATGGTGTAGTTAAGATCCCCTGCAGGACTGCAGTAGCAAACCCTGCTCTGGATCTAGAGTATAAAGGTAGATTGTAATGCTTGGCAAATGTATGCACGGAGCTCCAAGTAGCAGCTTCTAAAATGTCCTTGGTAGCCACCCCTCGTATGAAGGCTGTAGTGGTGGCCGTGGCCCTTGTGGAGTGAGGCCTGATGTTTTCAGGAACTGTCTTTCCATGAAAGGAGTAGCAAAATCGAATGCAATTTCCTATCCATTTTGAAATTGTCTGGAAATTGCTCTTCCTTGCACCCCAGTTGCATATGCTACAAAAAGTTGGTCAGTTTTTCTGCTAGTTTTTGTTCTGTCCAAGTAGTAGCGTAGTTGTCTGTGTATATCCAGGGTGTGCAAAGTTTTTTCCTCTATTCTGTGGATTAGGAAGAACGTAGGGCAAGTGAATAGCTTGGTTCAAGGATACCCTAGATACCACCTTTGGCATAAAAGTAGGATTGGTTCTTAGTGAAACCCTGTCCTGGTGGAAAATAAGAAAAGGCTGCACTGCCATTAATGCTTGTAACTCAGATACCCTTCTTGCTGAAGTGATTGCCAGAAGGAATGCAGTTTTCCAAGATAGAAACTGTAGATCCGCTGATGCTGCTGGTTCAAAAGGAGGAAGTGTCAGTTTCTCCAGCACAAAGTTGAGATCCCAGGCAGGTAGAGGGGTCTTCTTGGAGGTTTAATATTTTTGATCCCTCTCAGAAATTGTCTGAGGAGAGGGTGCGAAGATAGGTGGATCCACATTGCATTCTGCTGAAATTGCTGAAGCATGAATCTTAATGGAAGAATAGGACAGGCCATTGTGGAACAATTCTGCTAAGTATTCTAGGATATGTGTTATGTTTGCCACTGTGACATCTGAGCCTTTTGATGTGCTCCAAATGAGAAATCTCTTCCATTTAGCTGAGTATGTCTTCCTTGTGGAAGGCCTGCGAGCCTCCAGGATAATGTCCTTCACCCTCTGAGATAAAACAGTTTGATTTGGATTTAAGGAATTTTCCAGGCAGTTAGCTGCAATGTTTTCAAGTTGGGATGCAGGGACTTGAAATGGTTCTGCGTCAGAAGAAGAGGCCATAGGGGGAAGAGGCCATGATTTTGCCTGAGACATGCTTCTCAATAATGGATACCAGTGTTGTCTTGGCCAGTCCGGAGCTATTAGTATCACTTTTGGCTGTTCCTCCCTGATCTTCAGTAGAACCTTGTACATCAATGGGAGAGGTGGGAAGGAATATACTGTTAGGGCTTTCCAGCTGAAAGAGAGAGAGTCCACCCTCCAAGCTTGAGCAGAATGTCTTCAGTTGATGGTTGAGTGGGGAGGCGAACAGATCTATCTCCGGCATTCCCCATGTCTTTGCTATGAGTTGGAAGATGTCTGGGTGCAGCATCCATTCGTGTGCATCCATGGTAGTTCTGCTTAAGCTGTCCGCCAGTGCATTTTCTTTCCCTGGCACGAATTGGGACTGTAGTTGGATATTGAGATTCAGGCATAGTTCCCACAGATTCATAGCCATCCGGCATAGAGGGTAAGAATGTGTGCCTCCCTGCTTGTTTATGTACCACATGACCGTGGTGTTGTCTGTCCTTATTAACAGGTGTCCTTGTTGGAGGAAGGGTTTGAATGCCTCGATTGCATGCCTCACTGCCAGCATTTCCTTTTGGTTTATGTGCATGCTTAGCTGTCCTTGAGGCCATAGGCCTTGGATACATCTGCCCTCCATGTGTGCTCCCATCCTCGGTCGGAGGCGTCCGTGGTGATGGTCTGCCTTGTTTTGGTTTGTTGAAAGGCAACCCTCTGTTGGACTGGCAGGCCTGAGCCCACCACAGGAATTCCTTTTGAAGGCATGGAATGATTGGTATCATGGTTTCTAAACTGTGACTGTGTTGAGACCATACACTCCTTAGGTACCATTGTAATTTCCTCATATGCAGCCTGGCATGCGGTATTAGAATTATGCAGGATGCCATGTAACCCAGGGCCTGCAGGATTTTCCTTGTAGTAAGATGAGTTTGTCTTGTCAGAATCATGAAGTAATCTGGAAGTTGTTTTTGTTTTTCTTCTGTGAGAAAGGCCATTTGGGTGGTTGTGCCCAGATCTGCACCCAAAAAGGTTATCCTTTGGGATGGTACTAGTCTTGACTTTTGGATGTTGACCGTGTATCCCAAGGTCTGTAGCAGGTGTATGGCATAGGCCAAGCCCTTTATCAAATTTTTCTTGTTGTCCGCTTGTATTAGGCAGTCGTCCAGGTATGGGTAAATTTGAATTCCCTGTAGTCTGCAATGTGCAATTACTGATGCCAGGCATTTCGTGAATACTCTGGGCGCAGTAGATAAGCCAAAGGGCAATGCTGAGAATTGATAATGCTCTGATCCTGCAAGAAATCTGAGGGGTCTTCTGCAACTCGGTCGAATAGGGACGTGCAGGTATGCCTCCTTGAGATCTAGAGTCACCAGCCAAGACTCCTTGCCCAACATGGGAAGAAGTGGGTCAACATTTTGAATTTTGGCACAATGAGATAAGTGTTCAGTGTAGACAGGTCGAGAATAGGCCTCCATTGATTTTCTTTTCTTGGCACAAGGAATAGTCTGGAGTAAAATCCTTGGCCTTGTTCTGAACATGGTACCTTTTCTATAGCTTTCATCTGAAGTAAATTGCTGATTTGTCTTAAAGCCTCTGCCCTCCGATTTGGTGGAAGGTTTGGCATTCCGCTTCTTTTTGGCAAAGTGTGGAAGTGGAACCTGTATCCTTTGTCTATTTTTTGCAGTGTCCATGTATCCTTTGTAATATAATGCCAGTTTTTTGAGAATAAAGCCAGCTTTCTGCCCAAGGGTGATTCCAGTTGATCCCTGGTAGGCGGAATCAGAGTTAAGTCATTGAGCCTGTCCTGGTGTAGTGGTTGTTGTTGTTGCTGTTGCACTACTCCTCTGGCTGGCAGGCTGCCACTGACGGCCTCTGTAGGAGCCCTTCGATTGACCTCTGCCTCTAGAGCGCCTGTTCCTGCCTCTCTGGGCTCTGTCCGAGTCGGGAAAGGACCACTTCTTAGTAGGCCAGTTTCTGCTGAAACTCGGTGGTTGAACTTGCAGGAAATCTTTAACTGTTTGCACAGATTTTGCCTTTTCTTCAACCTTTTTTAAGATCTCCTGAGCAGAGGAGCCAAATAAATTTTGTTTCTCCATTGGAGCATCCAGGAGTTTAGCTTTGACATGGTCTGGCAAAGATTGCTCCTTCAGCCAGGCATGCCTACGAATAACTGCCCCAGTCATAGCTGATCTAAATGAAGCCTCCAGTGCATCATAGCCACATTTTAAGAAATGATTACTAACCTGTTGTGAGTTGTGTACCAAATCCTGAAGGGATTTACGGTCTAGGGTTTCAGGAGAAGAAAGTTTCTTATTCAGTTCATCTAACAAATACTCTTGGTACTGTATCATATGAAAAGTACAGTTTTGTACCTACCATAAATGTAGATGTCCGAGAGGAATGCATCTGCAGTCTTTACAAATGGGTTGTCCTGTCGTCAGGCAGCCCTTCGGTCGGCCGGATTCCAAAGTCTGGGTCTGGCTTCGGCTGGTGTCGCACTTCACCCGACGTCATTGCGGCAGTTATTCGGTATAAAGGCATCAGCCGACGCCATTTTCCTCAGTGTTTCTTGCCCCAGATGCCAGGTGCCCTCTTGGATGGCTAAATTTGGATAAATGCCAAAGTTTCCAAATAGTAGAGAGCAAACACACAAAATAAGCATGTATGTACATATATACAAACAAATACACCATAATAGATCCCCCCAAGCTAGCTGAAGATTGGTAAATACCCTAGGAGTACCTCAGAGGGGAAGGAGGGTGGGTAATCCTGACTGCAGATGCATTCCTCTCGGACATCTACATTTATGGTAGGTACAAAACTGTACTATGTCCTTCAAGGATGCATCTGCAGTCTTTACAAACGGGTAGAATACCATAGCTAAACTAGGGGAGGAGGAAATGAGAATAGATTATGGTGTAGTCAGAATCCCTTGCAAAAAAGCAGTGGCAAAACCAGCACGGGATCTAGAGTATAGAGGTAAGTTATAATGTTTGGCAAATGTATGCACGGAGGTCCAAGTAGCAGCCTCTATAATGTCCTTGGTAGCCACTCCTCGTAAGAAGGCTGTGGTAGTGGCTGTAGCCCTTGTGGAGTGAGGCCTGATGTTCTCTGGAGTTTTCTTTCCATGGTAGGAGTAACAAAATCTAATGCAATTTCCTATCCATTTGGAGATTGTTTGTTTAGAAATTGGTTTTCCTTCCTTTCCTGTTGCATATGCTACCAGAAGCTGGTCAGTTTTTCTATTGTTTTTTGTCCTGTCCAGGTAGTAGCGTAATTGTCTGTGTACATCCAAGGTACGTAAGAGCTTTTCTCCCCTGTTCTGTGGGTTGGGGAAGAATGTAGGAAGGTGGATAGCCTGATTTAAAGAGACTCTGGATACCACCTTAGGCATAAATGTCGGATTTGTTCTCATGGACACTCTATCTTGATGGAAGATCAGGAAGGGTTGCACTGCCATTAATGCCTGTAGTTCAGAGACCCTTCTTGCTGAAGTTCTTGCCAGCAGGAAAGCAGTCTTCCAGGATAAGTATTGTAATTCTGCTGTTGCTGCTGGTTCGAAAGGAGGTAGAGTCAGTTTTTCTAGCACAAAGTTCAAGTCCCATGCTGGCAATGGAGGTTTCCTGGGAGGTTTTACATTTTTAATTCCTCTCAGAAACTGAGCAGAGGATGCGAGAAGACAGGTGGATCCAAGCTGTATTCTGCTGAAATAGCTGATGCATGTATCTTGATGGAAGAATAGGGCAGGCCTGTATGGAAGAGCTCCGCCAAGTACTCCAGGATGTTGGCTATGTTCACCAGTGTCACATCTTGCCCCTTTGCAGTACTCCAGATGAGATATCTTTTCCATTTTGCTGCATAATTCTTTCTTGTTGAAGGTCTACGAGCCTCCAGGATTATATCTTTAACCCTTTGGGATAAATTTGGGTTAATTGCTGTTATGTGATGTTCCAGGCAGTTAGCTGCAGAGTTTTTAGGTTTGGATGCAGGATGTTGTAGTTGTTCTGTGTTAGCAGTAATGGTATCAGGGGCAGTGTCCATATTTGATCCCGGGACAGGCTCCTCAGCAGTGGATACCAATGTTGTCTTGGCCAGTCTGGGGCTATCAGAATGATCCTCGGACGTTCCTCTTTGATCTTGAGAAGCACCTTGTGCATCAAAGGAAGTGGTGGGAATGCGTATGCTGTCAGGCTTTTCCAACTGAAAGATAGGGAGTCCACCTTCCAAGCTAGTGGGTGGTAAGTCCTTGTGCAGAATTTCTCCAACTGGTGATTGAACGGGGATGCAAACAAGTCTACTTGTGGTAATCCCCATTCTCTTGTGATGGTTTTGAAGATGTCCGGATGCAGCATCCATTCGTGGGCATCTGTTGTTGTTCTGCTTAATATGTCTGCTAGAATGTTTTCCTTCCCTGGTACATAAATTGCCTGTAACTGAATGTTGTAGCTCAGAGCCACATCCCATAAGTCCAGTGCCAGCCGGCATAGAGGGTATGAGTGTGTGCCTCCCTGTTTGTTGATGTACCACATAACTGTGGTGTTGTCTGTCCTTATCATCAACTGGCCTTCTTGGAGAAAAGGTCTGAATGCCTGGACTGCCAATTTTACTGCCATCATTTCTTTTAGGTTTATGTGCAGATGCAGCTGGTCTTGAGTCCATAGGCCTTGAATGCACTCGTCCATCATGTGTGCCCCCCAACCGAGGTCTGAGGCATCTGTCGTGATGGTTTGTCTTGGTTGACTTTTGTAGAAGGGCAATCCTGTGTTTGATTGACAGGCCTGAGCCCACCATAGGAACTCTTGCTTCAGGCATGGGATCATTGGAATTCTGGTTTCTAGGCTGTGCTTGTGCTGAGACCACAAATTCTTTAGGTACCACTGTAGCTTTCTCATATGCAGCCTGGCATGAGGGACCAGTATTATGCAGGATGCCATGAAGCCTAGAGCTTGTAGCACTTTTCTTGCAGTTAGATGGTTCTGCTTTGTTAATGCCAAGAAGTAGAGAGGAAGTTGCTCTTTCTTTTCTGCGGTTAGAAATGCCATTTGTTTTGTTGTGTCCAGTTCTGCACCCAGAAAGGTTATTCTTTGGGATGGAATCAGCCTTGACTTTTTTGTATTGACTGTATATCCCAGGGCTTGCAGCAGGTAGATGACTCTTTGTAAGTCTTCTGTTAGTTTGTTTTTGTTGTCCGCTTGTATCAGGCAGTCGTCCAGGTAGGGATAGATTTGAATTCCCTGAAGTCTGCAATGAGCGATTACTGATGCCAGGCATTTCGTAAACACTCTGGGCGCAGTAGATAAGCCAAAGGGCAATGCTGAGAATTGATAATGCTCTGATCCTGCAAGAAATCTGAGGTATCTTCTGCAAATTGGTCTTATGGGGACGTGCAGGTATGCCTCCTTGAGATCTAGAGTTACCAGCCAAGACTCCTTGCCCAGCATGGGAAGAAGCTGCTGTAGGGTCAGCATTTTGAATTTTGGAACAATGAGGAAAGTGTTTAAAGCGGACAGGTCTAGAATAGGCCTCCATTTGTTTTCTTTTCTTGGTACCAGGAAGAGTCTGGAGTAAAATCCCTTCCCTTGTTCCATAGATGGTACCTTTTCCACAGCTCTCATTCTTAATAATTGAGATATTTGTTGTAGAGCTTCTGTCCTTTGAGTAGGTGGTAGGTTTGGCATTCTTCTCTTTCCTGGTAGAGTATGGAAATGGAACCTGTAACCTTTGTCTATAGTTTGCAAAATCCATTTGTCTCTTGTAATGCAGTGCCAGTTTCTTGAAAATAATGTTAGCTTTCCGCCTAAGGGTGCTTCTAGTTGTTCCCTGGTAGGCGGTGCCACCGCCAAGTCACTGTGATTGAGTTGTTGTAGTGGTGGTGGCTGTATCCGTGCCTCGTTGGTTGTTACCCTGCCATTGGCGACCCCTGTAGGCACCCCTGGGTTGGTTTCTGCCTCTAGAGTGCCTATTCCTGCCTCTTTGTGCCTTAGAGGAGTCCGGAAAGGACCAATTCTTGGAGGGCCAGTTCCTGCTAAACCTTGGAGGTTGAACTTGTAAGAAATCTTTCACTGTTTGCACAGATTTTGCTTTCTCTTCCATCTTTTTTAGTACCTGCTGTGCGGGGGCACCAAATAAATTGACCTTGTCCATAGGTGCATCCAAAAGCTTAGATTTGACATGGTCTGGTAATGCCTGTTCTTTCAACCATGCATGCCTCCTGATAACTGTGCCAGTCATGGCTGATCTAAAGGAAGCCTCCAGTGCATCATAGCCACATTTTAAAGAATGGTTACTAACCTGCTGTATGTTATGTACCATTTCTTGAACATACTTTTTATCTAAAGATTCTTCAGAGGATAGCTTTTTAGTCAACTGGTCAAGCATAAACTCTTGATATTGAATCATATGAAATTGGCAGTTCAAAGCTCTAGCTGACAAAGTAGCAGAAGTGTAAACTTTTTTGCCACATCTCTCTAAGGACCTGGATTCTCTTTCAGAGGGGAGGGAGTTTTTAGAAGAAGTAGCTGCTACAGCTTTAGGGCCCTGGGAGATAGTCTCTGGATCTGCAAAAGGAGCCTTATATAAGTGGTGATGAGTGTCCGGGACCCTGTAGTACCTATCGGGCTTAGCAGGAGCCGGAGGTAAAGTATCAGGAGCAGTGGAAGCATCATTAAATGCATCATCAACAACAGGTAGAACTGGAGGTATAGCTAAAGGCCTATGTTGTGGTAAATGTAGAAAGGTCCTAAGTCTCTTTCTAGAGTCTGAGAAATCTTGGCCCTGCCACTGAAATTGTTCCCTCATAGCATGCAAGGTTTCCCCAAAGGAAAATTCCTCAGGAGGAGAGGCTGAAGGGATGGACTCCTCAGCATCAGAGTCTTCGTAAGGAGAATAAAAAGCCTCAGGAGGGTCTGTATGTTCTGAGTCATCAGAGGAATCATCTGTGGATACTTGCTCAGGGGGCTCTGCTCTAGGCCTCTTTTCTGGAGGAGGGAGAGAGGCTCTGTCTGGATGAGGCTGGGCTCCACAAATTAAAGAGATGAGATCCTCAGCCAAAGAAAGCATATGGGAGCTGGAGCTGGGCCTGTGAGAGGGGGGCTTGGCAGGCACAGGTTTAGATGCTTTGGCTGCTTTAGCCCTGGCAAAGGCCTTAATAGACATAGCTGGAGGAGGCCTAGCAGCTCCACGTGCAGGGGTAGAAATATCCAGGGGAATGGTGTCTGATAAATCCTGTGAAATCGCAACAGAAGGTTGGATTTCAGAAGCCGTTTCTACCAGGTTAGAGGAGGCCTCGGTAGAAGGCAAGGTATCGGCTGAAGAAAAAAACGCTTGCTCGGTTTCGGCCGAAACCGAGACACTCGTGGTTTGCTTAACCGCGGTTTTGGCCGAAACCACGGACCGCGAGTGTCGGTCCTTTTCTTTGCGTTTTTTGGTTATTTGCGTAGTCGGAGGATCCGACGGCATAATGTAGGCAAAATCGGAGCCGAAAAATCTGTTCAGCAAAGTCCGAGCGACGTCTAAGCGTCCGTCGGTTAAAAGAAGCACAGGCTAGACAAGCTGCTACGTCGTGGTCTGGGCCTAAACAATGTATGCAATAGGAGTGGAAATCTTTATGAGGTATTTGTTTCCCACAAGATAAACCGTTATTAACTTTCTCTGACATCGGCTGAGGCAAGAAAGAGTCCCCAACGGGGTACTTAGCTTTATAGAAGTCTTCGAAGTAGTATTCGGTAGAAGTAATCTCTGGATCTGACCGACCGGCACTTGCGAACAGCTTCTGCTTCGGGCGCCGCGCAGCAAGAAAGACTGAGGAAAATGGCGTCGGCTGATGCCTTTATACCCGAATAACTGCCGCAATGACGTCGGGTGAAGTGCGACACCAGCCGAAGCCAGACTCAAACTTTGGAATCTGGCCGACCGAAGGGCTGCCTGACGACAGGACAACCCATTTGTAAAGACTGCAGATGCATCCTTGAAGGACATCTGACAGTTTAATGCCCTGACAGAAAGAGTTGCAGAAGTATACACCTTCTTTCCCCATCTCTCTAAAGCTCTAGACTCTCTTTCAGAGGGTAAAGGATTCTTGGCAGTAGCGGCCGCAACCCCTTTAGGGCCCTGAGAAATAGTTTCTGGGTCTGCAGAATGGGCTTTATACAGATGGAAATGAGAATCCGGGACCCTGTAGTATCTGTCAGGTTTGGCAGGGGCCGGAGGAAGAGTATCAGGGGCTGTACTGACATCATTGTACACATCATCAATTACATTCAGAACAGGAGGTATAGCTAAGGGCCTATGCTGAGGCAAATGCAAAAAGGTCCTTAATCTTTTTCTAGGATCAGAGAAATCCTGACCTTGCCATTGAAAATGCTCTCTCATGGAGTGTAGAGTCTCACCAAAGGAAAACTCTTCAGGAGGGGAGGCCGAAGGGATAGATTCTTCAGCATCTGAATCCTCATAAGGCGAGTAAGCCCCTTCCTGGTGGTCTGACAACTCAGATCCATCCGTGGAATCATCTGAGGAGTGTGGGTCAGAGGGGTCAGTCCTGGGCCTTTTGTCTGAAGGAGGTTGAGAGGCCCTGTCTGGGTGAGGTTGTGCACCCCTAATTAAGGAAATAAGGTCCTCAGCAAGGCTGAGGATCTGTGAACTAGAGGAAAGCCTCTGGGAGGTAGATTTGGCAGGCAAAGCTTTAGAAAGTTTGGCAGCTTTAGCCCTTGAAAAGGCCTTAATGGACATGGAAGCAGGGGGCCTAGGCTGCCCCACGTACAGGAGTAGAAATGTCCAATGGAATGGTGTCGGACATTTCCTGAACACTGGTTTCGGTAGGAAGTTCTGAAGCCGACTCAGCCGGGGCCTCCCGGGCCTTGGTGGTCGGAAGTATGGTTTCGGAAGAAGGAATCTCCGAGGACTCTGTTTCGGCTGAAACTGTGGCACTCGCATTAGGCCTAGCCGTGGTTTCAGCCGAAACCGCAGGCCGCGAGTGTCTGTCTTTTTCCTTGCGTTTTTTGACCATATGCGAAGTCGGAGTTTCCGATGGCATTTTATAAGCAAAAGCGGCTCCAAAAAATTCCTCTGCAAACTCCGACCGACGTCTAAGAGTTCGTCGGTTGAAGGAAACACAGGCTAAACAGGCCGATACGTCGTGGTCTGGGCCTAAGCAAGGAAGGCAGTAGGAATGGAAATCCTTATGAGGTATTTGTTTCCCACAAGTTAAACAATTATTTACTTTGTCTGACATCGGCTGAGGCAAGAAAGAGTCCCCAACAGGGTACTTAGCTTTTTTCGAAGTCTTCGGTAGCTGAATTAACTGGATCTGACCGACCGGCACTTGCGAACAGCTTCTGCTTCGGGCACCGCGCGGCAAGAAAGACCGAGGAAAATGGCGTCGGCTGATGCTTTTATACCCCAGACGCTCTGACGTCGGGGAAAGTGCGACATCAGCCGAGGCCAGACCCAGACTTTGGAATCCGGCCGACCGAAGGGCTGCCTGAGGCAGGACAACCCATATGTTATGACTGCAGATGCATCCTTGAAGGACATGTACAGTTGTGTACACTTACCATAAATGTAGATGTTCAAATGTATTCACTGTTGCAGTCATCACATTTGGGTTATCTGCCTGCATTAGCCCTCAGTCGGCCTGATTAACAAAGTCTTGGGTCCTACATCGGTTGCGGTCTCTTCTTCTGTGACGTCAGGGGTATAAAACATGCAGCCGACATCATTACACCAGTTTTTCCTGCCTCAGATGTCAGGTGCCCCCTAATGGGAAGCAATTAAATCTATAAATATACAAGGTTATAGCTCCAACAAAAAAGCAAATGCACCAAAAAGCTTTTAAGCATTGAAAAGGAGAGAAGAGGTATAGCCAAAAGAAGTCAGGGGGCTGGAGGAAGGGTAACCAAGACTGCAACAGTGAATACACTCAAACATTTACATTTATGGTAAGTGTACACAACTGTACTATGTTCTTCGTGTTTCACTGTTGCAGTCATCACATTTGGGTAGATTCCCAAAGCTAAGGATGGGAGGAGGAATTTAGATAGCATTAGGACCAGCTAAAAGGCCCTGCAAAACTGCAGTGGCAAAGCCAGCTCTGGATTTAGAGAAAATTGGCAAATGGTAATGCTTGGTGAAAGTATGTACAGAACTCCAGGTAGCAGCTTCTAGGATGTCCCTGGTAGGTACGCCTCTGAGAAAGGCTGTAGAGGTAGCTGCAGCCCTGGTTGAGTGGGGTCTGATCCCCTGTGGGACAGGTTTTCCATGGTGCTTATAGCAGAAATGAATGCAATGGCCTATCTATTTGGAGATGGTTTGCTTTGAAATAGCCTTCCTCTGTGTCCCTGCAGCAAATGTTACCAGTAGTTGTTCCGATTTCCTTTGAGATTTAGTCCTGTCCAAGTACAATCTAAGTTGTCAGTGCACATCTAAGGAGTGCAGTATCCATTTCCTTTTGTTCTGTGGATTAGGAAAGAAGGTTGGCAAAATAATGGACCGATTAAAGGCCACACTGGATACCACCTTTGGCATGAAAGAGGGTTTGGTCCTGAGGGACACCCTGTCCGCATGAAAGATGATGAAAGGCTCCACTGCCATAAGGGCCTGTAATTCAGATACCCTTCTTGCTGAAGTGATGGCTAAAAGGAAAGCAGTTTTCCAAGAAAGGAATATTTTAAATCTGCAGTAGCAGCTTACTCGAAAGGAGGAGGGATGAGTTTCTCCAATACAAAGTTAAGGTCCCAGGCTGGAGTTGGAGCTCTCTGGTTGGTCTTAAATTTTTGGCCCCTCAGAGGAACTGCTTGAGCAGTGGATGACAGAAGAGGGGAGGGTTCTGTGTTATAATGAGCTGAAATGGGTGAGGCGTGAATTTTTACTGAGGAAAAAGACAGGGACTTGTGAAGCATCTCAGTTAAGGATTGTACAATCTGAGGTAAATTAGGCACTGCTGTGCTCATCCCTTGAGATTGGTTCCAGGCACAGAATCTTTTCCATTTTTCAGTATAAGATTTTCTAGTACTAGGCCTCCTTGCCTCTAAAATGACATCCATAACTGGTTTACTGAGGGATGGTAAAGGAGAGCTTAGGTAATTAGCCAGGCTGCTAGGTTCAGTGTTTGAAGCAAAGGGTGCAGAATCTGGTTCTCCTGCTGAGACAGCAGGGTAGGAGTCTGAGGCAGGTGCCATGGGGCCAACAGTGACACACTGCGCAGGAGGGGGTACCAGTGTTGGCGTGGCCAGCGTGGTGCAATCAAAATCATCCTTGGTTTGTCTTGTTTGATCTTTAGTAGTATTTTGGAGAGCAGAGGCAGAGGAGGAAAGGCATACACTGATCGTTTTTTCCAGTTGAAGGACAGAGCATCCACTTTCCAAGCTTGTCTGTGGGGACTCTGCACAAAATTTTTCCAATTGATAGTTCTGGGGGGAGGCAAACAGGTCTATATCTGGGCTCACCCATTTGCTTATCAACATGTTGAAAATCCTTGGTTCCAGTTTCAACTTGTGTGGGTCCAGTAGGTTTCTGCTTAGTCCGTCTGCCAGTGTATTTAGTTTTCCTGGCAGGAATTGAGCTTGTAGATGCACTTGGTAACTCAAGGCTATGTTCCACAATGCCATGGCTAGTCTGCAGAGGGGGTAAGAATGTGTACCCCCCCCCCCCGCTTGTTTATGCACCACATAACAGTGGTGTTGTCCGTCTTTACCATTAGTTGTCCTGGAAGAATGTGGTCCTTGAACCCTGTCACAGCATTCTGTACAGCTAACATTTCTTTATGACTGATGTGAAGGTGCATTTGAATTGGGTTCCATTTGCCCTGAATGCATTTCCCTGCCAGGTGCACTCCCCATGCATAGTCTGATGCGTCTGTTAGGGTTTGGGCAGCAGGTGGTAGTGTGAATGACAGTCCCTTATTTTGGTGGCAGGCCTCTTGCCCACCAAAGGAACTCTAGGTGTAGGCAAGGAATGACAGGAATCATTGCTTCTAGATCCTGAGAACATTGACACCATAGGCTTTTTAGATACCATTGTAGTTTTCTCATATGCAGTCTTACATATGGAATTAGAAGGCTGCAGGAGGCCATGAACCCCAAGGCTTGTAGTATTTGCCTTGAAGATAGCAGGGTTTTTTTGGCCACTTGTTTGAAGTAGGTTGTCAAGCGAATTTGTTTCTCTGGCGTGAGGAAAGCCATCTGGGAAGTTGTATTCAAGCTTGCTTCCAGGAATATAACTTGTTGATAGGGTACCAGGAGTGATTTCTTTTCGTTTATGGTGTACCCCAGACAAGTTAGCACCCTTTGTACAAAAGACAGATGATTCAAAAGTATATCCTGGTTTTATGCCTGAATTAGACAATCGTCCAGGTATGTGTATATTTGAATATTTCTTTGCCTGCAAAATGCAATGACTGGAGCTAGGCACTTTGTGAATACCCTGGGCGCAGTAGATAAGCCAAAGGGCAGTGCAGAGAACTGACAGTGCATGTAGCCTGCTTTGAAGTGTAGGTATCTTCTGCAAGATTCCCTGATTGGGATGTGCAGGTATGCTTCCTTTAAATCTAGTGCTGCCAACCAGGCATCTTTGCTTAGCATAGGAAGCAACTGGTGAAAAGTCAGCATCTTGAATTTTGGAATCACTAAAAAGGTGTTTAGAGTAGACAGGTCCAGGACAGGATGCCATGAATGGCCTTTTCTGAGTACCAGGAAAAATCTCGAGTAGAAACCTTACCCCTTTTCCTCTTCTTGTACCAATTGAATAGCCCCTATGCTTAAGAGAGAGAGTACTTGCTTTTTGGCCTCTGCCCACTGATTTGGAGGTAGATCCAGCCAATCGTTTGGAGTTGGTAATGTGTGGAAGTGAAATCTATATCCTTGGGACACCATATTTAAAACCCATTTGTCCTGGGTAATGAGTCCCCAGTTCTTTGCATGAAATGCAATCTTTCCCCCCCAAAAGGGGCAGTCAGTTGAGAAGTGCTTGGAAGTTTTAAAAAGAAGTCATTGAGACAGGTTACCATAGGGGGGAGTTTTATTACTCCCAGATTTGGAAGTGAGGGCCCCCACTGCTTAGTCCTGTGCGTCCCCTGGGACTGAAGCCTGGGTGCTCTGCTGGATCTGGGTTTGGACTGAGAAGGTCTGGAAGAGGCAGGAAAGAACCAATTCTTAGAAGGCCAATGCCTACTAAATCTTGGAGGTTGTACTTGAAAAAAATCTTTAACCGTTTGTGTAGATTTAGCTTTTTCCTCCATCTTTTTTAAGAACTTCTGCTTTGTTGCCAAACAGGCAGTCCTGATTTTAGGGAGCATCCAGCAATTTCGCTTTGACATGATCTGGCAAGGATTGCTCCTTAAGCCAAGCATGCCTTCTAAATACAGACCCAGTTACCGCAGCCCTGCAAGATGCCTCTAGTGAATCAAAACCACATTGCAATGTATGTTTACCAACTTGTTCAGCAGAATGCATTAAATCCTGTAAATCCTTATTTTCAGCACAATCAGGAATCAACATCATTTTCTGTTTAAGCAATCCAATAATATGCTGCTGATACTTTAACATATGAAACTGGCAATTCAAGGCCCTAATGGCTAAAGTTGCAGAAGTGTATACCTTCTTACCCCATCTATCCAGCGCCCTGGAGTCTCTATCAGAGGGGGCAGGATTTTTGACAGTAGTAGCTTTAATGCCCTTGGGTCCCTGTGAAATGGTTTCAGGATCCGCAGTAGGATTTTTGAAAAGGAACTTGTGAGAGTCAGGAACCCTGTAATATCCATCAGGCTTTCTGGAAGCAGGACGTAAAGAGTCAGAGGCCATGCTAGATTCTGAAAAGGCATCATCAACAATGTCCAGTACAGGAGGTATAGCTAAAGGCCTGCACTGGGGCAGGAGTAAGAAATCCCTAAACCTCTTTTTAGAATCAGAGAAATCCTGACTTTCACAATGAAAATGCTCCGAGAGTATGCAAGGTTTCACCAAAAGAGAAATCCTCTGGGGGGGAAGCAGAGGGAATAGAGTCCTCAGCATCAGAATCCTCATAGGTAGATAAGGGTAAATCCTGGTCATCAGAGGAAAAGTACAGTTTTGTACCTACCATAAACGTAGATGTTAGAGTGTTCACCCTGCTGCAGTCATCACACTTGGGTTATCCTGCCGTCAGGCGGTCCCGCAGTCGGCCTGAGTTCCAAAGTCTTGGTCCGGCGTCGGTTGCTGTCGCTTCTTCCCGGACGTCAGTGTGCCAGAGGTATATAAGAGGCATCAGACACCATTTTCTTCAGTTTTTCTTGCCCCAGATGTCAGGTGCCCCCAATAGGTAGGCAAAATATATATATATATATATATATATATATATATATATATATATATATATATATATATATAGCTAGATAAAAATAAAGCAATACCTTTAAGCACAAGCAAATACACCACAGAGGTTGTACAGGACAGAGTGGTATAGATAAGTTCAGCTAGAGGGGATGGAGGGAGGGTAACAGTACAGTTTTGTACCTACCATAAATGTAGATGTCCGATAGGCATGCATCTGCAGTCCTTACAAATGGGTTGTCCTGTTGTCAGGCAGCCCTTCGGTCGGCCGGATTCCAAAGTCTGGGTCTGGCCTCGGCTGGTGTCGCACTTCACCCGACGTCATAGCTGCAGTTCTTCGGGTATAAAGGCATCAGCCGACGCCATTTTCCTCAGTGTTTCTTGCCCCAGATGCCAGGTGCCCTCTAGGAAGGCTAAATTTGGATAAATGCAAATGGTTCCAAATAGTAGAGAGCAAACAAAAAATAAGCATGTATGTACATATATACAAACAAATACACCATAATAGATTCCCCAGCTAGCTACAAGATGGGCAAATACCCTAGGAGTACCACAGAGGGAAGGAGGGTGGGTAATCCTGACTGCAGATGCATGCCTATCGGACATCTACATTTATGGTAGGTACAAAACTGTACTATGTCCTTCAAGGATGCATCTGCAGTCCTTACAAATGGGTAGAATACCATAGCCAAACTGGGGAGGAGGAGAAATAAGATTATGGTGTAGTTAAGATCCCTTGCAAAACAGCAGTGGCAAAACCTGCTCGGGATCTGGAGTATAAAGGTAAATTATAATGCTTGGCAAATGTATGCACGGAGCTCCAAGTAGCAGCCTCTAAAATGTCTTTGGTAGCCACTCCTCGTAAAAAGCTGTGGTAGTGGCTGTAGCCCTTGTAGAGTGAGGCCTGATGTTTTCTGGAGTTTTCTTCCCATGGTAGGAGTAACAAAATCTAATGCAATTTCCTATCCACTTAGAGATTGTCTGTTTTGAAATTGCTTTTCCTTCCATTCCTGTTGCATATGCTACCAGTAGCTGGTCAGTTTTCTGTTGCTCTTGGTCCTGTCCAGGTAGTAACGTAATTGTCAATGTACAGCCAAGATATGCAACAGTCTTTCTCCCCGTTCTGTGGGTTGGGGAAGAATGTAGGTAGGTGGATAGCTTGATTTAAAGATACCCTGGAGACCACCTTTGGCATAAAAGTAGGATTAGTTCTCATGGACACTCTATCTTGATGGAAGATCAGGAAGGGCTGTACTGCCATTAATGCCTGTAGCTCAGATACTCTTCTTGCTGAAGTGATTGCAAGCAGGAAAGCAGTTTTCCATGATAAGTATTGTAATTCTGCTGTTGCTGCTGGTTCGAAAGGAGGTAGTGTCAATTTTTCTAGCACAAAGTTCAAGTCCCATGCTGGCAATGGTGGCTTCCTAGGTGGTTTTACATTTTTAATTCCTCTCAGAAACTGCCTGAGCAGAGGATGTGAGAAGACTGGAGGATCCAAGTTGTATTCTGCTGAAATGGCTGATGCATGAATCTTAATGGAAGAATAGGACAGGCCGTTGTGGAAGAGCTCTGCCAAGTATTCCAGGATGTTAGCTATGTTTACCAGTGACACATTCTCTCCTTTTGCTGTACTCCAAATGAGATATCTTTTCCATTTTGCTGAATAATTTTTTCTTGTTGAGGGTCTGCGAGCCTCCAAGATAATGTCTTTAACCCTTTGAGATAAATCTGGGTTATTTGGTCTTATGCAATGTTCCAGGCAGCCAGCTGCAGTGTTTTCAGCTTTGGATGCAGGGTTTTGAAGTTGTTCTGTGTTAACAGCAAGGGAACTAGGGGCAGAGGCCATATTTGTTCCCGAGACATACTCCTCAGTAATGGGTACCAATGTTGCCTTGGCCAGTCTGGAGCTATCAGGATGATCCTTGGACGGTCTTCTTTGATCTTCAATAGCACCTTGTGCATCAAAGGAAGAGGTGGGAATGCATATGCTGTCAGGTTTTTCCAATTGAAAGATAGGGAGTCCACTTTCCAAGCAAGTGGGTGGTACGTCCTTGTGCAGAATTTTTTCAGTTGGTGATTGTGTGGGGATGCAAATAAGTCTAATTCTGGTAGTCCCCATTTCCTTGTAATGGTTTTGAAGATGTCCGGATGCAGCATCCATTCGTGGGCATCCGTGGTAGTTCTGCTTAGGATGTCTGCTAACATATTTTCTTTTCCTGGCACAAAAATTGCTTGTAACTGAATGTTAAAGCTCAGTGCCACATTCCAGAGGTCCATTGCCATCCGGCATAGAGGGTATGAATGTGTGCCTCCCTGTTTGTTGATGTACCACATAACTGTGGTGTTGTCCGTCCTTATCAGCAGTTGACCCTGTCGAAGAAATGGTCTGAATGCCTGAATTGCCAGTTTTACTGCCAGCATTTCCTTTTGATTTATGTGTAGGTGCAGCTGGTCTTGAGTCCATAAGCCTTGTATGCACTTGTCCAGCATGTGTGCCCCAACCCGAGGTCTGAAGCGTCTGTTATGATGGTCTGGCTTGGTTGAGTGCTGTGGAAGGGCAGTCCCTTGTTTGTTTGACAGGCCTGAGCCCACCATTGGAATTCTTGCTTCAGGCATGGAATTATTGGAATTTGGGTTTCTAGGCTGTGCTTGTGCTGAGACCATAAATTCCTTAGGTACCACTGTAACTTTCTCATATGTAGTCTGGCATGTGGAATCAATATTATGCAGGATGCCATGTAACCGAGAGCTTGCAGGACTTTTCTTGCTGTTAGCTGGTTCTGCTTTGTTAATGCCATGAAGTAGAAAGGGAGTTGCTCCTGTTTTTCTACTGTCAGGAATGCCATTTGTTTTGATGTGTCCAGATCTGCACCCAAGAAGGTTATCCTTTGGGATGGTATCAGCCTTGACTTTTTTATATTGACTGTGTATCCCCGGGCTTATAGTAGATGAATGACCCTTTGCAAATCTTTTGTTAATTTGTTTTTGTTGTCCGCTTGTAACAGGCAGTCGTCCAGGTAAGGGTAAATTTGAATTCCCTGAAGCCTGCAATGAGCAATTACTGATGCCAGGCATTTCGTGAATACTCTGGGCGGAGTAGATAAGCCAAAGGGCAATGCTGAGAATTGATAATGCTCTGATCCTGCAAGAAATCTGAGGTATCTTCTGCAATTTGGTCATATGGGGACGTGCAGGTATGCCTCCTTGAGATCTAGAGTTACCAGCCAAGACTCCTTGCCCAGCATGGGAAGAAGCTGCTGTAGGGTCAGCATTTTGAATTTTGGAACAATGAGGTATGTGTTTAAAGCGGACAGGTCGAGAATAGGCCTCCATTGGTTTTCTTTTCTTGGTACCAGGAAAAGTCTGGAGTAAAATCCTTGCCCTTGTTCCATAGATGGTACCCTTTCTACAGCTCTCATCCTTAGTAAGTGAGTTATTTGTTCTAGAGCTTCTGTCTTCTGATTTGGAGGTAGGTTTGGCATTCCTCTCTTCCTTGGTAGAGTATGGAAGTGAAACCTGTAACCTTGGTCTATTGTCTGTAAAATCCATTTGTCTCCTGTGATGTAATGCCAGTTTACTGAAAATAAGGCTAGCTTCCCGCCTAAGGGTGCCTCTAGTTGTTCCCTGGTAGGCGGTGCCAGAGCCAAGTCACTGTGATTGTCCTGTGGAAGTGGTGGTGGTGGCTGGATCTGTGGCTGTACCTCGCTGGTTGTTAGCCTGCCACTGACGTCCCCTGTAGGCACCTCTGGATTGACCCCTGCCTCTTGAGCGTCTATTCCTGCCTCTCGGAGCTCTGGAGGTGTCTGGAAAGGACCAATTCTTGGAAGGCCAGTTCCTGCTAAACCTTGGAGGCTGGACCTGCAAGAATTCCTTGACTGTCTGGACAGATTTTGCTTTCTCTTCCACCTTCTTCAGCACCTGCTGTGCAGGGGAGCCAAACAAATTGAGCTTATCCATGGGAGCAACTAGGAGCTTTGATTTAACATGGTCTGGTAAGGACTGTTTTTTTAACCATGCATGTCTTCTGATCACTGTGCCAGTCATGGCTGATCTAAAGGAAGCCTCCAGTGCATCATAGCCGCATTTTAAGGAATGATTACTGACCTGCTGAATGTTATGTACCATTTCCTGTACAGATTTTTTGTCTAATGGTTCATCCGAGGACAGTTTTTTAGTTAACTGGTCTAACATAAATTCCTGATACTGAATCATGTGGAATTGACAGTTCAAGGCCCTAGCTGAAAGAGTAGCAGAAGTGTAAACTTTTTACCCCATCTCTCTAAGGCCCTAGATTCCCTTTCAGAGGGAGGGTTTTGGTAGAGGTAGCTGCTACAGCCTTGGGTCCCTGGGAGATAGTTTGGGATCTGCAAAGGGGCCTTATACAAATGATAATGTGTGTCCGAACCCTGTAGTACCTATCGGGCTTAGCAGGGCCGGAGGAAGAGAATCAGGAGCAGTACAAGCATCATTAAAAGCATCATCCACAACAGTAAGTACTGGAGGAATGGCTAAAGGCCTATGCTGTGGCAAATGCAAAAGGTTCTAAGCCTTTTCCTAGAGTCTGAAAAATCCTGGCCCTGCCATTGAAATTGTTCCCTCATAGCATGCAAGGTTTCCCCAAAGAAAATTCCTCAGGCGGAGAGGCAGAAGGAATGGACTCTTCTGCATCAGAGTCCTCATAAGGAGAAAAAGGGGCCTCTGGAGGGTCTGAATTATCTGATTCATCAGAGAAGCCATCTGAAGAAACTGGCTCAGGGGGCTCTACTCTAGTCCTCTTCTCTGGAGGTGGGTGAGAGGCCCTGTCTGGATGTGGTTGGGATCCCCGGATCAAAGAAATGAGATCCTCTGCTAGACTAAGCATTTGTGAACTAGAACTGGGCCTGTGAGAGGGGGTCTTAGCAGGCACAGTTTTGGTAGTTTTTGCTGCTTTAGCCCTGGCAAAGGCCTTAAACGACATGGATGCAGGAGGCCTAGCAGCTCCACGTGCAGGGGTAGAAATATCCAAAGGGATAGTATCTGATAAATCCTGTGAACCTGCAGGAGCAGGTGGGATTTCAGTAGCAGATTTAGCCAAGCTGGATGAGGCCTCGGTAAGTGGCAAGCTTTCGGCCGAAGGAAGAACCGTGGACTCTGTTTCAGCCGAAACCGAGACACTCGCGGTTGGCTTAACCGTGGTTTGGGCCGAAACCGCGGACCGCGGGTGTCGGTCCTTTTCCTTGCGTTTTTTAGAAATTTGCGTAGTCGGAGTATCAGACGGCATAATGTAAGCAAAAGCGGAGCCGAAAAACTCTTCGGCAAATTCAGACCGACGTCTAAGCGTTCGTCGGTTGAAAGAAGCACAGGCTAGACAAGCTGCTACGTCGTGGTCTGGGCCTAAGCAAGGTAAGCAGCAAGAGTGGAAATCTTTATGAGGTATTTGTTTCCCACAATTTAAACAGTTATTCACTTTTTCTGACATCGGCTGAGGCAAGAAAGAGTCCCCAACGGGGTACTTAGCTTTTTAGAAGTCTTCGGTACTTGTAGTAGTAATCTCTGGTTCTGACCGACCGGCACTTGCGAACAGCTTCTGCTTCGGGCGCCACGCGGCAAGAAAGACTGAGGAAAATGGCGTCGGCTGATGCCTTTATACCCGAAGAACTGCAGCTATGACGTCGGGTGAAGTGCGACACCAGCCGAGGCCAGACCCAGACTTTGGAATCCGGCCGACCGAAGGGCTGCCTGACGACAGGACAACCCATTTGTAAGGACTGCAGATGCATCCTTGAAGGACATCAGGGGGATTGTCACAGAACAAGAGGAGCAGTAACTGCATAATGCTAAACAGAAAATAAGGGATTACTTGGAGAATATGCATGAGTTTAGAAAGATTTCTGTTAAGCAACTGTTTTTTGATAATAACTCTAGAACACAAACTTTTACTACAATTCCCCAGGCAACAAAAACTGTAAAGGGCTGTCAACCAAGCTATAACAAGGAAGATAACAACAGACCCAAGTACAGGTATTAGAAATATTTCAGTAACTTTGTGAAAGCCTGCAGAAAGAGAAATATGGAAATCAAGTTACAAATAGAGAGGTTTGTGGAAGAATTACATATGCCTAGGTTACAGGCAGATGAGGCTCAATTATGAACAGGATAGGAGGAGATGAGATAAAGATGGTGATGTATAACCAATCCAAAGGAAAGTTCCCAGGAATAGATGGGTATTCCTGTGTAAGTTTGGAAACTAGGAGGGAAAACTGACAAAGATCTGGATGGTTTTATTTAACAGTATTTTCAGAGAAGTACCAACATCCTGGAAGAAAGCAGTGAAAGCTGTAATACCTAAAGAAGGTAAAGACCCATCAAATCCAGCTTCATACAGGCTCATTTCACTATTAAAGCATGATTATAAATTGTTTATGTCTATAAAGGCTAAAAGAATGGCAAAAAAGTGTTGCCAAAAATTATACATATGGATCAATATGGTTTTGTCGAAAGGAGGCAAACATTTGACAACATTAACAGAACATTGATGACCGAGAGAATGAAAGAAAATACCACTGTTGTTGGCGAGTCTTGATGCAGAGAAATCATTTGACAGAGTAAGCTGGGACTTTATGAGCAGGGCAATGAAAGCATTTGCATTCCCTGATAAAATTCTAAGGTTGATTAGGACGATATATGAGGGATCAGAGGTGAAAATTGAAGTGGATGGTTTCCTCTCTGATAATCTCTGCTTGAGCAGAGGAACCAGGAAGGGGTGTCCTCTTTTCCCTTTGTTATTTGCATTACATTTAGAACCACTGGCAAAGAAAATAAGAGACTCAAACTCAAGAATAAAATTGATATGGTAGTCAAGAAAAACTGGGTCTATTTGCAGACTACATTATTTTATACCTTACAAAAACAGAAAGGGGCATTACATTGCTGTGAAACATAGAGACAGTTTCAAATCTTTTCAGGATACAAAATTAATGAAACAAAACAAAAGGCAATAGCAGTAAATCATGTACCCACATACGAACTGGTTCAGCAAAATACATACTAATGAAGACATGATAATTAAGTATTTAGGAGTATGGATTAAAAATTATTCCAGTGTGGCAGCTAAGGGTATGTGGGAAGACACTAAACAAAAGTTAATACAAAAACTGAGAAAATGGAAGCTCTGTTATATGGATATGGATAGTAAGATACAAGAAGTTGAAGTGCTTTAGTCCCTTTAATCTTGTGCACAGGTCAAGCATATTTTTATCAACCAGAGGAGAAGTTGTGGACAGCAATTAATAAAGAGCTGAAGGATTTTATATGGGAGAAGAAGAGTCAAGTTAGATAAGCATATTCTTCAAACTGAACAGGGCGGGTTGGGATTACCCCATTCGAAGGGGTACTTCAGAGCAACACAGTTAAGGCTCCTATACATAGCACAAGCAGAAAACTATAGTTCAAAGTGGAAAGAGATTATGATGAAACAGGGGGAAGCTCAAGAAACAAGCAGAGAGACTGATTCTGGATGCAGACCTTTACGTACAATAATCATACAGAATATTACATTCATAAAGTAGCAGAAAGTATACCAAGAACTAAGCCAACACAGAAATGGGAAATGGAGATTCTGCCGATAGGGATGACTGCAAATTAGGGATACAGACAATGGCCAAGAGGGGGCTGGAATTTATTGGAGAACAGTGGAAAAGGAACCAAGGTTCTGGGAGCAAATAACTAGTGAGGGAAAGGTAATACAATGGGAAGATCCCAAGAAATAATCTGGACTGCAGGTTAAAGATTGCCCTCCCTCATCAAGGATTGATATCAGAGTATAGGCAAAGAGCAAGAAATGGGGGCTCCTAAATAAAAGACCAGCACTGTATTAGTAGAATCTAGAATAGAAGTTGCCATTAAGAAAGGAATAATTAGTAGATCATATAAAATATTGCATGATAACTATAAGAACCAGAGGAGGTTAGAAAGAATTGGGAATAGAGATTAGATAAGCAATTTGCAATGGGGGGATATATGCATGTCTTCCAAACATGCAACAAAATCTTGAAGATTTGGGATTTTTGCATGGACAGGTTTACATAGGTATTTTTATACCCCAAGTAGACTCCAGAGAATTTTTTTCCTCAGATAAAACAAAATGTTGGTGATGTGATGGGGAAGAAAGAGGCAACTGGGAACATATTTTCTGCGAGTGTAATGAGCTGTCAGACTTTAAATAGATTCTCTGCAGACTACTCTATCAGAGATACTAGGTGAGCAAACTGGTGTATAGAGAAATTATTTTTCAGAGCTATGATACAAAATCAGAATTGCCTAGACACAGTAAGGCCTTGGTGACTCCAGCTCTGATACAAAATCAGAATTGCCTAGACACAGTACGGCCTTGCTGACTCCAATTACTGCAGCTACCAAAAACGCAATTACTAGAAAATGGAAATCGAAGTCTAAACCAGCTGTACTAGTTGTTGGTGTGTCTTTCGGCTTTTCCCGGTTAGGGGTCGCCACAGCAGAACTCCGGTCCGCTAATGATTGGCAGTAGATTTTTACGTACTGGCTTGCCGGGCCTAATGCACAACCTTCAACGAAGGAACGTAATAGTGAATATAGTAACAGAGATAAAACTGGGATTTTTTTTTTAAAAAGGGTGAGAACAAATTACACAGGAAAAATGGAATTTGTGGGAACAATACATACAAGGGAGGAATGAGATTTAAAAGGCAGGATTTAAATGAGCTACGTAATGTCTGACAATGATTGGGTAGATAAAGTGATGTATAATGTTTGCAACTAAATTTATGTCAATATGGTTTGTTTTCATTGATATACATGTATACCTGCCTGTCATAAGTGCTAATTTACTAAACATGTTTCTTCTTTACAAGGAAAAAATGAACTGGAAGTGGCTAGGAGGAGAATTAATTATTGCTGTCATAGTTTGGGAGATATTTACTAAAAACTGGAACAGACAACACATTTCAAAGAAAATTTTTGTGCAAGACTTCTACAATACAAAAGAACTAAGCTGCAGCTTTTTACTGTCAGTTTCATTCTTCTCACAGGTGAAATCACATAAATGTGCACATGCCACTATATCAATACACAAACAGCAACCCCTACACAACAAGGATTAATTTTACGTTATATTTGCACTAGAGACAATATATGACTTGCTCAATTGAGAACTTAAATACCTTGTTGAAGAAAACTTACTATACTGTAACAGCACACCTCACTTGTGGAACACACTCCCCATGGAGGTGTGGAGTGTTTTTCACAAACTTTAAATACAGCCTAGTCAAACGGCTAGGACTTATGGTCTCATATCTGCATCTCTGGATGCAGTTTCTTAAATAGTCTCAATCTCAACTGAGGCTATCATCAAACACTGAAATAGTGAAGTAATACACAGTTTGGCTGTCATAAATGTCTACCAGTGGATACTTGTAGACAGGCTTCTATATTCCATTTTCAAGCTATCTGGGCATATAGCACACAAAAAGGAATCTTATGCAAAACTGTACTGGCCAGGCACTGCAAAAAAAGCTGTAAGTTGGTATCACAAGACGTTTGGTTGGCAAAACTGGAGACAAAATGAAGACTGCTTTAATGCCTTTATTTGTTACTGAGGAAGAGCTTCAGAAGGACAGTCATGGATACTGTGGGGTCTCTTGCTACCTCAGGTAACACTAGCAACAAGTACACCTTTGGTGGTTGTAAACTATGCTACTACGTACCCTACAGCAGCAACTTTGTCCTTTATAAAGGAAGGAAAAATAAATTCATTACAAAATTTAAATCAAATGGATTTTCCCTAGAAAATATCTATGGACAGAATAGCTAAATTCATATCAGACCTGCTGATTTATCTGTGTAAGCTGAGAGAAGGTTAGAAACTACCCATCAACTGCAATTTTTTTTTTTTTTTGGACAGTACTCTTTCTGCTCTCAAGACCGTGCTGGCAGTACTCATAGGATAGTATAAGCAGGAATAGGACAAGTACCTGCCCCAACTCCTCTCTGCATGCAGAGGTGTCAGAGGAATCAGTTGTGTGTGTGTGTGTGTGTGTGTGTGTGTGTGTGTGTGTGTGTGTGTGTGTGTGTGTGTGTGTGTGTCATACGAGCTATTTTACAGCCAAAGGGTAAAAGTGGCCTTAGACTTGATATGTGATTGGGAGGGGGGAGTGAATATGATTCCCAAAAGGAGTATTTGCTAAATTTCCAGACTAAGCAGAGGGCCCTTTCGCTTAGTATTAAACAATGTTAATTATGTGGGGACATGCACTTTCATGTCATCACGCTAAAGCTCTGCTACAGTGGTCAGATACTTGTACTTAGTATATGCAGCTGATTACAAGAGAACTCGGAGGGAAGATTTGGTGACAGATCTCAAGTGTGGCTTGAACTACCACCTTAGTGGATGGAAAGTACTGTCATAGCAGCTACCCCTTACACAGGTTCAGGATATCTTAGTGCTGTCCGAGACATGTTCACTGGCAAGTCAGGATGTACCCAATTAATGCAACACCAAGAGGACACAGAAACCCTACAATCAATCCAACAGACTGCTTTCAAAGCACCAGGATAAGAAACAACAGTGTGGGAGAAACTGAAGTAGATGCTGAATCTGAGACTGATCAAGGAATCTAAGCATCACTGGGTCTCGACAATACTGTTGCCAAAAGAAGGCAGGTGCACCAGAAAAGTACAGTTTTGTACCTACCATAAAAGTAGATGTTAGAGTGTCTTCACTGCTGCAGTCATTACACTTGGGTTATCCTGCCGTCAGGCGGTCCCGCAGTCGGCCAGAGTTCCAAAGTCTTGGTCCGGCGTCAGTTGCTGTCGCCTCCTCCCTGACGTCAGTGCGTCAGGGGTATACAAGAAGCAGCCAACACCATTTTCTTCAGTTTTTCTTGCCCCAGATGTCAGGTGCCCCCAAAAAGATAGGCAATACATATTGCTTACAAAACATACAGTAAGGTAAAAACAAAACCTTCAGTAACCAGCAAATACACCACATAGGTAGTATAGTGTAGAAAGATATAGATAAGACCCAGATGAGAAAGAGGGGATGGCGGGTGGGTAACCAGGACTGCAGCAGTTAAGACACTCGAACATCTACATTTATGGTAGGTACAAAACTGTACTATGTTCATCGTGTTTCACTGCTGCAGTCATTACACTTGGGTAGAATACCAAAGCTGAGTCAGGGTGGCTGGTTCTACAGAGAATTTGGTGTGGCTATGAGGCCCTGCAGCACTGCAGTGGCAAAGTCAGCTCTGGATCTAGAGTAAAGAGGCAAGTGATAATGCTTGGTAAAGGTGTGCACTGAACTCCAAGTTGCAGCTTCCAAAATGTCTTTGGTAGGTACTCCTCTAAGATAGGCAGTAGAAGTTGCAGTTGACCTGGTGGAATGTGGCCTAATGTTAGATGGTACAGGTTTCCCATGTTGTGTGTAGCAGAACCTGATACAGTGTCCTATCCACTTGCAGTCTGCTTTGAAATAGCCTTTCCCTGTGATCTTGCAGCATAAGATACAAACAATTGTTCAGTTTTTCTGAAAGCTTTTGTTTTGTCCAAATAGAAGCGTAATTGCCTGTGTATGTCCAAGGAATGTAGAATTCTCTCCCCTTTATTCTGGGGATTTGGATAAAATGTTGGGAAGTGAATAGATTGGTTAAGAGCCACACTGGATACCACCTTCGGCATAAATGAAGGGTTTGTTATTAGAGAAACCCTGTCTTGGTGGAAAATGATGAAAGGCTCCACTGCCATTTGTGCCTGTAGTTCTGAGACTCTTCGTGCTGAGGTTATTGCCAGTAGCAGAGCAGTTTTCCATTATATATATTTTAATTCTGCTGAATTGGCTGGCTCAAAAGGAGGTAAATGAGTCTTCCAAGACAAAATTGAGGTCCCAAGTAGGAGTTGGTGCTCTCCGGGGCGGTCTTCTGTTTTTAACCCCTCTGAGGTACTGCTTTAGCAATGGATGAGAGAAAATAGGAGGATCTGTGTTGTAATGAGCCGAAATGGCAGAAGCGTGGATCTTAATGGATGAGAAGGATAGTCCTGTGTCCAGCATCTCAGTTAATTATTGTAGTATCTGAGGAATGTTATGGACAAGAGGGTCAAGGCTTTGAGCCTGGTTCCAGGCACAGAATCTCTTCCACTTTTCTGAATAAGATTTCCTGGTGCTAGGCCTCCTGGCCTCCAAAATGACATCCATAACAGCTTTAGATAGAGGTGTTGTCTGTTAGGCTAAAGAATCTGCTTTGCAGCCAGGGATAAGGTTTTGAGCTGACTGTGCAGGATCTGATTGTTTTGCTAAGTCAGAAGGTGTGGAATTCGAGGCAAAATCAAAGGTGGGCCTTGAGCTAAGTTCTTTAAGATTGGGTACCAATGTTGGCGTGGCCAGTCTGGAGCAATCAGAATCATCTGTGGTTTGTCTTGTCTGGCTTTTAGGAGTACCTTTGAAAGGAGAGGCAGAGGTGGGAAGGCATGAACGTTTAGGCTTTTCCAGCTGATCGAAAGAGCATCCACTTTCCATGCTTGTGTGTGATGTTCTTGTGCAGAATTTTTGTAGTTGGCAATTCAGTGGTGAGGCAAAGAGATCTATGCCCGGGCACCCCCATTTTTGTATTATCATGCTGAAAACTTGTGGATTTAATTTCTACTCCTGAAGATCCATGGTGTTTCTGCTTAAGTCGTCTGCCAGAGTATTTTTCTTTCCTGGCAGGAACTGTGCTTCCAGATGAACTTGATAAGTTATAGCTGTGTTCCACAAGGTCATGGCTTGTCTGCATAGGGGGTAAGAATGAGTGTCCCCTTGCTATTTTATGTACCACATTACGGTGGTGTTGTCTGTCTTTAATAGTAATTGTCCTGGATGCAGAAGGTCCTTGAAAGCTGTTAGGGCATTTTGTACAGCCAACATCTCTTTTTGATTGATGTGAAGATGCATTTGGTCTGTGGTCCATTTGCCCTGAATACATTTTCCTGCCACGTGTGCTCCCCAGGCGTAATCCGAAGCATCTGTTGTTAAAGTCTGCTTGGCTGTGGGAAGAGTGAAAGGCTGACCCTTGTTGAGGTGACATGCCTGTGCCCACCATCGAAACCCCTGTTGTAGGCAGGGAATTAGTGGTATTACTGTTTCCAAGCTGTGAGAGGGTTGAGTCCAAACACTTTTTAGGTACCATTGTAATTTCCTCACATGCAGTTTGGCATATGGAATTACTAGAATGCAGGATGCCATGAATCCCAAGGCCTGCAGAATTTTTCTTGCAGGGAGTCGGGACTTTGTTGCCATCATTTGAAAATACTGAGTCAATTGTCCTTGTTTGTCTGGTGTGAGATAAGCCATCTGGGACGTTGTATTTAAGCTGGCACCCAGGAATATGATCTCTTGTGAGGGCACTAGTTTTGACTTCTTTTCATTTACTGTGTACCCTAGGCCACTTAACTTTTTTACAAATGCCAGATGCTTTAGAAGAATGTCCTTGCTCTCTGCTTGAATCAAGCAGTCGTCCAGGTATGGATATATTTGAATTCCTTTTTGTCTGCAAAATGCAATTACTGGTGCCAGGCACTTTGTGAAGACCCTGGGTGCAGTAGACAACCCAAAGGGCAGTGCAGAGAATTGGTAGTGCACTAAACCAGCTATGAATCGGAGGCATCTTCTGCAATTTTGTCTGATAGGGACATGCAGGTATGACTCTGAGGTCCAAATTAACAAGCCAAGCTTTCTTGCCCAACATGAGAAGAAGTTGCTGTAGTGTCAACATTTTGAATTTCGGAACATCCAGGTAAGTATTTAGAGTGGAAAGGTCTAGTATGGGTCTCCAGGCCTTGTCCTTTCTGGGTACCAGGAAGAGTCTTGAGTAAAATCCTTGTCCCTGCTGTGGTACTTTTTGAATAGTTCTCAAGTCCATGAGGGCTGTAATTTGTTTTTGTGCCTCTGCCCATTGATTGTGTGGCAGGTCTGGCATACATTTTAGCCTTGGTAAAGTGTGAGAGTGGAACCTGTAACCTTGAGACACAATATTCAGCACCCATTTGTCTTGGGTGATTGCTTGCCAGTTTTGTGAAAAAAAGTGCTAGTATCGCCCCTAAGGGAGCTGCCAAAAGGGAAGAGTTTGGCATTAGAAGGGGGAAGTCATTGGGACTGTTTCCTGTAAGGTTGTGACTTGTCCTCACCTCCTTTTGGGGTTGAGGCACCCCACTGTCGTGATCTGTAAGAGCCTTGGGGCTGAGATCTGCCTCTTGGGTGTCTGTATCTGCCTCTTTGTGGCCTGTCTGACACTGGAAAGGACCAATTTTTCGTAGGCCAATTCCTGCTAAATCTTGGTGGCTGTACCTGTAAGAAATCCTTCACTGTTTGCATGTAGTCAAAATAACGTTCCGGTGTACTGCTGAACCAAGTGGATAAAACAGAACATTACAATCCTCAGTGTCTTGAGACGAACACCTCTCTGTGTAGTAGCAAATTTACCAATGCGAACCCATTCAAGAACGTAAAACCATGAACATAAATCCAGCGAGTACCACAAAATAAGCATAAATTTTTATTCAACAAGTGCGCGTTACATCCAAAAGTTAAGCACTTTCACTTGCTAACTGCAAGCTTCATCAGAACAAACAATGAACTTCCCAACTTTTAAATAAACTTTTTGGCGCCAACAAGTCAACACTTCTTATTCTTTTAAAGTCGTATGGCACCAACAAATAAACACTAAATGTGCAAACAGATTAACTTGACATAACATACTACCAACTTGTATATATAAATAAAACAGTAAAATGAAATTAAAATAAAATACAATAATTAATGCTTAATTAGTATGCAGTAGTCTGAACACATTTTATCTCTCATCTCCCACTTATGCTATGCTGTATTATCCTAAATGTGTCAGGCGCTGCCTGATGATCTAAAAATCTCATCATCTTCTTTCGGCTGTTGCCGTTAGGGGTTGCCACAGCGAATCATCTGTTTCCATTTCTTCCTGTCCTCTGCATCATGCTCTTTCACACCAACCGCGTGTATGTCCTCTCTCACCACATCCATAAACCTAATCGTAGGCCTTCCTCTTTTCCTCTTACCTGGCAGCTCCATCCTTAGCATCCTTTCCCAATATACCCAGCATCCCTCCTCAGCACCTGTCCAAACCAACGCAATCTCACCTCTCTTGCTTTGTCTCCAAACTGTCCAACCTGAGCTGACCCTCTAATATACCGATTCCTAATCCTGTCCATCCTAGTCACACCCAGTGCAAATCTTACCATCTTTAACTCTGCCACATCCAGCTCTGACTCCTGCCTTTTCGACAATGCTACCGTCTCCAACCCATATAACATAGCTGGTCTCACTACCCTCTTGTAGACCTTCCCTTTCACTCTTATTGGAACCCGTCTTGTCACAAATCACTCCTGACACTCTTCTCCACCCATTCCACCCTGCCTGTAATCTCTTCTTCACCTCTCTTCCACACTCACCATTACTCTGTGCTGTTGATCCCAAGTACTTAAACTCATCCACCTTTACCAACTCTACTCCCTGCATCCTCACCATTCCTCTACCCTCCCTCTCATTTACACACATATATTATGTTTTAGCCCTGCTGACCTTCATTCCTTTCCTCTCTAAAGCATATCTCCACCTCTCTAGGGTCTCCTCAACCTGGTCCCTACTCTCACTACACATCACAATGTCATCTGCAAACATCATAGTCCACGGGGGCCTCCTGTCTAATCTCATCTGTCAACCTGTCCATCACCACTGCAAATAAGAAAGGGCCCAGAGCTGATCCTTGATGTAATCCCACCTCCACCTTAAACGTATCTGTCACTCCCACCGCAGTCCTCACCAGTGTCACACTACCCTTGTACATATCCTGTACCACTCTTACATACTTCTCTGCCACTCCCGACTTCCTCATACAATACCACAACTCCTCTCTAGGCACCCTGTCATATGCTTTCTCTAAGTCCACAAAGACACAATGCAACTCCTTCTGACCTCTCTGTATTTCTCCAACAACACTCAGAGCAAATATTGCATCTGTAGTGCTCATTCCTGGCATGAAACCATACTGCTGATCACTAATCATCACCTCCCTTCTTAACCTAGCTTCCACTACTCTTTCCCATAACTTCAAGCTGTGACTGATCAATTTTATCCCTCTGTAGTTACTGCAGCTCTGCACATCACCCTTATTCTTAAAGATAGGTACCAAAACACTTTTTCTCCACTCCTCAGGCATCCTCCGACTTTCCAAAATTTCATTAAACAATCTGGTTAAAATTTCCACTGCCATTTCTCCTAAGCACCTCCATGCTTCCACTGGTATGTCATCTGGGCCAACAGCCTTTCCATTCTTCATCCTCTTCATAGCAGTCCTTACTTCCTCCTTGCTAATCTGCTTCACTTCCTGATTCACTATCCCCACACATCTTCCAACCTTCTCTCGCTCTCTCTCTCTCATTCTCTTCATTCATCAGCCCTTCAAAGTAATCTTTCCATCTACTCAACACACTCTCCTCACTTGTGAGTACGTTTCCCTCACTGTCCTTTATCACCCTTACCTGCTGCACATCTCTCCCAGCTCTCTGTCTAGCCAATCGGTACAGGTCCTTTCTCCCTCTTTAGTGTCCAATCTCTCATACAACTCTCTATATGCCTTATCCTTAGCCACCTCTCTCTTTGCCATGCGCCTCATCTCCTTATACTCATGTCTACTTTCTTCATCTCTTTGACAATCTCACTTCTTCGCCAACCTCTTCCTCTGTATACTCTCCTGTACTTCCTCATTCCACCACCATGTCTCCTTGTCCTCCTTCCTCTGTCCAGATGTCACACCAAGCACCTTCCTAGCAGTCTCCCTTACTAGCTCTGCTGTAGTTACCCAGCTATTCGGTAACTCTTCATTGCCTCCCAGTGCCTGTCTTAACTCTTCCCTGAACTCCACCTCACAATCACCCTTTTTTAACTTCCACCATTTAATCCTTGGCACTGCTTTCACACTCCTCCTCCAATTCTTGATCACCAACATCATCCTGAAGACCACCATTCTATGCTGCTTAACTACACTTTCCCCAGTCACCACTTTACAGACTCCAATCTCCTTCAGACTGGCCCTCCTACATAGGATATAATCCACTTGTGTGCATCTTCCTCCACTCTTGTACATCACCCTATGCTCCTCCCTCTTCTTAAAATACGTATTCACCACAGCCATGTCCATCCTTTTCGCAAAATCCACAATCGTCTGACCTTCTGCATTCCTCTTCTTAACACCATACCTACCCATCACTTCCTCATCCTCTCTGTTCACTTTAGCAACATGCCCATCGAAGTCCACTCCAATCACTAGTCTCTCACCTTGGGTACACTCACCACCACTTCATCCAACTCGCTCCAAAATTTCTCTCTCATCCATCGCACCCCCAACTTGTGGAGCATATGCACTAACAACATTCATCATTACACCATCAATTTCAAGCTTCATAAACATCACTCTATCAGACACTCTCTTCACCTCCAAAACACTCTTGGCATAATGTTCCATTAGGATAACCCCTACCCCATTTCTTCTGCCATTCACACCATGATAGAACAATTTGAACCCACCTCCTATACATTTGGCCTTGCTTCCTTTCCATCTGGTCTCTTGCACGCACAATATGTCAACCTTCCTTCTCTCCATCATATCAGCTAGCTCTCTCCCTATACCAGTCATACTGCCAACATTCAAAGTCCCTACCCTCAGTACTACACTCCTAAACTTCCTCCTCTCTTCCTGCCTTCGGGCATGCCTTCCCCCTCCTCTTCTTCTTCGGCCAACAGTAGCCCAATTTCCACCAGCACTCTGTTGGCTAACAGTACTGGTGGCGGTCATTGTTAACCCGGGCCTCGACCGATCCGGTATGTAATTATGAAAAGTTCTCCGCATCAATAATTTTTGGCAGAGGTTTTACGCCGGATGCCCTTCCTGACACAACCCTCCCCATTTATCCGGGCTTGGGACCGGCACAAAGAAATGCACTGGCTTGTGCATCCCCAGTGGCTGGGTTAATCTAAAAATCTCATTCACGGAACTGTATTCCAAAATGTCAATATATCAATATAGTGCATTATAAGTTCAATCCATGACTAGCAAGGGTTTGATCGAAATAACATCGTTAAGACCTGGTGGACTAGAGGAATCCAAGAATATCTGCCACCAATATTCCTTATATGAAAGGAGGCCCTTAAAGTCCCCCCCCCCCCAATATCAGTCTGAACACTATCAATAATAGCAAACTTAAAATGGTGCCTGTCTCCACATTCCTTTATATGTCTATATAATGCATTTTTTTCATCTTTCGTCCTTATACTATAAAGGTGTTCATATATCCGCTTATTAAATTTCCTTTCGGTTTTACCTATATAGTATCCAAGACATACCATACATTTAGCCAAGTATACTATCATTTTAGTACAACAATTTCCATGCTTAAATTTAATTCTTGTGCTATTGATATTCCCCAGCACCAAACTTTTTTCCTGGAAACTATAAATGCATAGTTTACAAATTGCACACTTTTTTGTGTTGTTATAACAAAGGGGGTTCCAATTCCTTCTCTCTAAGTAACTCTTAATATTATTACCCATCTTAAACACAAACTTGGGACCTGATCCCAATACTCGAACTAGTTCGTCAACTGAAATAATGTTCCATCTTGTTGTCAATGTTTTTAACCTTGCCAACATATGGTCCATATTCCAACACACATCTTTTACCATATGATGAACTATCCTCCAAAGTTTGCACTGCTGAATCAACAACCATCCCCAATTCAAATTGGATGCCTAACAAAGTTTTATATTTGCATCCCCATCCTTTGATAATTGCTTGGCTGACTCTGGCCATCATCTTTACATCATATCCTCTTTCCTTAAACATTGTCATGATGTGTGCCACTTCCTCGAACATATCTTTATATACCGAGGTCATTCTGATGGCACGTATTATCTGCCCCTTGTAGATGTTAGTAAATTTGTTCCTGGGATGGTTACTAGAAAATTCAAGGTAACTGTTGGAAAAAGTATTTTTTCAATAAATTCTAGATTTAAACCCACTTCCCATTTTAGTAACCAACGTGTCCAAATAAGTCTCCTCCCAGTCCAGCATAACCAGATAGGCGTATATGGGGGCACATGCTGCCCCCATAGCAATGCCCCTGGTTTGCCTGAACAGTTCACCTTCAAAGTAATTGTGATCTAGGACAATTGACATCATATCCAACAAAAGGCATGCTTTATCCCAATCCAGGTCTGCATATTTGTGTATACTATTGGCAAACGCCTCTAAACCTTCCATCTTGGGAATACATGAAAACAGATCTATAACATCTACGTTGACAAATGTCAACTCTTTCCTCTGTATGAAAATGGGATATTTCTTCAAAAATTCCCAAGAGTCTTTCACCATATGTGGAATTTTTTCATAGATGTGTTTCAAAAGTGTGTCTATAACTGACCCCATGGGGAAGGTTTTTGACTGACTACCTGATATGATTGGTCTAAATGGGGGTAAACTGTATCTTTATGGATTTTTGGAATCCCTACTATAGATGCCAACTTAGGATACTCCACTTTAATATAATTATATGCGTCTGTCGTGATTCTATTGTCAATCAAAAATTCTTCCAAGTGCAGGTCTATTCTTCTATAAGCAATATTTATCTCGTTCAAAGACATTATATCATAGTTGCCTGATGTGTAATATGTCAAAGTCTGGTGGAATAGACTGTGCTGTCATATAAGACTATGCCACCTCCTTTGTCGGGTTTCATAACCCTGATAGATCTATCATCTCTTAGGTCCCTATGTTCTTCTAAAGATAAATTGTAGTCGATCTTTTTACTACTGATGTAATTTTGTAATCTATACACCTGTTGTGTTACTGACTTGTCATAAATAGATATAACAGGGTGCATAGGAGGCACAAATGTGCTCTTCTTTTTTTATCCCTTTACAAGGATTGTCTTGTTTGATTTTGCTAACATCTTTAGTGGAATCCTTGAACATGATACTTAAATTAAGTTTCCTTATATATCTTTTGATCTCACTAATACAATCAAGTCTAAATTTTCCCATAGGGATGAATTTCATCCCTTTAGAGAACAAGTCAAAATGGACAGTCTGTAGTGGATATTTAATATAATTATAGATTTTTAAATTATTGTAACTATATACTACACCATCTTGAACAATCTTTTCACTAATGTCTTTGTCCTTGTTGTTGTACTGTATCTGTATCACATTGCCCTCTAATGTTTGAATTCACTTGCACCTGACTTACTAACGGTATCCCTGATGCTCCTGATAGGTGTGTCTTTTCCAATTCCCTCCCCATTTCCAATATTTCCATTTCCATCTTCCCTGTTGTCTGTTAGAAAAAAATTTCATACAAGGAATATTGGTGGCAGATATTCTTGGATTCCTCTAGTCCACCAGGTCTTAACGATGTTATTTCGATCAAACCCTTGCTAGTCATGGATTGAACTTGTAATACACTATATTGATATATTGACATTTTGGAATACAGTTCTGTGAATGTTTGACAATATTTCATGTGCAGTAACAGCTTACATTTTATTTTACGTTATATTGTGGGATTGTATTCCCACTAGTAATATTGGGACAGTTCAACATAGGGTATGGTATAATTTTTATTTTATTTGACAATTTTATGAGATTTTTAGATTATCAGGCAGCGCCTGACACGTTTAGGATAATACAGCGTAGCATGAGTGGGAGATGAGAGATAAAATGTGTTCCGACTACTGCATACTAATTAAGCATTAATTATTGTATTTTATTTTAATTTCATTTTACTGTTTTATTTATATATACAAGTTTGTAGTATGTTATGTCAAGTTAATCTGTTTGCACATTTAGTGTTTATTTGTTGGTGCCATACGACTTTAAAATAAGAAGTGTTGACTTGTTGGCGCCAAAAAGTTTATTTAAAAGTTGGGAAGTTCATTGTTGTTTGTTCTGATGAAGCTTGCAGTTAGCAAGTGAAAGTGCTTAACTTTTGGATGCAACACGCAGTTGTTGAATAAAAATTTCAGCTTATTTTGTGGTACTCGCTGGATTTATGCTCATGGTTTTACGTTCTTGAATGGGTCCGCGTTGGTAAATTTGCTACTACACAGAGAGGTGTTCGTCTCAAGACACCGAGGATTGTAATGTTCTGTTTTATCTACTTGGTTCACTGTTTGCTTAGATTTTGCCCTCTCCTCCATTTTTTTTAATAACTCTTCTGCCTTAACACCAAATAAAATATCTTGCTGTAATGGAGCATCCATTAATTTTGCCTTAACATGATCTGGTAAGGTTTGTTGCTTTAACCAAGCATGTCTTCGAATCACAGATCCTGTAAATGCTGCTCTACAAGAAGCTTCTAATGAATCAAAACCACATTGCAAAGTATGCTTTCCCACTTGTTCAGCTGCATGCAATAAATCCTGCATTTCCTTAAAATCAGGTTGTTCTGCACTTGTGCTCATTTTCTGTTTTAACTGAGACAGTAAATATTGTTGATATTTAAGCATGCGAAACTGGCAATTTAAAGCCCTTACTGCTAAAGTTGCAGAGGTGTAAACTTTCTTCCCCCATCTGTCTAAAGCCCTAGAATCCCTGTCCAAGGGAACCGGATTTTTAGCCGTAGAGGCCTTGACCCCTTTGGGACCCTGGGAAATAGTTTCTGGGTCGTCAGCAGCAAGGTTTTTATAAAGAAATTTGTGAGAGTCAGGGACTCTGTAGCACCTGTCTGGCTTGACTGGAGCAGGGGGTAAAGAATCTGGGTTTAAAGTGGATTCAGAGAACACATCATCCACAATATCCAACACTGGCAGAATAGCAAGGGGCCTGTGCTGAGGCAATAAAATAAAGTCTCTGAGACTTTTCTTGGATTCTGAGTAATCCTGGCCCTCCCAATGGAAATGCTCCCTCATGGTATGTAAAGTTTCCCCAAAAGAGTAATCCTCAGGAGGAGAAGCTGAAGGAATTGATTCTTCAGCATCAGAGTCCTCATGGGGGGGGTAAAGAATATCCCTGGTCTGAAGAGGAATCAGAATATACTGAAACCTGGTCAGAGGAATCATAGTCTGCATCCTGCCTAGGCCTTTTATCAGGAGGGGGATGGGAACCCCTGATCAGAGTAATTAAGTCTTCGGCCATTTTGAGCATCTGCTTTTTAGGCATGGAGGCCTGTCCAGGGGAATACTGTACTTGCTTCTTTGTCTTTAATGTAGTTTTAGACTTGGCTGTAGATGCAATGGTAAGTTGTGAAGGTCTGAAAACCCCCTCAGAAGCCGATGCCTGCTCAGCGGTTCCGGACCCATCCGAAGGGTTAGTCTCCGTAGGCCCAACACCTTGCCAGAGGCCTAGGCAACTCCACGTGGGAGTCTGTCGTGGCCTGCGGTTCTGCGGTAGCGGGCGTCACGGGCTACGAAAGCGCCTCACTGACAACCGGCAACTGGCCTAGAAGAGGTTTCGTCATCGGTTTTAGGCCTAGGATGCCTGTCTTTATCCTTGTCCTTGCGTTTTTTCAATATTGCGGTCGTCGGTTGATCCGACGGCATAGTATAATTGAACCTTTGGCCAAAGTAGTGCAAAGCAAAATCAAAACGTCTTTTTATAGTGCGTTTGTTAAATCTAGCACAAAACCAACAACTAGTGACGTTGTGATCAGGGCCTAGACATGGAATATAGTAAAAGAAGTGGAAGTCCTTATGAGGTATTTGCTTCCCACAAGAAATACAATTATCAACTTTTTCGGACATCGGTCTGAGGCAAGAAAAAAAAAGTTTCCCCAATGGGGTACTTGGCTTTATTGAAGACTTCGGATCTTAAATTCAACTTTGAAAATCTCAGGAGTCGGCCGACCGGCACTTGCGAACTGCTTCTGCTTCGGGCACCGCACGGCAAGAAAGACTGAAGAAAATGGCGTTGGATGCATCTTATATACCCGTGGCGTACTGACGTCAGGGAAGAAGCGACAGCAACTGATGCCGGACCAAGACTTTGGAACTTAGGCCGACTGCAGGACAGCCTGATGGCAGGATAACCCAAGTGTAATGACTGCAGCAGTGTAACACGATGAACACCACCTTGTTTTTAGCTCTCCCAGTGTGAAATCAGAAACTTAACAGAGAAGGGCAGTAGACTTGTGTTTATGGGTGAATTTCAGTAACTGCCTAGTAAGTACACTGCCTGGATGCCAAGAATAAAGAAACACAAAAGACCTGGAAAAAAAAATAGCTACAAAAAGTGAGGAAGAAGCACTGACCAGGGGAAGTTTTGCAGCTGGTCAGCAAAAAATAATCCAACCTTCAGACATGACATCCAATAACTTACAGGATGATATAAGACAACTGCATACAGACCTGGTTAAAATAAACAAAACACAGAGTATATTAACGCAAACAACAAAAGGCTGGAACAAATGGAAGAAGCTTTAAACAGATATTCAGATAAGATGATAAAGCTGCAAAAGTCAGAGGTCGAAATGAAGAAAAGGCTGGCTGAATATGAGACTACTCAGGAAGAGATGTTTCAAAAAATAATAGAATTAGAAGACACAGCATGTAGGGAAACCATAAGATTTTCAGCTATACCAGAGAAGCTGGAAGGAACAGACTGCATTAAATTCATGAAAGCACAAATAAGCAGCTGGACTGGTACTCCAGAGCAGGATTTATTAGCTGAACCATCGTGTGTATGCTCCAAATCTAACGATAAGAAAGTAACCTAGACCTTTAATAGTAAGGAGGCAATCCTACCAGGAGAAATAATTGATTTTGTCAAAACTGTGGCAGAAGGACAAAAATACTAAAAGTGGGTGACAGCAAAGTGTTTGTGGAGAACGATTACTCATTGTACACCAGGCAAAAGAGAAAAATTCATAACTCTATTCAGAGAAAGCAGAGATGCAGGTGTGAAATTCAAACTGCTATATTCAACCGTCTTCAAGATATTCTTCCCTGGAGGGACAACGACATTTTTTGGTGAAGTGCATGCTAAGGAGGAAATACAGAAGTTTGTCCAACAAAAACTGAACTGTGAAACAGAAGGAGATTCGGCTTCTCGCTCCTCTGGTAATGAAGACCACAGAGAGACTGCACCTGTGAAACCTTTTCCAGTATTTCAAAGGAAAATGTTGGAGAGAAGGAAGGGAACACGAGAGTTGACCAGTAGAATCGAGAGTACGTTGGAAATGAAGCAGAGACAGGATCTGGATGATGGATCAGTAACTTGATGTGGGATTACAAAGCATTAATTATATTTGTGAAATAGGATAGCACAAGGAAATCTGGAAACATTGGACTTCTTCAAAATTTGTTTGCTGAGTGGGGGGGGGACTATATGCCCTATTTCATGTCATTAACTTTTGGAAAAATGCTTTTGGGAGGGGGAGAGAGGGGAGAACGCTTAGTAAAAACACCTTTTCTTAATAGTATTGTACCTGTGTTGCATGGTTTTCTTTGCATGCTATTTTTTGGGTGTAATGGGGATTGTAAACAGGTGTTTTTATTTTTCTCCCCTCTTCTCTTTGTTCTTGTGCAGTTTTGGAAAACATAGGTAATGTAATAATTACTTAAAAAAAAAGGTGCCTGGTTAAGGGGGCATGAGAGTTCAAATTGATGTGCTTCTTTTTCATTCTTGCATGGGAAAATGATTGAGCAAGTAAATGAAAAAGGAATACTGAATATTACAAGGTTGTTTTGCTAGCCCTTGCAAATATCTATACTAAGTAGATTTTCCTGCAGGTTGTCTCCATGGAGACAGTTGGCTAAAGAGAAAAATACAGTTGTGTACACTTACCATAAATGTAAATGTTCAAGTGTATTCACTGTTGCAGTCATCACATTTGGGTTATCCCTGCCAGGGTAGCCCTCAGCCGGCCTGAATACCGGAGACTTAGTATTTCTGCGTCGGTTGCTGTCGCCTGAAGACTAACGTCAGGTCATCAGTAGTATAAAAGTAAGGCAGCAGATGCCATTACATCAATTTTTCTTGCCCTAACCTGTCAGGAGCCCCCCAAGTAGGAGGCCAGGTTCTGGTGGAAGAAACCCCACCAGTGGAAAATAAATACCAAAATTCCCAGGTAAGTTAAGGAGAACAAGTCAGAATGGTAATGAAGGAGAAAGAGAAGAAAGGGGGATGGAGGGGGGGGGGACCAGGACTGCAACAGTGAATACACTCTAACATCTACATTTATAAGTGTACACAACTGTACTATGTTCTTTGTGTTTCACTACTGCAGCCATTACATTTAGGTTGATTCCCAAAGCTGAGTAAAAGGGTGGAGGCAGTCAATGCAACTAGGGGCTGGCTAGGATGCCCTGCAAGACTGCAGAGGCAAACCCTACCCTGGATTTGGAGAAGAGAGGCAGGTGGTAATGCTTAGTAAAAGTGTGAACAGATGTCCAGGAGGCAGCCTCCATGATGTCCCTCCTGGTGGGGACTCCTCTGAGGAAGGCTGCAGAGGTGGAGGCTGTTCTGGTGGAGTGTGTCCTGATCACCTTGCTGGGAGGCTTTCCATGCTGTTTGTAGCAGAAATGGATGCAGTGTGCTATCCATTCTGAAATGGTTTGTTTAGAGATGGCTTTGCCTTCTGCCCCTGTAGCAAAGCTAACCAGCAACTGATCAGACTTTGAAAGATTTAGTCCTGTCAAGATAAGATTTGAGCTGTCTACACACATCTAAAGAGTAAAGAATCCTTTCCCCCCTTGTTCTGGGGATTGGGAAAAAAGTGGGCTAATGAATGGATTGGTTGAGAGCCACACTGGAAATCACTCTGGGCATAAAGGATGGGTTAGTTCTGAGGGATACCCTGTCTGCATGGAAAATGATGAAGGGGTCCACAGCCATGAGTGCTTGCAGTTCAGAGACTCTTCTGGCTGAAATGATGGCCAGAAGGAATGCTGTTTTCCAGGAGATAAATTTTAGCTCTGCAGAAGATGCTGGTTCGAAAGGAGGCAGGGTGAGCTTTTCCAAAACAAAGTTAAGGTCCCAAGCTGGTGTTGGTGCCCTTCTGGGTGGCCTCAAGTTGCTAGTCCCTCTTAGGAACTGTTTGATCAGAGGGTGTGAGAAAAGGGGCTGCTCAGTGGGAAAATGAGCAGAAATAGTAGAGGCATAAATTTTTATACAGGAGAAAGATGCCACTGTGTAGTAGGTCAGCTAAGGAATCCAGGATGAGAGGGAGGAAGGGCTTTGCTGTATTGGCTCCCTTAGCTTGGATCCAGGTACAGAAACTTTTCCATTTGTCTGCATAACACTTTCTGGTGCTAGGACGTCTATCCTCACGGATAACATACAAAACCTGTTTACTGAGGCTGGCAGATTGATTCGGGGTTAGGGAATAAGCCAAGCTGCCAAACTGAGAGTCTGCAATTGGGGATGCATGAATTGCCCTTTCCTCTGGGTCAGGGGGTTTGGAATCTGAGAAAGGTGCCGGGGGGAGGAGCGGAGAGAGGCTGCGCAGCAATGGGTACCAGTGTTGCCGGGGACAGTCTGGAGCTATCAGAATGGTCCTTGGTTTTTCCTCCCTTATTTTGAGCAGTACCCTGGGGATGAGAAGGAGGGGAGGAAAGGCATAGGCCGATAGGTTGACCCAGGGTAAGGAAAGGGCATCCACTTTCCAAGCCATGCAGTGATGCTCTCTGGTGCAGAATTTGCTGAGCTGATGCTTGGTGTGGGAGGAAAAGAGGTCAATCTTGGAGGTTCACCATTTCTCAGTTATTAGGGTGAAGGTACTTTTGTTGAGTTGCGACTCGTGTGGGTCCAGAAGATTTCTGCTTAACTGGTTTGCCAAAGAGTTGAGAGAGTCTGGTAGGAATTGTGCTAACAGATGTAGTTGCATGGTAGAGGCTGTGTTCCAAAGGGTTATGGCCAGCCTGCATAAAGGGTAGGAGTGGGTCCCTCCCTGCTTGTTGATGTACCACATCACAGTGATGTTGCCTATTCTGATCAGGAGAGCCCCTGGAGAGAAAAGGGCCTTGAAAGCTACCAAGGCATACTGCACAGCCATCATCTCTTTTTGACTGATGTGCAGAGGGATTTGTTGTGTGCTCCATTGGCCCTGTATGCACCTGCCATCCAGGTGGGCAACCCCAAGCATAGTCTGATGCATCTGTGCAGAGGGTCTGGGCGGCAGGGGGTGGGGAGAAAGGCATTCCCTTGTTGTGAGAACATGCTGCTGTCCACCAAGGAAAATCTTTTCTGAGGCAAGAAATTATAGGTAGAAGAGTTTCCATGTTCTGAGTGTGCTGGCACCACAGGCTCTTTAGGTACCACTGAAGTTTCCTCATACGCAGTCTGGCATAGTATGCAAGATGCCATGAACCCCAGTGCTTGCAGGATCTTCCTTGTAGTTAGCCGGGGCCTGGTGGCTAGATGAGAGAAGTAGGCTGTCAGAAAAAAAATAGTTTTTCTGGAGCAAGGAATGCCATCTGGGATGCTGTGTCCAGACTTGCTCCCAGGAATATTATCCTTTGTGTGGGCACCTGTTTGGATTTCTTTTCGTCAACTGTGTACCCTAGGGAGGTTAGCAGGGTCTTTACAAAAACCAGGTGGTTGAGCAGCTTTTCCTGGCTGTCTGCCTGAATAAGGCAATCGTCCAAGTATGGGTAAATTTGAAGATTTCTTTGTCTGCAAAAGGCAATGGCCGGAGCCAGACATTTTGTGAAACCTCTGGGAGCAGTAGATAAGCCAAAGGGAAGCGCAGAGTACTGAAAGTGTTGAGATCCTGCCCTGAAGCGGAGATATTTCCTGCACGCTTCCCTGATGGGAATGTGGAGGTAGGCCTCTTTTAGATCTAGGGTGGCAAGCCAAGCGTCCTTTGAGAGCATGGGTAGCAGCTGCTGTAGGGTGAGCATTTTGAATTTTGGGATCACCAGAAAGGTGTTTAGAATTGATAGATCGAGGATGGGGCACCAGGTACCCTCTTTTCTGGGCACCAGAAACAGTCTGGAGTTGAAACCTTGGCCTATCTGTTATACAGGAACGTGCTCTACGGCCCTCATAGAGAGCAGGGAAAGGATTTGCTTTTGAGCCTCTGCCCACTGATTTGGAGGTAGATCTGGGAACCCTTTTGAAGTTGGAAGGGTGTGGAAGGAAAATTTGTATCCCCTGAGACACGATGTTCAGAACCAAGTGGTCTTTGGTAATGGTGGTCCACGTGCTTGAGTGAAAGGAGAGTTTCCCTCCTGGGGTAAGTGAAGGTGGGCAGAGGGGAGGGAGTGGAGGTGGTGAGTCACTGAGTTCTTACCATAAGGGGGTGGCTTAGAACTCCCTAGTTTTGAAGTGGAGGTAGTCCACTGCTTAGATCTCTGCATTCCCTGGGTCTGCTGGGGGGGGGGGGGGGCACTGCTTCCACGGGACCTCAGCTGGGCCAGTTTACTGGGAACAGGAAAGAACCAGTGCTTGGAGAGACTATGCCTGCGGGATCTACAAGAAATCCTCAACTGTTTGCATAGATTTTGCTTTTTCTTTCATCTTTAAGACCTCTTCTGCCTTAGTGCCAAATAAGTCATCTTTGTGCAAGGGGGCATCCAAAAATTTAGATTTGACATGGTCTGGCAGGGGTTGTTCCTTAAGCCGTGCATGCCTTCTAATGACAGATCCAGTGACTGCTGCCCTGCAAGAAGCTTCTAGGGCGTCAAAACCACAGTACAAGGTGTGTTTAGTTACTTGACTTGCAGAATGCATTAAATTTTGTAAATCTTTAGATTCTGCCCAAGCAGGAAAAGAAGACATTTTTTGTTTAAGGAGTTCCAAGGTATGTTGCTGAAATTTCAGCATGTGGAACTGACAATTTAGTTTCCTGATAGCAAGAGCAGCAGAGGTGTATACTTTTTTTACCCCATCTGTCCAATGCTCGGGAATCCCTGTCTGAGGGGGTGGGATTCTTAGCAAAGGTTGCTTTAATCTCTTTTGGCCCTTGAGAGAGGACTTCAGGTCAGCTGTAGGAATTTTAAAAAGATATTTGTGTGAGTCAGAGACTCTATAGTACCTGTCAGGTTTTCTGGGAGCAGGTGGAAGGGCATCAGGAGTCAAGCTGGATTCGAGGAAAACATCCTCCACAATATCCAGGACTGGGGGGGGGGGGGGGGTAAGGGTTTGTGTTGTGGAAGATCTAGGAATTCCCTGAGTCTCTTTTTAGACTGAGGGTAGTCCTGACTCGCCCATTGGAAATCCTCCCTTAAGGTATAGAGGGGTTTCCCCAAAGGAAAAATCCTCAGGGGGACAGGCTGAAAGAATGGAATCCTCTGCATCAGAATCCTCATAAGTGGAGAGGGGTTGCATGTTTTCATATTCAGATGCATCAGATTCATCTGACTCTTGTTCAAACAAAACTACAGGGGACAGATCTCTCTTCCTTTTGGAGGGGGTAGCTGGGCCTCCCCGGATTAGCATGACACAGTCTTCTGCCATTTTAAGCATTTGAGACTGAGGCAAGGTAGCAGGCGCCTGTGAGTGGGTCATCGGTTTCTTGGGTGTCGTTTGTACCCTGGACTTAAGCTTGGTAGTTTTAGAAAGAACAGCAGTCGTGAAATAAGACGTCAGTTTGTGTCGAGATTCGGTACTGCAAAGGACTTCCTCGGAAGCCGGTGTCTGCTCAGCAACTCTGGACCCATCAGAGGGTGAGACGACCACAGGATCCTTAGTCGAAGTTTTGCAGCATACCGGACTCCGAAAGGGTCTCGGTAATGGCCTGTGAATTAACAGAAGTGGGCCATCAGGGGCTGCGAATGCGCCTCACTGAGTACTGGAGAACTGATGACTAACTTAACGGAAGCGTGGTAGGTAGGTTTGGACCTGTACGGTCTGTCTCTGTCTTTATCTTTACGTTTTTTCGGAAGATCTTATGTTGGAATTAAGAGGACTGCAAGTGAAAATATCTGGCTACAATAAGGACCTGACAGTTCTGGCGTTGAACAAAGCACAAAAGCGACAACGAGGGATGTCGTGGTCTGGGCCTAAACAAGTGACGCAGTAAGAGTGGAAGTCTCAGTGTGGTATTTGTTTTCCACAGGCAATACAATTATTTTTTTCTGACATCGGTTAGTGCAAGAAAAAAGGATCCCCAATGGGGTACTTGGCTTTAAAAGACTTCAACTTCACTTCAGTAGTGGTCGACCAGCATTCGTGCAAACTGCTTCTGCTTTGGGCTCCAGGGCAAGAAAGACTGATGTAATGGCATCGGCTATCTTACTTTATACTACTGACGACCTGACGTCAGTCTTCAAGCAACAGCAACAGATGCAGAAATACTAAGTCTCTGGTATTTGGGCCAGCCGAGGGCTACCCTGGCAGGGATAACCAAAATGTGATGACTGCAACAGTGAAACACGAAGAAAGTACAGTTTTGTACCTACCATAAATGTAGATGTCCGAACTGGATAGCATCTGCAGTCATAACAACAGGGTTGTCCTGTCGTCAGGCAGCCCTTCAGTCGGCCGGATTCGGCTGATGTCGCACTTCACCCGACGTCATCTCTGTTGGTCTTCGGGTATAAAGGCATCAGCCGACGCCATTTTCCTCAGTGTTTCTTGCCCCAGATGCCAGTAGCCCTCTTGTAGGCTAAAAATTTTGGATAAATGCCAATGTTTCCAAAAAGATAGTGGTAAACACAAAAAATAAGCATGTATGTACATATATACAACAAATACACCATAAAAGACTCCCCCCACCAGCTAGCTATTAGGAGGGTAAACACCCTAGGAGTACCACAGAGGGAAGGAGGAGGGTAATCCTGACTGCAGATGCTATCCAGTTCGGACATCTACATTTATGGTAGGTACAAAACTGTACTATGTCCTTCATGGATGCATCTGCAGTCATAACAACTGGGTAGAATACCATAGCCAACTAGGGGAGGAGGAAGAAACTAGATTATGGTGTGTTTAGGATCCCTTGCAGTACAGCAGTGGCAAACCCTGCTCGGGATCTGGAATATAGAGGCAAATTATAATGCTTGGCAAATGTATGCACGGAGGTCCAAGTAGCCGCCTCAATAATGTCTTTGGTTGCCACTCCTCGTAAAAAGGCTGTGGTAGTGGCTGTTGCCCTTGTAGAATGAGGTCTTATGTTCTGTGGAATTGGTTTTCCATGGAAGGAGTAACAAAATCGTATGCAATTTCCTATCCATTTGGAGATTGTCTGTTTGGAAATAGCTTTTCCTTCCCTTCCTGTTGCATAGGCTACAAAAAGCTGATCAGTTTTCTGCTACTTTTGTTCTGTCCAGGTAGTAGCGTAGCTGTCTATGTACATCCAAGGTATGCAGTATTCTTTCCCTCTGTTTTGTGGGTTGGGAAAGAAGGTAGGTAGGTGGATTGCCTGGTTTAAAGACACTCTGGATACCACCTTAGGCATAAATGTAGGATTAGTCCTCATGGACACTCTATCTGGATGGAAGATTAGGAAGGGTTGTACTGCCATTAGGGCCTGGAGTTCAGAAACCCTCCTGGCTGAGGTTATTGCCAGTAGGAAGGCGGTTTTCCACGATAGATGCTGTAGGTCTGCTGTTGCTGCTGGCTCAAAGGGTGATAGTGTCAACTTTTCTAGCACAAAGTTCAAGTCCCAAGCTGGTAATGGTGGTTTCCTTGGAGGTTTTACATTCTTGATTCCTCTGAGGAACTGTCTGAGTAATGGGTGTGAAAAACAGGTGGATCAAAGCTGTATTCTGCTGATATAGCTGATGCATGTATCTTGATGGAGGAGTAGGACAGGCCTGAATGTAGAAGTTCTGCCAGATACTCCAGAATGTTAGGCATATCTATGTTTGACACATCTTTTCCTCTTTCAGTACTCCAAATGACAAACCTTTTCCATTTTCCTGCATAGTTCCTTCTTGATGAAGGTCTGCGGGCTTCAAGAATAATGTCTTTAACTCTTTGGGAAAGTTCTGGATTAGCTGCTGCTATGTGATGTTCCATGCAGTCAGTTGCAGCGTTTTAGGTTTGGATGCATGATGCTGTAGTTGTTCTGAGTTAACATCAAAGGCATCAGGGGTATTGGCCACATATTGTTCTGAGACATGCTCCTCAGCAGTGGGTACCAGTGTTGTCTTGGCCAGTTTGGAGCTATTAGGATTATCCTTGGGCGTTCTTCCTTGATTTTTAGTAATACCTTGTGTATCAAGGGAAGAGGTGGGAATGCATATGCTGTTAGGCCTTTCCAGCTGAAGGAGAGCGAATCCACTTTCCATGCTAGTGGGTGGAATGTCCTTGTGCAGAACTTTGAGCTGGTGATTGAGAGGGGAATCAAATAAATCTATCTGAGGCATTCCCCATTTCTTTGAGATGGTCTTGAAGATGTCCGGTGTAGCATCCATTCGTGGGCATCCGATGTGGTTCTGCTTAATATGTCTGCTAGAGTATTTTCTTTTCGGTACAAATATTGCCTGTAACTGGATGTTGTAGCTGAGTGCCAGGTTCCACAGCTCCAAAGTCATTCTGCATAGGGGTATGAATGAGTGCCTCCCTGTTTGTTGATGTACCACATGACTGTGGTGTTGTCTGTCCTTATCATCAACTGGCCCTCTTTGAGAAATGGTCTGAAGTTTTGGATTGCCAGTTTTACTGCCAGCATTTCTTTTAGGTTGATGTGCAGGTGAAGTTGATCCTCGTCCACAATCCTTGCACGCATTTGTCCAGCATGTGGGCCCCCCATCCTAGGTCTGAAGCGTCTGTTGTGATGGTCTGGCTTGCTTGACATCTGCGAAAGGGTAGCCCTGGGTTTGACTGGCATGCTTGAGCCCACCATAGGAACTCCTGTTTTAAGCATGGAATTAGTGGAATTTCTGTTTCTAGGCTGTGCCTGTGTTGGGACCATAAATTCTTTAGGTACCACTGTAGTTTTCTCATATGTAGTCTGGCAAGTGGAACCAAGATTATGCATGATGCCATGAAGCCCAAGGCCTGCAGTACTTTTCTTGCTGTTAACTTGTTCTGTTTTGTTAGTGCCAAGAAGTAAATTGGGAGTTCTCTTTGATTTTCTGCAGTTAGGAAAGCCATTTGTTTTACTGTGTCCAATTCCGCGCCCAAGAATGTCCTTGTCTGGGATGGGATCAGCCTTGATTTTTGTAAATTGACTGTGTATCCCAGTGCTTGTAGCAAGTAAATGACCCTTTGTAAATCTGTTGTCAGCTTGCTTTTGTTGTCCCCTTGTAGCAGGCAGTCGTCCAGGTATGGGTAAATTTGAATTCCCTGTAGTCTGCAGTGGGCGATTACTGATGCCAGGCATTTTGTGAATACTCTGGGCGCAGTAGATAAGCCAAAGGGCAATGCTGAGAATTGATAATGCTCTGATCCTGCAAGAAATCTGAGGTATCGTCTGCAGATTGGTCGAATGGGGACGTGCAGGTATGCCTCCTTGAGATCTAGAGTTACCAGCCAACACTCCTTGCCCAGCATGGGAAGAAGTTGCTGTAGGGTCAGCATTTTGAATTTTGGGACAATGATGTATGTATTTAAGGTGGACAGGTCGAGAATAGGTCTCCAACTTATTACCTTTCTTGGAACTAGGAATAGTCTTGAGTAGAATCCCTTTCCTTGTTCTGTTGTTGGCACTCTTTCCACAGCTCTCATGTTTGCTAACTGCATTATCTGTTGTAGAGCCTCTGCTTTTTGATTTGGAGGTAGATTTGGCATTCCTCTTTTGACTGGTAAAGTGTGGAAGTGGAACCGGTAACCTTGATCTATGGTTTGTAAAATCCACTTGTCTTTTGTGATATAGTGCCAGTTCTTTGAAAATAAGGTTAATTTGCCGCCTAATGGAGCTGCTATTTGTTCCCTGGTAGGCGGACTTAGAGTTAAGTCACTGTGGCTGTGTTGTTGTAGTGGCAGTGGTTGTGTCTGTGCCTCTGTTGTTACCTTGCCACTGTCGTCCTCTGTAGGCACCTCCTCTGGATTGGTTTCTGCCTCTGGAGCGTCTATTCCTGCCCCTTTGGGATCTTGTGGAGTCAGGAAAGGACCAATTTTTGGCAGGCCAGTTCCTGCTAAACCTTGGGGTTGGACCTGCAAGAAATCTTTAACCGTTTGAACAGATTTTGCCTTTTCTTCCATTTTCTTCATTACCTGCTGGGCAGGTGTACCAAACAAGCTGGTCTTATCCATAGGAGCATCTAATAACTTAGCTTTAACATGATCCGGTAAAGCTTGTTCCTTTAGCCATGCATGCCTTCTTATCACTGTGCCAGTCATGGCTGATCTAAATGAAGCCTCCAGTGCATCATAGCCACATTTTAAGGAATGGTTACTAACCTGTTGTATGTTATTTACCATTTCTAATACATATTTCTTATCAATTGATTCATCAGAGGATAGCTTTTTGTTAACTGATCAAGCATAAACTCTTGGTATTGTATCATGTGAAACTGACAGTTTAAAGCTCTAGCTGAGAGAGTAGCTGAAGTGTAAACCTTTTTGCCCCATCTGTCTAGAGACCTGGCTTCCCTTTCAGAAGGAATAGGGTTTTAGCTGTGGTCGCTGCTACTGCCTTGGGACCCTGGGATATAGTTTGGGTCTGCAAGTGGGGCCTTGTAAAGGTGGTGATGAGTGTCTGGTACCCTGTAAAATCTGTCTGGTTTGGCAGGGGCTGGAGGTAAAGAATCTGGTGCAGAGCAGACATCATTGAAGGCATCATCCACTACAGAGAGCACAGGAGGTATAGCTAAGGGCCTGTGTTGTGGAAGGTGCAGAAAGGTTCTCAGTCTTTTTCTGGAGTCTGAGAAATCCTGCTGCTGCCATTGGAACTGCTCTCGCATGGCATGTAAGGTTTCCCCAAAGGAAAATTCTTCTGGTGGGAGGCAGCTGGAATGGATTCTTCAGCATCTGAGTCTTCAAAATTGGAGAAAGGAGCCTCTGGCTGGTCTGTTATGTCTGATTCATCAGCAGAATCATCAGAGGACACAGGCTCGGGGGATCTGCCCTAGATCTCTTCCCTGGGGGCTGAGAGGCCCTGTCTGGGTGAGATTGAGATCCCCTAATTAATGAAATTAAATCTTCTGCCAGAGTAAGCATTTGTGCACTAGAAGAGGGCGGGTTGTAGGGGTTTAGCAGGCACTGTTCTAGTAGTTTTGGCTGCTTTGGCCCTGGCAAAGGCCTTAATGGACATGGCTGCTGGAGGCCTAGCAGCACCACGTGCTGGGGTAGACACATCCAAGGGAATGGTGTCTGATAAGTCAGTGGCAACCACCGTAGTGGATAAAATTTCTGAGGCCGATTCAAGAGAAGTAGCAGGGGCCTCAGTGGTAGTGATAGATTCTGCTGTATTTTGATCAGTTTTCTCGGTTTGGCGAAACCGAGACACTCATGATTTGCTTAACCATGGTTTCGGCGAAACCGCGGACATGAGTGTCGGTCTTTATCTTTGCGTTTTTAGCAGTTTGGGTAGTCGGAGGATCCGGCGGCATAATATCGCAAAATCAGAACCGAAAAACTGTTCAGCAAACTCCGACCGGCGCCTAAGCGTTCGTCGGTTGAAAGAAGCACAGGCGAACAGGCTGCTACGTGGGCTGGGCCTAAACAAGGCAGACAGTAAGAGTGGAAATCCTTATGAGGTATTTGTTTCCCACAGGTTAAACAATTATTAACTTTTCTGACATCGGCTGAGGCAAGAAAGAGTCCCCAGCGGGTACTTAGCTTTAGAAGTCTTCGAAGTAGTATTCGGTAGAAGTAATCTCTGGATCCGACCGACCGGCACTTGCGAACAGCTTCTGCTTCGGGTGCCACGCGGCAAGAAAGACTGGGGAAAATGGCGTCGGCTGATGCCTTTATACCCGAAGACCAACAGAGATGACGTCGGGTGAAGTGCGACATCAGCCGAAGCCGGACCCGGACTTTGGAATCCGGCCGACTGAAGGGCTGCCTGACGACAGGACAACCCTGTTGTTATGACTGCAGATGCATCCATGAAGGACATCATCTGGAGACAGTCTGGTGGAAGGTGACTGGCTGAAGGAAAAGAAAAAAAAAATAACAGTGAAACTGGCTAGGACAACCAGAGGTTTTCCCAGGTGTGACAGCTTTAAAGATGATACAAAACCAGTTAGACAAAGTAAACTTCTGTTTTTTTTTTGTTTTGTTTTTAATACATTGGGGATACTAACATAAACAGGTGCTTTTGTTTTTTTCTTGTTCACTCTTCTCTCTTTTTCTTTGCCCAGTTTTGAAACATGTAGACACTGCAATGAAAAAAGAAAGAGGAATGGGAGGAGATGGGGAAAGCACAAGGGTCTGGGTTAACAGAGTTTGACGAAATAAAAATCAGTGTGCTTTTTCCAATGCTTGCATAGGGAAATGACTGGGTAAAAAAAGTACAGTTTTGTACCTACCATAAATGTAGATGTTCGAAGAACCACATTGCTGCAGTCCTGACATATGGGTAGTCCGCTGTCCTCGGTCGGCTCGAATATCAAAGTATTAGGCTGACGTCGGTCAAGGCGCTTAAGACTGACATCAGGACGTCAGGGTACAAATGCGCATGACCGACGTCATATCCTCAGTCTTTTCTTGCCCCAGATGTCAGAAGACCCTAAAAAGAAAGGTCAAAACCAAAAGACAGCAAAAAACAACCAACCACCCTTGCACTAATCATATGTACAATATCCACAATATTCACAACCCAAACCACACAACCACCTCTAACTACAGAGGGGAAGGAGGGAGGGTAAATTGGACTGCAGCAATGTGGATCTTCGAACATCTACATTTATGGTAGGTACAAAACTGTACTATGTTCTTCATCTCACATTGCTGCAGTCCTGACATATGGGTAGAATCCCAAAGCAGAGGTAAGGGAGGATGGCAAAACTATAAAGCATTAGGAGCTGCCAAAATGCCCTGTAAAATTGCAGTGGCAAAACCAGCCCTAGATTTAGAGTAAAGTGGAAGGTGGTAATGCTTAGAGAAAGTATGCACTGAACTCCAAGTAGCTGCCTCCAAAATATCTTTAGTTGCCACCCCCCTTAAAAAAGCTGTAGAAGTGGCAGTAGCCCTAGTGGAATGAGGCCTAATCCCAGCTGGAATCTCTTTACCATGATGGGAATAACAGAAAGCAATACAAAACCCAATCCACTTAGAAATAGTTTGTTTTGACACAGGCTTGCCCTGAGAACCCAAAGCAAATGAAACAAATAACTGCTGAGACTGCCTGAACCCTTTAGTTCTGCTCAAATAATATCGCAACTGCCTGTGTACATCCAAAGTGTGCAAAATCTTTTCCCATTTATTTTGGGGGTTTGCATAAAAAGTAGGCAAATGAATAGTTTGGTTTAAAGCCACACTAGAAACCACTTTAGGCATAAAGGAAGGATTAGTGCGCAAAGATACCCTATCCTTATGGAAAATTAAGAAAGGCTCAACCGCCATAAGGGCCTGTAATTCAGAAACCCTTCTCGCAGAGGTAATGGCCAACAAAAAAGCAGTCTTCCATGATAAATATTTCAACTCGGCAGTAGCTGCAGGCTCAAAAGGTTGTAGAGTGAGTTTCTCCAACACAAAATTGAGATCCCAAGCAGGAGTAGGAGCTCTACGTGGGGGTCTTATATTCTTTGCCCCTCTAAGGAATTGCTTAAACAAAGGATGAGAAAACAATGGTGGGTCACAGCCATAGTGAGCAGAAATTGCTGCAGCATGAACCTTAATAGAAGAGAAGGACAAACCTTTGTCCAGTAACTCAGTAAGATATTGAAGAGCCACACTTAAATTAGGCTTAGAAACATCAAATTCCTGTGCTGTACTCCAAAATAAAAATCTCTTCCATTTATCTGCGTACACTTTCCTTGTACTAGGCCTTCTGGCCTCCAAAATAACGTTCAAAACTTGCTGTGGAAGCTGAGACCCTCCAGGGTTTAAAACAGAATATGCTAGGCCGTTAGATGTAGAGAGTGAAGTTTGACATTGAGAAAATGACTGTTCTCCTGAGACAGCAGGTGTGGAATCGAAGGCAAAGGCCATGGAGGCTCCCGTACCAGACTTCTCAGTAATGGGTACCAGTGCTGTCGAGGCCAATCTGGAGCTATTAAAATCATCTTTGGCTTGTCCTGTCTGACCTTCAGGAGTACCTTTGGGAGGAGAGGCAGAGGTGGAAAGGCATACACATGAAGATTGCTCCAATTGAAGGAAAGAGCATCCACTTTCCAAGCTGTGGGATGAAACCTTTTTGTGCAAAACTTTGGCAGCTGGTAGTTTAGTGGAGAAGCGAACAGATCTATGTCTGGAGTTCCCCATAACACTGTCAATTTCTGAAATACATGTGTGCCAATTTCCACTCGTGGGGATCCATAATTTGTCTGCTCAACACATCTGCTAAGGAGTTCTGTGCTCCCGGCAGAAACCTTGCCTGAAGATTCAGCTGTAAACTGAGAGCAGTCTCCCACAAAATCATTGCTTGTCTGCATAGAGGATAAGAATGCGTTCCCCCTTGCTTGTTGATGTACCACATGACAGTTGTGTTGTCTGTTAGAACCAACACCTGCCCTGGGAGAAGTAAATCCTTGAAAGCTATTAATGCAAATTGGACTGCTAACATCTCCTTCAAGTTGATATGTAGATGTTGAAGTCTGGCAGGCCACGTGTCTTGTACCCACTTTCCATTTAGATGAGCTCCCCAAGCTTTGTCTGAGGCATCCTGTCGTTAGAATCTGACTCGCCTCTGGTCGGGTCACAGAGAGTCCCTTGTTTAGGTGACATTCCTGAGCCCACCACAAAAACTCCTTTTGAATGCAAGGTATTATCTGAATGACAGTGTCCATATCTTGGCAGTGCTGAGTCCATACATTTTTGAGATACCATTGTAGCTTCCTCATATGCAGTTTGGCATTGGGAAGCACCAGAATACAAGATGCCATGAACCCCAAGGCTTGAAGGACTGTCCTTGCAGTCAGCCTGGACTGATGAGACAATTGATGGAAGTAAAGAAAGATTCTTTTGTTTGTCCGGGGTCAAAAGGCCATCTGGGATGCTGTATTCAGTCTCACACCCAGAAAGCACATGTCCTGAGAGGGTACTAGACTGGACTTTATTTCGTTCACAGAATACCCCAGGCATCTTAGCACTGCTATCACATACTGTAAATGATGAAGAAGTTAGTCCTTTTCTTGGGCCAGAATCAGGCAATCGTCCAAATAAGGATAGATCTGTATTCCTCTTAGCCTGAAGAAAGCTATCACTGGAGCGAGAACTTTCGTGAACACTCTGGGCGCAGTAGATAAGCCAAAGGGCAATGCAGAGAACTGATAATGAGAAGTCCCAGCCCGAAAACGCAGATACTTCCTGCAACCGAGCCTGATAGGAACATGAAGGTAAGCCTCCTTGAGATCCAGAGTCACCATCCAGTGATCTTTGCCCAGCAGAGGTAAAAGCTGTTGTAGCGTCAACATTTTGAACTTGGGAATGTCCAGATATGTGTTGAGGATAGATAAATCCAAAATTGGTCTCCACGTGTTCCCCTTCTTTGGTACTAGGAACAGGCGAGAATAAAATCCTAGGCCCACTTCTGGTAGAGGGACCGGCTGTATGGCCCCTATTTGAAGTAGCTGAAAAATTTGTTTGTGAGCCTCTAGTCTTTGCTGAGGAGGAACGTCTGGCATGCCTTTGAAAGGAGGCAAGGTATGGAAATAAAACTTGTAACCTTGGTGTATGATATCCAATACCCATCTGTCCTGAGTAATCAAACTCCAATTTTCCTTGAAAAGTGCCAACCTTCCTCCCAAAGGTGCTGCCAGGCAAGAAGGATCTGGCAGCTGAAAAGGTAGGTCATTGGGCCTGTTTACGAAAGGACTGGCCCCTGCCCTCACCCGAAGACTGTGCAGGTGAACTCCCCGTTCTAGGTCTGAAGGAACTCTGAGCTCTGCCCCTACCACGTCTAGATCTACCTCTAGACTGAGAATCATAAGAAGGATACGTCCACCCCTTAGCAGGCCAATTCCTACTAAACTTCGGAGGCTGAACTTGCAAAAAATCTTTAACAGCCTGCATAGACTTAGCCTTGTCTTCCATTTTCTTCAAGACTGACTCCACAGGTGAACCAAACAACACATCAGACTGTAAAGGAGCATCCAAAATCCTTGTCTTAACATGGTCAGATAAATTCTGATCCCTCAGCCAGGCGTGCCTGCGAAGAACTGAACCAGTGGCAGCCACCCTAGACGAGGCCTGTACAGCATCAAAACCACATTGCAAAGAATGCTTACCCACCTGTTCAGAGACATGCACCAAATCTTGTAATTCTTTACACTCAATGCCTTCCGCCAGAGCATCTACCTTAGACTTCAATTGAGAAAGAAGATAGTTTTGATATTTCAACATGTGAAACTGGCAATTCAAAGCCCTCATAGCTAAGGTGGAAGAAGTATAGACTTTCTTTCCCCATCTATCCAAAGCTCTGGCCTCTTTATCTGGAGGAACCGGATTTTTTACAACAGAGGCCTTGACACCCTTAGGTCCCTGACTAACAGTTTCTGGGTCCGCCCTAGGACTCTTATAAAGATATTTATAAGCCTCAGGCACCCTGTAATACCTATCCGGTTTAACAGGAGCAGGAGGCAAAGAATCAGGATTAAGTGAAGCCTCTGCAAACACATCTTCCACAACATCCAGAACAGGGGGTATAGCCAAGGGCCTATGCTGGGGTAAAAGCAAAAATTCCTAAGCCTTTTCCTGGAATCAGAGAAGTCCTGACCTTCCCACTTAAAATGTTCCCTCATGGAATGAAGAGTCTCTGAAAAAGAAAAATCCTCTGGAGGAGAAGCAGAAGGAGTCAAATCATCTGCATCAGAATCAGAATAAGGAGAGTACTCCTGCAAGTCTTCAGCCGAAGACTCTGAAACATCCGAAGCCTGCTCAAAACTCCCCAACTCTGGTTCCACCCTAGGCCTCTTATCAGGAGGGGGCAAAGAACCTCTAATCAAAGTAATTAAATCTTCTGCCATTTTAAGCATGTGCTTCTTGGGCACAGATCCTGTTGAACTGGGACTGACACTAACAGAAACTAAACCTGGCCTGCCTCTGGGAGAAGCCTTGGAAACAGAAGGAGAGGGCCTAACCACCCTAGGAAGGGAGGGGAGTACAGTAACCTGAGAAGCCCCTTCAGCCTGACCTGCCTCCTGAGAGGCCACATCCTGCAATATCAAAGTCTCCCCCTGGGACTCCAGAGAAGCCTCCGGTGGAACCACCGGTTCCACTGACGCCTCTAAAGAACCGGCGTCCGGTGCGGACGACTCTTCTTGTCTGGGTTTAGCTGCTTTGTCTTTGCGCTTCTTCGAAGAAGCGGGCGTCGGAGAATCCGATGGCATATTATAATTGCACCGCTTCCCAAAGACCAACCTAGCACAATCTAACCTTCGCTTAATAGTGCGCTTATTGAACCTAGCACAAAAGCGACACCCAACAACGTCGTGCTCAGGCCCCAAACAAGGAATGCACAAAGTATGATAATCCCTATGCGGTATCTGCTTCCCACAAGAAATACAGTTATTCACTTTTTCTGACATCCGGTAAACCACTGAGGCAAGAAAAAACTAAAATATTCCCCAACGGGGTACTTAGCCAACTTTGACTCGGTCTGAAACTCCGAATTCGAAAAATTTCAGAACGCCGAACGGCACTTGCAACGCTGCTTCTGCATCGGACCATGCGGCAAAAAAGACTGAGGATATGACGTCGGTCATGCGCATTTGTACCCTGACGTCCTGATGTCAGTCTTAAGCGCCTTGACCGACGTCAGCCTAATACTTTGATATTCGGGCCGACCGAGGACAGCGGACTACCCATATGTCAGGACTGCAGCAATGTGAGATGAAGAACATCATAGGCATTATCCAGTAACAAGTTTATTACAAAGCATGTAAATAAAAATAATATTAAATACTGTCTTTCCTTCTGACAAACAAGGTACCCTTAGCAGTTCAGTGTCTTCTATGCATGTCACTAGAAGACAATTTGATAAAGAAAAATGGCTTGGAGAAAGTGTTTACTGAAAGCATCCAAATGTTTTCTCAACTGGGAGAGTTGTATAGATATAAAAATTAAATAGCATTTACTAATAGCACAGGCTGTACCATGCGTCTTAGCATGACTAACTTTTCTTTTTGGTTAATTTTAGCCTGTCTTTGTAGCTATCAACTTCGAAAGTACAGTTGTGTACACTTACCATAAATGCAGAGGTTCGAGTGTATTCACTGTTGCAGTCATCACACTTGTGTTTTCCTGCCAGGGGTAGCCCTCAGTCGGCCTGAATACCAGAGGCTTAATATTTCTGCGTTGGTTGCTCTCGCTTCAGGAATGACGCCAGTTCGTCAATGGTATAAAAACAGACAGCCGACACCATTACATCAGTTTTTCTTGCCCCAAATGTCAGGAGCCTCCAAAAAGGGAGCTAAGTTATAGTGGAAAAACACCACCAGTAAAAAGTAAATACCAACAGCCCTGTAAGGAGTGAGAAAGAGAGAGAGACAAGGGAGCTGTTGGGTGGGAAACCAGGACTGCGGGAAACCAAGACTGCAACAGTGAATACACTCGAACATCTACATTTATGGTAAGTGTACACAATTGTACTATGTTCTTCATGTTTCACTGTTGCAGTCATCACACTTGGGTTGATTTCCAAAGCTGAGTAAGGGTGGAGGCAGTCAAGAATTATTAGGGCTGACTAGGAGGCCTTGTAAGACTTCTGTAGCAAATCCAGCTCTGGATTTAGAAAGGGCAGGTAAATGGTAATGCTTGGTGAAGGTGTGTACATAACTCCAGGCTGCATCTTGTAGGATGTCCCTGGTAGGGACTCCCCTGAGAAATGCTGTAGAAGTTGAGGTAGCCCTACTGGAATGAGTTCTGATCCCCTGTGGGGTAGGTTTTTCCATGGTGTTTGTAGCAGAGATGGATGCAGTGTGCTATCTATTTTGAAACGGTTTGCTTTGAAATGGCCTTGCCCTCTGCCCCTGTAGCAAAGCTGACTGGCAGCAGGTCAGATTTTATGAAAGGCTTAGCCCTGTCAAGGTAGAACCTGAGCTGTCTATGCACGTCCAAGGAGTGCAGAATTCTCTTCCCTTTATTCTGAGGATTAGGGAAAAAGGTTGGTAAATGGATGGATTGGTTTAAGGCCACACTGGATACCACCGTGGGCATAAATGATGGGTTAGTCCTGATGGAGACCCTGTCTGCCTGGAAAATAATGAAGGGTTCCACAGCCATTAGTGCCTGAAGCTCAGACACTCTTCTTGCTGAGGTGATGGCTAGAAGTAAGGCTGTTTTCCAAGAGAGGAATTTTAACTCTGCTGTAGCAGGTTCAAAAGGGGGGAGCATGAGCTTCTCTAGTACAACGAAAAGGTCCTAGGGCAGGGGTTCTCCTCGGGGGTCTTAAATTGTTAGCTCCTCTCAGGATCGGTTTGATCAGAGGGTGAGAAAGAGGTGGCTCCGTATTGTTATGAGCTGAGATGGCAGAGGCATGAATCTTAATTAATGAGAAGGAAGGCCTTTGTGGAGCAGCTCTGCTAGGTAATCTAGAATTTGAGGTAAGGAGGGCACTGTTGTGCCCTTTCCTAGACTGGCTCCAAGAACATATCTTTTCCACTTTTCTGAATAGGATTTCTTAGTACTAGGCCTTCTGGCCTCAAGGACGACGTCCAGCACCTAATTTGCTGAGGGTTGCTGGTGTTGTGTTCAGGGAAGATACCAAGTTGCAAGGTTCAGCGTTTGCAGCTCAGGATGCAAAATCTGTCCCTTCTGCTGGGACAGCAGGAAGAGGGCCTGATGTAGGTGCCAGGGTGGCACTGCTGTCAGACTGCGTAGGAGTGGGTACCAGTGCTGGCGTGGCCTGTCTGGTGCAATAAGGATGGTCCTTGGTCTGTCCTGTTTGATCTTGAGTAGTACTTTTGAGAGGAGGGGCAGAGGGGGAAAGGCATAAATTGAGAGGTTTTCCCATGTAAAAGGATAGGGCATCCATTCGCCATATGCCTGGCTGTGGGGATTTCAGGTGCAAAGTTTGATCAATTCATGTTTTTTTTTTGGGGGGGGTGGCAAAGAGGTCCACCTCTGGTGTCCCCCACCTGTTGATTAGAAGTTTGAATGAAATGGTTTCCAGTTTCCACCCGTGTATGTCCAGTAGCTTTCTGCTAAAGTCTGCCAGTGTATTTTGTTTGCCTGGCAGGGATTGAGTTTGCAGGTGCACTTGGTTGCTCAAGGCTGTGTTCCACAGGGCCATGGCTAACCAGCAGAGTGGGTAGGAATGAGTTCCCCCCTGCTTATGTACCACATAACTGTGGTGTTGTCGGTCTTTATCAAGGGTTGTCCTGGAAGGAAAAGGTATTTGAAGGCTGTCGGAGCATTCTGTACAGCTAACATTTCTTTTTGACTGATATGCAGGGGAATTTGTCCTGGGCTCCATTTGCCTAGAATAGGTTCATAGGTAAGTACTAGGCTATCTGCCCGAGGGCATCTGTAAGCCTATCCAGAATGTGTTGGCTTTCACCACCCCCCTTAGATTAGTTCCCTGTGCCTCTGTCCAGCAGAGCAATTAGTTCCCTGTGCCTCTGTCCAGCAGAGCAATTAGTTCCCTGTACCTCTGTCCAGCAGAACCACTGCAGTGATCCCCAGGGTAAATTTTCTGTTTCCCATCCACTTGTCAAGGTTTCTCTTGAAGAGTGTTAGTGAGGCACTCTGCCTAATGTAGACTGAAATCCTGTTCCAAAGCATGGGGAGTCTCTGGGACAGGAATCTATCACTCCAGCAAGTCCTATTTATCGTTGTGGTGAGGTTTAGATCCCTAGAGCGTGTGGCTCTCGGGGATTTGTTTTTTTTAGGGGGAGCATGTCCATCAATTCTGGGTAGGACATGGCCCTGTACGTCAGGCAGAGATCACCTCTGAGTAAAGCGGTATGCAACCAAGTACAGCTGGAGTTTCTTCAGTCGGGCTGCATAGGGCATCTGTTTGAGGCCAGTAATCCTCTTGGTGAGATACTTCTGTGGTCTTTCCAGCTGTTGCAGGTGTCTTGTAAGGTACATCCCAAAAGGGGCATTGTACTCTATGATGAGTCTGATGAGTGATGAGTAGAGGGGCACGATAACCTCTTTTGTTCTAGATGCGAACCCTTTTGTGATTAGGTGGGCCACACAGAAGGATTTTCTAACCACCTTGGCAGTATGCTTATCAAAGGAGAGATTATTATCTACTTGGGTCCCCAGATCCCTTATTACATTTTCTGTATTTAGGGGACTACCACGTATGTGGTAGTTCACAGGTACTTTGTTTTTTCCAAATGGGATGACTATGCACTTTTTGGCATTTAGCTTGAGGTCATGATTTTGACACCAGGTATCAGTCTCAGTGAGACCCTTCTGGAGGATGTCTATCAGCCGGAGAGTCAATTATGGCCCCCAGTTTGCAGTCATCTGCGAATTTGGTCAGCCATAGTCGTCCTGCGCTTGCCTGTACCTCTGAGAAGTAGATACCGAACAGGAGGGGTCCCAGGACTGAGCCCTGGGGGATGCCACTTGTAACCAGTTTAGAGTCAGACCTAGAGCCTGCAACTCTCACCGTGTGTGTTCTATCCGTGAGCCAAGTGGCAACCCATCTCATGACGTAGGGGTTTATCTTCAGGCTGGTGAACTAGTCTATAATACCAGAATGGGGAATGGTATTGAAAGCCTTTGCGAGGTCTAAGTAGGCTGTGTGGACCTCCTTTCCTTCATCTACAGCCTTGGTAACGGTCTCAAAGAAGTCCACCAGGTTTAGGAGTCATAATCTGCTCTTAAAGCCAAACTGGTTAGGGTCCAATGTTTGCAGGTTCCCAATGTCTCTGTTAAGGAGTTCCATGATGATGTGCTCCATAGCCTTGTAGACCAAGCTACTCAGGCTTATAGGGTGATAGTTCCCAGTGTCCTTTGTAGAGCGGGATAACTATTGTTGTGCGCCACTCGATGGGTACGTAGCCTGTAGAGAGGCTGAGTTTGAACAGTGCGTTTAGGTGAGGGGTTAGTTCATTTTGGAGCTTGTGTAAGAGACGGCCGTGGACACCGTCCGGTCCCACTGAAGTTGTGTTTTAGGCTTTGAATAGGGCTGTTTTAACCTGTGTGTCAGTGATTGCCGGGGCGCTACATTATTTTGGTATGGTTATGGGACCTTTAGGGGATGAAGTCTGCACTAAACCTGTCTGCCAGAATGTTGGCAATATCGATCGGTTCAGTGTATTTTGTGCCATTCTGCACTAACTCAGAGCAGATCTGAGAGTTTCCACTTAGGTTCTTGACATAGCTAAAGAACGCTTTGTTGTTATCTTTGGAGTCCTTGGCAATTTTCCTTTCGAAGCTAGCCTTGGATGATTTTCTGAGGGATCGTAGTTTCTTGCTGATACTGATCATGGAGGTCTTTCCTTCTTGGGATTTTACTCTTTTTTGTACTATTTTCCTCCTTCTACTGTATAACTTGTTTATGGCAGGGGTCCACCAGACTGGTTTCCTTTTCTTGGAGGAGTGAGTCTTGGTTTTGCTTGGGATAGCACGATTCATGCATTCTTGCAGGTGCTCATACAGTGCCTTTGTAAGGGATTCAGCAGCTTGGACAGTGTTGTCCTTTAGCATGGGGGCTGTGAACCTTTCCACCTCGGTCTTTAGTAACATGAAATTTGCTTTTGAAAAGTTTTTCACAGTGGTTTCCTCGATTGGGGGTGGGGGTGTAATGTGGATATCCACACTGATTAGTCTATGGTCTGATCTAACCAGTGAGGGGCTGACCTCCGGTGTAGAACACCGGTCGCCCATGTTGGTGATGACCAGGTCCAATATGTTCTCACCTCTGGTGGGGGTGTTGACCAGTTGATCCAAGGCGTTGAAGCTTATAAATTCTAGGAAGTGTTGGGCAAGGGAGTTAGTACTCAAGTAGTTCTCCCAGTTAATGTTTGGGTTACCCAATATTAGGGCGTTTGGTGGGACCTTCATATTTTCCAGTGTCTCCAGAAATGCAGAATGGGGTCCTGGGTCATGGTGGGTGATCTGTAGCAAGCTACAATTTGAAATGCAGTTTTATGCCTTTCTCTGCCATGTGAGCTCCCCATGCATAGTCTGATGCGCCCGTTGACAGGGTTTGGGCGTCGAGGGATAGAGTGAAAGGAAGTCCCTTGTTGTGGTTGCAAGCCTCTGCCCAAAGGAACTCTGCCCTTAGACAAGGAATGATAGGAATCAGTGCTTCCAAGTCCTGCAAGTGTTGACATCAGAGACTTTTTAAGTACCAATGAAGTTTCCTCATATGCAGTCTTGCATATGGAGTTGGTAGAATGCATGAGGCCATGAACCCTAGGGCTTGCAGTATTTTTCTTGCCGATAGCTGGGTCTTGGAGGCCATTCGTTTGAAGTAGTTTGTCAAATGAACCTGCTTTTCTGGAGTGAGGAATGCCATCTGGGAAGTTGTGTTCAAGCTTGCTTCCAAGAATACAATCTTTTGGCTGGGCACCAGATGTGATTTCTTTTCGTTGATGGTGTACCCCAGAGAAGTTAGAAGTCTTTTTACAAATGCCAGGTGCTGAAGAAGCAATTCCTGACTATTCGCCTGAATCAGGCAATTGTGCAAGTATGGGTAAATGAATATTTCTCTGCCTGCAGTATGCAATGGCTGGAGCCAGGCACTTTGTGAAAACCCTGGCCGTAGTAGATAAGCCAAAGGGAAGTGCAGAAAACTGATAGTGCATAGAGCCTGCCCTGAAATGTATATATTTCCTGCAAGATTCTCCTATGGGGATGTGCAGATAAGCTTCTTTTAAGTCTAGAGTGACTATCCAGGAGTCCTTGGGTAGCATAGGAAGCAGCTGTTGTAGTGTTTGTCTTTTGAATTGTGGGACCACCAGGGAGGTGTTGAGAATGGACAGATCCAGGATAGGGCACCATGAGCTCTCTTTTCTGGGTACCAGGAACAGTCTGGATAGGAACAGGTTGAATAACCCTGATACTGAGAAGAAAAAGTACTTGCTTTTGAGCCTCTGCCCACTGGTTTGGAGGAAGGTCTGGCACCCTGCTTGGGGTTGGCAGTGAGTGGAAGTAGAATCTGTATCCCTGGGATACAAATGCTTAGAATCCATTGGTACTGGGTAATGGACATCCCATTTGTTAGCATGCAGAGCGTGTTTTCCTCCTAGGGGTGCAAGTACTTGGGCACGGCTGGGAAGAATGATAAACAAGTCATTGTGAACTTTTTCCATAAGGGGGTGGCTTACCACTCCCGGTTTTAGAAGTGGGGGCACTCCATTGCTTAGATCTCTGCATACCCTGAGACTGTAGTCTTGGTGGTCTGTTGACCCTGTGTTTGGACTGAGAAGGCCTGGGAGGGACTGGAAAGGACCAGTTTTTAGAAGGCCAATGCCTACTGAATCTAGGTGGCTGTACCTGCAAGAAATATGTAACAGTTTGCATAGGTTTAACTTTTTCCTTCATCTTTTTAAGAACTACTACTGCTTTTGTGCCAAACAAGCATTCCTGGTTTAATGGACCATCTAGCAATTTTGCTTGGACATGGTCTGGCAAGATTTGTTCCTTCAGCCAAACATGCCTTCTCAGTACAGACCCAGTGACAGCAGCCCTCCAAGATTGCTTCTAAGGCATCAAAACCACACTGCAAAGTATGTTTACTAACTTGGTCTGCAGAATGCATGAACTCTTGTAAATCTTTATTCTCTGCACAATCTGGAAGCAACAACATTTTCTGTTTAATTAGTTCCATGATATTCTGCTGATACTTCAACATCTGAAACTGGCAATTTAAAGCCCTTATGGCAAGAGTTGCAGAGGTGTATACCTTCTTACCCAATCTGTCTAAAGCTCTAGAATCCCTGTCCGAAGGGGTAGGGTTTTTGGATGTAGTGGCCTCAATACCTTTAGGTCTCTGGGAAATGGTCTCTGGATCCGCAGTGGGATTCTTAAAGAGAAATTTGTGAGAGTCAGGTACTCTGTAGTACCAGTCAGGCTTTTTAGGAGCTGGTGGTAAAGAATCAGGAGCAAGACTGGACTCTATGAAGACAATCTACACTATCCAGGACAGGAGGTATAGCTAGAGGTCTGTGCTGAAGCAAGTCTAAAAATTCTCTAAGTCTCTTGTTGGACTGTGGGTAGTCCTGGCATTCCCAGCGGAAATGCTCTCTTAAGGTATGCAAGGTTTCACCAAAAGAAAAGTCCTCTGCAGGGGAGGCAGAGGGAATGGAATCCTCTGCATCTGAATCCTCACAGGTAGATAAGGGAATTTCCTGGTAATCAGAGGGATCAGAGTTATCGGACTCATGGTCTGTAGAATCAGAAGGAAAATCGATCCTTTATCTTATAGAGGGGGAAGGCTGGCTTCCCCTAATTAAAGTTATAAGGTCTTCAGCCATTCTAAGCATTTGTTTGGGAGCTTGAGCATGCGCTTTGGTCGATTTTCTAGGCGTAGTGCGAACTCTGGGCCTGACAAACTCAGTAGTTTTAGTCAAAAACAAAGATGTCTGTTTAATATTAACATCGGAAGGTTGGAATACACCCTCAGAAGCCGGTGCCTGCACAGCGGCTCCGGACCCATCCAAGGTAGACACATCCACAGGTTCCATAGTGGAAGAAGCAACTCGCATCATACCGGACTCTGAAAGGGTTTCAGCAGAGGCCTGCAAATCTGTAGAAGTGGGTATCAGGGGCTGCAAAGGTGCCTCACTGAGTACCGGCCTATGCGGTCTGTCCCCGTCTTTATCCTTAATTTTTTTCAGAAGATCGGCAGTCGGATGGCTTATCTAAGCCATTTTGGAATACGGAGAATGAGAGAGAAAATTTAGTGACAAAGATAGCCCAACGACAAATAGTTCAGCCGTTAAACAAAGCACAAAACCGACAGAGGAATGTCGTGGTCTGGGCCTAAAACAGGTAACGCAGTAAGAATGAAAATCTCTGCAAGGTATTTGCTTTCCACAGGCAAGACAATTGCTAACTTTTTCTGATATCGGTTAGAGCAAGAAAAAAGGATCCCCAACGGGGTACTTGGCTTTAGAAGACTTCAAGGTTGAAATTCAAAAAATGAAATATTTCAGGTTGCGGTCGACCGGCACTTGCAAACTGCTTCTGCTTCGGGCTCCCGCACAGCAAGAAAAGCTGGTGTAATGGCACTGGCTGCATGTTTTATACCCCTGATGTCATGGATGAGGTGACAGCATCCGACGCAGAAATCCCAAGACTGAAATTCGGGCCGACTGAGGACTACCTGCAGGCAGATAACCAAAGTGTGATGACTGCAATAGTGAAACTAAGAACATCTGTCCCTCCTGCTGAGTCAGGAGAGTTGGGATCTGGGGGAGGTGCCATGGAGGCAATGGTGACAGACTGCGCAGTAGTGGGTACCAGTGTTGGCATGGGCAATCAGGATTGCCCTTGGTCTTTCATCCCTTACCTTGAGTAATACTCTTGTAAAAAGAGGTAGATGGGGAAATACATAGATTGAGAGATTTGCCCACTGGAAGGACAGGGCATCCACTTTCCAGGCCTTGCTGTGAGGTTCCCTGGTGCACAATTTGCTGAGCTGGTGGTTGGAGGCAAACAGGTCCACCTTCATAGTACCCCATTTCTGGGTCATAAGGCTGAAGGTGTAGTGGTTTAATTGCCACTTGTGTGGGTCTAGGAGATTTCTGCTTAAGTTGTTTGCCAGAGAGTTTTGGTTGCCTGGCAGGAATTGAGCTTGCAGGTGAATATGCATGGCTGAGGCCGTGGTCCAAAGGGTCATGGCTAGCCTGCAGAGTGGGTAAGAGTGGGTTCTCCCCTGCCTGTTGATGTACCACATCACTGTGGCATTATCGGTTTTGATTAGAAGAGGCCCAGGAGAGAGTAGGCATCTGAAAGCTGTCAGAGCGTGCTGGACAGCTAGCATCTCTTTTTGGCTGATGTGCAGACAAATTTGATTTGGGCTCCAGTGGCCCTGAATGTACCTGCTGTCCAGATGTGCATCCCAGGCATAGCTTGATGCATCTGTGGTTAGGATCTGGGTGGTGTAGGGTTGTATAAAGGGAAGCTCCTTATTGTGGTTGCATGCTGCTGCCCACCAAAGGAACTCTTTCCTTAGACAAGGTATGACAGTTTCCAGGTCCTGAGAATGTTGGCACCAAAGACATTTTTTTTAAGTACCACTAAAGTTTCTTCATATGCAGTCTGGCATATGGAATTAGTAGAATGCAGGAGACCATGAACCCTACAGCTTGCAGGATTTTCCATGCGGATAACTGGGTTCTGGTGGCCATTTGAGAGAAGTAGCCTGACAGGCTTGTTTTTCTGGAGTAAGGAATGCCATCTGGGATGCTGTGTCCAAGCTTGCTCCCAGGAATACAATTTTTTGACTGGGGACTAATGTGGATTCATTTCCGTTGATAGTGTACCCCAGGGAGGTTAGAAGGTCCTTTACAAATGTCAGGTGCTGCAACAGCTTTTCCTGATTGTCTGCCTGAATAAGGCAATCGTCCAAATAAGGGTAAATTTGAATATTTCTCTGTCTGCAACAGGCAATGGCTGGAGCCAGGAATTTTGTGAAAACTCTGGGAGCAGTGAACTGATAATTCATAGATCCTGCCCTGAAAAGTAGCCATTTCCTGCAGGAGTCCCTGATTGGGATGTGCAGATAGGCCTCCTTTAGGTCTAGGGTGGCTAACCAGGCATCTTTGGACAGCGTAAGGAGAAGCTGCTGTAGGGTGAGCATTTTGAATGTTGGTACCATCAGGAAGGTGTTTAGAATGGATAGATCTAAAATTGGGTGCCAGGTGCCCCCTTTTCTGGATACCAGGAAAAGTCTGAAATAAAAACCTTGGCTTATCTGTTCCGCAGGAACAGGCTGAATTGCCCTTATGGAGAGCAGGGACTGAACTTGGTTTTGTGCCTCTGCCCACTGGTTTGGAGGAAAGTCTAGGAACCCTTTTGGGGTTGGCAGCATGTGGAAATAAAAATTTGTACCCCTGGGATACTATGTTGAGGACCCATCGATCGTTGGCGATCGGTCGTGTTTTTTGCATGGTGGACAAGTTTTCCTCCTGGGGCCATGAGCAATTGGGAAGAGGTGAGGAGTTGAGAAGTCACTGAATTCTTTCCATAAGGGGGCGGCTTAGCACTCCCTGTTTTAGAAGTGGAGGTACTCCATTGCTTAGATCTTTGCAAACCCAGACACTGCAGTCTGGGGGGGTCTGTTTCCCCTAGGTCTAGGTTGAAGTGGCCTTGAGGGGGCTGGAAAGTACCAATGTTTTGAGGGGCAATGCCTACTGAATCTTGGAGGCTGCACTTGCAAAAAATCTTTGACTGTCTGCATAGACTTTTGCTTCCATCTTTTTTAAAACCTCTTCTGCTTTGGTGCCAGATTGTCCTTGTTCAGAGGTGCATCCAATAATTTTGATTTGACATGGTCTGGCAAGGTCCGCTACTTAAGCCAGGCACGCCTTCTAAGTACAGAACCTGTGACTGCTGCCCTGCAAGATGCTTCTAGGGCATCAAACCCACATTGCAGGGTATGCTTGCTGACTTGTCTTGCAGAATGCATAAGCTCCTGTAATTCTTTATTTTCTGCACAGTCAGGGAAGGTAGACAATTTTTTCTTAAGTTCGACAGTACGTTGCTGGTATTTCAGTGCGTGGAACTGACAATTTAATGCTCTAATGGCAAGAGTTGCAGAGGTGTATACTTTTTTACCCAATCTGTCTAAAGCTTGGGAATCCCTGTCCGAGGGTGTGGGATTCTTAGCTGTAGTTGCTTTTATTCCTTTAGGTCCTTGGGAGATGACCTCTGGGTCAGCAGTAGGATTTTTGAAAATAAATTTGTGTGAGTCAGGGGCTCTGCAGTACCCGTCAGGTTTCCTGGGAGCAGGGGGGTAAAGTATCAGGAGTTAGACTGGATTCCATAAAGACAACATCCAGAACAAGAGGGATAGCTAAGGGTCTGTGCTGTGGTAAATCTAAAAATTCCCTGAGTCTCTTTTTGGACTGAGGATAATCCTGGCATTCCCAGTGGAAATGCTCTCTCAAAGTATGCAGGGTTTCACCAAAAGAAAAATCCTCTGGAGGGGTGGCAGAAGGAATGGATTCCTCTGCATCTGAATCCTCATAGGCAGATAAGGTTATGTCTTCATAATCAGAAACCTCAAAGTCGAACTCTTGGTCAGATAAAGCTGCTGGGGACAAGTCTCTTTCTTTTAGCAGAGGAAGGTTGGCTTCCCCTAATCAGCAGGATAAGGTCTTCTGCCATTTTAAGCATCTGTGATTGTGGCAAAGAAGCAGGCACTTGAGTTAGGGTTGTCAATTCTTTAGGCATAGCTCGTACTCTTGGCCTTAGAAACTCGGTAGTTTTAGAAAGAACTGAAGACGCAAAAAAAAGTCGTCGGTTTGTGTTGAATATCAGTAGTGCGAAGAACTTCCTCAGAAGCCGGTGTCTGCACAGCGACTCCGGACCCAACCAAGGTAGAGACATCCGCAGGTTCCGTAGTCAAAGAGTAGTCTCGCGGCACACTGGACTCCTAATGGGTCTCGGTAGCAGCCTGCAAATCCATCGAAGCAGGCATCAAGGGCTGTGAAAAGCCTCACTGAGTACCGGTTCATACTAGGCTATCTGCCCTAGGGCATTTATAAGCCTAGCCAGAGTGTGTTTGGCTTTCGCCACCCATTTTAAATTAATTTTGCTATGCCCTTTTTCGAGGTTAGTATACTGTGCCTCTGTCCAACAGTGACACAGAAGTGATACCCGGGGTAAACCTATGATCTCCCATCCACTCATCAAGATTCCTCTTGAAGAGAGTCAATGAGGGACTCTGCCTAACCTGGACTGGGATTTTATTCCAGAGTAAAGGGAGCCTCTGGGTTATGAATCTGTCCCTCCAGCATGTCCTATTTATTTCAGTGCTGAGGTTCAAGTCTCTCGAGCGCATAGCTCGATGGGATTTGGATTTTCTGAGGTGCAGCATGTCCATTAATTCCGGGTTGGATATGGCTTTATACGTCAGGCACAGATCGCCTCTAAGCAGGCAGTATGCCACTGAGTAGAGCTGGAGTTTCTTTAACCGGGCAGCATATGGCATCTGTTTGAGCCCTTTGATCCTCTTGGAGAGGTACTTTTGAGGTCTTTCCAGTTGCTGCAAGTGTCTGGTAAGGTACATCCCTAAAAGGGGCATTGTACTCAATTATGGGCCTGATGAGGGATGAGTAAAGAGGCACGATGACCTCCCCTGATCTAGATGCGAATCCCTTCATGATTAGGTGGGCTATATAAAATGTTCTTCTAACCACTTTGGCCTCGTGGTTGTCAAATGAGAGATTGCTATCAACTTGGGTCCCCAGGTCCCTAATTAATTCTTCTGCACTTAATGGATTACCACCTATGTGGTAATTTGTGGGCACTGTTTTTACCAAAGGGGATGACTATACACTTTTTGGCGTTTAGCTTGAGGCCATTTCTCTGGCACCAGTTGTCTGTTTCTATGAGGCCCTTTTGGAAGATGCTTGTGTCGGCTGGAGAGTCGATTATGGCGCCCAGTTTGCAGTCATCTGCGAACTTGGTCAGCCACAGTCCTTCTGTGTTGGCCTGTACCTCCGAGAAATATATACCGAACAAGAGAGGTCCCAGGACTGAGCCTTGTGGGATGCCACTTGTAACTGGTTTGGAGTCTGACACAGCTCCAGCAATTCTAACCATGTGGGTTCTGTCCTTGAGCCAGTTTGCAACCCATCTAGTGACATAGGGGTTTATATTTAAGCTGGTGAGCTTATCTATAATGCCCGAGTGGGGTATTGTATCGAAGGCTTTTACGAGGTCCAGGTAGGCTGTGTGGACCACCTTCCCCTCGTCAATGGCCTTTGGTGACTGTTTCAAAGAAATCGACCAGGTTTAAGAGGCAGGATCTGCCCTTAAAGCCGAACTGGGTAGGATCCAGTGTCTGTAGGTCCCCAATATATTTATTTATAAGGTCAATGATGATCCTTTCCATAGCTTTGCAGACCAAGCTAGTCAGGCTTATGGGGCAATAGTTTCCAGGATCCGTTGAGGCACCACTTTTGTGGAGAGGGACCACTGTTGCTGTACGCCACTCTTGGGTACATATTCTGGAGTAAGGCTGAGACTGAACAGTAGTTTTATGTTTGGGTTTAGCTCTTCTTGGAGTTCATGTAGGATGCAGCCCGGGACACTGTATGGTCCCATTGATGCAGTGATTTTTGCTTTGGAGAGGGCGGCTCTTACCTAAGCATCTGAGATGTCAGGGGGGCAGCACTCTGCTGGGATAGATATTTGCCCTTTTTGTGGGGAGGGGGGAGAGAAGTTTGCGCTGAACCTGTCAGCTAGGATGTTGGCAATGTCTGTGGGTTCAGTGTATTTTTTGTCATTTTGGACTAATTCTGAGCATATCTGGGAATTCCCACCCAGGTTCCTAACATAACTAAAGAAAGCCTTGTGATTATCCTTAGTGTCCTGTGCAATTTTTCTCTCGAAGCTGGCCTTAGACGATTTTATGAGTGCCCGTAGTTTTTTGCTAATACTGATCAGAGATGCCTTCCCTTTTTGGGATTTTGCTCTATGATGTAGTAGCTTCCTCCTCCTATTGTATAGTTTGTTTATGGCTGGGGTCCGCCAGACAGGACGTCTGCCTTTGGAGGATTGGGTCTTGGTTTTATTTGGGATTGCAAGATCCATGCATTCCTGAAGGTGTTCACAGAATGCGTTTATAAAGGATTCTGCAGTCTGGGCCAGTGAACTGGCGATTAGCTTAACGGAAGCGTCGACAGTTTTGGACCTTTGCAGTCCGTCTTTATCCTTATGTTTTTTTGGAAGATAGGTAGTCGGATGGCTTACCAAAGCCATTTTGGAATAAGGAGATCGAGAACGAAGTATTTAGCTACAAGAAAGGGCCCTACAATTAATTGTTTGGGCGTTGAACAAAGCACAAAACTGGCAGCGATGAACGTCATGGTCTGGGCCTAAACAGGTGATGCAGTAAGAATGGAAATCTGTGTGGTACTTGCTTTCCAGAGCCAAGACAACTGTTAACTTTTCCTGACATCGGTTAGAGCAAAAAAAAAAAGGATCCTCAATGGGGTACTTGGCTTTAGAAGACTTCAACTTCAATTTCGGAAACGAAAACTCAGGTAGTGGCCAACCGGCACTCGTGCAAACTGCTTCTACTTCGGGCTCCTCGGCTAGAAAGACTAATGTAATGGCGTCAGCTGCCGGTTTTTATACCACTGACGTCAGTCTTGAAGCAATAGTAACTGACCAGAAATACTAAGCCTTCGGGCCGACTGAGGGCTACCCCTGGCAGGATAACCCAAGTGTGATGACTGCAACAGTGAAACATGAAGAACATCTTGTGTTCTTATTAGGAAGCAAAAACTTCAATATTTGAAGATGTACATAGTTGTGTGTGCTACTGTAAAGTTCGCAGGTTTTTGGAGGGTTTTTTGGGGGGGTTTGTTCTATTTGAGGGCTTTCAAAAAAGCAAAAAGTTATGCAAGATGCGACAGGCACAAATGGAAATGACATGAAACAACTGCATAAAAGACCAAACTGCCGAAAAGTATATACATGTAAAAAAAAGTTGGAACTAGACATTTAGCAAAACAGCAGTTATATATAAAAGGTGGTAATAACTAGATAAGAAAATGATGCTTTCTGTAATGTCTTTCAATCTAAATGGTCTTACAGATGAAAATAAAAAAGTAAGTAGTGAACTATATTAAAAAATGTAGAGTGCAAATAGCTATGCTACAGGAGACACCTGGAAAGAACTGAACATAAGAATTTGATAAAGAAAGGTTTTCAGAATGGTTATTCAGCAGAATATCTGGGGCAAAGGAAAAGGAGTACTTAATTTAATTGCAAGAGGAGCTCCAATAGCGACAGAAGAGGAAAAAAAAAGATAACGGAAGATGCATATTATTAAGCTACTGGCTAGGGAGGAGTATTATATTGGCATGCATTTTCATCCTCCCTAAAACTGCTATAATGGAGCTTAAGAAATTTTCGGGAGGAATAATCAGCTTTCAGCAAAGAATATTACTTATAGGTGGAGACTGGAATTTGGTTTGCAACAGTGAAGGTGTGTTTGGGGGGCCTAGAAGCGATAATATAACAAGGGTGTGTAGATTTTTGAAGACATTTATGAAAGTGTTTGGCATGGAAGATGTGAATTCAGTACAAGTTCAGAGTGAATTTACATATTACTCACAGAGATATCCGCGGTGGTGGTGCTGCGATAGTGTTGTCGCCTCACAGTACGACGTTGTCCTATTCGATTCTCAGCTAGAGCGTCTTCTGTGTGGAGATATGCATGAATGGGCATACCTTCGTTGAAGGCTGTGCGTCAGGGCTGGCAACTCGGCACATAAAAATCTACTGCCAATCATTAGCGGATCGGAGTTCCGCTGTGGCGACCCCTAACCGGGTAAAGCCGAAAAAGACAACTCCTCAGAGATATAAAATCTATCTAGCCTAACCCAGTTTTTGTATCTCACAGGGACATGTGCATTTAATTGAAGGTCTTCACACATACCCAATAACTACTTCAGATCATCCACCAATAACTAAAATAAAAATGCAAGGTAATGAAATGAGAGAGACACCGGTGCTTCCCCCACCTACCGGTTGAAAAGAGAGGAATTTAAGGAATGGGTTGTGGACTTATTTCAGAAGCTAGTAGAGAAGACAGATTTGTCTTCTGAAAACATAGCTAAGGAGTGGGACAAAATTAAAGTGGAGTTCAAAACTAGGTTGGAAATTAAAGAGAGAGAGATATGGCTAAACACCAATAAGAATTATTTAGAGGGACTGACACATGTTAAAGTATTACAAAACAGGGAAAATCTCTCAGAACAAGAAAAGGAGCAACTGCAAAATGGTAAACAAAAAATAAGGGATTACCTTGATAATGTGCATGAGTTTAGAAAGATTGCTGTTAAGCAACTGTTTTTTGATAATTCTAGAGCACAAAAATGTTTAGCACAATTTTATGAAAATTTGTATAAAGCAGAGAAATATGGAAATCAAGAAAAGGTACAAATGGAAATGTTTATGGAAGAATTAAATATGCCAAAGTTAGATGTAGATGAGGCTCAATTAACAGTTAGGATAGGAAGGGATGACATAAAAATGGCTATATATAACCAATCTACAGGAAAGCCTCCAGGAATAGATCAGCTCAGCAAGCTCCTGCCTGGTGCCCTGCAGAGTTCTACAGCAGCAGAGAGACAAAAAAGAAAGAGACTTTGGAGTGATTAAGTATCATTTTTCTGCATTTTCTTGCTGCCTTCAGCCAATTCCACCTAAAGCACGGATTTTTTTTTTTTTAAGAGTTTCTGTGATTTAAAAAGCTCGTTTCAGCTACATATTGTACTTATTTTACTGCCTGCACTTTAACAAAGTTGTTTTCATGTTTAAATTACCTGTTTAACTCTTGTAGGCTACACAGTCAAGTGTGAAAGCCATTTCTGTACATTTAAAGTGTTTTTTTTTTTATTGTATCTGCTTTATTTTCTGAAAAAACTAAACAAAATATACTTGTTTGCCTGCCTTTCTAAGCTAGCATAGTCCAGTTTTCAGGTTAGTGCTGAATTCAGGGCTGTTACAAGTTTCTGTGTTTGCAAATGCCTTACTTTGATAGAAGGAAGTTTCTGTCCCTGGAGGAGTGGTTTCAGCTCAGAAATTAGTAGTTTATTGGCCATTTTGGGCTAATTTCTATGCCTTTCATTTCCCTGCTATAAAACCCACATTAGGGGTGGTTTTGCGTGCCGAGCAGCGCCAGTTAGCTAGGGTATAACTATTCCCGGCTCCACAAAGTCTACTCCTCATTTGTTCCCTTGGAACTAGACAAACTTTCAACTTAAGCACTCAAACCATTCACGTCTCAGCCCGGCACTTGCTCAAAGCTCATAGCAAGCACTAATAAACCTTAGCACTAGACTCCCCCTATACTGTAGAGGGGGACAAGGCTCTCAATTCGACCTTACCAGCCAATCAGTAAAACAGTTCACTGTACCTATCCAGGCGTGCCCAAAGGGCAGTTTCAGGTGTACTCTCCGGTCCAACGGGTGAATCTGGGCATTTTGAGGCAATGTTACAACTGCCTCATGTACACAGACAACCCTCTCCTACTACCATCAAACACGAATACACGCGAGAGATGCAATTAGACAGCCAAACTGGGGGCTAAGCTCTCTCAACCCAAGACTGGACCAGACAGTCAAGAGGAGAAGGGAATCACACCACCAGTCTCACATAGACCTATGAAACCAGCATCGGCAAAAAACCCACATAAATACACAAAAACATACTCGGAGGCTCTAAATAAAAATCCGCAAAAGCAAGAGAGACCTCCAAAGCAGACATCCAAGCAACCTCCACCCCACAAAACAAACCATGAAAGATATACTACACAAACCCACGCAATCACAGCCCTTAAGGCAAAATAACATAACGAACACACTAGCAATAGGTGACGCTATAGTCAGGCACACAGTCGTCCCACTCACTAGGCTGAACAAAAAGGTCACTGTTAGTTGCCTGTCGGGTGCCAGGATCCGCCACATAACACAAGCACTCCGGTCACTCCAGAACAAGTACAAATATGACTCTGTCATTGTCCATGTTGGTACGAATTACGTGATCCGTACCTCCCTGGACTACATGAAGAGAGACATGGAAAAGCTCTCTGATCACGTAGCCCAGGCCGGTATGACCCTGACCTCGAGTAGCATCCTGCCCTCACCAAGAATGATACCACGGTATAAAGTAAAAATTATCAATTTCAACAATTGGCTAAGCTTCTGGTGTCATGCAAAGGGGATCCAGTGTCTGTCAGCCTGGGATGACATGCTCAACAAGCCACGCTGCTTCGCTAGAGACGGCTTGCACCAGTCACCCTTAGGCTTTCGAATACCGGCCAAGGCTCTTGACACCCCCATAGTGCCTTTTTTAGGCAAGGCTCAAAAGACAAACCCACCGCCATAAATAGCACAAGTAACAAAAAATTAAGGGTAATGCTACTCAATGCCAGAAGTCTTAACCTCAAAATTCACACACTCGAGGCACTCCTCAGTATGGAGAAAATCGATATGTGTGCAGTAACAGAAACCTGGTTCAAGGCTCCAGAGAGCACCCCAGCACTACCAGGCTACAACTCATACCATACATTTTGGCCACAAAACCCGGACCGAAATACAAAAGGTGGGGGCTTATCCATATTCATCAAGGGTACCCCCACCTCTAGGTTAGTGGCACAGCACAATGCTTCAGAGATCATCCACGTGCAACTAACAATGGGCAAAACTGCAATTCAAATTGTAGCTTGCTACAGATCACCCACCATGTTCCAGGACCCCCATTCCGCATTTCTGGAAACACTGGGAAACAAAGGTCCTATCAAACACCCTGAAATTGGGCGATTTCAATTACCCAAACATTAACTGGGAGAACTACTCAAATACTAACTCCCTTGCCCAACATTTCCTAGAATTTATAAACTCAAATGTCCTGGATCAACTGGTCAACACCCCCACCAGAGGTGAGAACATATTGGAACTGGTCATCACCAACATGGGCGACCGGTGTTCCACACCGGAGGTCAACCCTTCGCTGGTACAGACCATAAACTAATCACTATGGATAACCACATTCTGTCCCTCCCCCCACCCCTGGTCAAAGAAACCACAGTGAAAAAAACTTTTCAAAATCAAATTTCACGTTATTTAAGATAGAGGTGGAAAGTTTCAAAGTCCCCATGCTAAAGGATAACGCTGTCCAAGCTGCATAATCCTTTACTAATGCACTCTATGGGCACCTACAAGAATGCATGGGTCATGCTATCCCAAGCAAAACCAAGACTCGCTCCTCCAAGAAAAGGAAACCAGTCTGGTGGACCGCTGCCATAAAGAAGCTATACAACAAAAGGGGAAAACTGGTACTGAAGAGAGTAAAATCCCAAGAAGGGAAGACATCCATGATCAGCATCAGCAAGAAACTATGATTCCTCATAAAATCATTAAGGGCTAGCTCCGAAAGAAAAATTGCCAAGGACTCCAAAGATAACCACAAGGCATTCTTTAGCTATATCAAGAATCTAAGTGGCAATTCTCAGATCTGCTTGGTGTTAGTGCTGAATGGCACAAAATACACTGAACTGACCGATATCGCCAACATCCTGGCAGGCAGGTTCAGTGCAAATTTCAACCCCAAAAGGGCCCATAACCATACCAGAAAAATGCAGTGTCCCTGAAATCACAGACACTTAGGTTAAAACAGCCCACTCTAAAGCCAAAAAAACACAGCATCAACGGGACCAGACAGTGTCCCAGGCTGCGTCCTACACAAGCTCAAAGATGAACTAACCCCTCATCTAAACACACTGTTCAAACTCAGCCTTTCCACAGACGTGCCCATAGAGTGGCGCACAGCAACAGTTATTCCGCTCCACAAAGGTGGAGCCACAACGGACCCCAGGAACTATTGCCCTATAAGCCTGACTAGTTTGGTCTGCAAGGCTATGGAGCGCATCATCATGGATCTCATTAACAGAGACATTGGGAACCTCCAAACACTGGACCCTACCCAGTTCGGCTTTAAGGGCAGATCATGCCTCCTAAACCTGGTGGACTTCTTTGAGACAGTCACCAAGGCTATAGACGAGGGAAAGGTGGCCCACACAGACTACCTAGACCTCGCAAAGGCCTTCCAACACCATTCCCCAATTCTGGTATTGTACACAAGCTCACCAGCCTGAACATAAACCCCTACGTCATGAGATGGGTTGCCAACTGGCTCATGGACAGAACCCACATGGTAAGAGTTGTGGGAGCTAGGTCTGAATCTAAATCGGTTACAAGTGGCGTTCCCCAGGGCTCAGTCAAAGGACCCCTCCTGTTAGGCATACAGTTCTCAGAGGAACACGCAAGCATAGGAGGACTATGGCTGACTAAGTTCGCAGACGACTGCAAACTAGGGGCTACAACTGACTCTCTGGCTGACACAGACATCCTTCAAAAGGGTCTCACTGAGACAGATATCTGGTGTCAAAACCATGTCCTCAAGCTAAATGCCAAAAAGTGCATAGTCATCCCCTTTGGAAAAAAACAAAGTATCCAAAAACTACCACATAGGTGGCAGCACCCTAAATATGGAAGACTTAATAAGGGATCTGGGGACCCAAGTAGATAGTAATCTCTCCTTTGCTAATCACACTGCCAAAATGGTTAGAAAATCCTTCTATGTGGCCCACCTAATCACAAAAGGGTTTGCATCCAGATCTAAAGAGGTCATTGTGTCCCTCTATGCATCACTCATCAGACCCGTCATAGAGTACAACACCCCATTTGGGATGTACCTTACAAGACACCTGCAACAGCTGGAAAGACCACAGAAGTACCTCATCAAGAGAATCACTGGCCTAAAACAGATGGCCTATGCAGCTCGACTGAAGAAACTCCAGATGTACTCTGTTGCATACCACCTACTCAGAGGTGACCTCTGTCTGACATACAAGGCCATGCCCAACCCAGAATTGATGGACATGCTCCACCTAAAGAAAACCATATCCCCTCGAGCCACACGATCCAGGGATCTAAACCTCACCACAACAATAAATAGGACGTGCTGGAGGGATAGATTCCTGTCCCAGAGACTTCCCATACCCAGGAACAAGATTCCAATCTACATTAGGCAGAGCTCCTCGCCAACACTCTTCAAAAGAAACCTTGACGAGTGGATGGGAAACAAAGTTTACTCCGGGTATCACGTCAATGGCTCTGCTGGACAGAGGGCACAGGAAACTAAACTAAGGGGGCGGCAAAAGCCAATAACATTCCTGCTAGGCTTATAAATGACTTCGGGCAGATAGCCTAGTACCTACCTATGAACCTAGATGGTATTCCTGTGGAAGTCAGTTGGAAAAAAATAGTAAAGACCATGAAGGTTTTAACAGTATTTTAAGAGGAGAAGTTCCAGCATCCTGGAAGAAGGCGGTGGTAATTGTAATACCTATAGGAGGGTAAAGATCGATCAGATCCAGCTTCATACAGGCCCAATTCATTACTAAACTATGATTATAAAGTGTTTATATTTATAATGGCTAAAAGAATGGCAAAAGCAATACCAAAATTGATAGATATGGATCAGTGTGGTCTTGTGGAGGGGAGGCAAACATTTGACAATATTAACAGAACATTAATGATCCAGATGGAGGCAGAATGTAAGAAAGTACCACTTTCACTGGTGGGTCTTGATGCAGATTAAGCATTTGACAGAGCAGACTGGGACTTCATGAGCAGGGCAATGGAAGCATTTGCTTTCCCTGATACAATTATAAGGTTGATTAGAAGAATATACGAGGGATCGGAAGCAAATTAAAGTAGGTGGGGTCCTCTCCGATAATTTCTGCTTGAGAACCAGGCAGGGTTGCCCGCTTTCCCCTTTGTTGTTTGCATTATATTTAGAACCAATGACAAAGAAAATAAAGGGCTCAGAAATTCAAGGATATAATTGGTATAGTAGTCAGGAAAAGTTGGCTCGATTTGCAGATATTAGTCTATACGTGACAAAACCAGAAAGGAACATTACAGTGTTGTGGAACATTTTAAGACAGTTACAAATCTTCTCAGGATACAAAATCAATGAAGCTAAAACAAAGGCAGTGGTGGTGAATTATGTACCCACATACGAATTGGTCCAACAATATTCATAAATATGGGGACAAGACAAAATTAAGTACTTAGGAGTATGGATTAGAAATTACTGTGGTGGCAGCTAAGGATATGAGGAAAGAGACTAAACAGAAGATAAATACAAAAATTGAAAAACTGGAAGTTTTGCTGTATGGATATGAATACTAAGATACAAGCCATTAAAATGTTTTTAGTCTCTTTAGTTTTATACACAGGTCAGGCATACTTTTATCAACCGGAGGAGAAATTGTAGACAGCAATTAAAAAAGTGTTGAAGGATTTTATCTGGGAAGGAAAGACAGCAAGGGTCAAGTGGGAAAGCTGATTCTATCAATAGAATAAGGTGGACTAGGATTACCTAATTTGAGGAGGCATTTAATAGAGCAACAGAATTAAGGCTCTTGTACATAGCACAGGCAGAAAACTATAATCCAAGGTGGAAAGGGATGACGACGACGCAGGGAGGAAGCTCAAGAAATAAGGAGAGATTGGGATTTTGGATGCAGACTCTTAAGGAGAACCAAAATCATACAGAGTATTATATTCATAAAATAGCAGGGAGTATTAGAAGAACCAAACCAGTACGAGAATGGAGAAAAGAAATTTTGCCAAAAGGGTTGACTGTGGTCAGGGATACAAATAATAGGCAAGAGGCAGCTGGAATTTATTGGATAAAATTGGCAAAGGAACCAGGGTATTGGGAACAAATAACTAGAAAGGGAAAGGTAATAGAATGGGAAGAGGCCAAATATTTACTTGGACTGCAGGTTAGAAACTGCCTTCTCTATCAAGGATTGATATCAAAGTATAAGCAAAGGGAAAGAAATAGGGGCTCCTAAATTAAATACTAGCACTGATAGAGTTTTTAATAGAATGTAGAACAGAAGCTGCCGTTAAAGGAATAATTAGTAAAGCATATAAAATACTGCATGATAACTACAAGAATCAATCAGGAGCTTAGAAAGAATTGAGAAGAGAGATTGGATAAGCAATTCAGAGAGAGACAATGGGGGGATATATGCTTATCTCCCAAATCTGCAACAAAGTCTAGAAGATTTAGAATCTTTGCCTGGAACTGTTTACATAGGTATTTTTATACCCGAAGTAGACTCCAAAAGAATTTTTCCTCAAGTGGATAGCAAATGCTTGAGATGTGATGGGCATGAAAGAGGTAGCTAGGAACATATTTTATGGAGGTGTGATGAGCTAGCAGACTTTTGGGATTCCCTGCAGGCTGCTCTGTTGGAGATGCTGGGTGACCGGATTGGACTGACTGGGCAGATTAATTTTTTTGAGTTATGCTACAAAATCGGAATTGCCTAGACATAGTAAAGCTTGTTGAGTCTAATTATGGTGGCTGCCAAAAAAGCAACTACTAGAAAATGGAAATCAAAGTCTAGACCAACTTTACTAGAAGTAGTGAATATAGTAACATAGATAAAACAACTGGAACTGGGATCTTTAGAAAAGGGAAGGCACAAACTACATACAAAAAGTGGGAATTGTGGGAAAAGTATATGCAGATCAGGAATGAGGTTTAAGCGGCAGGATTTGAATGAGCTATATAATGCACAACTGCTAATGACTAGAATGTTCATAAGTGATTAGTAATGTTTACAACTGCAGTTGTTTCAATGGAGTCTATGATGTAAACTGTTTACAACTAAAGTGATTTCATTTTATGTGTTTTTCATTTATATAAATGTAAGACTGCCTTTGTCATGTGGAAATTTAACAAAGATGTTGGAAAAAAAATGTTACTTGGGGCAAAGAATACTCCAGTAGCTGGCAGGTCATATCACAGCAGGAGATAGAAACTATACTCTTGCTAACATAGGTGATAATGTCATTTTTAGTCTACCCTAGCAGGAAAATTGGCAAAAATTCAGAGAGAGGCTGAGCAGAATAAAAAGGTAGAGCTGAGTAAGGCAAACTTAACAGTTTCTGCTCATCTACTGGAAGCAAAATGCGCTCTCAAGAACCAGGAAAATAATGCTTTGCCCCACTCTGGCCACCCTTTGGAATCTCAAATGGAGAAAGGGGCTTCAGTAAAACACACCCCATCAACTGGAACCATCTACCAACAATGTTTACAAACACAGAGTATCCACATTTTACAAAACAAGCTTTTGCATTAATGGGAAGCCTGCAAATAACTTCAGTCCTGGACAAAGCTACCTTTCCTCCTCCACTCCTTGCCCAGAAGCATTAGGTCCACAACAAATTATTAACTCATCTATGCATTTAACAGGTCTAAAACTGTTTAGACAATTGCTCTAGAACATTATGCTACCTGTGTTGTTCCCACACATCCCATTTATTTCTATGTAATTTGCTCATTCCCTTTCTAAAGATCTCACTTTCAGTTCTTTTCTCTCTCAAATATTCAATACTTCAAAACAAAGTTTAGATTCCGATTTCCATTCTGTAGTAAATTGTTTTTTGGCAGGCAATAAAAGGCTTTACTATGTCTAGACATTTCAGATCTTGGGTCCCAACTCAAAAGAATTATCTCCCTAGCTATAGCCATTTCCCCATTATGTCAGAGAGAACTCTGTAGGATTTTTTTTTGTAATGTGCCAACTAAAAAAGGTTTGCAGTTACTTTTTTTCTTCCCCATCACAACACTGCCATCTACCTTAGCAACAAGTCTTTGAAGCCTGCTTGGGGTATAAAACTATCTATGCAAATGCTTCCAAACAAAAATTCTAAACCTTCTGGACTTTGCTGCATACTTTGGAGCTACACATACATCCTCCCATACCTCCCTTGTAAATTGCATTCAAATTCTCTCCTCAACTTTTTCTAACCTCCTTTGACAAATAAGAAAACATGGTGAAAGCCATGAGGAGGACAGAGTCTCCTGCACATGCAATATCAGATTTTCTTTTATCAAATAAATGTTCTATGCGAGTTAAGAAGTCTGGAGCTTATGGCAGTTGTACATTCTGTTCTAATTTTTCAATAGAGACAAGCTGACTAGAGGTGTAGGCAATTAGTCTCAAGAGTTCTGAGCATTGTTTTTACAGAAAAATGTAAAATTAAAAGGTACAAAGGCGAGCAGGTCAGTAAAAAGTAAAGCTTTAAATTATTGGAAGTGAATAAGATACACCATCTTTCTTGGAGCTTAAATACTTCAGTGCACTTACTACAACACTATATTAGTTAAATTTAAAGATAACCAATGCACTTTTTTTTAAAAACATAAACGTTGAATGTTTTCTGGAAGCATACAAGCTATTTTTCATATCTGTTCTGATCTCCATTCCCCTCCCAAAACAGACAGTAATAAGTGTAAGTGGGAGCACAGGCTGTGACATGCTTTAGCAATGATAACCTTAACTTTAGGTAACATATTTCACAGGAACATGAGCATTTAATTGAAAGCTTTGACACACATGCATTAAACTATTTCAGATCATGTGCCAATAAAAAATAAAAACAAATGCAGGGTAATGAAGTAAAAAGGAGACACTGGCACTTTCCCAACTACCTATTACAGATAGCCATTTAAGTAATGGGTAGTGGAAATTATTCAAGAGTTAATAGGGAATATAAAAATTTCTTCAGACATTATGGCTTGTGAGCGAGAAAATAAACATATAGTTTAAAACTACAGTAGAAATACAATAAAGATATGGTTAAGAAATAAGAATTTTTAGAGGAGCTGACAAATGTTAAAACATTGCAGAGCAAGGGGAAATCGCATTGAAAAAATGCAACTGCAGAGTTGTTGTTGTGTCTTTAGGCTTTTCCCAGTTAGGGGTCGCGCCACAGCAGAACTCCGGTCCGCTAATGATTGGTAGTAGATTTTTACGGGCCGAGTTGCCGGCACTGACGCACAACCTTAAATGAAGGTATGCCCATTCACGCATGTCTCCACACAGAAGACGCTCAAGCTGAGAATCGAACAGGACAACGTCTTACTGTGAGGCGACAATGCTACCGCAGCACCACCACCGCAGTTCTAGAAATGCAACTGCAGAGTGCTAAAGAGTAAATAAGGAAATATCTGGATAATATGCATGAATTTAGAAAGATTACCGTTTAAAACACCTTAACTGAGTTATTATTTGTTACTCAGGCAAACATGTTAATGTGGTTTGATTACTTTTATACAAGTTCACAATTACAAACATAATTCACATCACTGTTGTATATCATAAGTAACATTACATGAATTATTCAATTCCTGCCTTCTCCTAAACATCATTCCTCCTCCAAAATATTTCCCTCCATGTATTATTCCCACAATGTCCATTTTTAATGCAAATTTAATCTTACCCTTTTCTAAGGATCCCACTTTGTGCTCTTTCACCTCTGTTACAACATTCACTCTTTCAGTTATAGTTGGTCAAGATTTTGATTTCCATTTTCTAGAAACTGCTTTTTGACAGTCACAAAAATTAAAAGTAACATGGCCTCACTATGTCTAGGAAATTCAGATCCTGTATCCCGGCTCAAAAAAATAATTTCATAGTTTCATAGTATAGTACTAGGCTATCTGCCCTGGGGCATTTGTAAGCCTAGCCATAGTGATGTGGCTTTTGCCACCCCATGAAATCGTACAAAAAATGTACAGAATAAATTTAGAATACTGTGCCTCTGTCTAGACACAATGAAGGTCCCCTTATATAATAGAATTAGTTTACTGTGCCCCTGTCTAACAGTGACACAGATGTGTCTAAAATTGGTCTCCAATCTCCCGTCCTTTTGGGGACCAAAAAGAATCTTGAGTAGATGCCGGATCCTACTTGGTCTGCTGGAACTATTTGGACGGCTCTTTTTTCTAGGAGCTTTGAGACCTCCTGTTTTGCCAAATCCCTTTGACCGGGTGAGATGTCTGGAAGGGATTGGTGAGGTACGGGATACCTTTCGAAAGGGATTTTGTAACCCTCGGATATGATAGACTGTACCCATGTGTCTTGTGAGAGGGAACGCCAGGCTAATGGGTACAGCGATATCCTTCCCCCGACTGCCTCCAAGGGTGGACAGTCGGGCAACACCTCAGAGATGCTGAAAGGGTTTGTCAGGAAGAGGCTCCCTGCTACCCTGATTCTGGGGACCCCCCCTGCCTCTAGGGCGGCGTCTGTTATTGTTACCCCCTCTGCCTCTGGGGGTAAACTGACCACGTGTGTCCGGCGTAACTCCTTGGGCTTTACGGAACCACATTTTTCCTCCTTTCTGACCTTTGGGATAGGGTCTTGAAGGAGTGGAAAAATGGACTCCTACGGCAGAAAGGGTTTTGCCGTCTTGTTCACACCTGGTCAAGGTCTCCTTCACCTGCGCTCCGAACAAAGCCGAACTGTCAAAGGGGGCATTGGTGAAGGATGCCTGGAATGGGTCCGCGAAATTACAAAGCCGCATCCAGGCCTGACGCCTAAGTGCAACTCCTGTGCCTGCGGCTCTACTCGCTCCATCGGCCGCATAGGATATGAGCCGCATGGAGGAGTTGGTTAAAGAATTTAGGATTGCTAGCTGTGAGGCAATCTTGTCTTGAGCCCCAGCAGCTGAAGGATCCTGAACCACCTCACCTAGTTCTTTGAGAATGTCTCTCTGAAGTCTGGTGAAATGACAAAGGTAGTTCAGCGAACGCATAGCAAAGGTCGCTGAAGAAAACATCCGCTTGCCATACCTATCCATGGTCCTAGAGTCTTTGTTAGGAGGATGGACAGGCACGGAAGGATCCGCAAGTTCCTTCTTGCTGGCCGCCACCACCATAGCATCCACAGAGACGCCCTTAGAAAGAAACTGCTTGTCTGAAGGGGCCGTAATAAATTTGGATGGCCTCCTGGGGACAGGTTCCACAGAATCCAGGGCTGCCCACGTCTTCCGAGCCACTACCTGCATGAGTGGGTCGAAAGGCGGAGACACCCAGGAGGTGGAGGGTCGGGATCCAAACGCCTCCAGGTATACCGACTCATCCTCGGAGGGGTCAATGGAAGGCCAGTTCCCCCTCTGTTTGAGGAGTTCCAGGATGTCTGAAAAGGGGACATCCTCAGAGGGGGACTGGGGGGAACCCTCCGACTCATCTAAGTCGGTATCTGATGTTGTAGACTCAGGGGAGTCTGTGTGTTTCCTCTTACACGTCCTCTTGCGCGGGGGTTCTCCTGCGGGATCAGGAGAAACCTCAGAAGAGGAAGTTATTCCCAATGGGGAAACCTGGGGCGATGGATCCCTGGGCCTGGGAGCAAGAGACTGGCAAGAGACATCAACAGGCACCGAAGAGGGAGGAGCTAAAGGAATGGACCGTTGACCTGGCTCAGGTGCCAGGACACTCCTCATCACCTCAAAGGCTCCTCTCCCAGGGAGACCAGAATACTCCTGCTCCGAAGAGACAGGAATTCCTGGCTCCACTGAAACAGAAGGCTCCGAGGCCGATGTCGGTGCCGAGCTCACCAAAGCCGAAGCTCCGAGAGGGAGAGCGGGGTCGGACAAGGGTCCAATGCCACTAGCCCCCTCGGAGCCGACAAGGAAACTTCGGCGACCGTATCCCTCCAAGGAAGGTCTCATGGAGGAGATCGGGCCGAAGGCAGCGGAGCGAAGGGGATGTATCGGCCCGGCGCGGACAGTCACGGTCCCAGCTCCGGCTCGAACTCTGGAGGAGAGTCGGAGGAGGAAGTTCAAGGGGAAGAGCAATAGCCGAAGTCTGTTGAGACGGGCTATGGAGCATTTGGGCTAGTGCCTGTGACTTCAACAGCCTGCTTACTACCCTCTCTAAATCGTGGTCTGACAGCCTGGAAGATCTCTAAGATCGGCTCCGATGACTCCGTTCCGATAAAAGAGGAGACCTCGGAGCCAAGCGAATCGACTCCAGAGAAGGGGACCGAGATCTCTTCTTGGTCGGAGCCGACAACCTCTCGGTTCCAGATGGAGCCGAAGACTTTTCGGCTCCGATGCTGGATAACACCTCGGCACCAGCCGGTGCCGACAAGGAAACTGGAGACTGTGTGTTGGAGCCGGAAAGAACCGACACTACCATATCAGTGGTAGAAAGATCGGCTCCAGCCGGAGCCGATCTCGACTCCGAAGGAGTCGGAGCCACCGGGGAAGGCTTAACAACCGTAGCCTGAACCTTAGGTGGCTTGGAAGGTTTACCCGACCCAGTCTTTGTCGGTGAACCTTCTGGCTTTAATAAGCCACGGAGGATCAACATGTTCCTCCTCTCCTGCAGGACTCTCTGGCTAAAAGAATGGCATATAGCACAGGAGTCCTGCAGGTGTAAAGGCCCCAGGCAGTAAACACAAGAAGTGTGACCGTCTGTCAGAGACATCTTCTGACAGCACGAGTCACACTTCTTGAAGCCTGAGACCTTTCCTTCTTTAGACATAGTCTAAGAAAAGACAAAACACACACTCAACAAAAGTCACACAATTAACCCCAAAACACACTCAAACTGACAGGGATTAATGAACTGGGAGGCTTAGGTCTAACAGAAAGAAAAAATAAACTTTTACCCAAAAAGAGGAATATAGGGTGGGAACTATAGTATAGCTATACACGCTATTATATAAACTAACCAAAATAAGAAAAAGGGAGAATTACCCTTGAATAACCTGTTGAATTAGAAAACTCACCTGAGCTGGCAAAAAAGAGACCTCTTCGCGAAGCGGCAAACGAGATCGGAGGTAGTCTCGCCTTGCATCATGGGATATAGGGTTGCCTCGAGCTGGTAAAAGGAGTTCTCAAGCTTAGCAAGTGCCGAGTCGGAGCCGAGGATCGGCTCCGAACCCATCCAGCAAGAATGAAGGCGAGATTGACAACTTAACATCTATCTATGCAAATGCTTCCAAACAAAAATTCTAAACCTTCTGGACTTTGCTGCATACTTTGGAGCTACACATACATCCTCCCATACCTCCCTTGTAAATTGCATTCAAATTCTCTCTTCTCAACTTTTTCTAACCTCCTTTGACAAATAAGAAAAAGTACAGTTTTGTACCTACCATAAATGTAGATGTCCGAACTGGATAGCATCTGCAGTCATAACAAATGGGTTGTCCTGTCGTCAGGCAGCCCTTCGGTCGGCCGGATTCCAAAGTCTGGGTCCGGCTTCGGCTGATGTCGCACTTCACCCGACGTCATCTCTGCTGGTCTTCGGGTATAAAGGCATCAGCCGACGCCATTTTCCTCAGTGTTTCTTGCCCCAGATGCCAATTGCCCTCTTGGAAAGCTAAATTTTGGATAAATGCCAATGTTTCCAAAGTCGTAGAAGGCAAACAAAAAATAAACATGTATGTACATATATACAAACAAATACACCATAAGAGACTCCCCCCCCCCCCAGCTAGCTATAAGGAGGGTAAATACCCTAGGAGTACCACAGAGGGGAAGGAGGGAGGGTAATCCTGACTGCAGATGCTATCCAGTTCGGACATCTACATTTATGGTAGGTACAAAACTGTACTATGTCCTTCATGGATGCATCTGCAGTCATAACAAATGGGTAGAATACCATAGCCAAACTAGGGGAGGAGGAATAAAAAATTATGGTGTAGTCAGGATCCCTTGCAGTACAGCAGTGGCAAACCCTGCTCGGGATCTAGAATATAGAGGTAAATTATAATGCTTGGCAAATGTATGCACGGAGGTCCAAGTAGCAGCCTCAATAATGTCCTTGGTTGCCACTCCTCTTAAGAAAGCTGTGGTAGTGGCTGTAGCCCTTGTAGAATGAGGTCTTATGTTCTGTGGAATTGGTTTTCCATGGTAGGAGTAACAGAATCTTATGCAATTTCCTATCCATTTGGAGATTGTCTGTTTGGAAATTGCTTTTCCTTCCCTTCCTGTTGCATAGGCTACAAGGAGCTGGTCAGTTTTTCTGTTACCTTTGGTTCTGTCCAGGTAGTAGCGTAACTGTCTATGTACATCCAAGGTATGCATTATTCTTTCACCTCTGTTTTGTGGATTGGGAAAGAAGGTAGGTAGGTGGATTGCCTGGTTTAAAGACACTCTGGATACCACCTTAGGCATAAATGTAGGATTAGTTCTCATGGACACCCTATCTTGATGGAAGATTAGGAAGGGTTGCACTGCCATTAAGGCCTGTAGTTCCGAAACCCTCCTTGCTGAAGTAATAGCCAGTAGGAAAGCAGTTTTCCATGACAGGTGTTGTAGATCTGCTGTTGCTGCTGGTTCAAACGAAGGGAGTGTCAACTTTTCTAGTACAAAATTCAAGTCCCATGCTGGTAATGGTGGTTTCCTAGGAGGTTTTACATTCTTGATCCCTCTGAGGAACTGCCTGAGTAGAGGATGTGAAAAGACAGGAGGATCAAAGCTGTATTCTGCTGAAATAGCTGATGCATGTATCTTGATGGAGGAATAGGACAGGCCTGTATGTAGAAGCTCTGCCAAGTACTCCAGAATGTTAGCAATATCTATGTTCGACACATCTTTTCCTCTTTCAGTACTCCAAATGACGAACCTTTTCCATTTTCCTGCATAGTTCCTTCTTGTTGAAGGTCTGCGGGCTTCAAGGATAATGTCTTTAACCCTTTGTGAAAGGTCTGGGTTAGTTACTGCTATGTGATGTTCCAGGCAGTCAGTTGCAAGGTTTTTAGGTTTGGATGTATGATGTTGTAGTTGTTCTGAGTTAACACCAGAGGCATCAGGGGTATTGACCACATTTTCTCCCGAGACATGCTCCTCAGCAATGGGTACCAGTGTTGTCTTGGCCAGTTCGGAGCTATCAGAATTATCCTTGGACGTTCCTCTTTGATTTTCAGTAGTACCTTGTGCATCAAGGGAAGAGGTGGAAATGCATATGCTGTCAGGCCTTTCCAGCTGAAGGATAGAGAGTCCACCTTCCATTTCCATGCAAGTGGGTGGAATGTCCTTGTGCAGAATTTTTTGAGCTGGTGATTTTGTGGGGAAGCGAATAGATCTATTTGTGGCATTCCCCATTTCTTTGTGATGGCCTTGAAGATGTCCGGGTGTAGCATCCATTCGTGAGCATCCGAGGTGGTTCTGCTTAAAATGTCTGCTAGGGTGTTCTCTTTTCCCGGTACAAATATTGCCTGTAACTGGATGTTGTAGCTGAGAGCCAGATTCCAAAGGTCCAAAGTCATTCTGCATAGGGGGTAAGAATGAGTGCCTCCCTGTTTGTTGATGTACCACATGACTGTGGTGTTGTCTGTCCTTATCATCAAATGGCCTTCTTTGAGGAATGGTCTGAATTTTAGGATTGCCAGTTTTACTGCCAGCATTTCTTTTTGGTTTATCTGCAGGTGCAGCTGGTCCTGAGTCCACAGTCCTTGTACGCATTTGTCCAGCATGTGTGCCCCCCATCCTAGGTCTGAGGCGTCCGTTGTGATGGTTTGGTTTGCTCGAAAGTTGTGGAAGGGTAAGCCTGGGTTTGACTGGCATGCCCGAGCCCACCATAGGAACTCCTGTTTTAAGCATGGGATTAGTGGTATTTCTGTCTCTAAGCTGTGCCTGTGTTGAGACCATAGATTCTTTAGGTACCACTAACTTTCTCATATGCAGTCTGGCATGTGGGACCAAGATTATGCATGATGCCATGAAGCCCAAGGCCTGCAGAACTTTTCTTGCTGTTAGTTTGTTCTGTTTTGTTAATGCCAAGAAGTAAAGAGGGAGCTCTTTTTGTTTTTCTGCAGTTAGGAATGCCATCTGTTTTACTGTGTCCAATTCCGCGCCCAAGAAAGTTCTTGTCTGGGATGGTATCAGCCTTGACTTTTGTAAATTGACTGTGTATCCCAGGGCTTGTAGCAAGTAAATGACCCTTTGTAAATCTGTTGTCAGCTTGCTTTTGTTGTCCGCTTGTAACAGGCAGTCGTCCAGGTATGGATAAATTTGGATTCCCTGTACTCTGCAGTGGCGATTACTGATGCCAGGCATTTTGTGAATACTCTGGGCAGTAGATAAGCCAAAGGGCAATGCTGAGAATTGATAATGCTCTGATCCTGCAAGAAATCTGAGGTATCTTCTGCAATTTGGTCGAATGGGGGCGTGCAGGTATGCCTCCTTGAGATCTAGAGTTACCAGCCAACACTCCTTGCCCAGCATGGGAAGAAGTTGCTGTAGGGTCAGCATTTTGAATTTTGGGACAATGATGTATGTGTTTAAGATGGACAGGTCGAGAATAGGTCTCCAGTTTTTTTCTTTTCTTGGTACTAGGAAGAGTCTGGAGTAGAATCCTTTGCCCTGTTCTGTTATTGGTACTCTTTCCACAGCTCTCATCTTTATTAATTCTGCTGTCTGGTGCAGGGCTTCTATTTTTTGATTTGGGGGCAGGTTTGGCATTCCTCTTTTTACTGGTAAAGTGTGGAAGTGGAACCGGTAGCCTTGATCTATGGTTTGCAAAATCCACTTGTCTTTTGTGATATAGTGCCAATTTTTCGAGAATAAGGCTAACTTTCCGCCTAATGGTGCTGCTATTTGCTCCCTGGTAGGCGGAGTCAGAGCCAAGTCACTGTGACTGTCCTGTTGCAGTGGCAGTGGTTGTGTCTGTGCCTCGGTTATTGCCTTGCCACTGTCGTCCTCTGTAGGCACCTCCTCTGGATTGATTTCTGCCCCTAGAGCGTCTGTTCCTGCCCCTTTGTGATCTTGTGGAGTCAGGAAAGGACCAATTTTTGGCAGGCCAGTTCCTGCTAAACCTTGGGGGCTGAACCTGTAGGAAATCTTTAACTGTTTGTACAGATTTTGCCTTCTCTTCCATTTTCTTCATTACCTGCTGGGCAGGTTCCCAAATAGACTGGCCTTATCCATAGGAGCATCCAATAGCTTAGCTTTAACATGATCCGGTAAGACCTGTTCTTTCAACCATGCATGCCTTCTTATCACTGTGCCAGTCATGGCTGATCTAAATGAAGCCTCCAGTGCATCATAGCCACATTTTAAAGAATGGTTACTAACCTGTTGGATGTTATTCACCATTTCTAATACATATTTCTTATCTAAAGATTCATCAGAGGACAGCTTTTTAATTAACTGATCAAGCATAAACTCTTGGTATTGGATCATGTGAAACTGACAGTTTAAAGCTCTAGCTGAGAGAGTAGCAGAGGTGTAGACTTTTTCCCCATCTCTCTAAGGACCTGGATTCCCTTTCAGAGGGAATAGGGTTTTTGCTGTGGTCGAGGCTACTGCCTTAGGCCCCTGGGATATAGTTTCGGGGTCTGCAAGTGGGGCCTTGTATAGGTGGTGATGAGTGTCTGGCACCCTGTAAAATCTATCTGGTTTGGCAGGGGCTGGAGGTAAAGAATCAGGTGCAGTGCAGACATCATTAAATGCATCGTCCACAACAGACAGGACAGGAGGTATAGCTAAGGGCCTATGTTGTGGTACGTGCAGAAAAGTCCTAAGCCTTTTTCTAGAATCTGAGAAATCTTGTCCCTGCCATTGGAATTGTTCTCTCATGGCATGTACGGTTTCCCCAAAGGAGAATTCCTCTGGTGGAGAGGCAGCTGGAATGGATTCTTCAGCATCTGAATCTTCATAATTGGAAAAAGGAGCCTCTGGCTGGTCTGTAATGTCTGAGTCATCCGCAGAATCATCAGAGGACACAGGCTCGGGGGGCTCTGCTCTAGGTCTCTTTTCTGGGGGCTGAGAGGCCCTGTCTGGGTGAGATTGGGATCCCCTAATTAAGGATATTAAATCTTCTGCCAGAGTAAGCATTTGTGAACTAGAAGTGAGCCTGAGTGAGGGTGGTTTAACAGGCACTGATTTAGTTGATTTGGCTGCTTTAGCCCTGGCAAAGGCCTTAATAGACATGGCTGCAGGAGGCCTAGCAGCACCACGTGCTGGGGTAGAGATATCCAAAGGGATGGTGTCTGATAAATCAGAAGGAACCACAGATGTAGGCAAAATTTCTGAGGCCGATTCAGGTAAGGTAGCAGGAGCCTCAGTAGTAGTCATGGATTCGGCTGAAGATTGACCAGTTTTCTCGGTTTCGGCCGAAACCGAGACACTCGCGGCTTGCTTAACCGTGGTTTTGGCCGAAACCGCGGACCGGGAGTGTCGGTCTTTTTCTTTGCGTTTTTTAACAATTTGGGTAGTCGGAGGATCCGACGGCATAATGTACGCAACATCTGAGCCGAAAAACTGTTCAGCAAACTCCGACCGACGCCTAAGCGTTCGTCGGTTGAAGGAAGCACAGGCTAAACAGGCTGCTACGTCGTGGTCTGGGCCTAAACAAGGTAGGCAGTAAGAGTGGAAATCTTTATGAGGTATTTGTTTCCCACAAGTTAAACAGTTATTGACTTTTTCTGACATCGGCTGAGGCAAGAAAGAGTCCCCAACGGGTACTTAGCTTTTAGAAGTCTTGGTAGTATTCGGTAGTAGTAATCTCTGGATCTGACCGACCGGCACTTGCGAACAGCTTCTGCTTGGGCGCCACGGCAAGAAAGACTGGGGAAAATGGCGTCGGCTGATGCCTTTATACCCGAAGACCAGCAGAGATGACGTCGGGTGAAGTGCGACATCAGCCGAAGCCGGACCCAGACTTTGGAATCCGGCCGACCGAAGGGCTGCCTGACGACAGGACAACCCATTTGTTATGACTGCAGATGCATCCATGAAGGACATCATGATGAAAGCCATGAGGAGGACAGAGTCTCCTGCACATGCAATATCAGATTTTCTTTTATCAAATAAATGTTCTATGCGAGTTAAGCAGTCTGGAGCTTATGGCAGTTGTACATTCTGTTCTAATTTTTCAATAGAGACAAGCTGACTAGAGGTGCAGGCAATTAGTTTCAAGAGTTCTGAGCATTGTTTTTACAGAAAAATGTAAAATTAAAAGGTACAAAGGCGAGCAGGACAGTAAAAAGTAAAGCTTTAAATTATTGGAAGTGAATAAGATACACCATCTTTCTTGGAGCTTAAATACTTCAGTGCACTTACTACAACACTATATTAGTTAAATTTAAAGATAACCAATGCACTTTTGTTTTAAAAACATAAACGAATGTTTTCTGGAAGCATACAAGCTATTTTTCATATCTGTTCTGATCTCCATTCCCCTCCCAAAACAGACAGTAATAAGTGTAAGTGGGAGCACAGGCTGTGACATGCTTTAGCAATGATAACCTTAACTTTAGGTAGCATATTTCACAGGAACATGAGCATTTAATTGAAAGCTTTGACACACATGCATTAAACTATTTCAGATCATGTGCCAATAAAAAATAAAAACAAATGCAGGGTAATGAAGTAAAAAGGACACACTGGCACTTTCCCAACTACCTTTACAGATAGCCATTTAAGTAATGGGTAGTGGAAATTATTCAAGAGTTAATAGGGAATATAAAAATTTCTTCAGACATTATGGCTTGTGAGCGAGAAAATAAACATATAGTTTAAAACTACAGTAGAAATACAATAAAGATATGGTTAAGAAATAAGAATTTTTAGAGGAGCTGACAAATGTTAAAACATTGCAGAGCAAGGGGAAATCGCACTGAAAAAATGCAACTGCAGAGTTGTTGTTGTGTCTTTAGGCTTTTCCAGGTTAGGGGTCGCGCCACAGCAGAACTCCGGTCCGCTAATGATTGGTGGTAGATTTTTACGTGCCGAGTTGCCGGCACTGACGCACAACCTTAAACGAAGGTATGCCCATTCACGCATGTCTCCACACAGAAGACGCTCAAGCTGAGAATCGAACAGGACAACGTCTTACTGTGAGGCGACAATGCTACCGCAGCACCACCACCGCAGTTCTAGAAATGCAACTGCAGAGTGCTAAAGAGTAAATAAGGAAATATCTGGATAATATGCATGAATTTAGGAAGATTACTGTTTAAAACACCTTAACTGAGTTATTATTTGTTACTCAGGCAAACATGTTAATGTGGTTTGATTACTTTTATACAAGTTCACAATTACAAACATAATTCACATCACTGTTGTATATCATTCAATTCCTGCCTTCTCCTAAACATCATTCCTCCTCCAAAATATTTCCCTCCATGTATTATTCCCACAATGTCCATTTTTAATGTAAATTTAATCTTACCCTTTTCTAAGGATCCCACTTTGTGCTCTTTCACCTCTGTTACAACATTCACTCTTTCAGTTATAGTTGGTCAAGATTTTGATTTCCATTTTCTAGAAACTGCTTTTTGACAGTCACAAAAATTAAAAGTAACATGGCCTCACTATGTCTAGGAAATTCAGATCCTGTATCCCGGCTCAAAAAAATAATTTCATAGTTTCATAGTATAATACTAGGCTATCTGCCCTGGGGCATTTGTAAGCCTAGCCATAGTGATGTGGCTTTTACCACCCCATGAAATGGTACAAAAAATGTACAGAATAAATTTAGAATACTGTGCCTCTGTCTAGTAGTGACACAATGAAGGTCCCCTTATGTAATAGAATTAGTTTACTGTGCCCCTGTCTAACAGTGACACAGATGTGACCCCTGGGGTAAACTTACGGTCTCCCATCCACTCATCAAGATTTCTCTTGAAGAGAGTCAGTGAGGGGCTCTGCCTATCTGAACTGGGATCTTGTTCCAAAGCATGGGAAGCCTCTGGGTTATGAATCTATCCCTCCAGCATGTCCTATTCATACTTGTGCCGAGGTTTAAGTCTTTAGCTCTCGTGGTCCTGATGGATTTGGATTTTTTGAGGTGGAGCATGTCCATCAGATCCTGATTGGACATGGCCTTGTACGTCAGGCAGAGATCACCTCTGAGCAGGCGGTATGCTACTGAATAGAGCTGAAGTTTCTTTAGTCTGGCAGAATAAGACATATGTTGGAGACCCTTGATCCTCTTGGTGAGGTACTTTTGTGGTCTCTCCAGCTGTTGCAAATGCCGGGTGAGGTACATACCAAATGGGGCATTGTACTCAATCATGGGTCTGATGAGGGAGGAATATAGGGGTACAATGACATCCTTGGATCTGGATGTGAATCCCTTCATGATGAGGTGTGCAAGGTAGAATGTTTTTCTAACCACTTTGGCAACGTGGGTGTCAAATGAGAGGTCGCTGTCGACTTGGGTCCCTAGGTCTCCGATTACTTTTTCCGTACTCAGTGGGTTGCTGTCTGTGATAATTTGTGGGTACTTTGTTTTTCCCAAAGGGGAGGACTATACATTTTTTGGCATTTAGTTTAAGGCCATGACTCCGGCACCAGTTGTCTGTTTCTGTGAGGCCTTTTTGTAGGATGTGTGTGTCTGCTGGTGTATGGACTATGGCGCCTAGTTTGCAGTCATCTGCGAACTTTGTCAGCCACAGCCCTCCCATGTATGCTTTAACATCTGAGAAATAAATGCCGAACAAGATGGGTCCCAGGACAGATCCCTGTGGGACACCACTTGTGACTGGCTTTGAGTCTGACATTGCTCCAGCGATTTTAACTTTATGGGTTCTGTCCTTTAGCCAGTTTGCAACCCATCTAGTGACATAAGGGTTTACTTTTAAGCTGTTGAGCTTATCTATGATGCCTGAGTGGGGTATTGTGTCGAAGGCCTTAGCCAAGTCCAGGTATGCTGTATGGATTGCTTTGCCCTCATCACTGGCTCTAGCGACGGTTTCAAAAAAGTCAACCAGGTTTAAAAGGCAGGATCTGCCCTTTACAAAGCCGAATTGGGTGGGGTCAAGTGTCTGTAGGTCCCCTATGTCTCTGTTTATGAGTTCCATAATGATTCTTTCCATAGCTTTGCAGACCAGGCTGGTTAAGCTTATGGGGCGGTAGTTTCCAGGGTCTGTAGAGGCACCCCCCTTGTGGAGTGGGACCACTGTTGCTGTACGCCAGTGTTCAGGGTACATATCCCGAAGTAAGGCTAAGGTTAAATAGCATTTTTATGTGTGGGTTTAGCTCCTCTTGGAGTTCACGTAACACGCAACCCGGGATACCGTCAGGTCCCATTGATGTTGTGTTTTTTGCTTTGTTTAGGGCGGTTCTCACTTGGACATCTGAGATGACAGGGAGAATACATTCAGCTGGGATAAGTATTTCTTCTTTTGGGGGCGAGGGAGAGGAGAAATTTGCACTGAACCTGTCAGCCAGAATGTTGGCAATATCTGTGGGTTCAGTGTATTTTTTGTTGTTGTGAACAAACTCTGAGCATATCTGAGGGTTTCCGCCCAGGTTTCTAACATAGCTGAAGAAGGCTTTGTGGTTATCTTTAGTGTCCTTAGCGATTTTTCTCTCAAAGTTGGCCTTGGATGTTTTTATGAGAGAACGTAGTTTTCTGCTAATGTTGATCAGAGAGGTCTTCCCTTCATAGGATTTTTCTCTGACGTGCAGTAGCTTCCTTCTTTTGTTATACAATTTGTTTATGGCTGAGGTCCACCAGAGAGGACGCTTACCTTTGTTTGTGGTCAGATCTCACTGGTGAGGGGTATACTTCCGGTGTGGAGCATTTTGTCCCCATGTTTGTGATGATCAGGTCTAGTACATTATCTCCCCTAGTGGGAGAGGTGACTAGTTGTTCCAGTGCATTTGAATTTATGAATTCCAGGAACCTTTGGGCTAGGGTATTAGGGCTAGAATAATGTACCCAATCTATGTTTGAGGTCTCCCAGTATGATGGTATTTTGTGATACGTTCATATCCTCCAATGTCTTCAGGAAGGCTGAGTGGGGTTCTTGAGATTGGGAGGGTGGTCTGTAACATGCTACCAGTTGTATAGCAGTTTTGCCTATGGTTAGTTGCACCTGTATGGTCTCTGATGCTTCATGTGTTGCTACTAACCTAGAGGTGTGGGTGTCCTTGATGAATATGGACACTCCCCCTCCCTTTGTGGTTCGGCCCGGGTTTTGGGGCCGAAAATCATGATCTGAGGTATAGCCTGGTAGCGCTGGGGTGCTCTCAGGAGCCTTGAACCAGGTTTCAGTTACTGCACAGACGTCGATGTTCTCCATGCTGAGGAGTGCATCAAGTGCCTGCATCTTGAGATTTAGACTTCTGGCGTTGAGCAGCATTACCCTTTTTCCATCTTTGTTTTCTAAGGAGGTGGGTTTGTCTTTTGAGCCTTGCCTAAAAAGGCACTATGGGGGTGGCAAGAGCCTTAGCCAATATCCGGAAGCCCAGTGGTGACAGGTGTAAGCCATCCCTTGCGTAGCAGCGTGGCTTGTCCAACATGTCATCCCAGGCAGACAGACATTGGATCCCCTTAGAATGACACCAGTACTTGAGCCAATTGTTAAAGCTGATCATCTTGTCTTTGTATTGTGGTATCATTCTTGGTGAGGGCAAGATGCTGCTCAGGGTCAGGGTCATACCAGCCTGGGCTACATAATCGGAGAGCTCTTCTATGTCTCTTTTCATGTAGTCCAGGGAGGTACGTCTCAGGTCATTCACACCAGCATGGACAATGACGGAGTCATATTTGTACTTGCTTTGGAGTGACTTGAGTGCGTGTGTTATGTGGCGGATCCTAGCTCCCGATAGACAGCTCACAGTCACCCTCTCCTTGTTCAGCCTGGTCAGCGGGACATCAGTGCGTCTGACTATAGAGTCACCTTTTACTAGTGTTATCAGGCAAGGTGTTTGGCCTTAAGGGCTGTGATTGGTTGACACACTGATTTATTGAAGTATGTGTTGCACGTGTCTTGTTTTGAGGTGGTGGATTTTTGGATGTCTGCTTTGGGAGCCTCTGTTGTTTTGGTAAGTTTTTTATTAGAGCCTCTGAGTATGTCTTTGTGTTTTTATGTGTTTGCTTTGCAGTTGTGGTAGGTCTATGTGGGACTGGGATTGTTGTGTGAGTGGTTGCCATCTCCTCCTGTCTGGTCATGCCAGCTCTGAGTTGAGAGAGTTCAGCCTCCAGTTTGGCTATATAGTTGCATCTCTCACATGTATTTGTGTTTGTTGGGAGGAGGAGAGGGTTGTCTGTGTACATGAGACAATTGTAGCATTGTCTCAAGATACCCAGATTGACCAGCTGAACTGGAGGACGCCAGTAATCTACCACTCGACATGCTAGAACAGTATAAGGGAGTGCTGTACCTTTAAGGGAAGTGGATATTCACAGGGGTGGTAAGTAGATGTAGTGCTTTACTTAGTACGAGAGTGCTTACTTAGTAGAGAAGTATTGAGAACAAGTGCTAGGCTTATAATATAGTGAGTAGTCTTATTATACTAAGAGTAGAGCTTCCTTAAGGGAAAATTTGAAGAGCAGACCTGGCGGAGCCAGAAGTTGTTTAATCTTGTTTAACCGGCGCTGCGCAAACCGTGCAAACAAGGATTTTAAACAGTGAAATACAAAAGAGCTAGAAATGGTCCAAAACAACCAATTACTACAGCTTCTTGTGCTGAGGTCACTTCCTACAGGGACAGGTAGGCTGCGCAAGGCTCCCCACTCCCACTGGTGAGCAAAGAAACTTCCCTCTATCCAAGTAAGGTAATGGACAACACAGGAACTACACCACAGCCCAGAATACAGCAATGCCTGTAAACTGGTCTAAACTAATCGAGGAGAGGAGGGAAAACAAGGATTATTTTTTTGTTTTTTTGATAGAAACACACAGAAAATGCAGAAACAGTGATAAATTAGTTACACAGGCTAGGACGCTTTAGTGGGCAGCCTCCTGTTAAATTAAACAAACAAACTTTCGATCAAATTGGACTAAAATGTAACTTTAAGTGCAGATTTTGAAATAATGCAGCAAACAGTTAAAAAACAGTTCAAGCTAGTTCAGGGTAAGCTACAGAAGCTATTCCAAGTGAAAAAAGCAAAGATACTTAAATCCAGAAAGTAGTCGCTTTCCTGAGTTCCCTGCTGCTAGGACCACTCTGCAGGACCACGAGGAGCTTGTCTGAGCAGTATAGCCAGAAAAAAAAAGCCCAGAGGTGGATTTTAAACAGTGAACTACAAAAGAGCTAGAAATGGTCCAAAACAACCAATTACTACAGCTTCTTGTGCTGAGGTCACTTCCTACAGGGACAGGTAGGCTGCTCAAGGCTCCCCACTCCCACTAGTGAGCAAAGAAACTTCCCTCTATCCAAGTAAGGTAATGGACAACACAGGAACTACACCACAGCCCAGAATACAGCAATGCCTGTAAACTGGTCTAAACTAGTCGAGGAGAGGCAGGAAAACAAGGATTTTTTTGTTTTTTTGATAGAAACACACAGAAAATGCAGAAACAGTGATAAATTACTTATACAGGCTAGCACACTTTAGTGGGCAGCCTCCACAGTTAAATTAAACAAACAAACAAACTGGTCACATTCATTTGCTCGCCCAATGTTCCTGACAGAGTACTCTATAGGGAATTTTTAAAGTTTGCCAACTCATTACACTCCTAAAACATATATTCCCAGAGAGATCTTTCTTTCCCATTACACCTCCAACAATTGCTTTATACCAGAGGAAAAATTCTTTGGAGTCTGCTTGGTGGATAAAAGTATCTATGCCAATACTGCCAAGCAAAAATCCTAAATCTTCCAAATTTTGCTGAATATTTGGGAGTAATACATACCTGTCTTTTCAGAGTTTCTTTGTGAACTGCATATTTAAATCATCCTTCCCATTCGTTTCTGACTTACTGTAATTGAGTCCTATAGCTGTTATACAATATTTTATATGCCCTACTAATTATCCCCTTAACAGCAGTTTATGTTCTAGTTTCAACTACAAACTCTACCAGAACAGGTCTTTCACTCTGCATTCCCTCTATCCCTTTCTCTTTGCCTTTACTCTATCTATTCCTGGTAGGGAAAGCTGTCTCTAGCTTGCAGTCCAAACTAATCTTGGCCTCATCCCACTCTATCTTTCCCGCTCTAGTTATTTGCTCCTAATACCTTGGCTCCTTTGCCAGTTTTCACCAGAAAGTATCAGCCCCCTCTTGCCTATTCTCTGTACCCCTAAATACAGTTCTCTCTACTGAAACTCTCCTTTCTCCACTCTCATGTTATCTTAGTTCTAAGTATATTTTCTGCTACTTTCTGAATATAATATTCTATATGGCTGTTATTGTCAAAATTCAGGCTGGCTGCGGGTAGCCTGCCAGCAGGATAACCCAAGTCCTGGTCCGGCGTCAGTTGCCGTCGCCTCTTCCCTGACGTCAGTGCACCAGGGGTATAAAAGATGCAGCAGACACCATTTTCTTCAGTTTTTCTTGCCACAGATGTCAGGTGCCCCCAAAAGGGTAGGCTAAAAAAATTCTGATCATTAAAAAGCATGCACATAAACTTCATCTACAAGCAAATACACCACATAGGTTGTATAGAATGGAGAAGTACAGATAAGTCCTAGCAATGAAAGGGGGATGGTGGGAGGGTAACCTGGACTGCAACAGTGAATACACTCTAACATCTACATTTATGGTAGGTACACAACTGTACTATGTTCATCATGTTTCACTGTTGCAGTCATTATACTTGGGCTGAATCCCAAAGCTGAGGTTGGGTGGCTAGGCCTAAATAGAATTAGGAATGGCTATGAGGCCCTACAGAACTGCAGTGGCAAAGCCTGCTCTGGATTTAGAGTAAAGAGGTAAGTGGTAGTGCTTTGTGAAAGTGTGCACTGAAGTCCAGGTTGCAGCCTCCAAAATGTCCTTGGTTGGTACACTCCTCTGAGGAAGGCTGCTGAAGTGGCTGCTGCTCCGGTAGAATGTGGCCTAATGCCCTTAGGCACTGATTTGCCATGTTGTGAACAGCAGAAACGAATGCAGTGGCCTATCCATTTTGAAATAGTCAGCTTTGAAATAGCTTTCCCTTGCAATCCTGCAGCGTATGCCACTAAGAGTTGCTCAGTGTGTCTGAAAGCTTTAGTCTTGTCCAAGTAAAAGCGTAGCTGTCTGTGTATGTCCAAAGAATGCAGAAGTCTCTCCTCCTTATTCTGCGGGTTTGGATAAAAGGTAGGCAAATGTATGGTTTGGTTAAGGGCCACACTGGACACTACCTTAGGCATAAATGTTGGGTTTGTCCTTAGAGAAACCATGTCCAGATGGAAAATAATAAAAGGTTCCACAGCCATTAGTGCCTGTAATTCTGAGACTCTTCTTGCTGAAGTTATTGCTAGGAGAAGAGCTATTTTCCATGATAAGTATTTTATGTCAGCTGTATTGGCTGGCTCAAAAGGAGACAGTGTGAGTTTTTCCAAGACAAAACTGAGGTCCCATGCAGGTATTGGAGCTCTCCTTGGAGGTCTTATGTTTTTGGCCCCTCTGAGATACTGCCTTAGCAGTGGATGAGAGAAAATAGGTGGGTCCGTATTGTAATGAGCTGAAATGGCAGAGGCATGGATCTTAATTGATGAGAAGGATAGGCCTTTGTCCAGCATCTCAGTTAGGTATTGTAAAATCTGAGGAATATTTGGAACAAGCGTGTAAAATCCTTGTGCCTGGTACCAAGCACAGGATTTCTTCCATTTTTCTGCATAAGATTTTCTGGTGCTGGGCCTCCTGGCCTCCAAAATAACATCCATAACTGCTTTAGAGAGAGGTGTGTTCTGAATGGTTACATTATCCGCCATGCAGCCAGACTTAGGGTTCTCAGTTGGCTGTGTAGGATCCGATTGTTTTGTTGGGTCAGCAAATGAGGAATTTGAGGTAATGTCCATGCTGGGCCTTGAGACAAGCTCTTTAGGATTGGGTACCAGTGCTGGCGTGGCCAGTCTGGGGCAATCAGAATCATTTTTGGCTTCTCGTCTGACCTTTAGGAGTACCTTGGGGAGGAGAGGCAGAGGAGGGAAGGCATACACTGAGAGGGCTTTCCAGCTGAATGAAAGGGCGCCCACTTTACATGCTTGTTCGTGATAAGTCCGAGTGCAGAATCTTTGTAGCTGGCAGTTGTGAGGGGAGGCAAATAGATCTATGTCTGGGCATCCCCATTTCCCTGTTATCATTCTGAAGATTTGTGGATCTAGTTTCCACTTGTGAGGATCCATGAGATTTCTGCTTAGTTCGTCTGCCAGGGTATTTGTCCTTCCTGGCATGAATTGTGCTTGCAGGTGTACTTGATAAGTCAATGCTGTGTTCCACAAAGTCATGGCTTGTCTGCAGAGGGGGTAGGAATGTGTGCCTCCTTGCTTGTTTATGTACCACATGACTGTAGTATTGTCCGTCTTTACAGGTGCAGGAGGTAAAGAGCCTGGGGACAGGCCGGACTCTGAAAATACATCATCTACTATGTCTAGAACAAGAGGAATTGCAAGAGGTCTGTGCTGAGGCAGTAACAGAAAGTCTCTAAGCCTTTTCTTAGAATCTGAATAATCCTGGCTATCCCAGTGGAAATGTTCCCTCATGGAGTACAGGGTTTCCCCGAATAAGTAATCCTCAGGAGGAGAAGCTGAAGGAATAGAATCTTCAGCATCAGAATCCTCATAAGGAGGAATGGAATATCCCTGTTCTGAAGAGGAATAAGAGGAAATGGAATCCTGATCAGAGGAATCATATTCAGTGTCTTGCCTAGGCCTCTTTTCATGAGGGGGATGGGAACCCCTGATCAAAGTAATTAGGTCTTCGGCCATTTTGAGCATCTGTTTCTTAGGCATAGAAGTCTGTCCTGGAGAATGCTGTACTTGTTTCCTTGTCTTTAAAACTGCTTTAGACTTGGTCTTGGATGCAGCAGTAGGCTTTATATAAAGTTATGTAGGTCTGAAAACAACCTCAGAAGTCAATGCCTGCTCAGCAGCTCCGGACCCATCTGAGGGATTGATTTCTGAAGGGCCAATACCTTGAGTATCCAGAGGCCAAGGTGTCTCTACGCGGGAGACAGAGGCAGCCTGTGTCTCTGAGGTAGCGGGAGTCAGGGGCTGCGAAAGCAACTCATTGAGCACCGGCAACTGGCCTAGAAGAGGCTTCGTCATCAGTTTTGGACCTTGGATACCTGTCCTTTTCTTTATCCCTGTGCTTTTTATGAATTCCGGTCGGTTGCTCCGACGGCATTATATAGTTAAACCTGCGGCCAAAGTAATGAAAAGCAAAATCGTACTGATGCTTAATAGTGCATTGGTTGAATCCAGCACAAAACAGACAACTAGCAACTTCGTGATCAGGGCCTAGGCAAGGAATACAGTAAGAATGAAAATCCTTATGAGGTATTTGCTTCCCACAAGAAATACAATTGTTAACTTTTTCTGACATCGGTCTGGAGCAAGAAAAAAAAAAAAAGTTTCTCCAACGGGGTACTTAGCTTTATTGAAGACTTCGGATCTGAAATCCAATTACTAAAATCGCAGGAGTCGTCTGACTGGCACTTGCAAACTGCTTTTGCTTCGGGTATCGTGCGGCAAGAAAGACAGAAGAAAATGGCGTTGGCTGCATCTTTTATACCCCTGGCGCACTGAAGAGGCGACAGCAACCGACACCGGACCAGGTCTTTGGAATTCAGGCCGACTGCGGGTAGCCTGCCAGCAGGATAACCCAAGTGTAATGACTGCAACAGTGAAACATGATGAACATCCTCAAATCAATCAAGTCTGAGTATCATGTTTAAAATGGAAAACACACTACTTATTAATTAATTTTACTTACTTTGACATTTGTTGTTTGGGTATGTCCTACTGAGCGGTAGCCTATTTTCAGTGGAGGCCTGGGGGGAAAGCCCAATACAGACACAAATACAAAACCAGTTACAAACACTGTGGCACAGAGAATAACACTCTCAGCTGATTTTTACATACATACAATACACTTAGAAGTTGGATTAAATACTTGTAAGCTTCAAGCACAAACCCAGATCTCAAGAGGGAGCCATGTAAATTCTAGGTAGGCAGACATGAAAACCCCTTTCAAAAACTGCTAGATACTGTAGTGAAGGACACATTTTCTGTAGTTACATACCTCTCCTAGGGAATGCCACCCACTTGTTTCTGGTAACGGTGGCAGAGTACGTTTGGCTAGCTTCCACTTTGGTAGGCTCTGGCTGAACTGTAAGAACACCCAACCACCTAGGTCAGTGATCTACTTAAGTTACAATGCCATTTGTACATGACATTTTAATTTTTCTTTTATTTACCAGGTTATCTGGTCCATGGACTCTCTTCAGCCATGGATTTCTTACAGGAATTTAATTAAATAACTATGTAGAACATTTTGAAATAATTGTAAAAGAGTTAGCTTACACCTTACAGTAATAAAGATTATACTTAGTAGAAAAGAGATATATGATTACAGTACTGTCCTTACAGACTTGCAGAGATTGAATATTTCATGTAATCTATATAATTGTGTCCCCAGAAGCATGCATACTTCTCAACTTCTTAAAGCAAGAAATCTGGACAAAGGCACAAATAATGGGGGGACAAAGGCACAAAAATAGGGACACTTTTTAAAATATTGCTCCTACAAACTCAGAAAGTTGATAGAACAGGTTTTGCATTAGCATGATTTTTTGATGGATATGAAGTACCCCACCAAAGAGGGAGACATTTCGGAATTTAGGTCTCTTTGGAGGCGAATAAAGTGTGCATTACTTTGATTTCAAATCTTCAATGATTTGCCAGTGATTTGCCATAAAAACAATTTTATGAGAAGCAGACAAAAAATGGGGCAAAAATCTGGACAGTTGAGAGGTATGGAAACAGGTAATGAACAAGTAACCATTTCACTGTAATGCACACAACAAGGTAACAAGACTTAACAGTATACAGTCATATTGATATTCCAATGGAGACTGGATCCTGTTTGGTAGTTTCTCAATTAAGAGCTGAGAAGAAGTTGAGAACAGGGAAGTCATTAATGTTGTAGGGAGGGACAGGTGATGAGAGTGGCTTTACTTTGTCTTAAACATTTCCTATGTACTAATTAGTTTGACCACTACATAAAATTCAACAATAATTTTGGTCAATCTTTGTAGATTTTAAATACAAGTCTGCCTTAAACTGCACTCTTCCTCCTGAGCACTGGACTGAATATACAGAGAAAGAAAACATATGCATAATGTGTGCAACTGAAAAAAAATATATTATGGTTTTTCTATTAATGTATGTGTGCCTATCTCATATGTGTTAAAAAGAAAAGCTGATAGTTTCAACATGGCCTCAGAACTTTGTTTTTCTCACCATAACCAGCCACTCCCAGACAGGGTCACAGCTCATATCACCAGGGATTTAACTTCTTCTGCAAGTCCACCCTTTTCCAGAAAGCCAAAGTATTCTACAGACAGCAACTTGGTTCTCTGTATGTTCACTTTTGCAAAGCACTACAAACCAGATTCTTTTCTAGGTCCCCAAAACAGGCTTTTTTAGGACCATTCCCCAGGGGAGTTCCTGGAGTCTTAGTTTCTTCTTCCTCCCATTTTGTTGTCAAACTACCAAAGCTGCTTAGGCTACTACAGTAATCTAATGTTGAACACTGTACAGTTTTGCAAGCAAACTTACCATAACAGCAGATGTTCTAATAGATTACTGTTGCAATAGCTGCCCCTTTCCTACAGCCCCCTTTCTGTAGCTATTGTGTTATATTCCAAGATGGAGTACACCACATGTGCAAAATAGTTACTCCAGGATGGAGTTTTAATTATATACTGCACACACAAAATAGTTACTACAGTTTTAAGCTTCCTAGCATTTTCCTTTCATTCATATTGCCTCCCTTATTGGAGCAAGAAAGCTGTGAAGCTTTTGGTGCTCTGTCTTTTATATGCAGCTCAGCTCGAGCACCTGGCAGTTACAGTGAGTGGAAGGTATCCTCCAAGCTTTGAAAAACTGATCATATTGGTCTTATCCTTCCCAGATATAACTGGAAGAGCTTATGCTACTGCAACAGTGATATACTGGAACAAGTACTGTTACTACAAGTTTACTTACACAACTAAAAATTCTGGTTGATACCAACACTCTACAGTTGCTATTTTTAAAAATATTTTTCTAAACCAAAATTACCTTTAGGGCGGGGATATACAGTCTTTTCTTCTTCCCCACGTGCAACTATATCTCCAGAAGATGGTCTTAAAAGTGCTGCACCTTCTTATGCAGTATCTTCTTTCCATTCACTCAGAATGACAGTATTTCAATTATTCAATTTTAGAATCTCTGGACAGTGTCAGGAACATTTCAGATGGCGCACACTTTTTGTCATATGTTATAAAACTTGCCAAACAAAACCCTTTCTTCAACTTCAAACTCACTTTTTCCCTATAAATTGAGGAATAAGCAGTAGGGGCTCATCCTAAATTACCAGCCTCATCCATGGTATCAAGTATCCTGACAGTCTAGTCCCAGCTATTAGAAATAAATTGTACTCGTCACTCTACTGACATTTTCTGACACGTTATTTCAGTTGCTCTTCAAGACTACATAGCTATAGAGAGTAAACTTCCCAGAGAGAGTTTTTTTGACCCTCGTGGGAGACAAAGAAAGAAGCTGTAAATTCCAACACGTAGTAAAGATGCAAATCCTTAGAGACTTTGGCTTCAGTGGCTAAAATGATGCAAGAGGTTGGAGAAACTCCTACAATATATAGACAGAATTCTTCAAATCTTAGTGCATGCGAGAGAGAAATTGATTCAAAGAAAAACCTTAAAGTATGTGTAGTGAAGACCAACAATTGAGTTTGCTGTGGAGAACCAAATAAGGGTCCAGACCAAGTACCCAGGAGATGTTTAATTGTCCAAATACCATTTTATTATCCAAATACCAAACGCTTTCCACACAAAACACGTTTTCGAGATTCTTCATCAAAGGAAAAACAGCAAATGAACAATGTACTTCATTTAAATAACCCCATCAAACCAACAATAAACCAATAATTTCAGTAAAACCACTATGTGTAAATGTTTCAATTAAGAACAATTAAAAACTTGAGACACAAGCATCAGTCTTTCATTGATATGAATACAACAATAGTTATAAGAACCATCGTAGTATATAAACAATGTAAAATAATAAATGATGTGCAAATGTGAATAAAACCAAGTTATTTTAATATAAAATTTAAAAAAAATGTATATACATGTACATATTTGTATATAAATAAAAATAGAACATTTTCTCAAAAAAAAAAAATATATATATATATATATATATATACACACACACACACACACACACACACACACACACACACACACACACACACACACCTCTGCGGCCCTCTAGTGGCAGATTATAATTTTGCACTCCTCAACTTTAAAACTGGCATTATAGATATCATATCATTGAGGCCAGGAGTCTTAGTGGCTTCTAATATAGTTTCATAGTATAGTACTAGGCTATCTGCCCTAGGGCATTTATAAGCCTAGCCAAAGTGTATGTGGCTTTCGCCACCCCATGTAATGATACAAAAGTGTACAATTTAAATTAAATTTAGTTTACTGTGCCTCTATCTAGCAATGACACAGAGTTGACCCCCGGGGTAAACCTATATAATCTGCCAATATAGCTCTCTAAATTCAACGGTATTTGGACAATTAAACATCTCCTGGGTACTTGGTCTGGACCCTTATTTGGTTCTCCACAGCGAACTCAATTGTTGGTTTTTAGTTTTTATTGTTAGCTTTCATCTCCTGGCTGGTTATGTGTAGTGAAGAAGCTGAATGATAGAGAAAGACCACAGAAATAGAGGACCAAGTCATGTCTGACTTGCATGCAATAGTGCAAGTATCATTTTAGAGTGAAAAATACACTTTGGGAAAAGCAAACTTTGTACCGAGGGTGTAGATGTCCTTTTGCCTTCAAGCTAAAATGCAACATTCTTATCTTTAAAGCTAAAGCTCAAAGAAAGTTGTAAAAGGAGGTAAAATGTATTCATAGCAACACAAATTAACAATTGTCGATTTCAGTGTCACACTGAAAACATTATATGCGTTTATGACTTAGTTTGCATCTTAGACATATCACTGCACCCAAGACAAATTTAATGCATATCACAGTCCAAGGCACTGCAATAGTTTTGTTATAGCCATAACATTACACTGTCTCTGGTGCAGAAAGTTACCATCGCCAGCTACCGTTCCTAAACGAGTTAATGCCATTAAAGTTTAAAACACTTCAACTAATAAGAGTATATAAACACTGCTTCCAACTGGGCACTCTCAAATTACTTCAAGGTAAAATTCTGTTTATCCTAAATTTTTAAGCACACGGGAGCAAATAATTAAGTCGACATAGTGCTCCCTGCTAGTGCTAACAAGCATTTTACATCAAAACCTAAGAAATTCTGCACTAGCCTATAACCATATAAAACAAATACCTATGAAACTGTTTCACAGATAGCAAATCATCAGATTGAACAATGTAAGTATGCTAAGCTAGTGGATGAAGCATCACCACTAGCTTAGCATACCTACATTTTACCCCCCCCCACCCAAAAAAAATGTAATTCATTCTCAGATTACCTACCCAATCTATGGTCATGGTGAGCTGGAACATATCCCTACAAGTACACAGCACAAGTCAATAAAACCAATAATGAATTAAGCACTAGCCCATCTCAGGAAGTGAGCATGTACACAACTGACTCCACAAAGAAGACACCCACGATGAGAAGCAAATTGGTGAATCTAGCATTATGAGGCAGCAGAAACACAACTGGGTAGCCCCCATAATTACAGAAGGGTTTGCAGAAATTATTTTAACATATAAAGCATACCACAGATCAGTCATTTTTAAGCTATCCCCATACCAATGCACTTAAGTATGTTAAATTTTTAAAATAATTCGAAAACCAACAGCTTTTTTTTTTTTTTTGGTACTTGCGTATTATCGCAACCAGATTTCCAACCTGCCCAAAATTGTTGTTTGGACAAAAATGTCAATGTGAGTCTTAAAAGGGGTGTGTGAAGTAATAACTAATAGTCTGTCACACTGTGTACGAGGCAGGAAGAGGTTGACTGTCCTATTTGTTGGGGATGTTTTTTTTTTGTCCGACACAAGTTACTTTTACATAAAATAAACCAGTTTTGCTTCACAATCTTCGTTAGCCAATGTCATGTTTGTAGAACATCTTATAAAGTATTGCAACTTGTGATCTTTATTCATGTAACTGTGACTTTTGGGCCGATCCTGTGTTGGACGTCTCCCACTTTTCCTCTTGCCTTGTATTACTCGACAGAGAGAGTATGTTTTTTTATATTTGTATTTGGACACTGCGGTATCGTCAGTTACGACTTTTATCCTTGTAATCACTGAATGTACTGTATTTTGGGTTGAGTATTATTAAAACTATGAACTGCTATGTAGTAAAGTATTACTTGTCTTTATTCAGTTTTCTGCATAGTTGTTTTGGTGCAAGAAGTTTAGGGTACAGTAAACATGTAAAAAAATTGAAGACATACACAGGTCCTTCACAGGACTCGGAAGCAGCAGCCATGTGTAATGCATTTTTCATTATGCCAGGTCAGGAAAGGATGCTCCTCAGGAAGGCAAAGGTTGACATTATTCCTCTTGCAATGTCATACACAAACCCACAGAGTAGTAATTAAGACTTTACACTAGTCTTTTCAGGTTAATATTGATAGGTTCACGAAAGCATTACAAATTGTTGCAGGTTACAATTCTGGTTGCGATAATATGCAAGTACCTTCCCCCCATTTTTGCAACCAGCAATGTATACCAAGTTTAAAATGTCACATCTTCCACTGCGATTCATGTAAATTTATCAAAATAAATAAATAGCAGACCACTCATCTGTGCCATGACTGCAAATGTTATCAAAGCTGAATAGAAAAAAAATATGTACACAAAATAATAAGTTATACTACTGTCGAGGAAGACTCACAAATGAACAATAACCGAGGAGAAAAAACAAATGCGAATCTACCAACACAGTGCAAACATACAAAACCACAAAAAAGAAAATAAAAATGGCTAAATTTATTAAAGAAGACACAAATTTAAAATACAACATAACCAATCATATCAAAGCCTAAATAAATTAAACTGGTTATGTTGTATTTTAAATTTGTGCCTTCTTATTGTATTTTACATTTGGTCTGAAGAAGCGGTAGCCCGCAAAAGCGCTAACCATTTTTAATAAATTTAGCTGTTTTTATTTTCTTCTTTGTGGTTTTGTAGGTTTGCACCATGTTGGTAGACTCGCATTAGTTTTTTCTCCTGGAAAAAAATATAACAGTACAGATAACCCAATTCTGTACAATACTGAAGCTGGAAGCAAGCGCTTTCGAAAGTCAAAACTAAACAATTATCTAGAACTAAGATTAAGACAAGATTACCAAGTTAATGGACTTCTTTAACTTCCCACTAGTTCAACACAAGACTGACATGTGTGAATATCATGGAGCTGCTCAAGGTACTTTTTGCAATAAATAAATAAATTCAATCAAACTAATTGGCTGTCTTAAACAAAATTCATGTGCCTTCTACTTCACATCTCCTAAAACCCATTTGACTGATTTTCATTTCACTGAGACCAAATCACCTAACTTGTTAAAATACTGAAAACTCATTTGACTGAATCTCATTTCACCAAAAGCTTACAATGCTAAATTTCAAAAAAAGACTAAACCTTAAAACATAAACAAACATACTCAACACAAATAACTACATCTTTCCAGAACTTAAAAACTATTTACTTACCCTCTTAATAGAAACCGGAACAATATAAAACCAAACTATATAGGGGGCTACGCACCCCACACACCCCCTAACTATATATACTAACTCCAGGATCGCACTACAGTGGGGAAAAAGGCATACAACTTTTACTTGCCTTACAGTACTCTACATGCTGCCACTGCTGCTGGGAACGCACAAGACATCTGCTATATTACTTTAGATACTTCCCATAAAAATGTAGAGACATAACCTCATTTAAAAACACTACTTTCTACATGACTATCGGTATTCTGACAGTCAGCACTGTAAGTTACAGAAATTTGTTTAATCACAAACAAGTCACAGGTGAATGGAAACCCACATCATGTCTATGGCTTACAATTCAGTGAAATGAGATTCAGTCAAATGAGTTTTCAGCATTTTGAAAATTAGGTGATTTGGTCTTGGTAAAATGAAAGTCAGTCAAATGGGTTTTAGGTGATGTGAAGTAGACCCCTTGAAATACACACTAAAAGAAAGACAGCATTAACCTTATGTTGATGAACTCAAACTGGAAGCCAATATTGTGGAACTTCTCCAGTTTCAAACCGATCTGTCTGAACTGCAATAAATCCATAAGACACTACCATAAATTTACTAACACACACTCCTCTCTAGTTACTAAACTATTTTACTTTGTGGGGCCAAGCAATTCTCGTACAAAAGGTTACAACCCCTTCACAGTCCATTACCGTTGCATGATCAACTCCAAGGTTACATATCTAGAAGAAAGGAAAGAAGTTCATTTAAAATTTACAGCAAATGTTAAATATTTCACATTCTACAAAACATAGCAGACCTGATGGTGAGAAGATCAAAAGGCTGTGGAAGTTCCACCCCACCAGATACTTGGATTCATGATCTAAATACAAAGAGTATAGTATAACAAAGAAAAGCTGCACCCCTGAAGTGCTGTATAGTAATATCTTTCGGATTTTTCCGGTTAGGGGTCACCACAGCGGAACTCCGGTCCGCTAATGAATGGCAGTGGATTTTTACGGTGCTGAGTTGCCAGCCTGACTCCCAACCTTCAAAGAAGGCACACCCATTCATGCATGCACCTACCTGCATGTCTTTAAACGTCATTCAACCGTGGGGAGGACATGCAGACTCCACACAGAAGGCTCTCCATATATGCCTCACTTAATGGTAACTCAAGAAGTTAAAAATCCCAATGCTTCTTGAAAAGGACACACGAATTTCCTGTGTCCGAGTCAAATTACTCTTTGCAAGTACAACCACCACCACTGGCCTTCTATGACAAGAGACCTACTGAAAATGAACTAGTCAAATGTTACAAAAAAAGCTGAAAGCATGACATAAATGCCCTGTTCTCATTCCGTTACATAAACGGAACTTGTAATATGTTTGATGATAATTTAAATTCTTGCTTAACAGCTGGCTACAAAATCACATAAGGTATGCAAAACAAAAGCTATAAAAAATATTTGCTGCAGTACTTGGAAACACAAAGGACCAGTTCTGGGAAACAGGAACACCAGGATACTACAAAATCAGACTTCTCACATGTATTTATTTTAGAGACATATACCCATTTTCAAGTTTGAGTCACCCTTATACATGATGTATCTATTTTTGGAGGTACATTCCTATTTTCCTGTCTGATTTACATCTTTTATGCACAGGAAACTAAATTATTGGTGCCACCAACGTGTTGAAGAAAGGGGACTCGCAAGTTGCTCTCTTTTAGAGGCAAACACAAATGACTGTGTTATGTAGATTTTTGCAATCACTCAAAGTCTAAAAAATATTGCACTCTGATAATATGCTTATTTTAAGTATTTTTTGCCAAACTCCAATTTTTTTTCTCAATTTGTAATTTTGCGTAGTATTCCACAATCCAACCAGAAGTGAGGAAGAGTTTACACTAATTAGAAACTCAGATTGTTGGCAATATACCTACTTAGCGCCTCTGGTTTCCCCCTCAACTTAGTACATTGAGCTTGGTCAGCTCAGAACTCCGCCGGGTGAATGAACACCTCTAGTGCTTCTGCTAACTGTTACCCATATGGTGAGATACAGTTGCCTCCTCTCCTCCCACCAGGAGGGAAGAACAGATAGTAGTTGTACACTTCTATCCTAGCTGGTCAACTCCTACAGGCACCCAAGACACTAGATTAACTCTGGTAACCTATAATGCAGTCAGGGCTTTATTCCTTTATGCCACAGAGCTTAACTTTCTCTCTTTTTACTGATTAGATGTTAATACAGGAGGTCAACACTGCCAAGTACAACAATTCCAGAATACCAATTACTATAACACTGTGAGCAACAAGGGCAACAGTATGAATTATGCATAGTATAGCCATCTTAATGCAATAAGGAGAAAAGTGAAAATGTTACTTTTAATGAAGCCTGGAACATGCAGTGATGCTAGGCATCCACCCACCTCCTGCAGCAGTCACAGTATACTCAAAACAGCATGCATGACTTCATTTCCATGAGTGGTTCCCCCCTTGCAGCAGTGTTGGTTTTAAGTCCACCACCATGGAAATCAATCTACTAATGGGGTATTCAATATTTTTCCTTCGAATAACTATGCTGGGTCACACATATCAACTGCTAGTCAATAATATAAAGCATCTTTTACCAATCATGGCAACTTCAGCCATTTTAGTTAGTTGAATAATTTACTAACAGTAATAATCAAAAATTCTTCCAAGATATCTATAAAAGGGTTCTCGTGCTCCGTTAAAATTACCACAAAAGAAAACTAAAAACTCACAAAGATTCTCAAGATCAGCACAGAAAAAAAATCTTTACAGGTAGAAAGTTGAAAAAACAAATGAAGGCATACAGAAACTTGGTTTTGTAACATATGCTGCACTACATTTCTAATATTTTCAATCAAGGGTGAAACGGAAACACTCTTCCCTTGCCTTAGTTTTCTTTTTGGTATAAAACTACTCAAGTCAGTTTTACATCTATAAAGAAACTAAAACCATGCCTTTTGGAAAACGTGGTAAAGGCTACAAATTGACTTGTGTGTGCCACCAATATCTTTGCATTGCTGTCCACATAATACACAGACATGGTGGCTTTCAGAGTCACAAATGACCTGGTTTCACAAGTGAACTTGATTCAAGAAGGTTAGAGAGAGGGATAGGATGCAGATGCTGTACAACAGCTCTTCTAAGCGAGGTAAAGCATGCAGATTAACACCTTTTCCTAATGAATGACAAGAGATGGAAAAGTAATACTCAGTACTGTAAAGAGAAAGTACTTGCTGCCCTTGTATCACACACTAGAACCTTGCAATGAATGACCACTTCTGGATATGTACCTCTGGTGGGTAAAGGGAACTTCTGTCACTACCCCCGGCTTGCTCACTTGTTTTATAGTACATTTGGAATGCTCATTTTTCATTTCACACAAGCCTGTGGGACCAGTTCTCCTTAGGTCCACATGCAACAAGCCCTGGGTTAACCTTCATATACAGTGTCCTGTATGGGACCAATCTCCAGCTTGCTGCATGATGTTGATCTTGCATTCATAATGGCAACAGGGTGGGCTGTTCTCCATAAGTTCCATAGATTAGTACTAAGCTAACTGCCCTTGCGAGCCATTTTAAGCCTAGCCGATTATCCCTTGTGAGACTCAAACCCTGTACCTTGTGTTTGTAAGGCACACACCTTAACCATTAGGCTACCCTCCCAATCCCTCATACCATGAAGTTCCAATATCTCCATTAATCAGTTTTCTAAACAAGTCAGACCAGAGCCGCAGTTATTTGACTTAGGACCGAGCTTCACAAGGCCCAGTTTGCTTCCAAGTATAAATTTATCATCAACTTCTTTGTTCACCAGTGGGAGTGGGGAGCTCTGATCAGCCTATCTGTCCCTGGAGGAGTGATCTCAGCACAGAATCTTGTAGTTTATTGGCAGTTTTGGGCTAATTTCTAGCTCTTTCAAGTCTCTGTATAAAAATCCACTTTGGCGCGTTTTTTCGCTTGTCCCAACTCAGCAAAAGCTCCTCGTGGTCCTGCAGAGTGGTGCTAGCATCAGAGAGACGAAAAAAGAGCGACTGCTACCTGATTTAAGTATATTTTACTGCTATTACCTTTGAGACTGTCTATTCTCGCCATAAAGCGAGTTGAACCTGCTCTTTTACCTGTTTTAAGCTTGTTTTGAAAGTAATTTATACCTGCACTTTGAAGTTTGTCTTTTTGTTGAATTTAACTGTTGAGGCTGCTCACTCAAGTGCGCTAGCCTGTGTTAAGTATTTACTGTGCATTTTCTGCTGTTTGTCTTGTAAAAAAAGAAAAACCAAAAAACAATATCCTTGTTTCCCGTCTTTCCTGACCTAGAGTAGTCCCTAATACAGGCACTGCTGTATTCCGGACTTTAGAATAGTTCCTGTGTTGCCCATTTCCTTACATGGATAGAAGGAAGCTTCTTTGTTCACCAGTGGGAGTGGGGAGCTCTGAGCAGCCCATCTGTCCCTGGAGGAGTGATCTCAGCACAGAATCTTGTAGTTTACTGGCCGTTTTGGAATAATTTCTAGCTCTTTCAAGTACCCTGTATAAAAACCTGCTTTGGTGTGACTTTGCACATAGCGCAGCATCGGGCTTAAACCATTCTCGGCTCCACAAAGTCTGCTCTTCACTTTTTCCCTTAGATCTGTTGTAACTTTCAAAATAAGTACCCTATTTTCAATCTAAAGCCCAGCACTTGCTCATATAAGCAATTTTATAAGTTAGCACTAATAAGCTAAAAGCACTACATCCTCATATACTCCCTTTGAGTACTTGGCCCCCTATTGGTCCTTTTTGATCAGTTATAAAGGAGTTACTTATACTATTCTGGCATGTCCAAAAGTCAGCTGCTGGTTTCCTCTCCAGTCCAGCTGGTGAATCTGGGAATCTTGAGGCAATGTTACAACTGCCTCATGTACACAGACAACCCTCTCCTCCTCCCAACAAGCTCAAATATATGTGAGAGATGCAACCATATAGCCAAACTGGAGGCTGAGCTCTCTCAACTCGGTACTGGCGCAGTCAGTCAGGAGGAGAAGGTAACCACACACACCACAAACCCAGTCTCACATAGACCTACCACAACAGCATACCGAACACAAACACACAAAAACATACTCGGAGGCTCTAAATAAAAATCTGCCTAAGCAGCAGAGACCTCTAAAGCAGACATCCAAGCAACCGCTACCCCAAAACAAAACATGTGTAACACATAGTTCACAAAGTCAGTGTGCCAAACAGTCAAAGCCCTTAAGGCTAAACAACACACCTGATACACTTGTAACAGGTGACTATTGTCAGACACACTGACGTCCCACTCACCAGGCTGAACAAGGAGAATGTCATGGTGAGCTGCCTGTCGGGCGCCAGGATCCGCCACATAACACAAGCTCTCAGGTCACTCCAAAGGAAGTACAAATATGACTCCGTCATTGTCCATGTTGGTGTGAATGACCAGACACGTACCTCCCTGTATTACATGAAAAGAGACAGAGGAGCTCTCTGATCATGTAAGCCCAGGCCGGTATGACCCTGACCTTGAGTAGCATCTTACCCTCACCAAGAATGATGCCACAGTATAAAGACAAAATTATCAATTTTAACAATTGGCTAAAGTATTGGTGTCATTCAAAGGGGATCCAGTGTCGGTCAGCCTGGGATGACATGCTCGACAAGCCACGATGCTTCGCTAGGGACGGCTTGCACCTGTCACCCCTGGGCTTTCGGATACTGGCAAAGGCTCTTGCCACCCCCATAGTGCCTTTTTTAGGCAAGGCTCAAAAGACAAACCCACCTCCATAGACAACACAAGGAAAAAGAAACTAAGAGTAATACTGCTCAATGCCAAAAGTGTAAACCTCAAGATGCACGCACTCGAGGCTCTCCTCAGTATGGAGAATATCGATATCTGTGCAGTAACAGAAACCTGGTTCAAGGTTCCCGAGAGCACCCCAGCACTACCAGGTTATACCTCATACCATGCTTTTCGGCCCCAAAACTGGGACCGAACCACTAAAGGAGGGGGAGTATCCATATTCAAAGATACCCACACCTCTAGGTTACTGGCACTGCACGAAACATCTGAGACCATCCATGTGCAACTAACAGTGAGCAAAACTGCCTTTCAGTTTGTAGCCTGCTACAGACCACCCTCCCAAACTCAGGAACCTCACTCGGCTTTCCTGAGAACACTGGAGAATATGAAGGTCTCTCCAAATACCATTATATTGGGTGACTTCAACTACCCAAATATAGACTGGGAGCATTACTCAAGCCCAAACACCCTAGCCCAAAGGTTCCTAGAATTTATAAACTCAAATATTATGGAACAACTAGTCACCACTCCCACAAGAGGGGAAAACATACTGGACCTGATCATCACCAACATGGGGACTCTATGCTCCACACCAGAGGTATACCCCTCATTGGTAAGATCGGACCATAAATTAATCTCAATGGACATCCACATCCCGACCCCACCCCCAGCCCAGAATACCACAGTGAAAAACTTCTCAAAAGCTAATTTCACACTTCTCAAAACCGAGGTGAAATCCTTCAAAGCCCCTGGGCCAGTGGAAACTACGGCCCAAACTGCAGAATCCTTTATAAACGCATTCTATGGACACCTTCAGGAATGCATGGATCATGCAATCCCTAATAAAACCAAGACCCAATCCCCCAAGGGCAGGCGTCCTGTCTGGTGGACCCCAGCCATAAATAAGCTATACAACAAATGGAGGAAGCTACTACATGATAGAGCAAAATCCCTAAAAGGGAAGGCATCTCTGATCAGTACTAGCAAAAAACTACGGTCCCTCGTAAAATCATCCAAGGCCAGCTTCGAGAGAAAAATTGCACAGGACACTAAAGATGATCACAAGGCCTTCTTTAGTTATGTTAGGAACCTGGGTGGCAATTCCCAGATATGTTCGGAGTTAGTCCAAAATGACAAAAAATACACTGAACCCACAGACATTGCCAACATCCTGGCAGCCAGGTTCAGTGCAAACTTCTCCCCCCCATTCCCCCCCAAAAGAGCAAATATCTATCCCAGCAGAGAGTCACCTCCCTGACATCTTAGATACTCAGGTGAGAGCTGCCCTCTCCAAAGCAAAAACACAGCATTAATGGGACCGGACGGTGTCCCGGGCTGCGTCCTACACAAGCTCCAAGAAGAGTTAAACCTCATATAAAGTTACTGTTCAATCTCAGCCTTACTACAGGATATGTACCCCACGGAATGGCATACAGCAACAGTGGTCCCACTCCACAAAGGTGGTGCCTCAACAGACCCTGGAAACTATCGCCCCATAAGCCTGACTAGCTTGGTCTGCAAAGCTATGGAGCGGATCATCATGGAACTCAAACAAAGACATTGGGGACCTAAAGACACTGGATCCTACCCAATTCGGCTTTGTTAAGGGCAGATTCTGTCTCTTGAACCTGGTCGATTTCTTTGAAACAGTCACTAAAGCCATAGATGAAGGGAAGGAAGTCCACACAGCCTACCTGGACCTCGCAAAAGCCTTCGACAAAATACCTCACTCAGGCATCATAAATAAGCTCTCCAGCTTAAATATCAACCCCTATGTCATAAGATGGGTTGCAAACTGGCTCAAGGATAGAACCCACATGGCCAGAATTGCGGGTGCCATGTCAGGCTCTAAACCAGTTACAAGGGGCATCCCACAAGGCTTAGTCCTGGGACCTCTCTTGTTCGGTATATATTTTTCTGAGGTACAGGCTAACACGGGAGGACTATGGCTGACCAAGTTCGCAGATGACTGCAAACTGGGTGCCATAATCGACTCTCCAGCTGACACAAGCATCCTCCAAAGGGGTCTCACAGAGACGGAAAACTGGTGCCAGAGCCACGGCCTAAAGCTAAACGCCAAAAAGTGTATAGTCATCCCCTTTGTAAAAACAAAGTGCCCATAAATTACAGCATAGGCGGTAATCCATTAAGTATGGAGGAAGTAATTAGGGACCTGGGGACCCAAGCTGATAGTAATCTCTCCTTTGACAACCACGTTGTCAAAGTGGTTAGAAAGACCTTTTATATAGCCCACCTTATCATGAAAGGATTCACATCTAGATCAAGGGAGGTCATTGTGCCCCTTTACTCTTCTCTCATCAGGCCCATAATTGAATACAATGCCCCATTTGGGATGTACCTTACCAGACACCTACAGCAACTGGAAAGACCCCAAAAGTACCTCGCCAAGAGGATCAAGGGACTCAAACAAATGACATATGCTGCTCGGTTAAAGAAAAGTACAGTTGTGTACACCTACCATAAATGTAGATGTTAGAGTGTCTTCACTGTTGCAGTCATAACTGTAGGGTGCTCCTGCCGGCAGGCAGCCCGAGGTCGGCCAGAATCCCAAAGTCTGGGTCCGGCGTCAGCTGTACAAGCTAGTACCCTGACGTCAGTACACTCTGGTACATAGCCCTCAGCCGACGCCATCTTCTCCAGCCTTTCTTGCCCTAGATGTCAGAAGTCCCCAATAAATGGGGCGTGGCCAAGGATGAACACAGGATAGCAGCAGATTTCTTCAGCTCCACCAATTTCATTACACTGACAGGAATTAATTACTTAAAAATTAATTTTTGAAGTAATTTTCTTTCTAAATACGTTTGTTTTATATAGTTCTTGAACTAGATCTAAAAAAGAAAGGAAATCTTAACAATATTCCTGTCAGAAATCACTGTGGAAATTTTCCTGTCAGTTTATCAGTCTGAAATGAGTTCCAGTAAGACAAATTCTCAAGACTCCAGCATCAAGAAAGAACTTCAGTCTCTGATAATTATAATCCAGCAACTTACTGATAAAATGGATAAAATGGATACTAAAATAGACACCTTCATAGAAAAAACTACAAAACAAATAGACCTGTTACATACAGACCTGCAACAACAGAAGAACCAGATGACAGGCATAGAAGAAGCTGTGAATGACATGGAAAATAGAATCCAAGAAGAGGAAATCAACATTGAGTTTCTGCTGAAACAAAATACACATTTACAAAGCTGGATGACCTGGAAAATAGATCTAGGCGCAATAACATTAGGATTTTTGGACTGCCAGAAAATATTGAAGGTAACAATATTACTTCTTTTTAACAACTTGGCTCCCTAAAACTTTAGACTTACCAGAAGCATTCTCTTTTGGTATCGAAGAGCACATAGATCTATAGCTAATACTAACTCTAACAAAAATATCCTAGATCAGTTATAGTTAGATTTCTATCATCTTTTGATAAAGAGATGGTTCTTAAATCTGCTTGGGCTAAAGCTCCTGTTAAGATTAATGAGACAACTGTGCATTTTGACAATGACTATTCTTCCATGGTAATAGCTAAAAGAAAAGTTTTTCTGCCACTAATAAGGGAGCTTAAAAAAGCACAGTTTAAAACATGCCTTCTGTTTCCTGCCAAGCTTAAAATCTTCCTTCCTGATGGTCCTAAGGTTTTCGATGATTTAGACTCTGCTTTACTGTTTGTCAAAGAAAAAAGGATTTTGGATAAAATAGAAGAAATGGAATGGGCTAGTTCTTCATTAAAGAGATTGGCAACTGAAGCTTCGTGGAAGACTTCAGAGAAGAAGAAGAGACTAAAAAACAAATGATTTGTTATATGTTTTTTCTCTCTCTCATCATTTTAGTTCATTATTAATCTTTTTGAATATAGTTCCTGCATTTCCAGAAAGCCACAAATATTTTGGAAAAGATTTAATCAAAGTTATTCTCTATGTGCAAAGAAATGTTTTGTTTCATAACCAGTCAAAATACCTGAAGATTTAATGGCAAGCTGTGATTCAATTTGTTTCTCTTTCTGAAAAGAAGTAAGGTTAGTAATTTGATACATTTTTTATCTTTACCTTTTTTTTCCTTCTCCTTTTATTATTTTCTTTGTTTAAACAATGACATTCTATTTAGATTATGTAGTGGGTAAAGGGTGGGGGAGGGCAGGAGAGAACAGTAATGAAAATATCATTAATAGAATAATAACATTTATTCCTTGTAAAAGTTTTTATAAGTTCTTCAAATGCTATTTCTAATTATACTTTCTTGATTATACTGCTTATGCCTGTTTGTAAATAATCTGTTATGCTTTAACTAATAATAATCAGAACTAAATAAGAGTAAATAATATGTTTTATTTTTAACTCTATTAATATAAACAGTAAGTAACATACCATTGTATATACTTCTTACAGCTTTCTCTTACATTTTTTTATTTCTGCCTCACTCCCTTTTATTTTCTACTCTCTTTTTCTTTTCTTTATTAATATATAGAAATGCTTTTGATTGTGTGGGCACAGTGAATAATAGGATTTGTATGAAAATTGAGTTGGGAGAAGAATGTTGAGTTTTATTGCTTGTTGGTAATTTTGGGCTTAATTTCACTTACATAGAGGCTGTAATGATCTGTGGAATACATTGTGAAGGTTTTGTCATGTTTAGATGCATTTACACTGCTAAATGAATGTTTGTCACTAGTTTTAATAAGTTTCCGCCAAAATGTTAAGAGAGACAATCTGAGATGTGGGCTGTCTCATGCACAGTGTTCATGAGTTACTTCAGAAGCTTCAGCTCACAGAACTCTCACAGAGAAACTGAAAGCAGTTAGTATAACCTTTGACATAGTTATCACACTGACACACCACAGATTCAGGAAAATACTCTATTCATAAAATATGTCAGTTATAATGTTTTGTTTCATAACCAGTCAAAATATCTGAAGATTTAATGGCAAGCTGTGATTCAATTTGTTTCTCTTTCTGAAAAGAAGTAAGAGGCTGTAATGGTCTGTGGAATACATTGTGAAGGTTTTGTCATGTTTACATGCATTTACACTACTAAATGAATGTTTGTCACTAGTTTTAATAAGTTTCCGCCAAAATGTTAAGAGAGACAATCTGAGATGTGGGCTGTCTCATGCACAGTGTCCATGAACTACTTCAAAAGCTTCAACTCACAGAATTCTCACAGAGAAACTGAAAGCAGTTAGTATAACCTTTGACATAGTTATCACACTGACACACCACAGATTCAGGAAAAATACTCTATTCATAAAATATGCCAGTTATAATGAGTCTAAATGATGTAGTTTCTTGTAGTAAGTAAATGTCTTATTTTAGAAGGCATAGAAAATGAAACATTTATTTAAATGTTTTTGAAAATCTACTTAACAGCAGCATAATAATCTGTTAAAAATTTGTGTTCCAAACATATACTTTACTATAACTCATTTAATTCATCTGATTGACGAGCATAAATAATCTTATAACTCTATTCTGGAAGAAATGTCATGTGATATATTTTAAAGCAGTAGGTTAGCATGATTGTAAAATCTGGTTACTAAAATGTGTTTGCTGTGCATTATTTTGTATAAAGCAGACAGATTTATTCTAGGGACAGCAAGTAGGATAGTGCTCAACAAAGACACAACTCAGTGAGATCATATATATATATATATATATATATATATATATATATATATATATATATATGTGTGTGTGTGTGTGTGTATGTATGTGTATGTGTGTGTGTGATGGCTTTTTTTTTTTATATAATAATGCAAGTGTTTCTGAGAATCTGCATAACTATCCAATATGATTTATAATAATTTCTATGAATACAATAGTTTACTCTATTGACAAAATGAATGTTTGCCACAAGTTTTAATAAGTTTCCCGCCAAAATGTTAAGGGAGACAATCTGGGATGTGGGCTGTCTCATGCACAGTGTCCATGAACTACTTCAAAAGCTTCAACTCACAGAATTCTCACAGAGAAACTGAAAGCAGTTAGCATAACCTCTGACCTAGTTATCATACTGACACACCACAGATTCAGTAAAAATACTCTATTCATAAAATGTCAGTTATAATGAGTTTAAATGATGTAGTTTCTTGTAGTAAGTAAATGTCTTATTTTAGAAGGCATAGAAAATGAAACATTTATTTAAATGTTTTTGAAAATCTACTTAACAGCAGCATAATAATCTGTGTTAAAAACTTCTGTTCCAAACATATACTTGAATTAAATGAATTATAATAATCTGATTGACAAGCATAAACAATTTTATAATTCTATTCTGGAAGAAATGTCATGTGATATATTTTAAAGCAGTAGGTTAGCATGATTGTAAAATCTGGTTACTAAAATGCGTTTGCTGTGCATTATTTTCTATAAAGCAGACAGATTTATTCTAGGGACAGCAAGTAGGATAGTGCTCAACAAGGACATAACTCAGTGAGATCATATATATATATATATATATATATATATATATATATATATATGTGTGTGTGTGTGTGTGTGTATGTGTGTGTGTATGTATGTGTGTGTGTGTGTATGTGTGTGATGGCTTTTTTTTTTAATAATGCAAGTGTTTCTGAGAATTTGCATAACTATGCAATATGATTTATAATAATTTTATGAATACAATATTTTACTCTATTGACAATAATGAGTTTAAGTAAATGCTCATATACAAACAATTCAAGATTTTTTTTTGGAAGCTGTTAATAGTATTCACATGACAGAAAATAGATGCATCTTAATATATGTAATGTCTGAATCATATTAGCCAAAGTTTTTGATTTAAATGAATGTTAGAACCTAATTTTCTCTCCTCTTGATTTCTAACATCAAGATTATTTGAATGCTATTTGAATACAAGTGTTATATATTACATAGATCTATATAGTAGTATGAACAGTTTTAAAAAAAAAAAAAAAAAAGTTTATTTTAGTTTATATGATGCTGTTTTACCAAATGTGTAGTTTTGTCTTGATAGATAATTGAATTGAAAACTGTTAACCTCAGTTAAATATAACTAGTATTAAATTGATAAGGTGGTAGCTGAGGTACTGCTGCTTAGGGTAGGGGGTTAACTTGAGTAGTAAATACTACTCTAAGTTGGAGTTTTCAACTCCAGGCTGGATGCAAGGTTTAATCCTTACATTATTTTCACTTGTTCATTGTTATATGTATATAGTTTTGACATCCACAATATATTTTGTATACTCATTGTCACTACAAACAAAATTGAATCCTATACAAAATCCCATAAGAGATTTAATAAATACAGCTATATTTAAAGGTACACCTAAAAGAGGAGATGTAACATTATTTATCTTGTTATTTGTTATTTCGATCATAAGATTCTTGAGTTTTAAAAATGCCAAATGACATCTTTAAAAGGAATTTCTTTAAACATTAATGGATTGAATAATCCGTGTAAAAGGGCAAGCCTAATAAGATACATTAATTTACAAAAGGCCAATCTAGTCTTCCTGCAAGAAACCCATCTCTTGAAAAAAGATATTGATAAACTAGCCACTAATAAGTATACAGTATTGGTTAGTTCAGAGCACACTCAGAAAAAAGAGGAGTGGCTATTTTATGGAATAAAAGTATGCCCATTCCTAAAACCATTAAGTCTTTTCAGGATGACAAAGGAATGTTTTGTATGGTTACAATACAAATTAATGGGAAGACTTACACTTTAATTAATGTATATTGGATACCTGGAATTGGTATTAATACAGTGAAACATCATATTGATAAGATCATATCATTCTCTATAGGGATATTATTTTAGCTGGTGATTTTAATTGTATACTACATGAAAGTGATACTACCACTATAAGGAAAAGAAGAATTACATCTAATGCAAAACATTTAAATGATTTTGCTAATTCTTATCATTTGAATGATATTAATAATCAGATAGATTCAAAATCATTACCATACACCTTTTTTTCTAACAGATACAAAACTTATTCAAAAATAGATAGGGTCTTTATTTCTAACCAGATGGTAACAGATTTAATTAATTCCAAAATCATTTCATGTCCTATATCTGATCATAACTCAATTGTTTTTGAATTCATGATAAAAAATACTCATAATGTTCAGATGAAAAGGATACCAGCATACTTAACTCAGCTAAAAGACTATAAAGAATATATACTTTCAGAAGTACAACATTTTCTAGACATAAATAATACTCCTGAAGTCTCCATTGTCTATGTTTGGGATGCCTTAAAATCATATCTATATGGACAAAGTATCAGATGGTATAATAATAAAAGGAAATCTTGGGATAAGGAATTGTTAGATATTCAAAGTAAATTAGACTCTTATAAACATAATAATAAAGAAAATATTATGGACAAGAAAGTTATTGAAGAAATAAACAAACTAAATGAGAAATACAAAGAAATTTTAACTCATAAAGTTAAAATAACTTTAGAGAAATACAAGTTTTGTCTTATTCAATAAGCCCCAAATACTTACACAGACTTAAAAATAAAACAAAAGATTGAATAAACAAAACCATATCAAAGAAATCTTTTCTCTAAGGAAAAAGAAGAATGTTTCTAGTATACCAGAAATACTGGATGAATTTAGAAATCACTTTCACAAGATTAACCATAACAACATTAACATGGAACCTAAAGATAAAATAAAGGAGTTTATAACCACAAACATGAATAAAAAGCTTAATAAACAACAGATTAAACTATTGGACAAGAGTATTTCATATACAGAAGTTATTACACAAATAAATAAGCTTAAATCAAACAAAGCACCGGGTAATGATGGTATTATACCAGAGATATATAAAATCCTTTCTAAAACTACATATTCATTAATACATAAGGTTTTTATTTTGGCCCAAACTGAGTTAATAACCCCCCCTCCCCCATCTTGGCAATATACATTTATTTCACCAATTTTAAAACCTAATAAAGCTCCAACTAGATGTTCTTCATATCGACCCATCTCATTACTTAATGTTGATTATAAAATGTTTATGAGTATTTTTGCTGATAGATTGAAGACAATCATCCCCGGCATTATAGATATAGATCAGACGGGCTTCATTGTAAATAGAAATACTTTTGATAATATAAGAAGAACTTTAACATTAATTGATTTTGCAAATAGGAAAAAGAAAGATTTAACACTTATTAGTCTTGATATAGGTTCAGCATTTGATTCAGTAAGTTGGGACTATCTGTTTACCTTACTGAAATGCACAAACTTCTCTGATGCATTTGTAAATTTAATTGAGCATTTATACAAAGGAACGCTGGCTTATATTAAGGTAGGAACATATGTTTCACAAAAATACCCATTCTTAAAGGTACAAAGCAAGGATGTCCACTTTCTCCACTATTATTCACTTTAGTAATGGAGCCTTGGGCTAATTTGATTAGAAACAGTACTGACATAGAGGGTTTTGAAATAGGCGAAAATACAACATCAAAAATTCAACTTTTGCAGATGATGTTCTAATTACATCAGCAGGATCTAATTCTTCTATGCAGTCTTTATTTGATAAAATGATGAATTTTAAAAGTATTTCTGGTTTAATATTCAATGAAGAAAAACTAAAATACTACCTATATATACACGAAAAATATTCTCATTAGTGATTTTACTAAATATGTACCCAATTCAGGTCAGATAACTTATTTAGGTATAATACTATCTAAAGATATTAAATCTATTATATATAATAACTATAATACCTGTTTTCTTAATATACAAAATCTTTTAATACCTGGAATAATATGTTTTTACTATGGAGGAGAGACTTACAATTATTAAAATGATAATATTCCCCAAGATTTTATACTTAATACAATCAATAATACTTTCACCTACAAAAATAATTATCAAGAAACTGAATACACTAATGTTAAATTTCTTATGGGCACCTAATAGACCTAGGATTGCATTAAAGAAACATACTAATAGCTGGTCTCAAGGGGGTATTTCTTTTCCAGACTTTAATTTATATATTATCTCTTCTATTATAAAAGTTATTACTTTATTAATAGATCGGTCATATATCGCAAAATGGAAAGATTATTGGGAGCTAATTAGTATGCACTTCATGAAAATCTCCTTAACACATAAAAATATGATTGTAAATAACTCCATGTTGTGGCTGCTAAAGGAATTTTGTACTTCACCTATTACACCTAAACATATGGTTTGTTACCCATTAAATATTATTATTAGTTATCGTAACTTTATATTCATGCACCCTAAGTATAGGGAATGGAATTTTATTGTATTCCCTATAATGTATACTCAGGGTATGCTTATGTCATCTACTTCTGAAGGAGCTCATTTAGCTATAGATAATGATCTAAAGTACTGGTATCAGCTGATATCTGATAAAGTTAAAAATCTAGATTTCTTAAAACAAGAATTTGATCTAAGAGAAACTTGCTGGTTAGAGGTTCAGATCTTTAGACAACATCTCATTGATAGAATAGATCTAATGTCTATAACAGTTAAAGAATCTATTCCAAAACTGATTGATTACTTGATATTAAATTTACAGCATAAAGTTTCTGATAAAGGTAAACTTTCATATATACATAAAATTATCAGACAAGAAACTTTTTACAGTGTAGATTCATACTGGAATTATTTCACCTCTATTAATGGGGACCCACCAACTCAACAAGATAAACAATATATATTGGAATCTGCTTATAGAACTACATCTTCCATTGTCTGGAGACTTTATACATGGAAATTTTTACATAGATCTTTTATACACCTTTGATGATGAATAAAATAAATAATAAAGATAATCTATGTAAGAGATGTAATGTAGAAATTAATGCTGGCTGGGCTCATATGTTTTATGACTGTATGAAGTTGAAAGAATACTGGAAGTCAATTAATGAATTTTTGCAGGCTCTTTTTACAGATAATTTCATTATTTCTAAGTCTCTTGTATTATTCAACACACCTGTACCTCAATGTGTTAAAAAGATTAAGCTTCCCTTGTTATGGTCTATCCTAGCAGTGGCCAGGAAAATAATAACTAGAAATTGGATTTCAGATACACCTCCTTCGTTCAATGAATTTAAAAATGTTATGAATATAATGTGCCATATGGAAATAAGCACAATTAGAATGAGAACATCTAGAAAAACATCATATTACATTGTATGGGATAATTTACAAAATTTGTTAAAAAAATTCTAATTTCAATAGCACGGTATTTTAGTTTAATTAATTGATCTGATTGTAGTGGATGTCTTTGTAAATACTTTAGTTGTTTTGTTGAATATTATAATAATACCTATTTTTAATTACTTGTATAAAATTGTTATGATATTTCTCTTATATGTTAAAACAATAAACCTGTTTTGAAAAAAAAAAGAAGCCCCCAATAAATCATAAATGAGTCGAACTAGGAAACACAAATACACCACAAAAAAGAGAAAAAGAGGGGATAGGAGGGAGGGAAACACCGACTGCTACAGTGAAGACACTCGAACATCTACATTTATGGTAGGTGTACACAACTGTACTATGTTCATCGTGTTTCACTGTTGCAGTCATAACTGTAGGGTGGAATCCCAAAGCAGTGAAAAAAGGGGGGAGGTTTAGACAGAAGAAGGGGCAGCAAGAAGACCCTGCAAAACAGCAGAGGCAAAACCTGCCCTGGTCTTGGAATACAAAGGAAGATTGTAGTGCTTGGAAAAAGTATGCACAGAACTCCAAGTGTCAGCTTCCAAGATATCCTTGGTAGGAACTCCCCTGAGAAAAGCTTTAGAAGTAGCAGCTGCTCTAGTAGAATGACTTCTCACAGTACCTGGAAATTGTTTCCCATGATGAGTGTAACAAAATCTTATTCCATAAGAAATCCATTTGGAAATAGTTTGTTTGGAAATAGCCTTTCCAAGAGAACTGGAGGCAAAAGAAACAAACAATTGGTTAGATTTTCTGAACTCTTTAGTCTTGTCCAAATAAAATCGTAACTGTCTGTACACGTCCAAGGAATGCAAAATCCTTTCTCCTTTATTCTGAGGATTAGGAAAGAAGGTAGGAAGGTGAATTGTTTGATTCAAAGCCACTTTCGAAATCACCTTGGGCATGAAAGTAGGATTGGTCCTCAAGGATACTCTGTCCTGGTGGAAAATAAGGTAAGGTTCCACAGCCATGAGAGCTTGCAACTCTGAGACTCTTCTGGCAGAAGTCAAAGCTAACAAAAGAACTGTCTTCCAAGATAAAAACTTAATATCTGAAGATGCAGCAGGCTCAAAAGGAGGGAAAGTAAGTTTTTCTAAAACATAATTAAGATCCCAAGCAGGAACAGGAGGGGTTCTGGGAGGTCTTAAATTCTTAGCCCCTCTCAAGAATTGTCTCACCAAAGGATGAGAAAAAACAGGGGGATCAGTATTGAAATGAGCAGAAATAGCAGAAGCATGAATCTTAATGGAAGAAAAGGAAAGTCCATTAGACAAAAGATCCGAAGGGTAAAGCAAAATAGAAGAGAGATCAGGCACCAGAGGGTCCAAGCCTCGGTCCTGCATCCAAATGCAAAATCTCTTCCATTTAGAGGCATAGGATTTCCTAGTGCTAGGTCGTCTAGCTTCCAAAAGAACATCCAAAACTTGTTTGGGAAGGCTAGAAGAGATCAAATTCCTTTGAAGAGCCAAGCTGCCAGACAAAGGGTCTTGAGATTGGAATGTAGCAACTGACCCTGATGTTGGGACAGAAGAGAAGGGTTCAGAGGGAGAATCCAAGGAGGCTCCAAGAACAGGTGCTTTAAAGTTGGATACCAAAACTGTCGAGGCCAATTTGGAGCAATCAAGATGAGGAACTTGGGCTTGTCCTGTTTTATCTTTAGTAAAATCCGAGGAAGAAGAGGAAGAGGAGGGAAGGCATATCCCGAAAGGTTTCTCCAGCTGAAGGACAGGGCATCCACTTTCCAAGCTGTTTTGTGGAATGACCTGGTGCAAAAGAGAGGCAGCTGATTATTGAGATGGGATGCAAACAGATCTATCTGGGGGCATCCCCAAACTGCAGTAATCCTGTTGAATAAGTTGGTGTCCAGCATCCATTTGTGAGGATCTAAAATGTTCCTGCTCAGGCTGTCCGCTAAGAGATTCTGTTCTCCTGGTATGAATTGGGCCTGGAGATGTAGATTCAGATTTAGAGCTGTGTCCCATAAAGCCATAGCTAGTCTGCAAAGGGGGTACGAATGAGAACCCCCCTGCTTCTTTATGTATCACATGACTGTGGTGTTGTCTGTGCAAATCAAAAGAGGTCCCGGATGCAAAAGGTACTTGAAGGCTAGAAGAGCATTTTGAACTGCCAACATTTCCTTCAGATTGATGTGCCAGTGAAGATGATCCTTTGTCCAGGTTCCCTGCTGGCAATTGCCTAGAAAATGTGCTCCCCAAGCATAATCCGAGGCGTCCGTGGTAATGATTTGAGAAGGTTGAGGAAGACGGAAAGGCTTTCCTTCGTTTAACGCACACACCCGGGACCACCAAAGGAACTCCTTCTGGAGGCAGGGGATCAGAGGAATCAGAGTGTCCAGATCGTGGTAATGCTGCGACCATACACTTTTCAGATACCATTGAAGCTTTCTCATATGAAGCCTTGCATTTGGAATCAACAGAATGCAGGAAGCCATGTAGCCCAGTGCCTGCAGGAATTTCCTTGCAGTGAGCTGAGGTAGAGTTGCCAAAGTTTTGAAAATTGAAGCCAGCTGTATTTGTTTTTCTGTAGTGAGGAAGTCCCTTTGTAAGGTTGTATTTAAGAGGGCTCCCAGAAATACCATTTGTTGAGAAGGGATCAAATGTGACTTTTTTGTGTTCACTGAAAATCCCAGTAGGAGGAGAAGACGTTGAACAAAATCCAGATGTTGAAGTAAAAGATCCTTGCTGTCTGCCTGAATAAGGCAGTCGTCCAAACAGGGGTAAATCTGAATCCCCCGGAGTCTGCAATAAGCCACTACTGGTGCCAGGCACTTGGTAAAGACTCTGGGCGCAGTAGATAAACCAAAGGGCAGTACAGAGAATTGAAAGCGTCTCGAGCCTGCCTTGAACCTGAGGAATTTCCTGCGTTCCTGCCTGATGGGAATGTGCAAATAAGCTTCCTTTAGATCCAATGTCACTATCCAGGCATCTTGAGAGAGCATTGGAATCAGCTGCTGTAGAGTAAGCATCTTGAATTTTGGAATTTCCAAAAAGGTGTTCAACACAGAAAGGTCCAGAATAGGTCTCCATGAGCTTTGCTTTCTTGGAACCAGAAACGGTCTTGAATAAAAACCTTTTCCCATCTCCGAGAGTGGAACAGGCTCTATGGCTCTCATGGCCAGAAGAGCATCCACTTGATTTAAGGCCTCTGACCATTGATGTTTTGGCAGATCTGGCCAATGGAAAGCCCTTGGCAAGGTATGAAAGTGGAATTTGTAGCCTTTTAAAATCACGTCCAATACCCATTTGTCCTGGGTAATACGAGTCCAATTTCTGTAAAAAAAAGAAAGTTTTCCTCCGAGAGGGGCATCCAGGTAAAGAGGTCCTGTAGCCCAACCGAGAGAGTCATTGAGTTTGCTTCCTTTGAGACTGGGATCTGTCTTCTCCCCTTCTAGGTGAAGAAGCAGTCCATTGTCTCGATCTGTAGGAGGCCTGAGCTTGGCCAAGACCTCTGGAGCGTCTATATCTTCCCCTTTGAGGCCTGTCAGACGTGGGAAAGGACCAATTTTTGGAGGGCCAATTCCTGGAAAATCTAGGAGGCTGAACTTGCAAGAAATCTTTCACAGTTTGCATAGATTTTGCCTTTTCTTCCATCTTTTTAATAACCTCCTCAGCCTTAGATCCAAAAAGAACATCATGCTGAACAGGGGCATCTAATAATTTAGCCTTAACCTGTTCAGGTAAACTTTGCTCACAAAGCCAAGCATGTCTCCTGATAACAGTACCAGAGGCTGCGGCCCTGCAAGAAGCATCCAAAGCATCAAAACCACAATGCAAGCTATGTTTGTTCAGTTGTTCAGTTGCATGCAATACATCCTGTAGTTCCTTATCTTCTGCACATGCAGGAAGGGAGGCAAGCTTTTGCTTTAAAACAGACAAAAGAAATTGCTGATACTTAAACATATGAAACTGGCAATTTAAAGCCCTAACAGAAAGGGTAGCAGAACTATATACCTTTTTACCCCACCTGTCTAAGGCACGAGAATCCTTCTCAGAGGGAATAGGATTCTTAGAAGAAGCAACTTTAGCAGCCTTAGAGCCCTGAGATATAGTTTCAGGATCTGCAGAAGGATTCTTAAACAAGAACAAATGAGATTCAGGAACCCTATAAAACCTATCAGGCTTAGAGGGAGCAGGAGGCATGGAGTCAGGATTCAAATTAGCCTTGGAAAAAGCATCATCCACAATGTCAAGAACAGGAGGGATAGCCAAAGGCCTATGTTGAGGAAGAAGAAGGAATTCTCTTAAGCCTCTTCTTGGAAGCAGAATAATCCTGACCTTCCCAATGAAAATGTTCCCTCATCTCATGTAAGGTTTCCCCAAAAGAAAAATCTTCAGGCGGAGAGGCAGAGGGCAAGGAGTCCTCAGCATCCGAATCCTCATAAGGAGGAAAAGAATATTCCTGATCAGAGGAAGAGACAGAAGATATAGAAGCCTGGTCAGAGGAATCCATAGGAACATCCTGTCGAGGCCTTTTCTCAGGTGGGGGGTGAGTACCCCTAATCATAGTAAGCAAATCTTCAGCCATCCTTAACAATTGCTTCTGTGTCCTGGGAGTAGATTCAGAAGTAGCTTGAGCAGGAGCTTTGGACTTAACAGGAGTCTTTGTCTTTGCCTTTGCCTTTGAAATAGTGATGTGAGTAGGCCTGAATACCCCCTCAGAAGCCGGTACCTGCACAGCGGCTCTGGACCCATCCGAGGGAGCGACGTCCGAAGGTCCTGCAGCAGATAAAATAGAAGGCCTAGATGGCTCTCCATGGGAGTCCGTATCGGCCATCGGTTCAGAAGTGGTGGACGACAGGGGCTGCAAAAGCGCCTCACTGACGACAGCCGAACCGGACGCTGGCTCCAGCTGCAACGAGTCCTGTTTGGACCTCGGAGGCCTGTCATTGTCTTTGCGCTTCTTTTGAATACCGGTAGAATCCGACGACATTCTATAATTGAAGTGTCTGCCAAAGTAATTCAGAGCCCAGTCGTACCAGCGTTTGATAGTACGAGAATTAAACCTGGCACAGAACCGACAACAAGAAACGTCGTGGTCAGGGCCTAAGCAAGGTAGACAGTAAGAGTGGAAATCTTTATGAGGTATTTGTTTCCCACACGTAATACAATTATTAACTTTTTCTGACATCGGAGGAACAAGAAAAAGATTCCCCAATGGGGTACTTAGCTTTGAGAAGAGAAGTAAGAACTTTGGACCAACAACAACCAAAAACGCTGTTCGAAAATCGCCAACCAACGACTTGCGAGCTGCTTTCCACCGCACGGCAAGAAAGACTGGAGAAGATGGCGTCGGCTGAGGGCTATGTACCAGAGCGTACTGACGTCAGGGTACTAGCTTGTACAGCCGACGCCGGACCCAGACTTTGGGATTCTGGCCGACCTCGGGCTGCCTGCCGGCAGGAGCACCCTACAGTTATGACTGCAACTGTGAAACACGATGAACATCTCCAGCTCTACTCAGTTGCATACCACCTACTTAGAGGCGATCTATGCCTGACGTATAAAGCCATGTCCAACCCAGAATTAATGGACATGCTCCACCTCAGAAAATCCAAATCCCTTAGAGCTACGCACTCGAGGGACTTGAACCTCAGCACAGAAATTAATAGGACATGCTGGAGGGACAGATTTCTAACCCAGAGGCTCCCATCGCTCTGGAATAAAATCCCGGTCCATGTCAGGCAGAGCCCCTCACTGACTCTCTTCAAGAGGAATCTTGACGAGTGGATGGGAGATCGTAGGTTTACCCCGGGGATCTCTTCTGTGCCACTACTAGACAGAGGCATAGTAAACTAACCTTAAAAGGGCACAGTAAACTCATTTAATAGGGTGGCAAAAGCCAAACACACTCTGGCTAGGCTTGTAAATGCCCTAGGGCAGATAGCCTAGTATCAACCTATGAACTCTTCAGAACATGAGTGCAGAAAAAAAAAAAAGCTTCTTGGTTTCTAACATAAAAACACTTTTAAAAGGCGTTAACAGAGTCAACTGAAAAAAATCTGTGATGTCACCAAAACTTTGAGGTTACTGCGGTCTCAAAACCTGGGTCAATGAAAAAATGAGAAGTTAGTGGCGCTGATGAAAAAATTCTTTGATGTTAATATGGAATTTAGGTTTGTTGAAGTTATTGCTTCTGTAAGACACCATCTAGGGTATATTCCAGACTTTATACTCCTACTGGATGTTATGATTATTGAGCTGATAATGGTAGAATAAGGTACCCTAGTAAGACCAATTAATGCTCCATTTTGTCCTTTTACCCTTTGTTACTCATAAGCACTTGAGCTGATGAATGTCATGATTTGAATAAAAGGTTGCCATTGTTTTTTTTTCCTCTCTCAACAGTTCATAGAATCATTTTGGGGAACAGTGGCATAAGTAGTCTTTGACAGTAATGTGTCTTAAAGCCACTCTAACCTTGTTGCCTCCATCTTCTGCACACCCTCTCTACAGCCATGGTTTGGGTTTGAACTCCATACTCTGTCAAGAAAGTGTGCAGGTTTCTGGAGTGATAGACTTGTACTAGATGAATGCTGTGCTCACAGCCATTCTAAGATATTACATAAGAATGCAGCTTTTATGTTCAGATAGATCTCACCAAAACAAAAATGACATGTCAATCTTCTGGGTGGTAGATGGGCTGTACAATCCTGTCCATCTTACCATCAATAGGAGTCCTTACTTCACTCCCCGACAAGGTTTCCACTGTTAAGACAGTTTTACCTCCTTCCAACTTTAAGGAGGTCATTTACGGCAAACAGTAATCTTTTCCCACTTGCCAACTCTGCAGCACAAAAGGATGAAGCCCTGACTGTGACCTAAGAGACTTAAAATGGAACATCAATCCAGGCACTGGAGAACCCAGCTAGGAGGTTGGGACCGAGTGGCCAATACCACCTCACCTATCCCAAGGGTGGGAGGAGTTGCTTAACTCACCACAATGCATTCTTCCAGCATTCGCTAGGAGACACCAACGGTCAGCAGATCACAAAAGCTGAGGAGATGTGCATATCTGTGCATGTGCACATCAATTGGGCCCAGCACTGTGATATTCACCTCAGAGGAGCTTATGGTAAGGAAGCCAAGATAAAAGGATCAGGAACCTAAACAAGAAAACATTAACTGTTAAGTGGATGGTGGTGCAGGGGATTGAAATCTAACAGTTGATGGACAACAGAGAGACGAAAGAGACCATCACCCCACCCAAACAAATTTACTCACTGTTTTTTGTATACAGTTTCAGTTCCCAATTACAATGAGCTGAGTTTTGGATATTAGGTATGCACTTTACAATTTACAAAACTGAAAGAAAACCAAGTCAGTCCAAAAGGAAACCACAAAGTAGCATTTTAATAAATCCAAGTAAAACAGAAAATGGTTAAGCGCTTTCGTCTGTCAAATCAGACATCTTCAGAACCACCCATATTAAACTCAAAGTTCTACTTAAAAACATTCAAAGAAACACGCCCCTCAAAAACAACCAATGCATTTAAATAAACATGCTTACAATAAATACATGTGAAGAATTAAGATAATTTGAAAATAATAAAAAAGTTAAAAATACTTGAAAATAATTAAAAACAATTAAATTTCCAAAGCCCTTCTCTTTAATTCACTAGAAATATTGTCATTTAACCCTGGTGGATATGCAGCATCAAATTTAAGATGACATTTTATTTTCTTCCCAAGTAATTCATTTTCCCAATCACCACCAGTATCGTGCAAAACCTGCTGTTCCAAAATTAAAAACACAAACTTATTAAAATTTAAACAATATAATGAATGTCGAGCAAATGCACTTTTGTTATCCCTTCTTCTAATACTATAAATATGCTGATAAATCCTTTGTTTAAGGGAATTATTGGTTTTACCAATATAAAATGTATTGCATGAGCAACAGGTAGCTAAATAAATAATTCTTTTTGTGTTGCAGTTTACAAATGTACCCATATTCCATGTTTTGATCTTACTGAGCACATCACCATCTTTATTAACATTTATACGTACAATGTGTACAATGTTCGCATTTTCTTGTAGTGGGGACCCCATATGTGCACCCAGTATGTTCCAATATCACCTTAAAATTACTTCTATTTTTATAAGTAAAAGTCGGTCTGGAAATAAATAAGTGACAAATGTCACTGCCAGCTTGTAATAAATTCCATTGATTTTTCTCCCTCTTAAATGGCTACTGCCTGCCTGGATGTTCATAGGTTGGTACTAGGCTATTGGTACTAGGCTATCGGTCCTAGGGCCTATACAAGCCTAGCCATAACTCCCCCCCTGGATATTTCTTCCCACAATATTTACTTCTCTGGACCCCTGTCTAGCAGGGCAACTGACATGATCCCCGGGGTGAATTTCCTATCTCCCATCCAATCATCAAGGTTCCTTTTGAAGAGGGCCAATGAGGCGCTCTGCTTGACATGTATGGGCAGTCTCTGGATTAGGAACCTATCCCTCCAGCAGGTTTTGTTCATTGTGATGAAAAAGTTTAGATCTCTGGAGCATGTGGCTCTGAGGGATTGGGATTTCTTTAAGTGGACCATGTCCAACAGCTCAGGATTTGACATGGCCTTGTATGTTAAGCACAGATTGCCTCTGAGTAGACGATATGCCACAGAGTACAGCGGGAGTTTTTTTGTTTTAGACGGTCAGCATATGGCATCTGCTTTAGGCCTATGATTCTGTTAGTGAGGTATTTCTGTGGCCTTTCCGGCTGTAGCAGATGTCTTGTGAGGTACATACCAAACGAGGCATTATACACTATAATGGGTCTAATGAGGGATGAGTACAGTGGGACAGTGACCTCCTTTTTTCTGGATGAAAAGCCCTTAGTGATGAGGTGTGCCACATAGAAGGATTTCCTGACTGTTGTGGCGATGTGGTTATCGAAAGTGAGACCACTGTCCACCTGTGTCCCCAAGTCTCTCATCACACTTTCGATGTTTAGTGTACTGCCACCTATGTGGTAATTCATGGGTACATGTTTTTTTCCAAAGGGGATAACTATACATTTCTTGGAATTAAGCTTGAACCCATGGCTCTGGCACCAGGCATTTGTTTCTGTAAGGCCCTTTTGTAGAATATCCACATAATTTGGGGATTCAATAATGGCTCCCAGTTTGCAGTCATCTGCAAACTTTGTTAGCCAGAGTCCCTTAGTGTTGGCCTGTACTTCAGAGAAGTAGATGCCAAACAAGAGTGGTCCCAGGACTGAACCCTGAGGTACTCCACTTGTCTGGAGCTGGATTTGAAGACGGCAACTTTTACAGTCTGGGTTCTGTCAGTAAGCCAGTTGGCAACCCATCGAGTTACATAGGGATTTATGCCCATCTTAGTAAGTTTATCTATGATTCCAGAGTGGGGGATGGTGTCGAAGGCCTTGGTGAGGTCCAGATAGGCTGTGTGGACCGCCGTCCACAGCTCTGCAGCTCTGGAGACGGATTCAAATCAGATTCAGGAGACAAGATTGGCCCTTCACAAACCCAAACTGGGTGGGGTCCAGTGTTTGAAGGTTGCCAATGTCTTTGTTTATAAGTTCCATAATAATGCGTTCCATGCCCTTGCAGATCAGGCTTGTCAGACTGATGGGACTTTAGTTCCCGGGATCCAAGGTGGATCCCCCCTTGTGGAGTAGGATAACTGTAGCTGTGTGCCACTCAGTGGCACGAAGCCTGAGGCGAGGCTATGATTAAACATGACACTTAGGTGAAGTGCCAGTTCATTTTGTAGTTCATGTAGTACACAGCCTGGGATGTCATCTGGTCCCATGGATGCTGTATTCTTAGCTTTGGAGAGTGCGGTGCTGTGTGGCCGTGATTACCGAAATGTGGCAATCTTTTAGTATTGAGATGGGCCCTTTAGGGGGTGAAGTTGGCACTAAATCTATCTGCCAGGATATTGGCAATATCCTTGGGATCAGTATATTTAATGCCATTCTGTTGTAGCTCAGAGCAGATCTGAGCATTGCCATTTAGATTCTTGACATAACTATAGAACGCCTTGTGGTTGTCTTTGGAATCTTTGGCAATTTTATTTTCATAACTAGCTTTTGAGGATTTTATGAGGGATCTCAGCTTCTTACTGAGGCTGGTGAGGGAGTTTTTTGCATCCTGGGATTTTCCTCTCTTCTGCAACAATTTCTTCCTTCTGTTGTATAGTTTGTTTATAGCAGGGGACCACCAGATTGGCTTCCTTTTTTTGAAGAAGAGCATCTTGGTTCTATTTGGGATGGCACGATTCATGTACAAGAGGATGTGCTTGTACAGTACCTTAGTGTAGGATTCTGCAGTTGAACTTTTAGATCCTGTCTGCCTGGGTGTCGTGAAGTTTGTCACTTCTGACTTCAGTAGCATGAAGTTGGCTTTGGAGAAGTTTTTAAGGAGGTTTCCTTACTGGGGGTGGGGGTGGGATGTGGATGTCAAGGGTGATTTTCTTATTGTCAGACCTGACCAATGAGGGGGTGACCACTGGTGTGGAGCATCTATCTCCCATGTTGGTAATGACCAGGTCTAGGATATTGGAGCCCCTGGTGGGACAATGGATTAGTTGATAAAGGGCGTTGGAATTTATGAATTCCAAGAACCGTTGGGAAAAGGAGTTGGTACCCGAGTAGTTTTCTCAGTTAATGGCAGGGTAGTTGAAATCACCCAGTATTAGGGTGTTTGGTTGTATCTTAATATTTTCCAGTATGGTTAGAAAGGTGTGGTGAGAATCTTGGGACATGGTGGGGGATCTGCAGCAAGCTACAATTTGGACTGCAGTCTTACCTAGTGCTAGCTGCACCTGGAGAATTTCAGATTCATTGTGTTGGGCAACTAGCCTGGAGATGTGAATATCCTTGGTGAATATGGACACTCCTCCACCTTTAGTGTTTCGGTCTTGGTTTTGTGGCCGAAAAGTGTGGTAAGAGTTGTAGCCTGGTATTGCAGGGGTGCTCTCTGGAGCCTTGAACCAGGTCTCAGTTACTGCACAGATGCCGATGTTCTCCATTTTTAGGAATGCCTAGAGAGAGTGCATTTTGAGGTTTAGATTTCTAGCATTGAGTAGCATTACCTTCAAATTTTGCATGCTTGTATCTGTTACGGTGGTGGTTTCATCCTTTGAACCTTGCCTAAAAAAAAGCGCTATAGGCATGGCAAGAGCTTTAGCCAGTAACCTGAATCCCAGGGGTGACAGGTGCAGACCATCACTGGCAAAGCATCATGGTTTGTCGATCATGTCTTCCCAGGCAGACAGATACTGGATCCCATTTGAATGACACCAGAAGCTTAGCCAATTAACAGTGTCTAATCATTTACTGATTCCCATCTTCTCTGAGGCCAAAAAGGTCTACCTTCATAGATTCACATACACTCCAAGGCCACAGAATATCATTACCATTCTCGCCTTGCCAGTACCCTCCCACAGACGGCACTTACTCCATACTGATCAATTCTGAAGTAACTTTGTGGATACCCATCCAATTATCTAGTTTATGTTTAAAGGAAGATAGTCAGTCGCACTGTTTGACATGCAAGGGAAGTTTATTGTAGATGTTTAGGAGGTGCCGAGTTATAAACCTTCCCTGCATCAGGTTTTATTTATCTAATGCAGAAAATGTTTAAGTTCCTGGCTCTAATAATGTTGGAGATTTTGGACTTAAGAAAAAGGAGGTCCACAACAACTGGATCTCTACCTGTGCTATAAGCGAGACAGATCTTTCAAAAATCTATAAGATGATGAACAAAGGGAAAGATCTTCTAGCCTCTCTTGGTAGCTCAAGGGTCTGTTTGACATGCTTAGTGTGACTAAACTTAAATGGAGTATTGTACAAAATAACTGGCCTCATCAAAGCCAAGTATAAGAGAATAACTACCTCTTTAGACCTTGCTGATATTCCTTTTGCAATTAGCTGGGATGGGATTTCCAGACAACTTTTGTTACACGAATTGATAGCTCCCTCTTTTTCCCCCTATTACTTGCCCAAGACATAAATACATTCTCCTTTGTAGAGATGTTTTGTCTAGACAGTGATTAGCAGATGTTGTCTATCAAAAATGATAATACTGCACTTGGCTTGAACTCATTTACATTACACCAAGAGTTTACTAGGGCAAGTTCATTCTGGAAGGTTTGAGTGTTGTTGGATTTTGTTTGCAATCATCTCCAAGCATTGCTAAACCAGAGATCTTTAGCTCTATACTTGGAGATCTGAAAAGCAATTAACAAAAAGGAGAGGTTCCAGCACAGAGTCCTAAGGGACACCGCTGATCATCTTTGTACTCTCTGATGAGGTACCTGTCACACACGTGTGGGTTCCATCAACTAGCCAGTTTACAATCCATATGAACATGATCGAATTTTAAAGCATTCAGCTTTTGTATGATGCCAGCATAGAAAACTGTCAAAATGCTTCCCAGGTCAAGATATGCTGCATACACTGCAAAGCCACCATCTATAGCTTCCATAACCCTTAAGAAGAAATTGACCTAATTAAATAGATAAGATCGACCATTTACAAAACCAAACTGTTGGGGTGAAGTTTAACAAGATTCTAGATATCACTGTATGATGTCAACTATAATACATTCCATGGTTTGGCAGATGAGACCTAAATGGCTGATAGGTTTGCAATTATCTTGCTCACTTCCTTATGGAAGAGCATCACCAGTGCAAGTCAAACTTGTTAAACAGTTTTAGGACTGTGCCTGCAGAGTCATGTTTAACATTAATTAAGCAACCAGTTATACTACTGATCTCAAGGAAGAAGTATTTTCAGTCTTAGTTAACACTTTCAATAAATGACCTTTGGAAATAATTGAGGTGCAAGAGATTCAGATATTTTGAGGCTTTGAAATGAAGTCTCAGAGGTGAAAGTGACACTAAATTAGTTCACAAGGATATCAGTAATGTCAGCTGAGTCAACACTGGAGGCCCAATTATGAATACATTCTAATTAACTAGGACATTCTTTTTTAGTTTTAGTTTTTTAACATAGCTAAAAAAAAGAATTATAATGCTCTGACTTCAGAGGCCAGCCTATGTTCGTGCACACCTTTAGTGGACCAGATAGTGTTCTTCAGTTTGTTCGTTTTTATTTGTTGTAATGCTTTTAACATTATCTATGAGAAGATGGGTCTTGGATCTACTAAATTTAATTAATTTCCTTTACAATGGAGCACCTACCAGGGTAGTTTATTTTTGAATTTTCCATGACACCTGGTTCTGACACAGACTGCTAGCTCTATGCATTTTTCTAAACAGGTGCAGAATTCTTTAGTGAAGGTTGCTGCTGTATTAATGTCAGGGAAAGTGCAGTCATAATTGAATTTTGATATTTCATCACACAGAAGGTAGAGGTTTTCATGTCTGTAGTCCTTAACTTACGCAAGGTTTGCTGTAGTAGGTTTTGGAGTTTAAAGGAGAAAGTCACAAGTTTGTGGTCAGACTTCACTGGGGAAGGAGATACCAATGGAGTAGTGCAAGAGTCGGATATGCTTGTAAAAAGTCGAGAATTATGTGCCCTTTAGGAGGTTTATTACCACCAACTAAAGGGAGTTTTTGTCTTAAGTCTAGGAATTTTGATTTACATCTGACATTGGAGGTATAGGTATCCCAATTTACTGAAGGACAGTCCACACACAATAGAGTTTTTTGCCAATAAGGAGATCATTTAGAACACTGGGGAATCTTACATGGTCATCAGGGGACAAATGAGGAGTTCTATAAAAAATATGATTAATTTATCCTACCCAAAGCACTTTGTACTTCAAGGAGTTCAGCTTGTCAATCCCTATGGATCTGCCTGGAAGAAATACATTCCTTTGACAAAAAGATTTCATACTGGAGTTTCAAGATGGCTACACACTGAGTAGCAGCTTAATTCTAGCTCTCCCAGTGTAAAAACAGAAACTCAGCAGGGAAGGTCAGTAGACTTGTGTTTCCTTTTTCTTTTTGATTAAACTCCTTTATTGAATTATCAACTTGAGACACAAGCACATTTATATAAAAGTAATCAAAACATATTAAGAAATTAAAATGAACAAGCATTATGCTTCATATATATATATTTCTATCATATAACATAAGCAACATTATATAAATTAAATTTCTGCACCTTTTTTTTTTTAAACAAGAAACATCTTTATTAAACCATCACTTACAACATAAACAATCATACATTTATACAAATGAAAACAAACCACACTGACACAATCCTAAATGCAAGCATTTTATATCACAAACCATACTGACGCACTCCCAGTTGCAAAAGTTACACATCACTAAAAATCTACACAATCATTTTCAGTCAAACATTACATAGCTCATTCAAGTCCTGCCTTATTTTAAACCTCATTCCTCCCCATGTATGCATTGTTCTCACAATTCCCAGTTTTCCTATGAAGTTTGCCTCCTACCCTTTTCTGATCTCAATTCCAGTTGTTTTATCTCTGTTACTATATTCACTACTTGTAATATAGTTGGGTTAGACTTTGATTTCCATTTTCTAGTAATTGTTTTTTTGGCAGCGACCATAATTAGAGAGAGCAAGGCCTTAGCATGTCTATGCAATTTTGATTCTGTATCATAGCTCAGAAAAAATCACCTCTCTTGTCATACCAATCGGCGCATCATCACCTCCGACAGTACATCCCACACAGAATCCTTAAAGTCCTCCAACTAAGTGCACTCCCAGAAAATGTTCCCAATTACCTCCTTTCCCTTCATACCTCCAACATTTGCTATCTACCGGAGGAAAAATTCTCTGGAGTCTACTTGGGGTATAAAAATAAATCAGTACTTCCTATTTATAGCAGCCCCGGCGATATGTTTTGTGGTTGCCACGGCAACAGCTATAAACGTCGTCTCTGTAAGCATTACTTTAATTTTACTAGCCCTTTCATGGTTGTGGTGACATGCATAATACAATAGGTTTGCAAGAGTTTCTTTAATTTAAATAGCATTTGTATTTTTATCTGCATGTAGGGAATTAATTTATTTAAGTCTTCCTTGGGAGTACATGACCTCTGAAGTTAATGCCATGATAAAGTGACAGTATTGCAGCTGCAAGCTACTGGTTAACATACCTTTCAACCTGTAACAGCAAGAAATATGGGCAAAACTAAAAAGAATAGGGTGAGACACCAGATAATGGACAATTTGTAAATATTGCCATTACAAACTTAGAAAGTTGCTACAATAATACGTTTGTGAGGTTGCCACAAATGCTATTGCCGGGGCCGCTATAATAAGGAAATACCAAAATATCTATGTAAACATTTCCAAGCAAAAATCCCAAATCTTCTAAATTTTTTTTGCATATTTGGGAGACATACAAATTACCTCCCATTGTTTCTTTGTGAATTCCTTATCCAATCTCTCTACCCAATCCTTTCTAACCTCCTCTAATTGATTCTTATAGTTATCATGCAATATTTTATATGCTGTACTAAATTATTCCTTTTTTAATGGCAGCTTCTGTTCTAGATTCTACTAAAAACTCTACAAGTGCTGGTCTTTCATTTAGGGCCACCCTATTTCTCTTTTGCCTATATTCTGCCTTCCCCGTCAAGGACTGATATCAATCTCTAACCTGCAGTCCAAATAAATTCTTGGCATCTTCCCATTCTATCACCTTTCCCCTTCTAGTTATTTTCTCCCAATACCTTGGTTCCTTTGCTAGTATTCTTCAATAAAATTCCAGCCCCCTCTTGCCTATTGTCTATATCCTTAAATTGCAGTCACCCTTATTGACAGAATTTCCTTTCTCATGTTGGTTTAGTTCTTGGAATACTTTCTATTTTATGGATATTCTGTATGATTATTGTTATTCTCCTTAAAGGCCTGCATCCAAAATCCCAGTCTCTCCTTGCTTCTCGAGCTTCCCCCCATTTCATCAACCCTTTCCACTTTGAATTACAGTTTTCTGCTTGTACTATGTACAGGAGCCTTAACTTTGTAGCTCTGAAATATCCCTTCCAATTGGGTAAACCCAATCTACCCTGTTCTACTGGAAGAATCACCTAATACCACTTGACTCTTGCCATCTGCCCCCCCCCCCCCGATAAAATATTTAAGCTCTTTATTAAATGCTAACCACATTTCTCCTCTGGTTGATAAAAATATTCTTGACCTGTGTACAAGACTAAGGAACTAAACATTTTGACAGCTTGTAATCTTACTAACCATATCCATATAACAAAGCTCCCATTTTCTCAGTTTTTGTATTATGTTTTTAGTTTCTTCCCACATATCCTTAGCTGCCACACGAGAATCATTTATAATCCATATTCTCAAATATTTCATTTCATCATGTCCCCATAAATAAGGATGTTGCTGAACCAATTCATGTTTGGGTACATAACTTTCCACTATTCCCTTTGTTTTAGCTTCATTAATGTTTGTATCCCACAACACTAATGCCTCTTTCTGGTTTTATCAGGTATAAAATAATATCATCTGCAAATAGAGCCATCTTTTCTTGACTACCAATTATATCCTTGAATTTCTGAGTCCATTATTTTCTTTGCCAATGCTTCTAAACATAATGCAAAGAACATCAGGGAAAGAGGACACCACTGCCTGGTTCCTCTGTTCAAGTAGAAATGATCAAAAAGACCCCACCCACCTTAAGACAATATATGAGGGATCTGAGGCAGAAATTAATCAACCTTATAATTTTTTTCAGGAAATGCAAATGCTTCCAGTGACCTGCTCAAAGTCCTAGCTTACTCTGTCAAATGTTTTCTCTGCATCAAGACCCAACAACAACTGTATTTTCTTACATTCTGCTTCCCTCTGGATCATCAGAGTTCTGTTAATATTCTCAAATGTTTGCCTCCCCTCCACAAAACCACACTGATCCATACAGACCATTTTTTTTGTCATTTTTAGCCATTACAGACATGAACACTTTATAACCATGGTTTTGTATTGAAATGGGCCTGTATGAAGCTCAGTCCGATAGACCTTTACCCTCCAGGATGTTGGTACTTCTCTTTTTAAAATATTGTTAAACAAAACCTTACAGAACTTAGCAGTTTTTTTCCCTCCTAGCTTCCAAACTTCCACAGGAATACCATCTCTTCCTGTGGATTGGTTATATATCACCATTTTTATCTCATCTCCTCCAATCCTAACCATTAGTAATTGAGCCGCATCTACCTGTAACCTTGGCCTATTTAATTCTTTCATAAAAATGTCCCATTTGTATCTTTTCTTGATTTCAATATTTATCTGCTTTATACAGACTTTCACAGAATTTCCAAAATATTTCCAACACCTCTGCATGGTGCTGACATTTCTAAACATGGGCTAGGGCCTCTACCTTGGGTGCTAACTTGTCTAAATATGGGCTAAACTCTTGAGTAGGCTTGTAAGGGCCTCTGGGCCAATAGCCTAGTAACCTCCTATGATCTCATTACCTTCCTTGTTGTAGGCTCCCTCAGCTTGGTGACAGCCTCTTCTACTTTCTGTTGCCGGAGTTGCTGTGATAAAAGTTTTTGTGCTCTAGTCTTATTATTAAAAAAAAGTTGAACAACAATCTTTCTACACTTGTGCGTATTATCAAGGTAATCCCTTATTTTCTGTTTAGCATTCTGTAGTTGATATTATCCTCTGAGATTCCCCCATTCTACAATACTTCAACATTTGCCAGTCCCTCTAAATTATTCTTGTTTCTTCTTAACCATAGCTCCCTTTCATTTCTACCATATTTTTAAACTCCACTTCAATTTTAACCTACACCCTAGCTATATTTTCAAAAGAAATTTCTATCCTCTCTAATAGCTCCTGAATAATCTCCACTACCCATTCCTTAAACTCCTCTTTTCAGCAGCTAGATGGGAAAGCGCCAGTGTCTCACTTTTATTTCATTACCCTGTGTTTTTATTTTAATTATTGGCACATGATCTGAAATAGTTATTGGGTGCGCATCAAGACCTTCAATAAAAAGCACATGTTCTTCTGAAATGCAAATTTTGTTTAGACTAGCCCAGTTTTTATATCCTGAAGAATAATATATAAATTCACTCCTATTACTGAATTCACATCTTCCATTCCAAACATTTTCATAAATTTCTTCAAAAATCTACCTGCCTTTGTTATACTTTCTGTTCTGGGCCCCCTACACACATCTTCACTACTGCAAATCACATTACAGTCCCCACCTACAAGTAATATTCCTTGCCGAAAACTGATTTCTCCCAGAATTTTCTTAAGCTCCATTAAAGCAGTTTTAGGTAGAACACAATTACATGCCAGTGTAATCCTCCTCACTTGTCAGCAGCCCCTTATCACTACAAATGTGCCATTATCTTTTTTATCCTCTACCACTAATGCAGCTATACTTACAATTAATATAAGTACTACTCTTTTCCTTTGTCCCAGAATATTCCACTGAATAACCATCATGAAAACCTTTATCAAATTCACATGTTCTGTTCTTTCTAAGCTCATCTCCTGCAACATAGTTATTTGCACGATACATTTAATATAGTTCACTACTCTTTGTTTTGTACTTACCTGTGAGACCGCTGACATTTACAGACATTACATAAAGCATCATTGCATTAAAAAGGTATTATTCCCACCCTTTCAGAACAACACTTTTTTTTTGTTAAATGTCTTGTTCCAGCTTTTGTGTCACATGCATACAATGTTTGGCAGGCGGAACTTTTATACAGTTGTTTCTTGTATTATTTGTAACATCCACACTCTGGGCGAGTAATCAAGGAGCTGGAATCCTCACCACTAACACTGAAGGGGGATGTTCACTTAAAACAAAATTAGACACAGTATATTTTCAGATGCAGCTCTTTGCATCAAGCACAGTGTCCCTTAAGAGCACACAGGGAGCACACTCAGTCTGGGTCAGGATTTCTCTCTCCATCTCCCTCCAGGTCCCCAATAAGACTCCACACTGGCACAACTACAGTCTTCAGAGTGTCCAAGCCAAGTCCTGCAGCAGCCTCTCTGTGAAACCAGTGCTTCTTGTCCCTGCTCCAAGCAGCTGACACACACTTGAGATTTAATTTCCGTAGATACACACCCACCCCTGGGAAAGGCTGGCACAGATTTACTAGCTATGCCTCCTTCTGCCCCAGACTATAAGGTAGTTACTGCTGCCAGACGTTCCAAAGCCAACTACTCTAAGGCTCTTACAAGGGTACCCAATTATACTGGGTGCAATTAATAGTAAAAATTGTAGTGTTTCGACCAATACAATAAGGCTTTCAGGAATGGCCACAGAGTCACCAAATAGATAAATAAGAGTACTCCCAAAGGTTGAAATATTTTCTAAAGGAACAGCCACAATGAAAACTCAAAATATATTTTATAATAAAAATATAAAAATACTAAATATTTACAATAAACACCAGAGTTTTAGTGATAGGAAATATAAAAAAATAACACAGATGAATAGATTCACACAGATAGAGAAAAAACAGTACTTAACTAATCTCACTATGTTTTCTTGACTGATCTAAAGAATAACTATTCCCTAGTCACTTACTAGAGCAAGGCAAGATGAAGTAGGTGAGGGGGTCCTACCTTGGCAGGTCACAAAAACAGACTGCTCCAAGACTTCAGTCTCCCCAGTATTAAAACATTATTTTAGTAATGGATTATAGAATGACATCACATACATCTGACTCCTGGTTTCCATGCTACCTCCATTGCTAGAAACTGGCAGGATTTACCATACACATGTCAATAATACAAACATTCAAAGAGTTTTTGCTCAGGTCTGTTGCAGCTTCTGGAAATCATAAAACAATTTCAAACTTCTACCCTTGCAGAGTAGCAAATTAGTTCACTGCTAACGACAATAAAGAAGGCTTCCTAGTGCTGGTTTTCACAGACATTTGTCTCCAGTTGCAATCAGAACTGTAAGATACAATCTTTATGGCCTAAATTAAGTAATTTAAATTTCTTACTATTTTTCAAAGTTAACTGGGACTAAGCTTAAGCTCTTGTCTTCTAGTATCCTCTGTTAAAACACATACATTGAATCAGTTACAATACAGGCAGGACCCCACTGTTGGAACACAAGCAACTTTACAAATACATTTTCAGCACAAGCATCTGTACAAATCAGCTTGACATTCAAACAACATTCAATTCTTTATGAAATTCCAGCTAGCTGTGCTAGCATACTTTACACATCCACTGCCCTAACTTTTCCTGCCATAGCTGGCAATACCTTACATTGTCAACACTACCAGTTGTATTATTACTACCTTACAGTCTGGGCAGAAGGGGGCATAGCTAGTAAACCTGTATCAGCCTTTCCCAGGTGTGTGTGTGTGTGTGTGTAAATCCAATCTCAAGGAGTGGTGTCTCAGCTGCTTGGAGCAACAACACGAAGCACTGATTTCACAGAGAGGGTGCTGGAGGTCTTGGCTTGGACACTCAGCTGAGGACTTAACTCTATAGCTGTGCTAGTGGGGAGTCATACTGGGGTACCTACAGGGAGACAGAGAGAAATATAGAACCCAGACTGAGTGTGTTCCCTGTGTGGTCTTAAGGGAAATTGTGCTTGACGCAGAGAGCTGCATCTGGAAATACTGTCTATTTTTATTCCAAGTGAACATCCCTCTCCAGTGTCAGTGGTGAGAATTCAGGCTCCGTGATTACTGGTCCACAGTGGGGATGTCACAACATCCATTTAAGCCTATGTTACAAAACTTTTTGTTTTATTAAAAACATCAAAAAAATACAATAACCTCCCAAAACCTATTAACATGAACATAATACTAACATACAAAACGATGTACATCTTCAAATATTGAAGTTTAACCTCCCATAGACAAAAGTCCCAAACCTACAGCCACACAAGTTAACCTAAAAGAAAAGTTATGTATGCTAAAATGCATGGTGCAGCCTGTGCTTCTACTAAGTGCTAATTGGGACAGCTATAAATTTAAGACAAAACCAGCTGGGAATGTTCTCTGAAAGCATTCAGGGGTTTTATGTCCTAGCCAAATTCTCTCTTCTTTTTTTCCCCTCAACCATTCACTCTCCACCAGACTGTAGCTAATTTCTCCTTTTCAGATTGCTCTATGGAGACATGAGAACCAGATAGCCAGTTTATCTTTAAATCAGATTGTTTCCATGTAAACATTAAGACCAGCTGCAGAACTGTTACAAAGCAAACATATTTGCTAGAAAAAAGGCCTCATAATATTCACTATTCTTTTTCATTTACATGTTTTTTCTTAAAATGTCTTACCAAATCAATTTATAGGTCCTTAATCCAGTCATTCCCCTATGCAAGAATGAGAAAAGGCACATTAATTTTTCTCATCGTACTCTTTTAACCAGGCTTTTTCTTTTACATTGCAGTGACTACATTTCTTAAAACTGAACAAGAAGAGAGAGAGAGAGAGAGGGAGAAAGAAATAAAAACAGCAGCACGTTTACAATCCCTATTACACTTAAAAAAATAAATAAATAAATAAATAACCAAGTAAAACTTTAGAGCATGCAAAGAAAACCATACACCACAAAAATAGTACTATTTAAGAAAAAAATCTTTACTTACACTTTACTCTTCCCCTCCACAAAGCACTTTTCTGAACATTAATGACGTAAAGTAGGACATATGCTTTAGAGTCTCCCACAAGTCCAACAAATTCTGAAAAAGTCCAATATTTTCAGATTTTCTTATAGGTTCATAGGTTCATACTAGGCTATCTGCCCTAGGGCATTTATAAGCCTAGCCAGAGTGTGTATGGCTTTCGTAACCCCTTAGAATGAGTATACTGAGCCCATTTTAAAGTTTAGTTTACTGTACCTCTGTCTAGCAGTGACACAGAAGTGACCCCCGGGGTAAACCTACGATCTCCCATCCACTCGTCAAGATTTCTCTTGAAGAGAGTCAGTGAGCGGCTCTGCCTAACATGGACTGGGATTTTATTCCAGAGTGAAGGGAGCCTCTGGGTTATGAATCTGTCCCTCCAGCATGTCCTACTTATTTCTGTGCTGAGATTCAAATCTCTCGCTCGCGTAGCTCTAGTGGATTTGGATTTTCTGAGGTGGAGCATGTCCATTAATTCCGGGTTGGACATGGCCTTGTACGTCAGGCATAGATCGCCTCTGAGTAGGCGGTATGCTACTGAGTAGAGCTGGAGTTTCTTTAGCCGGGCAGCATATGGCATATGTTTGAGTCCCTTGATCCTCTTGGTGAGGTACTTTTGGGGTCTTTCCAACTGCTGCAGGTGTCTGGTAAGGTACATCCCAAATGGGGCATTGTACTCAATTATGGGCCTGATGAGGGAAGAGTAAAGGGGCACAATGACCTCTCCCATCTAGATGTGAATCCCTTCGTGATAAGGTGGGCAATATAGAAGGTCTTTCTAACCACTTTGGCAATGTGAGTGTCAAACGAGAGGTTACTGTCAACTTGGGTCCCTAGTTCCCTAATTACTTCTTCCGTACTTAATGGATTACCACCTATGTGGTAATTTATGGGCACTTTGTTTTTCCCAAAGGGTATGACTATACACGTTTTGGAATTTAGTTTAAGGCCATGGCTCTGGCACCAGTTTTCCGTTTCTATGAGACCCTTTTGAAGGATGCTTGTGTCCACTGGAGAATCAATTATGGCACCCAGTTTGCAGTTATCTGCGAACTTGGTCAGCCACAATCCTCCCATGTTAGCCTGTACCTCAGAAAAATAAATACCGAACAAGAGAGGTCCCAGGACCGAGCCCTGTGGGACGCCACTTGTGACTGGTTTAGAGTCCGACATGGCTCCAGCAGTTCTGACCTTGTGGGTTCTGTCCTTGAGCCAGTTTGCAACCCATCTTATGACATAGGGGTTTATATTTAAACTGGAGAGATTGTCTATGATGCCCGAGTGGGGTATTGTGTCGAAGGCTTTTGCAAGGTCAAGGTAGGCTGTGTGAACTACCTTACCCTCGTCAATGGCCTTGGTGACCGTTTCAAAGAAGTCAACCAGGTTCAAGAGGCAGGATCTGCCCTTAAAGCCGAATTGGGTAGGATCCAGTGTCTGTAGGTCCCCAATGTCTTTGTTAATGAGTTCCATAATGATCCTCTCCATAGTTTTGCAGACCAGGCTCGTCAAGCTTATGGGGGCGGTAGTTTCCAGGGTCCGTAGAAGCACCTCCCTTGTGGAGTGGGACCACTGTTGCTGTACGCCATTCTTTGGGTACATATCCTGTAGTAAGGCTGAGATTAAACAGCTGCCTTATGTGTGGGTTTAGCTCTTGGAGTTCATGTAACACGCAACCCAGGACAGTCTGGTCCCACTGATGCTGTGTTTTTAGCTTTGGAGAGGGCGGCTCTCACCTGGGCATCTGAGATGTCAGGGAGGCAACACTCTGCTGGGATAGATATTTGTCCCTTTGGGGGGGGGGGGAGAAAAATTTGCACTTAACCTGTCTGCTAGTATGTTGGCAATGTCTGTAGGTTTAGTGTATTTTTTGTCATTTTGGACCAACTCTGAGCATATCTGGGAGTTTCCATTCAGGTTTCTAACATAACTAAAAGAAAGCCTTGTGATTATCTTTAGTGTCTTGTGCAATTTTTCTCTCAAAGTTGGCCTTGGATGATTTTATGAGTGATCGTAGTTTTTTGCTAGTACTGATCAGAGATGCCTTCCCTTTTATGGATTTTGCTCTATCATGTAGTAGCTTCCTCCTTCTGTTGTATAGCTTATTAATGGCTGGGGTCCACCAGACAGGACGTCTGTCTTTGGGGGAATGGGTCTTGGTTTTATTTGGGATTGCATGATCCATGCATTCCTGTAGGTGTCCATAGAATGCGTTTATAAAGGATTCAGCAGAGTGGGCTGTGGTTTCCACTGGCCCGGGGGCCTTGAAGGATTCCACTTCGGTCTTAAGAAGTTTGAAGTCAGCTTTTGAGAAGTTCTTCACTGTGTTCTTCTGTGCTGGGGGTGGGGGCGGGATGTGGATTTCCAGGGAGATTAATTTATGGCCAGATCTTACCAACGAGGGGTATACTGCAGGTATGGAGCATTGTGTCCCCATGTTTGTGATGATCAGGTCTAATATGTTTTCCCCTCTTGTGGGAGAGGTGATTAGTTGTTCCATGGCATTTGAGTTTATGAATTCTAGGAACCTTTGGGCTAGGGTATTGGGGCTTGAGTAATGCTCCCAGTCTATGTTTGGGTAGTTGAAGTCCCCCAATATGATGGTGTTTGGAGAGACTTTCACATTCTCCAGTGTCTTTAGGAAGCCCGAGTGGGGTTCCCGAATTTGAGGGTGGTCTGTAGCACGCTACAAACTGGAGGGCAGTTTTGCCCACTGTTAGTTGCACATGGATGGTCTCCGATGCTTCGTGCATTGCCACTAACCTGGAGATGTGGGTATCCTTGATGAATATGGATACTCCCCCTCCCTTTGTGGTTTGGTCCAAGTTCTGGGGCCGAAAAGCATGATATGAGGTATAACCTGGTAGTGCTTATTCTGTCATATTTCTCAAAATATAATTATTACATTGCAATCCAACACTGCGTTACTGGTTTTATTACTGTTCATATCTGAAATTATGTCTCTGGTTCACTTACAACATACTCTTGGTTCTTCTAGTCAACTCTCATGCTCCCTTCCTTCTCTCCAACATTTTCCACTGAAACATTGGATAAGGTTGTTCCAGAAGAACAAGAAACAGAATCTCCTCTCCTTCAGCATCATAGCTTACTTTTTGTTGGACAAACTTCTATTTCACCCTTAGCATGTACGTCATCAAAAATGATTTTGTCCCTCCGGGGAAGAATACCTTGAACTGGGTGCAGCAGTTTGAATCTCATCCCCTGCATCTCGACATTCCCTGAAAAGTGGAATAAATTTGCTCTTCTTCTGCCTGGTGTACGAGTAATCACTCTCCACAAACACACTGCTGTCTCCCACTTTTAGTACTTTGTCCTTCTGCCACAGTTTTGTCAAAATCAACTCCTTCTGCTGGTAGGATTGCATCTTTACTATTAAATGCCCAGGTTGCTTTCTCATAGCAAGGTTTGCAGTATACACACAATGTGACCTTTCAACTAAACTCCTGCTGGGGAATACCAGTCCAGTTATTTGTGCTTTCATAAAATAATGCAGTCTGTTCCTTCCAGCTTATTTGGTATAGCTAAAAATCTCAAGTTTTCCCTATGTGCTCTGTCCACTAATTCTGTTTTTTGAAACATCTCTTCCTGTACAGTCTCATATTCAGACAGCTTTTTCTTCATTTTGATCTCTGAGTTTTGCAGCTTTAACAACTCATCTGAATATCTGTTTAAAGTGTCTTCCATTTTGTCCAACCTTTTGTTGTTTGTGTTGATATACTCCATCAGTGTTTAAAATTTATTTTAACCAGGTATGTGTGCAGTTGTCTTGCATCTTGTTGTAGGTTACTGGAATTCATGTCTGGAGATTCCATTGCTTTTTTGCTGAACAGCTGTAGAACTTTCCCCATTCAGTGGTTCTTCCTCTCACTTTTTTGTAGCTGATTTTTTCCAGGTCCTTTAGATTTCTTTTTTTCATGGCATCCAGGCAGTATACGCTTACTAGCCAGTTATTGAAATTTACCCATAAACACAAGTCTACTGGCCTTCTCTGCCGAGTTTGTTTTCACACTGGGAGAGCTAAAATTAAGCTGTTACGCAATGAGCAGCCATATTGGAAGTTGCCTAGACTTGTGCGTTTCTGGATCAGTTTCAGTGACTGGCGAGCACTGCCTGCATACCAGAGAGAGAGAAATACAGAGGACCTGAAAGAAAATCAGCTACAAAAGATGAGGAAAAAAAACATGGACTGGGAAAAGTTCTGCAGCTGTTCAGCAAAAAGCAGTGCTAACTCCAGACAGGACTTCCAGTAAACTACAGGAAAGTACAGGACAAATGCATACAGACCTAGTTAAATAAACGAAACACTGATGGGGTATATCAACTCAAACAACAAAAGGCTAGAAAAATGGAAGACTATTTAAAGAGATATTCAGAGGAGGTGATAAAACTGCAAAAATCAGAGATCAAAATAGCGAAAAGGCTGACCGAACGCAACACTGCTCGTGCAAAGATGTTTCAAAAACTAATAGAATTAGAGGACACAGCATGTAGGAAAACCTGAAATTTTCAGCAGTACCAGAGAATCTGGAAGTAACAGATTGTATTAATTTTATGAAAGCACAAATAAGCAAATGGACTGTATTCTACAGCAGGAGTTGTTAACTGAAAAGTCACATTGTGTGCATGCTCCAAACATATTTATGAGAAAGCAACCTCGACCTTTAATAGTAAAGATACAATCCTACCAGCAGAAAGAGTTGATTCTGACAAAACTGTGGCATATGGACAAAGTACTAAAAGTGGGAGACAGCAGAGTGGAGAATGATTACTCACTGTACACCAGGCAGGAGGAGAGTAAATTTATTCCACTAGGCAAGAAATGTCGAGAAGCAGGCATGACATTCAAAATGCTGTACCCAGCAATCTTCAAACTATTCTTCCCTGGAGGGACAAAATTTGATGAAGTACATGCTAACTAGGAAATACAAAAAAGTCTGTCCAACAAAAAGTGAGCTGTGAAACAGAAGGAGATTCTCCTTCTTGTTCTTCTGATAATAAAGACAACAGAGAGACTGTGCCAGTAAAATAATTTCCAATGTTTCAAAGGAGAATGCTGGCAAGAAGGGGGGGGGGGGCACAAGAGTTGACTAGAAGAATCGAGAGTACGTTGGAAATGAAACAGAGACAGCATTTGGGAGATAGAGATGAACAGGAATAAAACCAGTAACTTGGAAATTGGCACATGGGATTATAAAGCAATAATTATATTTATGAAATATGACAGAAAAAGAAAATCTAGAAATATTGGACTTGTGGGGGACTCAAGCATATGCCCTACTTCATGTAATTAATGTTTGGAAAAATACTTAGAGGGGAAGAGGAGGAGGAGGAGGAAAGTAAACTGGAAGCAAAAAGTACAGTTTTGTACCTACCATAAATGTAGATGTTCGAAGATCCACATTGCTGCAGTCCTTACACTTGGGTAGTCCACTGTCCTCGGTCGGCCCGAATATCAAAGTATAAGGCTGACGTCGGTCAAGGCGCATTTGACTGACATCAGGACGTCAGGGTACAAATGCGCATGACCGACGTCATATCCTCAGTCTTTTCTTGCCCCAGATGTCAGAAGACCCTAAAAATAAAGGTCAAAACCAAAAGACAGCAAACTAACAACCAACCACCCTTGCACTAATTACATGTACAATATAGACAATATACACAATATGTACAACCCAACCCACACAACCACCTCTAACTACAGAGGGGAAGGAGGGAGGGTAAATTGGACTGCAGCAATGTGGATCTTCGAACATCTACATTTATGGTAGGTACAAAACTGTACCATGTTCTTCATCTCACATTGCTGCAGTCCTTCCACTTGGGTAGAATCCCAAAGCAGAGGTAAGGGAGGATGGCCAAACTACAAGGAAGCAGGAGCTGCCAAAATTTCCTGCAAAACAGCAGTGGCAAAACCAGCCCTGGATTTAGAGTAAAGTGGTAGGTGATAATGCCTAGAGAAAGTATGCACTGAACTCCAAGTAGCTGCCTCCAAAATATCCTTGGTTGCCACACCTCAAAAGGCTGTCAGTGGCAGTAGCCCTAGTGGAATGAGGCCTAATCCCAGCTGGAATCTCCTTGCCATGATGGGAATAACAGAAAGCAATGCAAAACCCAATCCACTTAGAAATAGTTTGTTTTGACACAGGCTTGCCCTGAGAACTCAAAGCAAAAGAAACAAACAACTGCTGAGACTGCCTGAACCCTTTAGTTCTGTCCAAATAATACCGCAACTGCCTGTGTACATCTAAAGTGTGCAAAATCTTTTCCCCTTTATTTTGGGGATTTGCATAAAAAGTAGGCAAATGAATAGTTTGGTTTAAAGCCACACTAGAAACCACCTTAGGCATAAAGGAAGGATTAGTACGTAAAGATACCCTATCCTTATGGAAAATCAAGAAAGGCTCAACCGCCATAAGGGCCTGCAATTCAGAAACCCTTCTTGCAGAGGTAATGGCCAACAAAAAGGCAGTCTTCCATGATAAAATTTCAACTCAGAAGTAGCCTTGAGGCTCAAAAGGTTGTAGAGTGAGTTTCTCCAACACAATATTGAGATCCCATGCAGGAGTAGGAGCTCTACGTGGGGTCTTATATTCTTTGCCCCTCTAAGAAATTGCTTGAACAAAGGATGAGAAAACAATGGAGGGTCACATTCATAGTGAGCTGAAATTGCTGCAGCATGAACCTTAATAGAAGAGAAGGACAAACCTTTGTCCAGTAACTCAGTAAGATATTGAAGAGCCACACTTAAATTAGGCTCAGAAACATCAAAATCCTTTGCTGCACTCCAAAACAAAAATCTCTTCCATTTATCTGCGTACACTTTCCTTGTACTAGGCCTTCTAGCTTCCAAAATCACATTCAAAACTTGTTGTGGAAGTTGAGACCCTCTATGGTTCAAAACAGAATATGCCAGGCTGTTAGGTGAAGAGAGTGAAGTTTGACATTGAGCAAATGGCTGTCCTCCTGTGACAACAGGTGTGGAATCAAGGCAAAGGCCATGGAGGCTTCCGTACCAGACTTCTCAGTAATGGGTACCAGTGCTGTCGAGGCCAATCTGGAGCTATTAAAATCATCCTTGGCTTGTCCTGTCTGACCTTTAGAAGTACCTTTGGGAGGAGAGGCAGAGGTGGAAAGGCATACACATGAAGATTGCTCCAATTGAAAGAAAGAGCATCCACTTTCCAAGCTGTGGGATGAAACCTTTTGTGCAAAACTTTGGCAGCTGATGGTTTAGTGGAGAAGCGAACAGATCTATGTCTGGAGTTCCCCATGACACTGTCAATTTCTGAAATACATGAGGATCCAATTTCCACTCGTGGGGATCCATAATTGCCTGCTCAACACATCTGCTAAGGAGTTCTGTGCTCCTGGCAGAAACCTTGCCTGAAGATTGAGCTGTAAACTGAGAGCAGTCTCCCACAAAATCATTGCTTGCCTGCATAGAGGATAAGAATGTGTTCCCCTTGCTTGTTGATGTACCACATGACAGTTGTGTTGTCTGTTAGAATCAACACCTGCCCTGGAAAAAGTAAATCCTTGAAAGCTATTAATGCAAACTGGACTGCTAACATCTCCTTCAGGTTGATATGTAGATGTTGCAGTCTGGCAGGCCACTTGTCTTGTATCCACTTTCCATTTAGATGAGCTCCCCAAGCTTTGTCTGAGGCATCTGTCGTTAAAATCTGACTCGCCTCTGGCCGGGTCACAGAGAGTCCCTTGTTTAGGTGACATTCCTGAGCCCACCACAAAAATTCCTTTTGAATGCAAGGTATTATTTGAATGACAGTGTCCAGATCCTGGCAGTGCTGTGTCCATACATTTTTAAGATACCATTGCAGCTTCCTCATATGCAGTTTGGCATTGGGAAGCACCATAATACAAGATGCCATGAACCCTAAGGCTTGAAGGACTGTCCTTGCAGTCAGCCCGGACTGATGAGATAGTTGATGGAAGTAAAGGGAAAGATTCTTTTGTTTGTCCGGGGTTAAAAAGGCCATCTGGGATGCTGTATTCAGTCTTACACCCAGAAAGCACATGTCCTGAGAGGGTACTAGACTGGACTTTATTTCGTTCACAGAATACCCCAGGCATCTTAGCACTGCTATCACATATTCCAAATGATGAAGCTCTTCCCTTCCTTGAGCCAGAATCAGGCAGTCGTCCAAATAAGGATAGATCTGTATTCCTTTTAGCCTGAAGAAAGCTATCACTGGAGCTAGAACTTTCGTGAACACTCTGGGCGCAGTAGATAAGCCAAAGGGCAATGCAGAGAACTGATAGTGAGAAGTCCCAGCTCGAAAACGCAGATACTTCCTGCAACTTAGTCTGATAGGAACATGAAGGTAAGCCTCCTTGAGATCCAAAGTTACCATCCAATGATCTTTGCCCAGCAGAGGTAAAAGCTGTTGTAACGTCAACATTTTGAACTTGGGAATGTCCAGATAAGTGTTGAGGATAGATAAATCCAAAATTGGTCTCCACGTGTTCCCCTTCTTTGGTACTAGAAACAGGCGAGAATAAAATCCTAGGCCCACTTCTGGCATAGGGACCGGCTGTATGGCCCCTAGTTGAAGTAACAGAGAAATTTGCTTGTGAGCCTCTATTCTTTGTTGAGGAGGAACGTCTGGCATGCCTCTGAAAGGAGGCAAGGTATGGAAATAAAACCTGTAACCTCGGTGTATGATATCCAATACCCATCTGTCTTGGGTAATTAAACTCCAATTTTCTTTGAAAAGTGCCAACCTTCCTCCCACAGGTGCTGCCAGACAAGAAGGCTCTGGCAGCTGAAAAGGTAGGTCATTGGGTCTGTTTACGAAAGGACTGACTCCTGCCCTCACCAGAAGACTGTGCAGGAGAACTCCCTGTTCTAGGCCTGAAAGAGCCCTGAGCTCTGCCCCTACCACGTCTAGATCTACCCCTAGACTGGGAATCATAAGAAGGATACGTCCACCCTTTAGCAGGCCAATTTCTACTAAACTTCGGAGGCTGAACCTGCAAAAAATCTTTAACAGTCTGCATAGACTTAGCCTTGTCCTCCATTTTCTTTAAAACTGCCTCAACAGGAGAACCAAACAACACATCAGATTGTAAAGGAGCATCTAAAATCCTTGTTTTAACATGGTCAGATAAATTTTGATCCCTCAGCCAGGCGTGCCTGCGAAGAACTGACCCAGTGGCAGCCATCCTAGACGAGGCCTGTACAGCATCAAAACCACATTGCAAAGAATGTTTCCCCACCTGTTCAGAAACATGTACTAAATCTTGTAACTCTTTACAATCAATACCTTCCGCCAGAGCATCAACCTTAGACTTCAACTGTGAAAGGAGATAGTTTTGGTATTTTAACCTGTGAAACTGGCAATTCAAAGCCCTCATAGCCAGAGTGGAAGAAGTATAAACTTTCTTTCCCCATCTATCCAAGGCCCTGGCTTCTTTATCTGCAGGAACCGGATTCTTGACAACAGAAGCCTTAACACCTTTAGGCCCCTGGCTAACAGTTTCTGGGTCTGCCCTAGGACTCTTAAAAAGATACTTATGAGCTTCAGGCACCCTGTAATACCTATCCGGTTTAACAGGAGCAGGAGGCAAAGAATCAGGATTAAGAGAAGCCTCTGTAAAAACATCTTCCACTACATCCAAAACAGGAGGTATAGCCAAAGGCCTATGCTGGGGTAAAACAAAAATTCCCTAAGCCTTTTCCTGGAATCAGAGAAGTCCTGACCTTCCCACTTAAAATGCTCCCTCATGGAATGAAGAGTTTCTGAAAAGAAAAATCCTCAGGAGGAGAAGCAGAAGGAGTAGAATCATCCACATCAGAATCAGAATAAGGAGAGTACTCCTGCAAGTCTTCAGCCGAAGACTCTGAAACATCCGAAGCCTGCTCAAAACTCCTTATCTCATGCTCCACCCTAGGTCTCTTATCAGGAGGGGCAAAGAACCCTAATCAAAGAAATCAAATCTTCTGCCATTTTAAGCATATGCTTCTTGGGCACAGTTCCAGAAGAACTAGGGGTGACACCAACTGAAGCTAAACCTGGCCTGCCTCTAGGAGAAGCCTTGGAAACAGAAGGAGAGGGCCTAACCACCCTAGGCAGGGAGGGGAGTATAGTAACCTGAGAAGCCCCATCACCCTGACCTGCCTCCTGAGAGGCCACATCCTGCAATAACAAGGTCTCTCCCTGGGATCCCAAAGAAACCTCTGGTGGAACCACCGGCTCCACCGACACCTCTAAAGAACCGGCGTCCGGAACGGACGGTTCTTCTAGCCTAGGCTTAACTGCTTTGTCCTTGCGCTTCTTCGAAGAAGCGGGCATCGGAGCATCCGACGGCATTTTATAATTGCACCGCTTCCCGAAGACTAACCTGGCACAATCTAATCTCCTCTTTATAGTGCGCTTATTAAATCTAGCACAAGAGCGACACCCAACAACGTCGTGCTCAGGCCCTAAACAAGGAATACACAAAGTATGATAATCTCTATGCGGTATCTGTTTCCCACAAGAAATGCAGTTATTCACTTTTTCTGACATCCGTTTAACCACTGAGGCAAGAAAAAACCAAAATATTCCCCAACGGGGTACTTAGCCAACTTTGACTCGGTCTGAAACTCCGGAATCGAAAAATTTCAGAACGCCAACCGGCACTTGCAATAATGCTTCTGCATCGGACCATGCGGCAAAAAAGACTGAGGATATGACGTCGGTCATGCGCATTTGTACCCTGACGTCCTGATGTCAGTCAAATGCGCCTTGACCGACGTCAGCCTTATACTTTGATATTCGGGCCGACCGAGGACAGCGGACTACCCAAGTGTAAGGACTGCAGCAATGTGAGATGAAGAACATCTAAATTCTTTCTTAATAGCATTCTTTTATAGTGTGCAATCTTCTTTGCATGCCGTAAAGTAAAGTTTGCTCAGTTGTTTTCAAGTGTAATGGGGATATTATTGTAAACAGGTGCTCCTGTTTTGTTCTTTTCTTTTTCACTTTCTCTTTCTCCTTGTTCAGTTTTAAAAAATATAGGCATTGCAATGTAAAAAAGAAAAGTCTGGTTAAAAGAGTATGACAAAAGAAAAATCTTGTGTAGGGTGGTGACAGGATTGGGACCCTTGGCTTGATCTGATAATGAGAAATTGTATAAAAAAAGATAAAAGTACAGCTGTGTACCTACCATAAATGTAGATGTTAGAGTGTACTCACTGTTGCAGTCATTACACTTGGGTTATCCTGCTGGCAGGCGACCCACAGTCGGCCAGAGTTCCAAAGTTTTGGTCCGGCATCTGTTGCTGTCGCCTCTTCCCTGACGTCAGTGTGCCAGGGGTATAAAAGTTGCAACCAATGCCATTTTCTTCAGTTTTTCTTGCCCCAGATGTCAGGTGCCCCCAGGTAGAAGGCTGGAAAGATAAAATTATGCCAAAAAACATGCATATATTACCATAAACATTTCTTTCATCTACAAGCAAATACACCACATAGGTAGTATAGAGATGAGAAGTACAGAAAAGTCCCAGCAATGGAAAAAGGGGGATGGTGGGCGGGTAACATGGACTGCAACAGTGAATACACTCGAACATCTACATTTATGGTAGGTACACAACTGTACTATGCTCATCATGTTTCACTGTTGCAGTCATTACACTTGGGTAGAATCCCAAAACTGAGGTTGGGTGGCTGGGTCTAAATTGGATTTGGAGAGGCTAACAAGCCCTGCAGGACTGCAGTGGCAAAGCCTGCTCTGGATTTAGAGTAGAGAGGTAAGTGGTAGTGCTTGGTGAAAGTGTGCACTGAGCTCCAGGTTGCAGCTTCCAAAATGTCTTTGGTTAGTTCTCCTCAGAGGAAAGCTGCTGAAGTGGCTGCTGCTCTGGTAGAATGAGGCCTAATGCCCTTAGGCACTGATTTGCCATGTTGTGCATAACAGAAGCGGATGCAGTGTCCTATCCATTTCGAGATGGTCTGTTTTGTGATAGGCTTTCCTTGTGATCCTGTGATCCTGCAGCATATGCTACAAACAGTTGCTCAGTTTTTCTGAAAGCTTTTGTTTTGTCCAAGTAGAATCGTAGCTGTCTGTGTATATCCAAAGCGTGCAGAAGTTTCTCCCCTTTATTCTGGGGATTTGGATAAAAAGTAGGTAAATGAATGGTTTGGTTTAAGGCCACATTGGAGATTACTTTTGGCATGAATGTTAGGTTTGTCCCAAGAGAAACCCTGTCCTGATGAAAAATGAGGAAAGGTTCCACAGCCATTAATGCCTGTAACTCTGAGACTCTTCTTGCTGAAGTTATTGCTAAGAGCAGAGCAGTTTTCCATGACAAGAATTTTAGATCAGCTGTGTTGTCTGGTTCAAAAGGAGGCAGTGTGAGTTTTTTCTAAAACAAAATTGAGGTCCCAAGTAGGTACTGGTGCTCTCCTTGGGGGTCTTATATATATATATTTTTTGCCCCTCTGAAGTACTGTCGTAGGAGAGGATGTGAAAAAAGAGGAGGTTCCGTACTGTAATGAGCTGAAATGGCAGAGGCATGGATTTTAATAGACGAGAAAGATAAGCCTTTGTCCAGCATCTCAGTTAGGTGTTGTAAAATCTGAGGTATATTAGAGACAAGTGGTTCGAGTCCTTGTGCCTGGCTCCAAGCACAGAATCTCTTCCATTTGTCTGCATAAGATTTCCTAGTGCTAGGTCTCCTGGCTTCTAAAATGACATCCATAACCGCTTTAGAGAGAGGTGCAGTCTGAGTGGCTACATTATCTGCCATGCTGCCAGGTGTAAGGTTCTGAGTTGACTGTGCAGAATCTGATTGTTTTGTTGTGTCAGAAGATGAGGAATTTGAGGTAGAAGCCAAGCTGGGCCCCGAGATAAACTCTTTAGGATTGGGTACCAGTGCTGGCGTGGCCAGTCTGGTGCAATCAGGATCATGTTTGGCCTTTGTCTGACTTTTAGTAGCACCTTGGTGAGAAGAGGCACAGGAGGGAAGGCATAGACTGTCAGGCCTTTCCAGATGAATGACAGAGCATCCACTTTCCATGCTTGAGAGTGATAAGTTCTTGTGCAAAATTTCTGTATTTGGTAATTGTGAGGGGAAGCAGAAAGATCTATGCCTGGGCATCCCCATTTCCTCGTTATCATGCTGAACACTTGTGGATTTAGCTTCCATTCGTGAAGGTCCATGAGATTTCTGCTTAGTCTGCCAGTGTACTTTTTGTTCCTGGCAGGAATTGTGCCTGCAGATGTACTTGATAGGTCAGTGCTGTGTTCCACAATGTCATGGCTTGTCTGCATAGGGGGTAGGAATGTGTGCCCCCTTACGTGTTTATGTACCACATAACTGTGGTATTGTCCATCTTTATTAACAGTTGTCCTAGATGTAGTAGATCCTTGAAAGCTGTCAGGGCATTCTGTACAGCTAGCATCTCTTTTTGATTGATATGAAGATGCATTTGCTCCTTGGGCCACGTGCCCTGAATAATTTTCCTGCCATATGTGCCCCCCAGGCATAATCCGAAGCATCCGTTGTTATTGTCTCCCTGGCTGTGGGTAAGGTGAAAAGCTGCCCCTTGCTGTGGTGACAGGCCTGGGACCACCATCGAAACTCCTGTTGTAGGCAGGGAATTAAAGTTATGATCGTCTCCAGGCTGTGACAATGCTGAGTCCAAACACTTTTTAGGTACCATTGTAGTTTCCTCATATGCAGTTTTGCATATGGAATTAGTAGAATGCAGGATGCCATGTAGCCCAGGGCCTGCAGAATTTTTCTTGCAGGGAGCTGGGTTTTTGTTGCCATCATTTGAAAGTAATGAGTCAACTGCCTTTGCTTGTCTGGCGTGAGATAAGCCATCTGGGCGGTTGTATTTAAGCTGGCACCCAGGAATATTATCTCTTGAGAAGGCACTAGTTTTGATTTCTTTTAGTTTACTGTGTACCCTAGGCAAATTAGCAATCTTTTTACAAACGCCAGATGCTTTAGAAGAATGTCCTTGCTCTCTGCTTGAATAAGGCAGTCATCCAAGTAGGGATATATTTGAATTCCTTTTTGTCTGCAAAATGCAATTACTGGTGCTAGGCATTTTGTGAAGACCCTGGGCGCAGTAGATAAGACAAAGGACAGTGCAGAGAATTGGTAATGCATTGAGCCTGCTATGAATCTGAGGTATCTCCTGCATAAATGTCGGATTGGGACATGCAGGTATGCCTCCTTGAGGTCAAAAGTAACTAGCCAAGCTTTCTTGCCCAGCATGGGCAGAAGTTGCTGTAGTCTCCAGGCTTTGTCCTTTCTGGGTACTAAGAAAAGTATTGAGTAAAATCCTTGTCCTTGTTCTTGCTGTGGAACTTTTTGAATAGCTTCCATGTCCATAAGAGCAGCAATCTGTATTTGTGCCTCTGCCCATTGGTTTTGTGGCAGGTCTTGACATACCTTTTGGTTTTGGAAGTGTGTGGAAGTGGAACCTGTAACCCTGTGAAACAATATTTAGCACCCATTGATCCTGGGTGATCATGTGCCAATTTTGTGAGAAAAGTGCTAGCTTTCCCCCTAGGGGTGCTGTCAAAAGGTAAGTGCTTGGCATTTGCAGAGGAAAGTCATTGGGACTGTTTCCTATAAGGTTGTGATTTGTCTTCGCCTCCTTTGGGGGCTGAAGCACCCCATTGTTTAGGTCTGTAGGAGGCTTGGGGCTGAGATCTGTTTCTTGGGCGTCTGTATCTGCCTCTTTGTGGCCTGTCTGACACTGGAAAGGACCAATTTTTTGAAGGCCAGTTTCTACTAAATCTAGGTGGTTGAACCTGTAAGAAATCTTTCACTGTCTGCATGGACTTTGCTTTATCCTCCACTTTCTTTAACACCTCTTCTGCCTTAACACCAAACAAAGTATCATGTTGTAATGGAGCATCCAATAATTTTACTTTAACATGGTCAGGTAAACTTTGTTCTTTCAACCAAGCATGCCTTCGAATAACACAGCCTGTAACTGCGGCTCTACAAGAAGCTTCTAATGAATCAAAACCACATTGCAGAGTATGAATTCCCCACTTGTTCAACTGCATGCAATAAATCCTGCATTTCCTTACTGTCAGGACTTTCTGTATTTGAAACCATTTTCTGTTTTAACAATGACATGAGGTACTGCTGGTATTTAAGCATATGAAACTGACAGTTTAAAGCTCTTACAGCTAAATTAGCAGAAGTGTAAACTCCCCCCCCCATCTGTTCAGAGCTCTGGAATCCCTATCAGTGGGGACAGGATTTTTAGCAGTGGGAAGCCTAAACCCCTTTAGGACCCAGAGAATTTTTTTCTGGGTCTGCAGCTGGGTTTTTGTAAAGAAATGTATGAGAGTCAGGGACCCTGTAGTACTTGTCTGCAGCTGGGTTTTTGTAAAGAAATTTATGAGAGTCAGGGACCCTGTAGTACCCGTCTGGCTTGACTGGTGCAAGGGGTAAAGAATCAGGAGACAGACTGGATTCAGAAAAAACAACAATATCAAGCACAGGGAGGATAGCCAGGGACCTGTGCTGAGGCAATAAAAGAAAGCCTCTAAGCCTTTTCTTGGATTCGGAATAATCCTGGCTCTCCCAATGGAAATGCTCCCTCATGGTGTGTAGGGTTTCCCCAAAAGAATAATCCTCAGGCGGAGAGGCTGAAGGTATGGACTCTTCTGCATCAGAGTCCTCATAGAGAGGGAGAGAATATCCCTGATCAGAAGAGGAATCAGAAGAAATGGAAACCTGGTCAGAGGAATCATAATCAGTGCCTTGCCTAGGCCTTTTGTTAGGAGGAGGATGTGTACCCCTGATTAAAGTAATTAGGTCTTCGGCCATTTTAAGCATCTGTTTCTTTGGCATGGATAACTGTTCTGGAGAATGCTGTACTTGTTTCCTTGTCTTTAATGGTGTTTTTTGGCTTTGCCTTTGCTGCTGTAGTGGGCTTAACTGTAAGCTGTGAAGGTCTGAAACCACCCTCAGAAGCCGATGCCTGCTCAGTGGCTCCGGACCCATCTGAGGGTATAGTTTCCGTAGGCCCAATACCTTGAGTTTCCACAGGCCACGGTGTCTCCACATGGCTGTCTGTTACGGCCTGTGGCTCTTGAGGCAGCGGGTGTCAGGGGCTGCGAAAGCCCCTCACGGAGAACCAGCGACTGGCCTAGAAGAGGCTTTGTCGTCGGTTTTGGACCTCGGATGCCTGTCCTTTTCTTTGTCTTTGTGTTTTTTTTATAAATTCCAGTCGTCGGCTGTTCCGACGGTATTATGTAATTAAACCTTCGGCCAAAGTAATGTAAAGCAAAATCAAACCGACGTTTAATAGTGAATTTATTGAATCTAGCACAAAACCAACAACTAGTAACGTCGTGGTCAGGGCCTAGGCAAGGAATACAGTAAGAGTTAAAGTCTTTATGAGGTATTTGCTTCCCACAAGAAATACAATTATTAACTTTTACTGACATCGGTCTGGAGCAAGAAAAAGTTTCCTCAACGGGGTACTTAGCTTTACTGAAGACTTCGGTTCTGAAACTCAATTTTGAAAATCTCAGGAGTCGGCCAACCGGCACTTGTGAACTGCTTTTGCTTCGGGCACCGTGCGGCAAGAAAGACTGAAGAAAATGGCGTCGGTTGCAACTTTTATACCCCTGGCGCACTGACGTCAGGGAAGAGGCGACAGCAACCGACGCCGGACCAAGACTTTGAAACTCGGGTCGCCTGCCAGCAGAATAACCCAAGTCTAATGACTGCAACAGTGAAACACGATGAACATCTGGCTAGGAGATAATGTTCACTGAAATCATTCAGGTGTTTTCCCAGCTGGGAGAACTATAAATACAACACAAAACCACACAGCACTTAACAGAAGCACAGGCTGCACCATATGTTTTAACCTAAAAGAAAGGTTATCCATGTTAACAAGTTTGGGAGGGTGGCCTAATGGTTAAGGTGTTTGCCTTGCAAACACAAGGTGCAGGGTTCGAGTCTCACAAGGGATAATTGGCTAGGCTTAAAATGGCTCACAAAGGGCAGTTAGCCTAGTACCAATCTATGAACCTACAAGTCTGAGTGAGGTTGTCAGCTTGGGACATTTGTTCCTATTAGGAGGGCAAAATTTCAATAATTGAAAATGTACACGGTTGTGTGTGTTAGTATTAAGTTAACAGGTTTTAGGGGGTATTGAGGTCGTTTTTTTTTTTTTGTTCTAGGGCTTTCAATAAAAAAAGTTTTGTAACACGTGACATTTGCTCAAATGGATAGGACAAGAAATTGTATAAAAGTTCAACCTGCCAAACAGTGTATGCATGTAACACAAAAGCTGGAACTAGATTAACAAAAAAGATGTACAAAAAAAGGCGGGAATAAAACTTAATACAATAATGCTATCTGTAATGTCTTTAAATAGCAACGGTCTCACAGACAAATACAAAGAAACTAGTGATGAATTATACTAAAAATTGTAGAGTGAAAATAGCTATGCTACAGGAGAAATGCTTGGAAAGAACTGAACATGTGAATTTGATAAAGAAAGGTTTCCAGAATGGTTATTCAGTGGAACACCTGGGACAAAGGAAAAGAGCAGTACTTGCATTAGCTGCAAGACAAACTCCAATACTGATCGAACAGAATAAAAAAAAAAAATGGTAAGATTTGTAGTACTAAGGGACTACTGGCAAGGAAGGAGAATTACACCGGCATGTATTTATATTCCACCTAAAACTGCTATAATGGAACTCAAGAAAATTCTGGGAGAAATAACTAGCTTTCACCAAGGAATATTACTTATAGGTGGGGACTGGAATTTGATTTGCAGCAGTAAAAAGACATTTGTTTACCGGGAAAGTCCGACTTGGAATGAAGCCAATTTTCAGTGCAGGCCCGGGGAGAAACACTCCAGACATATGTCTTTGTAACGTGGGAGGAAACCAAAGTACCTGGAGAAAACCCATACGAATGCAGGGAGGGCATACAGACTCTGCAGAGAAGGCGCTCCAGCCGAGAATCAAACCAGAGAACCTCCTGCTGTGAAGCAACAATGTTACCACTGCACCGTGGATGTGTCTGGGAGGCCCAGAATGGAAAAAAGTCTAACAAAGGAGAACAGACTTTTGAAGACATTTATAAATATATTTGGCATGCAATATGTGAATTCAGTACTAGGACTTTGGAGTGAATTTACATATTATTCCCCAAGATAAAAAACTGGGCTAGGCTATACACAATTTACGTTTCACAGGAACATGTACATATAATTGAAGGTCTTGATACGTACCCAATAACTGTTTCGGATCATGCATCAATAATAACCAAAATAAAAACAAGACACATTGGTGCTTTCCCACCTATCTGTGAAGAGAGAGGAATTTAAGAAAGGAGTAATGGAAATTACTCAAGAGCTATTAGAGAAGACAGAAATGTACTCAGAAAAAATAGCTAGGGAGTGGGATAAAAATTAAAGTGGAGTTTAAAAACAGGGTGTAAATAAAAGAAAAGGCAATATGGTGGTGAACTAACAAGAATTATCTAAAGGGACTGTGAAATGTTAACGTTCTGCAGAATAGGGGAGAATCTCACAAAAGAAAAAACAGGAGCAACTGCAGAATGCTAAACAGAAAATAAGGGATTACCTCGAGAATATGCACAAGTTTATATAAATGGCTGTTAAGCAAATGTTTTTGATAATAAATTTGAAGAAAAACTTTTAGCACAACGACTCAGACAACAGAAACTAGAAATGGCCATAGTCAAGCTTAGGGAGCCTACAACAAGGAAGGTAACAAGAGATCCTGCAAAGGTATTAGAAATATTTCGGAAATTCTATGAAAAGTATCTATAAAGCAGAGAAATGAGGAAATCAAGAAAAGATAGAAACGGAAATCTTTATGGAAGAATTAAATATGCCAAAGTTAGAGGAAGATGACACCATTTTCTAACAGTTAGGATAAGAAGACATGAGAAAAATGGTGATGTATAACCAACCACATTCCTGTCCAAGTTTCGAAGCCAGGAGGGAAAAAACTGAAAGATCTGGAAGGTTTATTTTAAGAGAAAAAGTACCAACATCCTGGAAGAAAGGGGTGGTAGCTGTCATAGGTGAAGAGGTAAAGATCCATCAGATCCAGCTTTATACAGGTCCATTTCAATACTAAACCATAATTATAAAATGTTTATGTCTAGAATGGCTACAAAAATAGCAAAAGGGATGCCATAATTGATGGATATGGATCAGTGTGGTTTTGTGGAGGGCAGGCAAACATTGGACGACATTAACAGAACAAAGATGATCCAGAGGAAACCAGAATGTAAGAAATTACCACTGTTGTTGGAGAGTCATAGTGCAGAAAAAGTAATTGACAGGAGTAAGCTGGGACTTTATAAGCATGGCACTGGAAGCATTTGCATTCCCTGATAAAATTATAAGGTTTTATTTATTTATTTTATTTTACATTTGTTGACCGGGCTAGTCCAACTGGATGTATGTCCATTTTCAGTGGAGGCCCAGGGAGGAAAGCTCCACAAGTTTCACAAAAAAACCCCAAGAAAACAAAGACAATGATATTTACAAAGACATTGGAACTACTAATTAGAAAGTCACACAAAAAAATGTCAAAAAATGAAATATAGTGAATATTCACTGGAAGCAGTATATGAACACACTCATACTGTAAAATTACACATGAGGTCCAAAGAGTAGACTGGTTATAGTTGATAAAGACAAACAATATATACATAGGTGCATGCCCTAAATAAGACAATGTGATAAGCACGGAATTATGGGAAGGGTTAATTGTTTAAAGTGGGTTAGCGCAGGGGCATAGCCAGTGTGATTTAAGGTAGGGTTTAAGTTTACTTTTAAATAGGTTAGCTGAGGATAGTGCGGTTAGGTGATTGGGGAGACTGTTCCATGTTTTACCCACTGTATTCGAAAACAGAGTGTCCCCTGCTGAGTTATTAGATTTAGATATTTGTACTAGTAGTTTGTCAGATGTGCGCAGGGTTTTGAGATTATTATAGGGGGGTGACTAGGGAAGAGAGTATAGGTGTATTTTCTGGTTGATACAGGATCTTGTGGGCTACTATTACTTGATTGAATAGTATTAGATTTGGCAATTCTAGCCATCCTAGTTGATTCAGATTGATACAATGATGGATTCTATAGGAGGACCCTGCAGCAAAACTGGCAATATTGTTGTAAGAGGTAGACAGTTTGTTCAGAGCACTTTTACATAATTTGGTATACATAGGAGAGGCATAAAGCAGAGGCGAGATAAGGTGGGTGCGGGCAATGGCGATTCCGGCTAGTGGAGTTAGAAAGGGTTTGATCCTGTAGAAGGAACCTAATTTCTTATCAACTGTTTTTATAGTGTTATTGATGCGAGGCTCATAAGAGAGGTTATTATCAATTAGAACTCTGAGTTGTTTAGTGGTAGGATCAGGAGATATAATAGTTCCATTACTAGAGGTTACAGTAAAGTTAAGTGGGGAGGTTCTACGGGTGGGGGTGAAAAATAGCATTTTTGTTTTTTTAGGGTTTAAGATAAGACATCTATGCAGGAGCCAATTTTCAACTGTGCTAAAGGTCTGTTGGGTTAGAAACTGATGTTTTGATGGGGAAGTGGCAGAGCATACAAGTGTGGAGTCATCTGCATATTGGATGCAGGTGGCTTGTGGGATTACAGAATGGAGGTCATTTGTAAAGATGGAGAAAAGTAAAGGTCCCAATATGGATCCTTGTGGGACCCCTAGGGTAACTGGAAGGTGGGAAGATAAGGAGTATGCCCACAGTACAGCCTGTTTTCTATTATTTAAGTAAGATTGAAACCACTGAATAGCAAGATCATCCAATGACAGGTTTTTGAGTGCGTTTATGAGGAGGTGGTGGTTGACCATGTCGAAGGCTTTAGACAGATCTATAAAGAGGCCTGAGGACAGTGTGTCATTATTTCGATTTCTATTAATATGGTCAGAAAAGGATAAGAGAGCAGAGGTGGTGCAATGAAATGGTCTAAAACAGTGTTGACAGTTGGCTAGTAGATTTTTTTTCAAGTAGGTGGGTTAAAAGTTGCATGTGAATACATTTCTCCATTACCTTTGCCACAAGGAATAATGTGGCTATGGGCTTGTAGTTGGAAAAGTCCTTGGAAGTACCACCTTTTTGCAGGGGGATAATGTGGGAGACTTTCCAGATGGATGGGATGGAGCTTTCAGAAATACTTCTATTAATGAGGATGGATATGGGGTAAGCTATGACTTTAGCATGTATTCTGCAGGTAGTTGATCTACAGACAGTGTGATGGGTTTAAGTTTCTGGATATGTTTACAGACACGGGATGTGGGAACTGGTTGAAAATGAAATAGAAGGAAGTTATTGGTGGTGGCAGTGGTGGAGCATGTGCTGTTAGGATATAGTTGGTTGGCCAGGGATTGAAAGGTTTCTATAAAAAAAGTGTTAAATGAGTTGGCTATTTGGGTAGGATTATTGTGATTAGAGCCAGAGGGAGTAGGAGTGCATGAGTGTCCTGGGTGCAGGAGGTTATTTATGCCTCGCCAGAATTTTTGTGGATTATTTTGGTGGGTTTGTTGAAGATGGCAGTAGCAGTTCCTTTTATCAGACACTATGGCTTTTTTTGTTTCATTTCTTAGCTGCCTGAACTGTAGGTGATCTGAAGGGCTTTTTGTTGCCCGCCAGTTGGCCCATAGTTTATTTCTTTGGATGATTTTTTGTTTGGTAGTTTTGGTGAGCCATGGGGCTGGTTTAGTTCTAGTTCTAATTTTACGTATAGGGGCAAGGCAATCTAGAATGGCTGAGAATTTCGTATTAAAGTATTTGACTGCATCATCTAAAGGGAGATGTTTCAGAGGTGTCCAAGTCACAGGCTGAAAGTTCAGTTTGGAAGCTATCCAGGTTAAAGTTTTTGTTGGTCCTTACAGTCCTATAGTTGGCTGAGTTTGGAGATTCAGTCTTATATCTGATTAAGTAGGTGAGTGAGTGGTCACATATCTTCTGGGAGGGTGCCTGTTTTAGAAGTTTGCTGGTGAGTATTAGTGAGAATCCAGTCTAGGGTGCTTTTTTTGTTGTTAAGCTTACTGGTTCGGGTAGGGGACGTTATGGTTTGTGTAAAGCCATATGGGTTAATAAGTAGAAGGCTGCTCAGATGTGCAGGAAATCCAGTTTATATTAAAAAGTCACCAAGTATTATGGGTTCTTGTGGTAATTGGTTGATAGCCAGCTAAGGATAGCTTCTAAAGTGTTAGTATTATTGCCTGGGGGAAGGTAGATACAGATTATATATATGGATTTATATTTGTTGAGCTGAAATTTAGATAAAAGAATCTCTGCATTACTGGAAAGAGGCAGTTTGGGGTCTAGTGACGTAACTTGTGGTCCATTTTTATAAAGTATAGCTACACCTCCACCCTTCTTAGCATTACGGTCAGGTCTCAGGATAGGATAGCCATGGGGAAATAACTACAGTATCTTTTAAGGGTTGGGAGGGTGGCCTAATGGTTAAGGTGTTTGTCTTACAAACACGAGGTGCAGGGTTAGAGTCTGACAAGGGATAATTGGCTAGGCTTAAAATGGCTCTCAAGAGCAGTCAGCCTAGTACTAATCTATGAGCCAGCAGTCAGCCTAGTACTAATCTATGAGCCAAGTTTCAGTAAGGCAGAGGATATGAAAAGAATGTACATCTATAAGGGCATGCAGGACAGCAACCTTATTATTGATGCGTCAAATATTTAGATGTGCTACCAGAAGGGAGTTGGGGGGGCCTGGTAAGTAGTTGTGTGTTAGTAGAAGTTGTTGTATCAGGCTTTGTAGCTGTACTTGAGGTAGGACCAGGGTTTGGGTGTATGCTACCATCTAAGAGGACGTGGATCTGAACTCTTAGGGTGAGTTGTAAAAGTTTAGAAATTAGGTTTTGGGATTTTCCAGCTTTTGAGCTATAGTAAGAAATGTGAGCGAGTCTATGAAACTTGGCTAACAAATACTTTGCTGGGCAGAAAGAGCTGTTGAGACTAAGAGGAAGGTTAAGTGTAGGTATAGAGGTTTGCCTAATGGGGTAGTGAAATCCTAGATATGTATGGTGTTTACAGTGAGTAAATAGACAGGGTTTAGTTAGGATAGTTAGCAGTGATAGTAAAAATAAGGGATTGCAGCATGTATGGTACATTAGTGGAGGCATTGTAGGAACAATATGAACGAGGTAGATATGCAGGGATATTTGCAGATAAGATAGAAGGATGAGGATTGGTGGGAGGTGAGTACTAGTACTTTAAGGGGAGGAGTTTGTTTGGTGATAGTGTAGTGGGTGTGGCAAGTGGTGTATATGCTTAGGACCACTGGGGGTGGGTGGAATTTGGGGGCAGGGTAGGGGAACGGAGTGAGCCCGCAGGGCAAACAGAGTGGGAAGAACAAAAGAAGAAGAGAACCCTAGGAGAACAATCAGAGAAGCTGATTGTTAAAGTAAGTATAGGTGGCGAGAGATACGTAACAAGTGGTTAAGCAGTGAAGATTGTAAAAGGTAGGAGGGTAGAGAGGGACTATATACTGAAACAAGGCATGGGAATCGGGATGCCTATAAGGTGAGTTTGGAGACAACAGGTAAGGTCTAGAGAAATATTGCCACCTAGTGGACAGAGGTGAAATAGCAATAGTAGCATCTATTGGGAGAGAGAAAGGAAGGTAGCAGAAGTCAGAGTTTGAGTATGGTAGGATAAGAGTTAAAAATAAGAAGTTATGTACTCACCATAACGTTCCATCTGAGTAGGTAAACTTCATTTGTCTGCAACCTATGGGATTCGGATCAGAGCCGGCAACTTTACAAAGCTTAGATCCGAGCTCCTAGCTCCTCCCCTTACCCATAATCCCCTGCCAACCCTGACTGACCTCAGATCAAGTTTGCCCGCAACCACTAGTAGGTAACTAACTACCTTCTCGGAAAGGTACATCACTAAATGTCATAAAACACCTCTAAAGATCAGGGGGACGGAGGGGGGGGAACGGTTGCAGACAAATGAAGTTTACCTACTCAGATGGAACGTTATGGTGAGTACATAACTTCTTAATCTGAAGTAGTTAACTTCATTTGGTCTGCAACCTATGGGACAGAGTCCCCAGCTACCTAAACCTTGGGCGGCCTTCATGGAAAGATATTCCGGAGCACTGTGGAGCCAAAGGAAGTTCTCCCTCTGGAGATAATGTCCAGCTTATAATGACTGATGAAGGTATGAGATGAGACCCAAGTGGCTGCTGAACTGATATCATCCAAGGAAACTCTGGATTTAAAGGCGGCAGATGTAGCTATAGACCGAGTTGAGTGGGCATGAACTCCCTGAGGTGTAGGCCTGCCGGAATTCTGATAAGACGTGATGATACACTGAAATCCATTTCGAAAAGGTAACTTTCAAAACTGGTTTACCTAAATTAAATTTGGCAAAGGAGACGAACAACTGGTTGGATTGTCTATAACCAGATGTTCTATGAATGTAAAACCTAAGCTGTCTATGCACATCCAAAGAATACAATTTGTACTCCCCCTTGTTCTGGTAGTTAGGAAAGAAGACTGGCAAATTGATAGATTGGTTAATATTCGTCTCAGAAACTACCTTCGGAAGGAAGAAGGGATTGGTCCCGAGGTAAACCCTATCCTTGTGAAAAGCTAAGTATGAGGGTTTGACAGAAACAGCGTGCAATTCAGATACCCTCCTAGCTGAAGTAATAGCCACTAGGAAGGCTGTTTTCCACGACAAGTATTTGAGGTCTACAGACGCTGCCGGTTCGAAGGGCGGAGCCATCAAGGCTTGTAATACCAAGGTCAAATCCCATGGGGGTATTGCTTCCTTTATTGGAGGTCTAAGTAGAAAGGTACCCTTTAGGAATGTCTTGCACAATTTTGTAGTAATCAAAGGACCCATTTCACTACCTACGTGATAATGAGAGATAGCTGCTAATTGCACCTTCACCGTAGAACAGCTAGCTCCCGCATTAAAAAGTCCTTAAAGAAAATCCAGCACCGCAGGCAACGGGGCTGTAAAGGGATCCAAATTATGGCGTTCTGCCCAGATAGAGAAACGCTTCCATTTACTACCATAGACCTTCCTAGTAGAGGGCTTGTGCGCTGCTACTAGAATAGCTTTAACTGGGGAGGAGATACCGGGAGTCCTAGCTACGAGTGGAACTGGAGCAGCCAAGCCGCAAGCTTGAGGCTGACCAGGTCGGGGACTGGGAGCCCCAGGGGGTGGGAAATCAGATCCGGGAGGGGATCTAGAATCCAGGGCGGATTCACGCGGTGAGACCAGAGGTAAGGAAACCAAGCTTGGCGAGGCCAGAATGGGGCAATGAGGATCATCCTGCTCCCCAACCGACTGGCTTTCTGGAGGAGTTTCAGCATCAAGGGAAGAGGAGGATAGGCATAGAGAAGACCGGGTGGCCAAGCATGCACCAAAGCGTCCTTCGGGGCTTCCCTGGCAGGGGGAATGAGAGCGAAGTAATTGTTGCATTTTGTGTTTGAGGGAGATGCGAAGAGATCGCAACAGGGCTGCCCCCAGATGGCAAAAATTCGACTCACTACTTGGGGATTGAGGGACCACTCGTAAGGTGAAAGGATGGTGGGACTCAGTCTGTCCGCCAGGATGTTGGTCCGTCCCGGAATGTGCGTTGCAATGAGAAAGCGGTTGGTGGAGATCGCCCATTCCCACACTCTCATGGCTTCTCAACAGAGTGGGTAAGACCTGGTTCCCCCTGGTTTGTTGATATACCATACCACAGACATACTGTCTGACTGGATCGCAATTGTTCCTGTTGACAGAAGGCTCTGAAGTGCTTGCAACGACAACAGCACTGCCCTCATCTCTAGAACATTTATATGCAATAAGGTCTCTGAATCGTTCCACGTGCCTTGGACCGTCCTGCCCGAACAATGCCCCCCCAACACGAGAGGCGTCCGTGGTCACCGTGGCGAGAGGGGGGGCCGTGACAAAGGGGCGTCCCGCCTGGAGGTCCGGCGATTGAAGCCACCAAACAACAGCCCTCTTGCAGGCCCTGCTGAGGGGAATGGGGTGATTCAAGGGGTACTGATGAAGGGACCATTGAACTTGTAGAGTCCACTGTAAAATCCTCATGTTCAGACGTGCCATGAGAAGAAGGTTGATTGTGGCTGCCATGGAGCCTAGGGCCCTCAGAACCAATCCCGCCAGGGGTTTCAAAGATTGAAAAATGGCCCGCACATGTGCCCTCAGTGTGTGCACCCGGGAGTCAGGAAGACTAGTTGCCTGTTGGTGTCCAGTCTGGCCCTGATGAAATCTATCACCTGAGTGTTTTGATGGGGAAGTGGCAGAGCATACAGGTGTGGAGTCATCTGCGTACTGGATGCAGGTGGCTTGTGGGATTACAGAATGGAGGTCATTTGTAAAGATGGAGAAAAGTAAAGGTCCCAATATGGATCCTTGTGGGACCCCTAGGGTAACTGGAAGGTGGGAAGATAAGGAGTTTGCCCACAGTACAGCCTGTTTTCTATTATTTAAGTAAGATTGAAACCACTGAATAGCAAGATCATCCAATGACAGGTTTTTGAGTGTGTTTATGAGGAGGTGGTGGTTGACCATGTCGAAGGCTTTAGACAGATCTATAAAGAGGCCTGAGGACAGTGTGTCATTATTTCGATTTCTATTAATATGGTCAGAAAAGGATAAGAGAGCAGAGGTGGCGCAATGAAATGGTCTAAAGCAGTGTTGACAGTTGGCTAGTAGATTTTTTTCAAGTAGGTGGGTTAAAAGTTGCATGTGAATACATTTCTCCATTACCTTTGCCACAGGGAATAATGTGGCTATGGGCTTGTAGTTGGAAAAGTCCTTGGAAATACCACCTTTTTGCAGGGGGATAATGTGGGAGACTTTCCAGATGGATGGGATGGAGCTTTCAGAAATACTTCTATTAATGAGGATGGATATGACATTAGCATGTATTCTGCAGGTAGTTGATCTACAGACAGTGTGATGGGTTTAAGTTTCTGGATATGTTTACAGACACGGGATGTGGGAACTGGTTGAAAATGAAATAAAAGGAGTCGGGGTGAGAGAGGACTTGTCTGAGTTTATAGTGATACCTAGTTGTGGAGCAAGGTTGAGGAAGTAGTCCCTGGCTAAGCATAGTAGATGCCTTGTCGGGGCGGTGAGGAGCCAGTCGTCCAGGTACGGGAAGACCTGCATTCCCTGGAGTCTCAGGTGGGCCGCTATCACTGCTAGTACCTTGGTGAACACCCTGGGGGCTGAGGTGAGACCAAAGGGAAGGACCCTGAATTGATAATGACTGTCTCCCAGCCGGAAGCGGAGAAACTTCCTGGACCATTCGTCCATCAAAATGTGGTAGTACGCATTCTTGAGGTCTATCGAGCACATCCAGTCATTCTCCCGCAAGAGGGGGAGAATAGATTGAAGAGTGACCTTCCGGAACTTTTCTTTGGTTACTGATAGATTCAGTAGGGAAAGATAGAGGATGGGCCTTGGGTCCCCCGTCTTTTTTGGCACCAAAAAGAATCTGTAGTAGTAACCTGATCCGGACTGGCCTGGCGGGACGCGCTGGATAGTTCCTTTTTCTAAAAGGTGCCGAATTTCCGCAGCTGCTGCCTCCCTCTGATTGGGTGGACATTGGGGAGGTGTTCGGGGGTATAGGGAATGTAGGAAAGGGGAATTCTGTATCCTCTGGGTATGATACGAAGCACCCAGTGGTCTGTTGTAATGGACTCCCAAGCTGCCAGGTGCCTCGAGAAACGCCCCCCGACTGCATCCAGAGTATAGCAGTCGGGCAACCCCTCAGGGTTGCTACGTGGGCCGATCAGAGAAGGTTTCTCTGGACCCAAAGTTCTTCGGGCCCCCTTTGCCTCTAGGACGGCGTCCACCCTGTCCTCCTCTGCTGCGGAAGGACTGGGAGTCCTGAGCGGACTGGGACTGTTGCGACTTTCGGGACCACATCCTCTGTCCCTTTTGGTTCTTGGAGAAGGACCTCTGGGGAGCAGAGAAGTGGACTCTGACGGCAGACGTCTTCCCGTCCTTTTCGCTCTGGACCAAAGTCTCACGAACTGTCTTGCTAAATAGGGCAGAACCATCGAAGGGGGCATTCGTAAAGGACACCTTGAAGGGTTCCGCAAAATCACAATGTCGGAGCCAGGCCTGGTGCCTCATAACTAGGCCTGCTCCGCTGGCTCTAGCGGCTCCCTCTGTAGCGTGGGATAAAAGCCGCATAGAGGTGTTGGATATAGACCTAAGAATGGCCATGCGAGTGGAGTACAACTGTTTGTCCTCCACCGACATGGACTCTGGGGGCGATGCAGCGTACTCTTTGATAAGGTCCTGCTGCAGCCGTATCACATGTGCCATGTAGTTCAGGGACCTTACAGCGAATGTCGCTGAACTAAAGACCCACTTCCCAAGATGGTCCCTCAAGCGAGACTCCTTGCTCGGGGGATGGACCGAGGGACTCTCTTGGACCAACTCCCTCTTGGTGGCTGCCGCCAACAACATGGCATCTACAGGGGGTCCCTTGCTCCATTGGGACTTCTCGGTCGGGGGGCTTAGGATTCTGTCTGGGCATTTGGGGACTGGCTCCACAGTGTCCGGCTCCTTCCACGCCCTAGTGGTAATAAGGTCCACTAAGGGTCGGCCGGAGGGGACACCCAAGAGGTAGATGGGCCTGCTTCAAATGCCTCCAAGAACACTGATTCGTCCGAGGAAGCCTTGGGGGCAGACCACCCCTCCTTAACCTAAGCATTTCCATGATGTCTCCGAAGGAGACATCCTCGGGGGTTGACCTTGGGGAGCCTTCCCCCTCCTCCAAATCAGTGTCTTCTGTCAATGACTCGGGGGAGTCCATGTGCCTCATCTTGCACGTCCGCTTGCGAGGAACATCCTCGGGGGGGGGGGGCCGTCAGAGGACGTCTCGCCAGCCAAGTCTTGTTCCAGGGGAACGACCCAAGATGTCAAAGCAGGCTGTCCCTGTGGCCGGGCGACGGAAGCCTGACCCAACCGAGAGGGAGTCCGGGATGGAACCGGAGCAGGGAGTGGGGGTCTGGATGCACTCAACAGAGCCCTCTCCAGCACATCGAAAGCCGAGGGAGAGCCACTCTCACTGGGATCCAAGAGCTGACACTCGCTCGGATCCGATGGATGGATCGTAGCCGGAGCAGAGACCATCGGATCCGGAGGATAAGTGTGCTCCAACCTGGACGGAGCCGAAGGCACACTGTACCCCTCTGATCCGAAGCTCAGACCACGGCTCCGAGAGCTCGGATCCGACAAGGAAGGACCCGACAGACTCGAAGGAAGAGACTGAGCCGAAGTACCAGATACTTTCAGCGCCGACCCACCCCCGGCTCCAACGCTGCCCGGCTCCGAGCTCTCCGAACCCAGAAAGCGGGTCGGAGAAGGAGCTATCGGGTCAAAGAAGGGTGTTGAACTCCCCCCCTAGAGGGGAGGGAGGCAGGAGCACTCCCATCTGCAGTTGGGCCTGGATGAACCTTTGTATCATCCGGTCCAAGTCTGCGTCCGAAAGGCTACGAGTTGATCTTGACGAGGCCACCGAGGCCGGCCAGGAGTGCTGCCTCGATGACCTCGACGGAGATCGGGTCTCCTCTTCCTCGGGTCCCGGAGAGAAGGATGGAGACCGGAGCCGAGAAGGAGGAGACCTAGAAGCTCTGGAGAGAGAAACCTGCTTAGCCGGGGGGGGGGGGGCCGAAGCAGAGGCCTCGGCCCGCCGCTTATGGTGCTTCTCCCTCCTTTTTTCTTTCCTGGCCTCCCTGTCCTCTGGCGCCGTAGCGGGAGATTGAGTCCCGTCCGGGGGAAGAGAGGCAGGAGTGGCCGCCACCGAAGCCTGGGAGGAAGCCACGGAAGCACCAGAGGCTGAAGCCGAATCCGGGGGCAAGAGTCCCGCTAGGATCAGCTTCGACCTCGGTCCTTCAGTGCCCTGGGGTTGAACGCCACGCAGAAAGAACACCCAGAGGAGAGGTGTTAAACCCCAAGGCACCAGACACACCGAGTGTGGCCATCCGCTGGGGAGAGCTTATGGCCACACTCGGTGCACTTAGAAAATATTGGCTTTGGGGCCTCAGACATGTTAACTAAAGGGTAAAACTCACTCAGTAGGCCCCAAACACACCAAGACACACACACACAGACACACAAGACTACGAACCAGCGAGGGGTGGGGAGGAAGAAAAATTTGACAGAAATTTAACTAAAACAAGAGAGTTATTATAAAAAGGGAACCTAACCACACTAAACACTCACACAAATTAAAGGGAGATAATAGTGAAAAACGGACTTATCTGACCAAAAACCAGGAGCTCGCAATCTAGCTGCTGTCCAGAAGCGTGGCAAACTAGATCGGAGGCCAGTCAGGGTTGGCAGCGGGTTATGGGTAAGGGGAGGAGCTAGGAGCTCGGATCTAAGCTTTGTAAAGTTGACGGCTCGGATCCGAATCCCATAGGTTGCAGACCAAATGAAGTTAACTACTTCAGATCAGAGGTTGAGAGAGAGAGAGGAAGGGAGACTAGGTCTAGGAACAGATAAGAGTTTGGTTGCTGGCTGTCCTGGCTAGTGAGAGTAAATGTACAGCTTACAGTAGTACACACTATTATGTCTACAGACAGTGGTTTTTAAATTACATACTTTCTCTCGTTTAATGTATTCCCTTGAGGGGACTTAAAGAACAGAACCCATCCTTCCCTGTTATATAGTTTGGTAAGACCGCAGTATAATGTAGAAAATGATGCTATTCAGCAGGCAGGGCAGGTCCTCTATTACTGAACAATCAGGTTGGGCAGCTGGTAATATAAGGGGAAAGAGAAACAGTAGTAAAATACACAGAGAAAAACAGATATATTACACACACTTATTAGGTATTAATAGCAAGCAGGCTAAAGAATATACAAGCATACCATCACAATCTTGTCAGAGAGATATGTTTTGACTCTAAAAACAATGTAAGCCAGCTGTGAAGTACAAAATCCTATTTACTAAATGCTAGATTCTTATCAATTTAAACCAACTGTTAATAGCAAAAGTCAAGGCACAATGTCTACATGGGTAGGAAGATATACTGATACATATGGTAAATTCCTATGGCCCCTATAGCTGTGTAAAACATGGTAGCACAGTTTTCTTTAAACAGTAATTACTATGGAGGGCAATGTTTACAGTTAGTACGCAATCATAGTCAGTAGAGACGCTATGCTATACAAAGGTGCAAGTTGAGTCGTATATTCAGTTTAGCAGTTACAGTACTAGCAAATAAATGTGAGTAAGGTACATTTGGGGCAAGTAGGATCCATACAGAAAGTAGTCCAGGAACCATATGACTCGTATGAACTTTTATTCCACCCTTTTAAATGGTAGTAACCAAATAATTCAGTTAAGCTTGTACTCAACCAAAACCGAAAGTGGATTGAAATAAGCTAAAAACAAAACTCCTCATGTTGTAATAATAATAAGCTAGAAACACTCTATCTGCCGTTTTTGGAAATCGGAAACCAAGTACAGTAAAGGTTGATTAGGAGAATATATGAGGGATTTGAGCAAAAAATTTAAGTGGGTGGAATCCTCTCTGATACTTTCTGCTTGAGCAAAGGAACCAGGCAGGGGTGTCCTCTTTCCCCCTTGTTATTCACATTACATTTAAAACCAATAGCAAAGAAAATAAGGGGACACTGAAATTCAAGTATATAACTGGTATGGTAGTCAAGAACAGCTGGCTCTATTTGCAGATATTATTTTATACTTGACAAAACCAGAAAAGGACATTAGTGTTGTGGTACATTTTGAGACGTTTCAACATTTTTGGGATACAAAATTAATGAAGCTAAAACAACGGCAATGGAGGTAAATTATGTACCCATATACGAGTTAGTTCAGAAAAATTGATATTTATGAGAACATGATAAAATGAAGTATTTAGGAGTATGGATTAAAAAGTATTCCAGTGTGGCAGCTAGGGATATGTGGGAAGAGACTAAACAAATGATAATACAAAAACTGAGAAAATGGAAGCTCTGTTACATGGATAAGGATAGCAAGATACAAGCAGTTAAAATGTTTTTAGTCCCTTCAGTCTTACACAGGTCAGGCATTTTTTTTTTTTATCAACCACAAGAGAAGTCATGGATAGCAATTAATAAAGAGCTAAAGTATTTTATCTGGGAGGAGAAGACAGCAAGAGTTAAGTAGGATAAGCAGACTCTTCCAATAGAACAAAGTAGATTGGGGTTAGCCAATTTGAAGGGGTATTTCAGAGCAACAAAGTTAAGGATCCTACATAAAGCACAAGCAGAAAAAAAAGAAGTTATGTCTTACCATAACATTCCATCTGTGTTTTAGATCTTTATTCATTCATTACTGTTAGGACTTCGGTTCCGTCCTCGGAACCGACACGGCCATTACCAAGCTCACACCAGCCAAAAACTCTCAGTTAAGACCTACCCACAATGCCCTTCTCATAGTCTTTTCAGATCGAATTTGCCTGCCATAGTAGTTATAGTGGAAAAATGTATGCCCACAGCAGACAAGGTCTTTCCGTCCTTCTCACTACGTGACAGTGTCTCTCTTACTTTGGGACCAAAAAGGGAAGATGGTTCAACAGGCGCGTTGACAAAGGAAGATTTAAAGGGGTCTGCGAAGTCACACAAACGCATCCAAGCATGCCGTCTCATGACAATGCCTGATGCAGTTACTCGAGCTACCCCCTCGGTAGTGTGAGAGATCAAGCACATTGAGGAGTTTGAGATGGATTCCAGGGTAGCTAGCTGAGAGGCAACAGTATCACGCACCTCCTCAGGCAGTACCCCCATCAAAGATGCAGACATTTCTGAGATTAGGTCTCTTTGGAGGCGAGTAAAGTGTGCCAGGTAATTAAACGAACAAATGACAAAGGTCGCTGAAGCATATGCCCGCTTCCCCAGTCTGTCCATAGCCTGAGACTCCCTGTTCAGGGGATGAACAGTGGAACTATCTGCTGCCAGTTCCCTCTTGGTAGCCACCACGACCATGGAATCAACTACCAGTTGTTTGGATCAGTTGGGTTGGTCTTCAGGAGAGGATAAAATTTTATCTGGCCTCCAGGAGACAGGTTCTATGTTGTCCGGGGCCTTCCAGGCATGCTGTACAACAAGTCTAATGAGCTCATCCGCAGGTGGGGTCACCCAGGAAGTAGATGGCCGAACACAAAGCCTGCAAGAACACAGATTCCTCCAAAGAAGGGTTGGAGGGCTTCCAGTCTCCCCTCTGCTTAAGGATCTCGAGAATGTCTCCAAATGAGATGTCTTCCGGGGGAGACCGTGGGGACCCTTCTCCCTCATCACAATCAGTGTCTTCGGTGATGGATTCCTCAGAGGAATCAAGATGCCTCCTCTTGCAAAGTTTCTCCTGGGGTGGCTCCCCAGTGGAATCTTCAGAGGATGAGACTGGAGAAAGGGTTCCCTTCAAGGGAAGGTCTTGCGGCTTCCATGCTTTGGATTCCAGAGTAGGGGGTTGGGCCAGCTGCATGCTAGAGGGGGGGGTTCTGGTGTCGATGCAAACTGCGAGCCTGTTGAAGCAAGGGCCCTCTTCATCACCTGGAAAGCAGGCCCATCCGAGCAGGGATTGGAGGCCGGAACACAGAAGGACGACCTCGGAACCGGGGTCACACCCCACCCTGAGAAGCCCACCTCCAGTTGAGGAGCTCCAAGAGGACCGGTAGCTGCCGGGAGAGCCGTGGCCGTAGACAGCGCCACCGAAAAAATAGGTGCCGACAACCCAATCACTGCTCAGACAGTGCGCCAGTTCCAAAGGAGCCGTTGCACCAAGAGTAATCGGTGCCGACAGGGAAGGCTCCGCTGTCGGAGCAGAGACAGAATGTACCGGGTGGCCATCGGTACTGAAGTCTCCGAAACCTAGGAGGCGGACAGAGAAGGATATACAGGTGAATACGCCAGGAGAGCTTCTGTTCCAAGAGGGAGGGAAGACCTAGCCAGAGTGGGTAATCCTCTAGCTGCCAAAAGCTGGTCCACAACCCTCACATCTTCTTCCGAAAGACTCCTGTTGGATCTGAAGGAAGCTGCCGATGGAGATTCTGGTCTCTCAAGAAATGGACTAAACTGTTGTCCCAAAAAGGGGTCATAAGAGGGAGAATACCTGGTTCTGGGAAGGTGCTCGACCTTCGGAACCGACGGTGTCAGTATCAGTGGAGCATTGTAAGACATCGGTGCTGGGGATGGTGGCGATGCAGGTACAGTGGTCGTAGTCCGTGTCAAAAACAAGGTCGGCACTGAGGGGGTTGGTGCCGAAGCTGGTACAGTGGTTGGAGTCTAGAGTCAGAATTAAAGGCTGCACCGAGGAAAAAGACAGGAACCGTGGTGCCGAAGCTTGGTAACGGCCGTGTCGGTTCCGAGGACAGAACCGAAGTCCTAACAGTAAGGAATGAATAAAGATTTACATCATCAGATCTATAATTCAAAGTGGAAAGGGATGATAACGAAATGGGGGGGGGCTCAAAAAACACAAGGAGAGGCGGGAATTTTGGATGCAGACATTTAAAGGAGCACAATAATCATACAGAAAATTACATTCATAAAAGTAGCAAGTACTCTAAGAACGAAGCCAACATGGGAAGAGAGAATGGAGATTTTGCTGATATGGATTACTACAATTAGGGATACAGACAGCAGGCAAGAAGGGGCTGGAATTTATTGAAGAAAAAAAAACTGGCAAAGGAACCAAAGTATTGGGAGCAAATAACTAAAGAGGGAAAAGTAACCTAATGGAAAGACACCAAGAATTTATTTAGACTGCAGGTTAGAGATTGCCTTCCCTATAAAGGGTTGATATCAGAGTATAGGCAAAGGGAAAGAAATGGGGGTCCTAAACGAAAGACCAGTACTGGTACAGTTTTTAAGCAGAATCTAGACCAGAAGCTGCTGTTAAGAAAGGAATAAATTAATAAAGCATATAAAATACTGCAGGATAACTATAAGAATAAAATCACAGGAGTTTAGAAAGGATTGGGAAGAGAGACTGGATAAGCAATTCACAAAGAAACAATGGGGATATACGTATGCCTCACAAATGTGCAACAAAATCTAGAATATTTAGGATTTTTGCTTGGAAATGTTTACATAGATTTTTTTATACCCCAAGTACACTCCAGAGAATTTTTCCTCAGGTACACAGCAAATACTGGAGGTGTGATGGGAAGAAACAGGTAATTTGGAGCATTTTCTGGGCTTATAATGATTTGGCAGACTTTAAAGACTGCCCGAAGACCACTCTGTCAGAGACAGTGGGTGAGCAAATTGGTGTAACCAGGGAAATTATTTTTCTGAGCTACGATACAGGAATCAGCATTGCCTCGACATAGTAAGGCCTTACCGAGTCTAATTATGGTGGCTGCCAAAAAAGCAATTACTAGAAAATGGAAACCAAAGTCTAAAACAATTGTACTAGAAGTAGTGAATATAGCAACAGAGATAAAATAACTGGAATTGGGATATTTAAAAAATGGTAGGAGCAAATTACATAGGGAAAATGGGAACTGTGGGAACAATACATACAGAGGACAAATGTGATTGAGTTATGTAATGTTTGACTGACAATGACTAGCTAGATTATAAAGTGATGCATAATGTTTGCAACTAGGATTATGTTAATATGCTTTCTGATTTAAAAAGCAGATGGGATTATGTCTATTTTGGTTTGTTTTCATTTATATAAACTTATGACTGCCTGTCATAAGTTTACTAAAAAGATGTTTCTTGTTAAAAAACCACAAATAACTGCTACAACAGGAGAAGATGTGATAAAAATTGTGATGTATAACAAATCTATAGGGAAGTCTCCAGGAAGAGATGGTATTGTGGTGAAAGTTAGGAGGAAGGAAAGTGATCTGGAAGGTTTTAAGCATATTTTAAAACGAGGGGGAAGAACCAACATCCTGAGAAAAAAAAGGTGTGGTAGCTGTAATACCTAAAGACAGTAAAGACCCATCTGACCCAACTTCATATTGGCCCATTTCAAATTTAAATCATGATTATAAACTGTTTGTTTTTCTTTTGGCCATTACAGATGTAAAGGTGATGCCAAAATTGATAGACATGGACCAATGTGGTTTAATGGAGGGAATGCAAACATTTGACAACATGAACAGAAAAATTATGATCCAGAGTGAAGCACAATGTAAGAAAATACTACTGTTACTTTTGGGTCTTGATGCAGAGAAAGCATTTGACACAGTCATTTACGATTTTATGAGTAGGGCAATGGAAGTATTTGTATTTCCTGATAAAATAATAAGGTTAATTAGGAGACTATATGGGGGATCGAAGGCAAAAAAAAAAAAATCAAAGTGGGAGGGTTTCTCTGATAAGCTCTATCCGAACAGCAAACCAAGCAAGGGTGTCCTTTCCCCCTTTGTTATTTGTGTTACATGTAGAACCACTGGCAAAGAAAATAGTGACTCAAAGTCTAGGATATAATTCATATGGTGTTCAAGAAAAGTTGGACTTATTTGCACAGGATATTAGCTTGTACCTGATGGAACCAGGAAAGGACATCTCAGTGTTATGAAATATTCTGAGACCATTTTTTTTTTTTTTGGAAATATAAAATTAATGAAGATAAAACAAAGGCTAGCTATATATCCACCCATGAACTGGCCCAGTAATTGCTATATCTAGCCGTAAAGGATAAAATGAAGTATTTAAGGGTATGGATTAAAATTGATTCAGTTATGGCAGCTAAGGATATATGTGGAAAAGACTAAAAAGATGATGCAAAAACTGAAAAACTGGAAGCTTATGTCAGCAAGATACAAGCAGTAAATGTTTAATCTTTTTAGTCTTATACCCAATCCTTCCTAACCTTCTCCTCTGAGCAATTCTTATAGTTATCGTGCAATATTTATATGCTCTACCTTTAACGGCAACTTCTGTTCCAGATTCTACTAAAAACTCTACCAGTGCTGGTCTTTCCTTTAAGATCCCCCTATTTCATTCTCCTTGCCTATACTCAAATATCAACCCTTGCTACGGAAGGTGATCTCTAACCTGCAGTCCAAGTTCTTCATGTCTTCCCAGTCTATTTCCTTTTCCCTCTCATTTGCTCCCAATACCTTGGTTCCTTTGCCAGTTTTCGCCAATATATTCCAGCCCCCTCTTGCATATTGTCTTTATCCCTTATTGCAGTCATACATATTCTGCAGAAACTCCATTCCAGAGTTGATTTAGTTCTTAGAATACTTTCCGATACTTTATAATACTGCATTCTGGATGATTATTGTACTCCACCTTAAAGGTCTGCATCCAAAATCCCAGTCTCTCCTTGCCTCTTCAGTTTCCCCTCAATTTTATCATCATCTTTTTGTACTCTGAATTATAGTTTTCTGTCTGTGCTATGTATAGGAGCCTCAACTGTGTTGCTCTGAAATACCCTTTCAACTCATGTAATCTCAATCTGCCCTGTTCTATTAGAAAAATAATCTTATCCCACTTGATTCTTACAGTCTTTCACTCCCAGATAAAATCCTTCACCTCTTTATTAACTGCTACCCACAACTTCTCCTCTGGTTGATAAAAATATGCTTGTCCTGCATACAAGGCTAAACACATTTTAACTGCTTGCATCTTACTATCGATATCCATAAAACAGCTTCCATTTTTCAGTTTTTGTATTATTTTGTTTAGTCTCTTCCCACATATCCTTAGCTGCCATGCCAGAATCCTTTTTAATCCATACTCCTAAGTACTTCATTTTATCATGTCCCCAGAAGTACGGATATTGCTAAAACAATCTGTATGCGGGTACATAATTTACTGCTATTCCTTTTGTTTTAGCTTCATTAATTTTGTATTCCAGAAAGGTTTGAAACTCTCTCAATATGTTCCACAGCACTGCAATGTCCCTTTCTGTTTTTGTCAGATATAAAATAATGTCATCTGCAAAGAGAGCCAATTTTTCTTGACTACCATATCAATTATATCCTTGAATTTCTCAGTCCCTTACTTTCTTTGCCAATGGTTATAAATGTAATGTAAATAAAGGGGAGAGGACCCCCCCCCATTTGCCTGCTTAGGACCCCACCCACTTTAAATGTTTGCCTCCAGTCCCTCATATATTCTTGTAAACATCCTTATAATTGTATCAGAGAATGCAAATGCTTCCATTGCTCTGCTCATAAAGTCCCACATTATTCTGTCAAATGCTTTCTCTGCATCAAGACCCACCAACAACAGTGGTATTTTCTTACAGCCTGCTTCCCTCTGAAATATTTGCTTCTTCTCCACAAAACCAAAACGATCCATATCAATTTTGGCATCACTTTTGCCATTATCCAAGCCATTATAGACAAACACCATCATAATTTAGTATTGAAATTGGCTTTTATGAAGCTGGACCTGATAACTTTACCCTCTTTAGGTAATTCAGCTACTACCGCTTTCTTCCAGTGTTAGTACTTACCCTCTTCTTAAAATACTATTAAAACAAAACTTTCCAGACATTTATCAGTTTTTCCCACTTAGCTTGCAAACTTCCACAGGAATACCATCCATTCCTGGGGACTTTCCTGTAGACTGGTTATACATCACCATTTGTATCTCATCCTATCCTGTTACTAAGCCTCCTCTACCTCTAACCTTGGCATATTTAATTTTTCCATAAACATTTCCATTATGCACCTTTTCTGGGTTTCCGTATTTCTCTGCTTTATATAGACTTTCGTAGAATTTACGAAATACTTCTAATATTTCTACAGGATCCATTATCTTACTTGTTATAGGCTCCCTAAGCTTGGTGAAAGCCCTTTCTACATTCTGTTGTCTGACTCACTGTGCTAAAAGCTTTTGTGCTCTAGAGTTATCAAAAAACACTTGCTTAACAGCAGTCTTTCTTAACTCATGTATATTAGAGGTAAATCACTTATTTTTTATTTAGCATTCTGCAGTTGCTCCTCCTCTTGTTCTGTGAGATTCCTCCTATTTTGCAATACTTTAGCATTTATCAGCAAGTCTAAATTTTCGTTACTTCTTTACCATATCTAAAACCACAAATAGACTAAAACTTTACCATATCTCCCTTTTATTTCCATCCTATTTTTAAATTCCACTTAAATTGCATCCCACTACCTAGCTATATTTTCAGAAGAAATTTCTATCATCTTCTCTAATAGCTCCTGAATAATTGCCACCCACTCCTCAAATTTCTCTCTTCAATAGACAAGTAGGAAAGCACCAGTGTCTCATCTTTATTTCATTACCCTATGTTTTTATTTTAGTTATTACTGGCACATGACCTAAAATAGTTATTGGGTGCATATGAACACCTTCATTTAAATGCACATGTTCCTGTGAAATGTAAATGTTATCTAGCTAGCCCAGTTTTTGTATCTTGGGAAATAATATATAAATTCACTCCGAACTCCTAGTACTGAATTTACAATCTTCCATGGCAAATATTTTCATGTATTTCTTTATAAATCTCCCCTCCTTTGCTATATTTTCCCTTCTGGGACCCCCAGGCACATCTTCACTGTTGCAAATCAAATTCCAGCCCTGACCAAGAAGTAATATTCCCTGCTGGAAGCGGATTATTTTTCCCAGAATTTTCTTAAGCTGCATTATAGCAGTTTTCGGTGGAATATAAATACACGTCATTGCAATCCTCCTCCCTTGCCAGTAGTCCTTTAGTAATCTACTATTAGTCTGTTTGATCCACTTCTATTCCTACTGGAGCTCCTCTTGCAATTAATATAAGTACTCTCTTCCTTTGCCCTAGATATTCTGCTGAATAAGCATCCTGAAATCCTTCATCAAAATTAACATGTTCAGTTCTTTCCAAGTGTCTTTCCTGTAGCATAGCTATTTGCACTCTATATTATTAATATAGGTAACTACCCTTTCTTTTTTGTATTTATGTGCCAGACCATTAACTTTTAAAAATACATTATGGAAAGAATCATTGCTGAAGAATTATTCCCTCTCTTTTATGAACTAGAAAGAATCATATTTTTTGAAGAATTAGTACTCCCCTTTTTTATATAAAACAGCTTTTTATTAAATGTCTAGTTCCAGCTTTTGTGTTACATACATGCACTGTTTGGCAAGTTAATCTTGATATACACTTGTTTCTTGTCATCTCCCTCTCAGCCAGTGTCACATCTTGCATAACTTTTTGTTTTATTGAAAACCCACAAACAAAAATACACACACACACACACAACCCACCCACCCCCACAAGAACCTATTAACTTAATAGCACACAACTATGTACATCTTCAAATATTGAAGTTTTACTCTCCTAAAAGGAACCAATGTTCCAAACTGACAGTCACACACATACAGACTCAAGCTAAACTAAAAGAAAGATCATCCATGCTAAGATGCATGGTACTCCCTCTGATTCTATTAAGTACTGTTTGGTTTTGCCTCATCTTTATAGCTTTCTCAGCTGGGAAAACACATGAATTGAATACTTAGAGAAGATTGTCTGCTAGAGACATAAGAACTGGTTACAAAACTGTTTACTAGATAAAAAGCCTTATAAATACTCAATATTCATTTTATTTACTTGCTTTCTCTTAAAAAAAAAACTTTGTTACTATGGAAATCTAATGGCCTTAGCCCAGCCATGCCCTCAATTCAAGAATGAGAAAAAAAACACACTAATTTTTCTTTTTTTTTTTTTACATTGCAGTACCTACATTTTTAAAATCTGAACAAGGAGAAAAACAGAAGGGAGAAAGAAATAAAAGAAAAAACAGGAGCACCTATTTACATTAGTATCCCCATTACACTCAAAAATGGCTGAAACAAAAACTTTACAACATGCAAAGAAAAACATGCACCATTTAAACAGTACTTTTAAGAAACAATTTTGTTTTTCTTACAGTCAACGTTCATCTCCTCTTCCCAGAGTATTTTCCAAACATTGATGACATGAAGTAGGGTATATGCTTTAGAGTTCCCTACAAGTCTAACAAAGCCCAAGAAAGCCCAACATTTCCAGATATTCTTGCTCTATTCCTGATCATCTCTAAAACCCTGTCTCCGCTTCATTTCCAGCGTACTCTCGTTTTTTTCTGGTAAACTCCTGTGCTTTTTCTCTCCTCTCTCAAGCATTTTCCATTGAAATACTGGGAAAGGTTTCCCTGGCACAGCTTCTCTGTGTTCTTTATTACCATACCAACAAGAAGTAGAAGCTCCTTCTGTTTCACATCTCACTTTTTATTGGACAAACTTTTGTATTTCTTCCTTAGCATATACTGCATAAAGAAAATTATTTTGTTCCTCCAGAGAAAATATTCTGAAGATAGCTGGGTACAGCAGTTTTGAATCAAGACTACTACTAGACATTCCCCGAACAATGGAATAAATGTATTCCTCTTCTGCCCGAGAGGAGAAGTTGTGGACAACAACAGAAAGACACGAAAGGACCCTCACACTCTTCCCCCTTCAAATAAAGTGGGGGATAAGTTGATTTTCAAGAAAAGACTTCAAGCTTCTCAACTTTTGTATTTTATTTTTAGTCCCTTTCCACATATCCATTGCTGCCATAATAAAGATTACCCGATTGGACAGGACACATTAGGGCTATGCACTTAATGATCATATACATAAAAAAGCAAAAGGTTATAAATCACAGTGGAAAGGGACAATAACGAAATGGGGGGGGGGGTTTGTTCAAGAAATAAGGAGACAGTAGGAGTTTGGATGAAAGTCCTTAAAGAGAACAACGGCAACCAGATTATTATACTCAGAGTAGCAGAAAGCATTGTAAAAACTAAGTCAAAGTGGGAATGGAGAAAGGAAATTTTACCAATGGGGTGACTGCAAGTTGGGGTAGTGAAAACAGACAAAGAGGTGACTGGAATTTAATCAGGGCAAACTATCAAAGTAACCACGGTACTGGGAGCATATAACTAGAGAGAGAAAGGTAACAGCATGAGAGGAGGCCAAGCAAAAATACGCTTCTCACCATTTTGGTACTGTTTGTAATCCAAGAGAAATAATTTGCGGATTTCTCGGCCAAAAATGACACTCTGGTTCCATTAATGCAGTGTACAAGGATCCAGCAATCACAATCTTGCCAGTTACGTCCTGTTTAACCCCTGAACCTAACTTCCCAGAAGCAGATTCTTTCTTAAAATGCTACTACCAAATTACAGATGGTTTCATGCAAGCAAGAAAAAGAAATCAGCAATAACCGCATTCATAATATTGGATTTACAATACATCTATCCTAACCAGGAAATCATCAGTATTTATTTACTTCACTTTGAATTCTTTCTCCAACACCTTTGGCTTGGCTTCACAAGCTAACCTTGCCAAGCAATAGCAGATTACACTCTCATTGAGTGGTCACCACAGCAATCTTTTCATTCTCAATATTCTCTGCCCTGGTATTCCACTCAACCACACATGGAACAATGCAAATACCTACAAACTGTGCATTGTAATACAAAAAAAAGTAAGGCATGACATTTCTTTCTTTTGACAATTAAAACTTCTGGAACCTAATTATATATGCTATTTTTGCCTATACTTCTATAACTCCACATAAAAGTTTTATCAGACTTGAACAACAACTATGAACACTACACTTTTTTTTTTCCTCTTTCCCTCTTACATAGCAATGAACCAAGAAGCTTCATGAATGAAGAAAGAAACGGGAATATGAGGAAAGGGCAATGAAAAAGGGAAGTTTGTTTGTGTCTTTCGGCTTTTCCCGGTTAGGAGTCGCTACAGCGGAACTCTGGTCCGCTAATGATTGGCAGTTGATTTTTACGTACTGGCTTGCCAGGCCTGACACACAACCTTCAACGAAGGTACGCCCATTCACGCATGTCTCCATGCAAAAGAGTTAAAAAAGACCAAATGAAAAGGTGTACACTACTACTCATGTCTATCGATCCAAATAACTACCATACCCAAGATACTCATTCTAAACTTGTTAACGTGACGTTTCTAATAATAATGCTCTCACCTTAGTTGGCAGACACGTGATGTTAAAAATAGTTAATGGAACAAACTGTGATGTTAAATGCTTTATAAGTTTGACAAATGCTATAGAATGCACAAATATTATACATGCTCTGATTTGCTTATTGTTTTATGACTAACCACCTCCTCGAAGAAAAATTTTCTCAGTATGCTCGTGTGTACTGGACTTTAACAACAGTATATTATTAATATAGTAATATCTCTCTTCTGTTATAAAACTAACAGACAATAAATCTGTGGGTTTAATACCCTGAAGCATCTAAACCAGAAACGAGAAATATACCTGGAAACACCAACATTTAACCAGACACATTTTGTCATACATTAATACAACCAGTGACAATTATTTAAATGACTGGTATTGGCTCTCTGATTAATAACACAGCTTAATACCCCAATCAAGACGCAGTAGTCAACAAAATTTCAGGGTTATATAACTTTTTACACTACCTTGACCAACTCTAAGAACACACTCACCTTACACCAATTTTGGGGGATATTCTATTTCACACCACCGAACAATATTGCCCCCCCAATTACTTTCTCTAATAATTCAAAAACTATGGAGAGCTAGAGGACTAGCAAAAGTTAAAATAGGAAGACATGCTGTTTATTATCTGTACTGCATATGTTTTTAATATGGGGCTAAAAGTTATGAAAGCATTAGTAACGAAGATCTTCATCTAGCCATTTCTGATTTAACTCTTGTTATAACTCTATCATCCAATTCCCCCCATCTCTTCCGGGCACAGATTAGTTTAGTGAATAGCACAAGTGTGGTGCAATGTCCTACCTCTTACATTTACTGTACCAACTATACCAATCACACTCATCCTTTTATTTCACACAGTTATAGTAGGTATGTGGTCATTTGATTCTTGGAATGTCAAAGGGATCCAACTCGAGAAAAAAAAAAAAAAAAGGAAACTACTTCTACATTTGATATTCAAATCCAAAGCTAATTTAATCCTCCTACAAGAAACCCACATGCTACCAGAGCAATGGAAACCCTCCCTAAAGAAAAAATGGATTAAGAATATCATTGCCTCTAACAAATTCCAAAATAGCTCAGGAATAGCAATTATTAATAAAACGGACTTCCAATATGAAATCATAAAACATGATATGGACATGAATGGAAGGTGGGGCTATATAACAACTAAACCAGCCTAATTAGACAAACCTATTCCGATATTAAACCTATACGTGCCTTGTGTAAATCAACACAAATTTATAATGTCTATTTATAAAACACTGCTCGACTTCCCCAATCATTATTATATATTAGGAGGAGAATGGAACTCAGTCCAACATCCTGATATTGACAGATCCAACACCAATTCCAAACACAATGCCCACGCCATATCAGCACTCCTGGGAACTTAATGACTTTAACCTATTTGACCCCATCTATTCCAGCCCAATAACTCCCTCAAAAATAAATATACCTTCTACTCTGTGTCATAATTCTTGGTCCAGCAGGATTTTTCTCATTTTCAATATATTTACTAAATACAAAAATTCCTTTCACACAGAACCCAGATACCTATCAGATCATTCTAAGATTAACCTAACAATTGATTAGGATTAACAATCAAACTAACAGTAACCAAGGGTATAACTGAGTCATTAATTCTAACATATTAAGGAAAAAAGAAATTCTATAAGTAGAAGATGCCATCCTGGACCAAGCTTTAGACAATTTACTATATAAATCATATACCTATGGACATTTACTGGGTCTCTATTAAATCCATAAGTAGGAGGTACCTTTCTAAGTAAAACTTTATATTATAAAAAAAAACTTCTCCAGGAGGAAACCAATCTTAAAAATCAAACCATTAAGCTTGAATCCCAGCTCCAATCGTCCATTAAACAAGAAACTGAAACTCAAATAACTCCAACAAAAGCTATAGGATCTCAATGCTGAAAACCTAACATACCAAGAAATTAAAACTTTAGAGAATTACTCTGAATGGGCTCACGGGCCATCTAAATTCCTGGTGAGGCTTAACCAAAACAAACCTCCCCGAATATAACAGAACTTATCTACCAAGATAAAAATCTATCATACTACTCAAGATATCATATGTATCTTTGAAAGTATATATACAAAATCCTACAGTCCTCAAACCTCTCTCATAATAAACAGGACCTAGATGCCTTCTTAAACCAATTACATTTTCCCAAAATCAGTCCAGATCAACAAAAAATTTTATCCTCCCCAATCTCCAAGCAAGAAATTATGACAATCAACAAACTCAAACCCAATAAATCACCAGGTCCAGATGGTCTTAACGGCCAAATTCTACAAAGCTTTCCCACAAAAATCATTTCTCTTTCTTCTCCCATCCATTCAATCACATTACTTCCAATGGTGTAAATGATATACATCTAAATGCATCCAAAACGATTTTCATACGTAAACCAAAGTCTGACCTCAAAAAAACCCTTGAACTATAGACCCATAGCCCTAATAAATCTTGATATGAAAATATTTGCGGCAATACTAGCAAACAGAATTAAATCAATCATTCCAAACATTGTTTCCCCTGAACAATCAGGTTTCATACTACACAGACAAACCTTTGATCATACCCTTTGTAAAGATATGTGAAGTCTGCCAGCTTAGCTAGACAGAATTTTGTAGATAATTTTGTCTTTGTGAATATTAATAAAATTGTTCTCTTAAATGTGACAAGACTGTATTGGATGTTGAACTGCAAAAATGTAACAGTGCACTCTGCTGTACGAAAGCTGATAAGTCAAGCATTTTATGACTTATCTCAGGGCTCGGAGCCATGGTGTCTGAACCAGCAGATTATTTCTACTGTTTTGAGACCAGAATTAATTGCTAGATTTTACATATATAATGTCTTTGATTGCTGTGGTTTCCTGACCAGGTGCAAGCTTACTAAGAAATGTAAATGTAGAGCTTGTCAGCCTGGGAAAACAGAGAACTGTAATCTAAAATGAGTCAGCAGGATGTATTATCAATTTAAAGGACTTTCTCAGAGACAGAGCATTTTGGATTTTGTCTAAAGCTGACAACAACTCACCAGTACTCTGATTTTGCTCTATATGTAAGTTTATTTAGAACTGTGACTGCTCTTAGGAAAAGATAAGAAATAGTAAGTTTAGTCTAACTGTTTTCTATATTTATGTCAGAACTATTCTACATTATTATTTTAAGCATTTTCCTGGGATGCCTGAACTCTTGACTAGCACTATATAGTAAGTATTGTTTTGTGTTTTTATTATTTATTATTAAATATTTTTAAACCGTTCAACTATGGCTGTTTTGTGTAGAGATAATTTAAGCTCTACAGTACATTGCATGTATATGGTGATACTGGACAAACCACTCCAATAGCTTTAGCCCTGGGTCACACTTCCTATTTGGATAATAATATTCCACAGTAATAATTGGACACCTTTTGGTAAGGGCTTTATTAGTAGCGGATATTAGTGGTTGGTGGCAGCTGGTACTACCTTACACACTGGCAGGAAGGGGGCTAGCTGGAGAACCTGTGCCAGCCTTCCCCAGGAGTGTCTGTGTGTTTGTATATAACTTACATCTTAGAGTGTGTGTGTGTGTGTGTGTGTGTGTGTGTGTGTGTGTGTGTGTGTGTGTGTGTGTGTGTGTGTGTGTGTCAGCTACTTGGGCAGGGACACAAAGCACTGGTTAGAGAGGGCGCTGGAGGTTTTAGCTTCACCACTATGCTGAGATCTATACCCTATAGCTGTGCCAGTAGGGAGTCTTACTGGGGATCTGGAGAGAAAGGGAGAAACCAGCCCCAGACTGACTGTGACCTCTGTGTGCCCTTAAGGGAAATTGTACTTTACTGTGTGTATTTGTTATCCTTCCCAATGTGGACTCCTCTCACTGGTGTTAATGGTGAGGATTGAGATTCCTTGACTGCTGGGCCACTGCACGGGTGTCACACCCTTACCATGGACACCATGATCAATCTCTCTATCCATACACATACTCCAATCTACACCTTAGCTATTGATGCCTCAAAAGCATTTGATAGACTCGATACAAACTTTTTGCTCAATATCTCGCTTCTCTTTAACATACCCAATAACTACATACAGGCTATCAAAACACTACTCTAAGGCTCATACTTACCTACAAATTAATAAACACATATCTTCTCGAACTGACATTGAAAACTGTGCCAAACAAGGATGTCCTATGTCCTCCTTTTTTAATTTATACATTGAACCCCTTTCTCTCATTTCTCTGAAAACTTTCCACCATATCCCCAATACCTTTAAACACTAAAATTACCCTAGCAGCTTTCATCGAAGATCTAAATCTTTACTACTCACTACCCAATTCAGACCTCCAGAAACTACTATCCACTACAGACACCTTTTCAACTATCTCAAATTACAAACTAAGCCTAAAGAAAACAGATATCTACCCTGTTAACTCCCTCCGTCAGCTTCCCACATACTCCTTAGCAGCTGGTATTAAAACCAACCACTCATTAAAATATCTAGGAATATCCTTCCACCAAGATCCTAAACAATCATATACAAATAACATTAATAATCTCTGGTTAAACACAACATGATATGGGCAGATGGACAAAACTTCAACTTCCATTCCTGGCTAAAATAGCCACAATCAAAATGAATCTTCTACCCAGATTTATATATATGTCTCCAATACCATTATCAACTTAAATCTCTTCAAAACCATTCACTCCACAATTTCCAAATGTATTTCGGTCCCTATAAACTGACATACCATAAAGACTATGGAGGGTTAGGGCTGACGGACTTGAAACTTTACTATGATACCATAAATTGTAATAGACTAATAACAATAGCCGACAACACCCCTTCACCAAAACAATGGTCTCCAACCTGGGTCAAAACTATTACACAACTATATCAAAACACTATCCATAAACCCCAGAGCCCTCCCTTTCCTTTACAACAACAATTTAAAAATCTTAAAAAATACACCCAATCATTAAACATAAAATCACTATCATACAAATGATGTTCAAATCATTAAACCAAGATTATACATTCACTTCCCTACAACCTATCCACCTTAACCCTAATCTCAAAATGGACAACATGATTAACCTAAACAATTATCCCCTCCTCAAGAAACTAATCATCTCTGATTTATTTCCCTTCAAGAACAATACTATCACTGAAATGAACATACAATTAAAGCTCCCTAAAAGCTATACAATCATTTTAAGGCAAATTCAAGACTTGGACCAATACATCAGACAATCCTGATTTCAATACAAATAACATTCCAACCTATAAAACCATATGGAACCTCCTATCCTCAAACAAAAAAATGCTAACTCCTACAAAAACTTATTCTACCAATCAAAACGCAAAAAGAAGTTATTTATTCTAGTTACTGGAAGGAAATCGATCCTTCAATCACAAACTGAAGCGATACAGCTTACCTCCAAACTTATTCCCCTTAAAAAAACTTAAATATACACAGATCATGATACTTCACAATGCCTCACTCCAATAATTATAAATAAAATATACCCAACCACCTCCCCATTCTGCTCCTATTGTGATAATCACAAGGATGATCTACTCCACATCTTCTGGAGCTGCAAGTGCACGTACAAGCTATGGTGCTCACTTAAGAGTCCAACTAGAAAAAATGGGCTATGAAAAGTCCACCTTATTTTGGAAACTAGCTCTCCTACATATAATCCCCGCAGGCCAGACTAAACTACAAACACGAACATTAATAACTAGTTTCTTTACTTAAATACTACATTACATTGGAAGGATAGAGCATCATTCACATGGGAGGGTTTCAAACAAGTGGCTACCAAACATCTACTCACAAATATTTAACCTACAATGAGAAATCCCACACTCACTTTACAGAATTTTGGAAATCCCTTTTTGAACATATTCTAGCTTGAAGTTGGTATATATAATCAATGATGGAATTTTGGCATGTGTGTAAATAGTTCTGTTTTGCATTTATGTTTTATTATTCAGCAATGTATTCTCTAGTCATATTGTTACATTTTACTGCATTTGTTTTCACACACACACACAACAAAAAAAGATTTTATACAAAAAAGAAGTTTAAACTGCAGGTTAGAGACATTCTTCCCTACCAAGGATTCATACCAGAGTATAGGCAAATGGAAAGGGACAAGGAAGTCCTCAGAAATACCAGCTCTGGTAATATTTTTAGTTTAGTCTAGAACAGAAGCTGCTATTAAAAAAGTGATAATCAGTACTAGGGCATATAAAACACTGCATAACTACATCAAAGAAGGTGAGAAAAGAATGGGAAGAAAAAAAAATGGAAAAGCTATTTATAAACAGCAATGGTAGGACATCTGCAAGTCCTCCAAATATGCAAAGTCTAGAAGATTTAGGACTTTGCTTTAAAAGTGTTTTCACAGTTACTTTTATATCTCAAGCAGACTTCACAGAATGTTTTCCTCCAGTAGATAAATGCTGGAGGTCAGAAGATGGGAAATGCACAAGTAACTGCCAACTTGTTTTTTGGGAATGTAATGAGTTGGCAGATTTTAAAAATTCCCCATGGAGTGCTCTGCCTGAAATGTTGGGGAAGCAAATGGTTAATATTACAGAAAGTATTAATTTGAGCTGGGGCAGTAGGCTCCAAGTTGTCCAGACAAGACCTTAACAACTTTACTGCTATTGGCTTCCAAAAAATCCAATTACTAGAAAATGGAAATCAAAATGTAAACCAACTGTAACTAAAGTACTGAATATTGTACAGAGAGTAAAGGAAGTGAAGGTGGAATCTCAGAAAAGGGAATTCGTAAATCACACAGAAATAAATGGAACCTGTGGAAACAATACACGTAGGTAGAAAAACATTTGAAGAGCAAGCAGGGTTCTAAAGGAAGGCAGGAAATGAACAATTTATGAAAAAACAAACATTTAATTAAGTTGTTAAATAAAGTTATCTATTCCCTGCCACTATAAACAGTAGGCTTCAGTTATTTCACTATCGGGTACCCACGGTTCTGGGCCTCTGGAATCTTCTACCATCCTGTTTCATGCAGTATTTCAATCTAGCCTACTTCAACAGCACCCTTTTAAGACTTTTCTTTTTACCTGGTTTTTAACAAAACCCAGTAAACTCCTCAAACCTGATGCACTCCAAACCTCACATTTCTCTTGACATTCAGTTTCTGAAAATCACAAACAAAATGGGAAACAAAGCACACCCTTTGCAGAGTCTTAATTCACACCCTGAATGTATCTGAATTAGCATTTACCATTGGTACTTTTAGTGTTGAACACGTCTTTATATTATGGCCAGATATGTACCAGATGTGAAAAGGAAGTGCATATCACTACAATACATGGGATCTAACCGGCACCAAGACTTGTTTATTTGTTATTTAATAACTGGGTAAGTCAGCTGGTCAAAAGACCTTTTCCACTCACAGCTCAGGACAAAGGCACATGCAACAGTTTCTAAACAGAAAAAAATACAAAAAAAAAATTGAAAAAAAAAGATAAACTTGCAGCTGTTAAAATTCACAAAAAATAATGTTTAAACATTTACAGCAATAACTGTAAAGCTAAGAAAGAGGATGACCCAGATACTCCGTTACATGAGCCAAAAACTTTACTCCCAGGCCTAAACTCAACAAGCAAAAAGGCTGTTATCTCTAATAAAATCAGGTGACCCACTTAGCAACAGGTTACATACGGCAATAGCTAGAAAGACAAACTGAAGGTTCTCAGGGACAGAGTATGTTTGGAACTAAAGTGCTAGAAAATCAATCAGGGATCATATGAGAAGTAGAAGCCTTTTTTTCTTTGTGCAGCAATGAACATGGTTTTGTTAATACACTACAGACATCTTACGTAGCGGAGAAAAAGACTAAAGACGACCATCAAAATCTAGGCAGAGGTTAATGATGCTGAGGGATGAAGGAGTTTGCACTCTAACTGCACTACCTGTAGACATGACCAGAAACACGGCAGCTGCAATTCAGTGCATAAAAGGCAATACACTTTAGAATCGATTAACATAGAATGGACTACAAACACAGAAAAACAAAAATAGGTTAACATTACAATGGAAAAGGACCTACAGACACCAGACTGTGCAAAGGTTGGCAAAATTGTGACGTGCATGGGTCCATCTCTGTAGTCTAGGAAGATGAACAGCCGACAGTAAAATAGATAACCAGAGTTCAAATAGTATTCTAAGGCACTAGAAGACTGGGGTGAAGGAGGGTGTGTGTATGACCTGCTTAAATAAGCTAACCCAACCTGTGGCAGTGGTGGTGCCTGGTTAGCAGATTGCTCTTATGCAAGAGAAGGCTTGCAAGACACCAAATACTACATATCATGAGATGTGGGTTTTGCACTCCCAAGCCAGTGATGACAGGCCACACAGGCATGTACAGGACTACACGCACATGTCAGGGGTGGGTCACATGTGGTTCTGCAGTGACAAAGGTACTCACGTCAGCTTACAGAAGCAGGGTTAGGGCCATAAACAAAATGCCCCAACAACCTGTGCCCAGAGTAATACTGGTCTGATGACTTGGAAAAGGGTACCATGTAGTTTCATGGCTAGAGACACTAACACCATCTCTCTAGGGTTCCATTTGGTGGGATGGGGAGTCAAGCTACCTGGCAGATGATACAAAGGCCCTCTCCCCCCCAAACTTACCCCACAGCAAGTTTGGAGAAGACGGAGGCACAAACCCACTCTCATGGTTTCCTGGAGGATGCTACCACTCCTGATGGTTATTTCCTCTTTGCTGGTATTTTCTTACATTATTTGCTACATAACCATACTACTCTCCTATGCTATCTGTACACATTTTAAAAATTTCACAACAGATAAAAATCACAAATTACTTGCACAAATGTAAACTCAAAACTTTACATTTCCATAAGACTTGAACCTGCAACAGCAATACCAGTTCAGACTGACTTTATCCAGCGCTCTCTTCATCACTATACTTAATTTTTTTCTATACTGTGCAACTTGTATACAAATGCAGTGTTATGTTAAGAATGTAGGTGACAGTTTCAATTGGAACATACTAGGATGCGTAGTAGCAAGCACTGCTCCAGGGTAACGTGGGCCAACACTAATAATAACTTCATATCTCTTACTTTTTAAGAAAAAGGGACAAGTTGTGGAAAACTTGGATGAGATATAAACTCTCTCTTGACCTGCAAAGGAACAAAGAACTCAGAAATCTAACAAAAAAAACATTGCAAAAGATAAAAAGGAATTCTACCATAACCCTCCAACAGCACTGAAGTCAAACCCTAATAAATTATGGAACTCAAGTCAACCAAATACTGCATCCTGGGGACCCTACCTCCCCCAACCCCTATCCAAATAGCACTCCTGAAGAAACTGCAACTATATTTACACCTTCTTTATTGATACGGTATCAAAAATAATAGACATAAACCCTCCCCTTCCTAATGATTCAAACCTCACTATTCCTCCCCTAAATTCTAACTCCTCTAAACCCTTTTCTCTTCAACCAGTATCTACATCTTATATCAAACTACTCTCCAAATTAAAACCTTGCTCTGTCTCTGCCGATAATATTCCTTCCTACTTTCTTCAGCAAGCAGCAGATACTCTAGCATTTCCAGTATCTATTCTAATCAACCGCTCCGGGTCTCGAGTTCCATCCATCTGAAAGGAATTTTACACTTTACCTATTCACAAAGGAGGTAACTCCCAAGAAATCTCAAATTTTAGTCCAATAGCCACTCTTGACACCCCCCTCTAAAGTACCTGAAAAATGCATACATAAACTCTGCAAAATCTACTACAGGAAAACCTACTCACTCCCACTCAGCATACTACAGGAAAACCTACTCACTCCCACTCAGCATGGTTTCCCCCCAAAACACAGTACACATACTGCCCTTATCTCCTTCCCAAACACCATCTCCCAGGCTCGTGATAACAACAAACTTGTCTCCTATTTATTTCTAGACCTTTCTGAAGTCTCACACCCTTTACTCCTTTCTAAACTGCCTAATCTAAATTTATCGCCCGCTACTGTCTCTTGGTTTTCCGACCCTCTCGGATCGATTTCAGTGAAATGGCTCTCTGCACTTTCCCGCCCTCTTCCTGTAAAAATGGGAGTCCCCCAAGGATCCATACTGGGTCCATTGCTATTTAATATTTTTACCAATCTATTCTATACCTCTTGCTCTCAGTCATCTCTTGTACAATATTCAGAGGATTCTATTGAGATCACCATCTCTAACTCTCCTACTGCCCTCTTCTCTACTACTCAGGCAGCTTTCATATCTGTGGAAACCTGGCTCTCCAACAACCAACTAATCCTGAATCTCAAAAAACAACAAACCCCTACTCTTTCTTCCTAAAACTCTTAACCATCTTAAATCATCTTTCACTATTCAGTCTGTCAATAATACTCAAATTGTACCTGAAAATAGTACCAAACTATTAGACGTTACCATAGACCAACTTAAATTTGACTTGCACATCAATAGCTGTATCAAAAAGACCCACCAGAAACTAGATCTTCTATTCAGAAACAAAGTTTCTCACCCCAGATGCTAAAGTAACCCTTTCACACACCCAACACCCAGTCTCTTATATGGTTCTCAAATACTCACTAATCTTAATGCCACACTCCTAGCAAAACTTAACTCTACCTACAACAAGGTTGCCAGATTCCCTGCCCAACATACTTACAAAACCCATGTCTCGTTTAAACACCTAAATTGGCTGGAACTACCTAACCTGCCTCTTCTCTCTCAGCTTCAAACTATACATTCTATACTATACCAACCTTCCTATTGTCCTAACATATCTTCACTCATATCCCACTACTCTCCAACCAGAACACACCGTAGCTCAGACCAAGACCTATTAATTGTCAACAAACCTAGAACAAAATGCGGTACTTTAGTATTATCGCAACCACAGCTTTTCTGCACTGACAGCATTATCTGCATCATTCCGTTCTTAACTGAAACATCTTGCTGCTGAGAATGCTGTAAATGCTGACAATTTTGTGGTTGAGATATGGAGCAGTGATCAATTATACCCTGACCCTCCTGAAGGCAATGGAGAAATGATGGCAAAAGGGCTGACAAGACATTTAGTGCTCAGAATGTCTGGTTGCGTTACGATGCACTAAAACAGTTTAAGTGGCACCTGTGCATTTCAAATCATGTCGCTTCTCAATAAACACTTTCTACAACCATCAAAAGTACTTAATCCTTAGACACCCTCAAAGGTGGGTGTGCAAGTTTGCGCAAAACTTATGCTTTAACAAACACGCATCGGCTAAAATTGTCCAGGGCAGGTAAACTCCTTATTCACAATACGCTCCTTGTTTAAAAATATAATGGAGGTTCTTTTTAGCAGTAGTTGTTTAAAGAAGTTTGCGCATACCCCCCACAACCCTTGTTCCTCGAAAGCATTTAAAGCATTATTTTGTCAAGAATAGGCCTTCCACAATCAACCAACTACCACTCGCTGGTTTCCCATAAAACTACAGCTGTGATTTTCACTAACAGCTGGACCACAGACCAGTTTCATAAAGATTAATGAAATGACACTATGTCGAGCCTGTACAACCTGTGCCCTGGCTCCAGCCGACCACTTGGCGATCACTGCAACATACTTAACAATTGCAGCTTCTCAATTTACACACACACAAAAAAAAAAAAAAAAAAAAAAAAAAAATCGGTACTCGTGTATTATCACAAACGCAGCTTTTCTGCACTGACAGTATTCTCGGCAACATTCCGTTCTAATGTGAAACATCATGCTGCCGAGAATGCTGTCAGTGCAAACAAAGCTGTGGTTGCGATAATACGCAATTACCCAAAATACAGATGCAACTTATATAGTCATCATCCTACCACTGCCTGGAACAAGCTTCCACTACAAACTAGATATCTAAACCATCCTAAACAATTCAAAGCTGCTGCTAAAAAATACTTAAAAACTCTTTGATCCTGCCTCTGTACTCAGCCTCCAGACTGTCCCATCATTTCTAACTCACTTTACTAACAGTCCACAAATATAAACGCTTTTCTTCTACACTCATGATTATATTACCTTTCCCCTACAACCTTGGTCTTTCCCCCCTCTTCCAACCCCGATTTCCTAGTCTTAGCTCAACTTTCCCTCCTTCCTCAATATCCTACCATAACCTTTTCCCTGACATTTTACAAAAACTTATTTTTGTACTAATTTCAAACGTCTGTACTGAACAAATATGTCTCATCCTCATGCCCGATTTCTAAAGATGCCTTGTATCATAATTGCTTACTTAATGCTGTTAATACTTTCCATTAATAGACTCTCTTCCTTTTGTTACATGTTTCTGTAACTCTTTGTACTGTATTGTAGAATATATACTTCTTTGGGGCTTTTCCCCTGGGTCTCCGATGAAAAAGGGCCATTCTGCTCAGTTGGACTATTCCCAGTCAACAAAGTTAAAATAAAAAAAAATGTGAAACAAGTTAAGAAGATGAAAAATTAAAAAGACACACCCAAAATTCATCCAGGGGCTTCTGTCCCACAACCCCACTACATCATAAAGCAGTCACTTTCGAAATCACCATCTCCCCTGACCCCCCCCCCCCCCCTAGCTAGGGTGAAACAAAAAAACTTCTCCAAAGTTGATTACAACCTCCTGAGAGGTGGTATAAAGAGCTTCACAGCCCCCTCAGCCACTGCAGAAACTGGCACCAATGCTCAAATCTACACCAAAGTACTAGATGAGCATTTACATAGTTACACGGAATTAGAAATACCAGACAGGACAAAATCATCCTCCGCAAGGAAGGGTAAACCTGTCTGGTGGACAACATCTGCAATAAATAAACTATATAACAAAAGGAAAAAATTGCTGTCCAGGACCAAGAAGGAGCAGGTACCCAATTAGAAGCAATCTTTCCTTAGCCTGAACAAGCAAATAAGAGCACTAGTGAAATCCTCTAAAGTCAACTTTGAGTCCAAATTGGCCACATCTACTAGAGACAATCATAAGTAGTTCTTCACATGTCTACAATCTCAAAGGAAGCACACAGATCTGTTCAGAACTGGTGGGCAAGTCTAAAATGCTGTAGATATAACCATTCTACTGACTGACAGATTCAGCGAAAACTTCTCCCCTCTGTCCCCCCATCAGTAAATCAGGACCTCCCCAGTACCTGCTTCCCACCCCTCATCTCTAGGGAACAGGTCATCACTGACCTCTCAAAGGCAAAAAAACACAGCCTCCATGGGACCCGATAACATCCCAGGCTGCATCCTACATGAACTCAGGCATAACCTTGCAGCACCATTAGACACCCTATTCAACCAAAGCCTGAGTACCATTTTTGTCCCAGCTGAGTGGAGAACAGCCTCTGTCATCCCTTTACACAAAGGAGGAGCATTCACTGACCCAGGAAATTATAGACCCATCAGCCTAACTAGCCTGATCTGCAAGGCCATGGAACAGATTACCATGGACCTCATTAACAGGGACATTGGCAACCTTCAAACACTCAACCCCACACAGTTTGGCTTCGTAAGGGAATGTCATGTCTGTTAAATCTGCTTGACTTCTTTAAGACAGTCACCAAAGCCATGGATGAGGGGAAAACGGTGCACACCATCTACCTTGACCTGGCCAAAGCCTTCGACACTATTCCCTACTTGGGCATAGTAGATTAACCTTCTCAACAAGGCATCAATCCAGGTTACCAGATGGGTAGAAAATTGTTTCAATGATAGAACCCACATAATCAAAATAGGGGTAGCCACCTCAAGCAGTAGGCCCGTAACAAGCGGCGTACCCAAAGGATCGGTCTTGGGGCCTCTTATTCGGGATATACTTCTTCGAGTTGCAGGCCAAAGCCAGTGGGCTATGGCTGACCCAGTTTGCAGAGGACTGCAAGCTGAGCGCAGTCATCAATTCCCCAAGTAAAGTGGATGTCCTCCAAGAGGGTCTCACCCAAACGACTAGTGCCAGAAACATAGCCTCAAGATGAATGCCATAAAATGCATCATCATCCTCTTTGGGTTGAGTGATGTCCTCACAAATCACATTAACAAAAACATCCTAAGTACACAATCAGTAGTGAGGGATTTGGGCACCCAGGTTGACAGCAACCTAACTTTTGACCATCATGTTCCTTCCGTTGCATGGAAAGGTTTCTACATGACCCACCTCATAAGTAAGGGTATCTCATCCAGGGACAGAGGGGTCACAACTTTCCTGTATTCTTCTCTTATAAGGCCAATTATTGTGTACAATGCCCCCTTCGGCATGTACCTCGCAAAGCACATGCAGCAGCTGGAGAGACCACAGAGGTTCCTCACCAAAAGAATCCAGGGCCTCAAACATCTACCCTACACCACAGATAGGCTAAAAGCCCCGTCCCTCTACTCAGTTTCACACAGACTCCTCAGAGGTGACCTCTGTCTGGCATACAAAGCAATCTCAGACCCCGCCTTACTGGGACTGTTGCATATCCCCAAGTCAAGCTCCACTCGAGCAACCAGTACACACGACCTCAACCCGATATCGGATATCAATAGGGCTTTTTGGTGGGACAGATGTGTGTCCCAGAGACTCCCCCCCCATCTGTGGACAGACTCCCTCTCCATGTCAGAGTACCTCATTGTCCCTTTTTAAGCACAACCTAGACAACCGGATGGGAAACAGAAAATACACCCCTGGGATTCCACGTGTCCCTGATGGACAGGGGCTTTGGGTGCTGACTTGTTTTAAGCATGGGCTAAACTCTTGGCTAGGCTTATAAGGGTCTCAGGGCCAATAGCCTAGTAACCTCCTATGAGGTCTGCAAGAGACTTAAAATTGTGTATAGTAGGGGTGCGGGTGGCAGAAGCCCTCTTCTGGATTTCTGTGTAGTCTTCTTTTACCGAGATAAAGTCATTAATGCAGGACATTTCAATTTTTTTTTCTTTAACCTTCTTAAAATTTTTACTGTTCACAAAATAAAGAATTACAAAACATTAAAAAACACACCTTTCCAACCACCAGCCCCATCAGAACAGCAATCTAGTCGGCACCATCTACACCTGAGCAAACTACAATGGTGTCAAAGTAACTATCATCTGCTTTTCTGCAGTTATCTAAAAACTCCCCTGACTACTATACTGTATAGTGAATAACTATTTCATTTCTTCTAGCATTTCTCCTCCCATTCCTAGCCATATTAGCCCTTGTCCATTTACATTTTTATTCTTATAAAAAACTCTACATTGATCATGTCTGAATTTAATACACGTCTGATTACATCACTATCTATATACTCTATCATGCTTGTATACTTGGAATCCTGGATGATATTATCATAAACATTTTTTGTTTCTAAACATTTATTAGGAGTTATCTTCCTGCGATTCCACTGAAAGTGGACTTCACAGCTGAACATTTCTGGCTAACAAATACAAAAAAGAAGAAAAAATATATTTACTTATGTTCATCAATGATAAATATAAATACTAAAAATAATGCCTCAATTGAAATATTCTTCTTTACAGGCAATATCAAGGTTTAGTACTTGTACATCCATTAGTTAATATGACGATGCTCCTCTTACTTATCACTTATCCCCCTCTCCAGCACAAGGTTTGAGAGAGAGTGCTTTAATAGATGATGTTCACACGTTCAGAGATATGAGCACACCCATGAACAAATACAAGCCCTCATTAAGAGAGATGCACAGCTTTCAAATTACTGTTAGCAAAACTTACAACAGGGGATCTAAAAGCAGAAAAGCTTTAAAACACTGTCAACAGTTGGCAAAGCAATAGATACGGTACTTAATACGCATTTGCTAAATAACTTTGCAACAAGGTATGGAATATCAGTTGTGAGTCCATACTCTGTTACTGAAAACAAATGGAAATAAATAAATAAAACATTATAAAGATTGAAGAAAGTCTGAAAACCGACAGCAGCAGAGTGCCGTGCAATTACAAGAACACAAAAGCTTAGTTCTCCAATTTGATTTTCATTTGTCACAAAGAGCTATACACCACACGGAAAGATGTAATCCAGTACCTGATCTTACAATCAACGTCTGTTCTTTAATGCAATAAAACCAGAAGTGATTCAATTCCTTTGCAACAATAAATACAGTTCCGCAACGTTACCTTAATTAATACTAATTATCATATGTACAAAGTATGCGTTAGTCATACCAATTTTAAGAAGAAATTCATATGTATTATTGTGTCAAGCAGCAGATCATTAAACAGCCTCTGAAAAACCAATCCATTTAACTCCGTTGGGTTCCTGAAGAAACTTAAGTTGTAAACTCACAGGCAAAAGCAATTAGACCTTGTCACTAAAGTTTAAAAAGTCATCAGCTGCGGCGAATTAAGACGTTCCAGGTTCTGCAAAAGCTAACTTATCCTTAGCCCACAACACTTTTATCAAGTGTAACTTTGACATACTCCTGACAGGCCACAGATGCCTGACGCTTTGCATTCCTACCTCAGCGTCTTCTTTAGATGGGGGCAAAGTAGGGAACTCCAACTTAACCGCTTCCATATTTTGGTATAGTTGACCCCCAATGGGGACTACTAACGGAAGTATTAAACTGCTCGTGTCTGTTATATTCCAGCCACAACCGAAACAGTTCCACCTTCATAGCACCATGCTACTCATCAAACAACAACATTCTCCGACCAACCCCGCCAGCCGGCGGAGATGACGTCAGAATTTCAGAAGGGTTGTAAGAGGCGGAGCAGAGCGTGGTAATGTCTGTCGATTGCTTATGAAGTCTAGGAACGCTTGTATAACGTATTGTTATGTGAAAGGTAGAGGTGTAGTTTCGTAAACGTGGTTTGCTTCTTCGCAAGGAACTTGTAACAATTACATACCTCTCAACTATCTCTGATTTTTACAAATATATCTCCTTCCCTATTAATCTGTTTATAAAACTGGTGCATTTTGGAGAAAAGGTGATGAATGACAATAATTAAATTAGTACATTTCCTTTACTTCAGAAAATGTGTTATTACCTCATAGTCTATTATTGTGTAAATGGCTCAAGTTAACAGTACGAATATTTTAAACGGCTCACTGATCGTTCAGATTTATGCCTTGCTCAGTAATTAAAGTTACGGATTTCTTCTCAGAAAATCCACATTAATGCAAATTATATCGTCTTCTGTCAGGTGTAAGTAAACAGCCAGTCTTTCCAAATATACATGAACGGGGGTATATTTTGTTAACTCGGCCAAACGGATATGTTGCTAGCAAGTCAATCAGATAGAAGCGTGCATGTCATTGGGGGACACTACTAGACAGAAGTGTGTCTGAAGGGTTCGGACATCGCTTTCCTAAGTGTAAAGAAACCTTTAGACATTTTTTTAAAAGTCTGTTAATTTATTGAAACATTCAGCTTTTTCTTATCTGGTATAACCAAATGGTCTGTCCAATGAGGTAGAATATGATATCTGAAGTAGTTTACTTCATTTGGTCCTCAACCTGTGGGAATATGGGTCCATAACAGATCCGAGCCGGCAACTTGCTAGTATCAGCTCCAAGTCCAAACTCCTCCCCTTACCCATAATATACCTCCACTCCCTTCCATCCCCAGATCTCATTTGCTGTGATTTGCTTCAACATTGTGTCTTTTGAGCTCCAAATAGCAGTGGGTTTAAAACTTTTTGTGAGTAGATAATCTGAAGTAGGGACTTCATTTGTCAGCAACCTTTGGGATACGGATCCGATCTCGGATCCAAGCCGGCAACTTCTATCACAGCATAGATCCGAGCTCCTAGCTCCTCCCCTTACCCATAATCCCCTGCCTACCCTGACTGACCTCAGATCTAGTTTGCTGCTCTTCAAGCAACAGCTAGATTCCAGAGCTCTTGGCGATTTTGTGAGAAAAAAAAGTTTTTTTCTTCTTATCTGATTGAGTGGTTGTGTGTGCATGTTAGGTTTACCCTTAACGCTAAAACTTCTTATTTTTAGCTTACTTAGCTTAAATTTTAATTTTTTCCTCCCTCCCCGCTGGTCTAGCGTGTGTGTGTGTCTTGAGTGTAGGGGCCTAGTGAGTGTGCTTTACTTTAGTTATGTTGGAGGCCCCTAAAGCCTTTTTCAATAAATGCACCGAGTGTGGTCACAAGCTTTCACCGGCTGATGGCCACACTCAGTGCGTTAGGTGCCTTGGGGTTGAACACCTCTCTTCGGGTTGTGCGATTTGCGCAGCGTTCAACCCCAGGGCACTTAAGGATCGGAGGTCGAAGCTGGTTCTGGCGAGCCTTTTACCCCCAGACTCAGCTTCGGCCTCCAGTACTTCGGTGACCGCTACCCCCCCGGTAACGGTCACTCCTGCCTCCCTTCCTCCAACCGGCCCGCCAAGAGGGCTTCTTCATCCAGGTCTTCTCAGTCTCCTCCTCCTCGGATCAGATCCCCTTGTTTCTCCCCGGGACCCGAGGAGGAGGTGACCCGGTCCCTGTCGAGGTCATCGAGGCGGCACTCCAGGTCGGCCTCAGTGGCCTCCTCGAGGTCCACCTTTAGCATGTCAGATGCGGACATGGACCGGATGATGAGGAGATTCATCCAGGCCCAGATGCAGATGGGAGTGCTCTTGCCTCCCCCCTCCGGGGGGGAGCTCGACCCCTTTTTTCACCCCTATTGCTCTTTCTCCGACCCGCATTCCGGATTCGGAGCGCTCGGAGCTGAGCCACGTTGGATCCGGGGGTGGGTCGGAGCCGACCGTGCTGGGCACGTCGGCCACGACGGCTCCCTCGAGTTTGTTGGATCTGACCTCTCGGAGCCATGGGCCGAGCTTCGGATCCGAGGGATTCGGTGTGCTTTCGGCTCCATCCCGGTCGGAGCACACTGGTCCCTCGGATCCGACGTTCTCAACGCCGGGTCCGATCCCCGCTTCAGATCCGAGTGGGAGTCGGGTCTCGGATCCGTCCGAGAGCGGCTCCCCCTCGGCTTTTGCTGCGGCGGAGAGGGCACTGTCGAGTGCTTCCAGGCCTCCGGTCCTGGCTTCGGCTCCCTCCCGCTCTCCTTCTCATCTGGTCCTGGCTCCCCTTATCCGGCCCTCGGGGCAGCCTACCTCAGTGCCTCTAGAAGTTCCAGTGGAACAAGATACAGCCCGTGAGGACTCCTCGGACAGCCCCCCCGAGGAGGTTCCTCACAAGGCAAAGTGCAAGAGAAGGTACATAGACTCCCCTGAGAGTCTCACCGAAGATACGGACTTAGATGAAGGGGAAGGCTCCCCTAGGTCACCCCCCGAGGATGTCTCCTTCGGAGACATCATGGAAATGCTCAAAATCAGGGGAGGGTGGTCTGCCCCCAAGGTTTTCTCTGATGAGTCCGTATTCCTTGAGGTGTTTGAGGCAGGACCATCTACCTCTTGGGTGTCCCCTCCACCCGACCACTTGGTGGATCTCATATCCACTAGGGCTTGGAAGGAACCGGACACTGTAGAGCCAATCCCCAAGTGCCTGGACAAAATTTTGAGCCCCCCTGCAGAGAGATCACACTGGAGCAGAGGTCCCCTTGTGGATGCCATGTTGGTGGCTGCAGCCACCAGGAAAGAGTTGGCTCAGGAGAGCCCCACGGTTCATCCTCCGAGCAAGGAGTCTCGCACTATGGACAGTCTTGGGAAGCGGGCCTTCAGTTCAGCGACCTTCTCTATGAGGGTCTTGAACTACATGGCACACGTTATTCGGATGCAGCGGGATCTAATTAAGGAATACGCTGCTTCCTCCCCAGGCTCCATGTCGGAGGGAGACAAGGATCTGTACTCCTCCCGAATGGCCACCCTCCGCTCTATTTCTAACACCTCTGTGCGGCTGTTGTCTCATGCTACGGAGGGAGCCGCTAGAGCAGGCGGAGTCGGGCTTGTCATGAGGAGACAGGCCTGGCTCCGTCACTGTGACTTCTCGGAACCCTTTAAGGTGTCATTCGCGAATGCCCCTTTTGATGGTTCTGCACTGTTCGGCAAAACCATTCGCGACACTCTTGTCCAGTGCGAGAAAGATGGAAAGACTTTGTCTGCCATCGGAGTCCGCTTCTCTGTGCCCCAGAGGTCCTTTTCCAAGAACCAAAAGGGTCAGAAGAAGATGTGGTTCCGAAAATCGCATCAATCCCAGTCTGCTCAGGACAACCAGTCCTCTCGTGGCAGAGGAGGACAGGGAGGACGCCGCCCCAGAGGCAGAGGGGGTCCCAGGAATTTTGGGTCCAGAGAACCATTCTCTGAGAGGCCCACACAGAACCCCTGAGGGGTTACCCGGCTGCTCCACTCTGGAGGCAGTCGGGGGGCGATTTTCAAGGCACCTAGCAATGTGGGAGTCCATAACAACGGATCGCTGGGTGCTTCGCATTATATCCAGAGGTTACCAAATGCCCTTTATCGTAACCCCCAGAATCAGAGGCCTCCCCGACGTACCACCCAGTCAGAGAGAGGCGGCTGCTGCAGAAATTCAGCAGCTTCTGCAAAAAAGAGCCATCCAGCCCGTCCCCCCAGATCAAATCGATCAGGGTTTTACTCCAGGTTCTTTCTGGTGCCAAAAAAGATGGGGGACTTGAGGTCCATCCTCGACCTCTCTCTCCTAAACCTGGTGGTACCCAAAGAAAGGTTCCGAATGGTCACGTTGCAATCCATCCTCCCCTTATTGTGGGAGGACGACTGGATGTGCTCCATAGACCTCAAGGATGCGTACTATCACATTCTAGTGGACAGGCATTCCAGGAGGTTTCTCCGCTTCTGGCTGCAAGCCAATCACTTTCAATTCAGGGCCCTCCCCTTCGGCCTCACCTTGGCTCCCAGGGTGTTCACCAAAGTCCTAGTGATAATAGCGGCCCACCTGAGACTCCATGGAATTCAGGTCCTTCCATACCTGGACGACTGGCTCCTTATGGCCCCAACAAGGCATCTACTTTGTTCATGCAGGGATTATTTCCTCAGTCTGGCTCCGCTATTAGGATTAACCATCAACATGACCAAATCCTCACTGATCCCTACACAGGTGTTGGATTTTATAGGGGCGAGACTGGATTCCAGACAGATGCTTGCGTTCTTGACTCCAGATCGGCTTCAGAACCTGATGTTGCACGTGCAGGCCATCCTTCAACTGCAAACTCCTTCGGCGGAATTGGTCCTGAGAGCCTTAGGATCTATGGCGGCTGCAATCCCTCTGCTGCCATTGGCCGGGTTGAACATGAGCGTCCTGCAGTGGACCCTCCAGGTACAATGGTCCCTGTCTCGCAACCCCCTGTCTCATCCCATTTCCTTAAGCAAGGTTTGCAGAAGGTCGCTCGTGTGGTGGCTCCAGTCCCCCAATCTCCACACGGGACGTCTCTTCTCACTACCACCACCAGTCGACATAGTGACCACGGGAGCTTCTCGCCTGGGGGGAGGGCATTTTTCAGGCAGAACAGTCCAAGGCACGTGGAACAATGTAGAGACCTCTTTGCATATCAATGTCCTAGAGATGAGGGCGGTGCTTTTGACGTTGCAGGCACTACACAGCTCTCTCCTGGTAGGGACGATTGCAGTACAGACAGACAACATGTCAGTCGTCTGGTACATCAACAAACAGGGGGGGAACCAGGTCTTACCCCCTTTGCCACGAGGCCATGAGAGTGTGGAAATGGGCGATTTCCACCAACCGCTTTCTCATAGCAACGCACATTCCGGGATGGTCCAACATTCTAGCGGACAGGCTCAGTCGTACTATCCTGACTCCTTACGAATGGTCTCTCAACCCTCGAGTTGCAGAGCAAGTATTTGCCCGATGGGGGCAACCTTGTTGCGATCTTTTTGCCTCTCCTTCAAACATCAAATGCAACGATTACTTCGCTGTGATCCCCCCTCTGGGGGAGTCCCCGAGAGACTCTCTAGTTCATGCTTGGCCTCCCGGTCTGCTTTATGCTTACCCTCCTCTTCTCCTGATGATGAAATTATTGCAGAAAGCCAGGCAGTTGGGGAGCAAGATGATCCTTATTGCCCCATTCTGGCCTCGTCAGACGTGGTTCCCTTACCTATGGTCTCACCTAGTGTATCCACCATGGATTCTGGATCCCCTCCCGGATCTCATTTCTCACCCTCCCGATCGTCCGACTCCAAACCTGGTCAACCTCAAGCTGACGGCTTGGTTGCTCCAGTTCCATTCCTCATAAGGACTCCCAGGATCTCATCACCTGTCAAAGCCATTCTTGTAGCAGCTCACAAGCCTTCCACCAGGAGGGTTTATCAGAGTAAGTGGAAACGCTTCACCATTTGGGCAGAACACCGTCGTTTAGACCCTTTTACAGCCCCGATAGCGTCGGTTCTAGATTTTCTAACCTCTCTCTTTCACCAGGGGGCTAGTTCTTCCACAGTCAAGGTACAACTTGCAGCAATCTCATACTATCACATGGGGCAAGAGTCTGGCCCTCTTATCACTTCCAAACTATGTAAGACCTTCCTCAAGGGTACCTTCCTCCTTAGGCCTCCAGTCAAACAGGTGGTACCTCCATGGGATTTATCCCTAGTCTTACAGGCTTTGACTGGTCCCCCTTTCGAACCGGCGGCCACGGTTGATCTCAAATTTCTCTCTTGGAAGACAGCTTTTTTGGTGGCCATAACTTCAGCCAAAAGAGTATCGGAATTGCAAGCTCTTTGTGTCAAACCACCATATTTGGTCTTTCACCCGGATAGGGTTTACCTCAGGATCAATCCGTCCTTCCTACCTAAGGTATCTTCAGAAGCGAACATTAATCAATCTATCAATCTCCCAGTGTTTTTCCCCAACTTTCAAAACAAAGGAGAGTACAAGCTGCATTCCTTAGACGTACACAGACAACTACATTTTTATATTCATAGAACTGCTGATCATAGGCAATCCGATCAGTTTATCTCCTTTGCCAAAAGTAATTTCGGAAAGCCAGTTTCTAAAGTTTCTCTCTCTCGATGGATCTCGAGTTGTATTCTCTTAACATATCAGAGCTCGGGAAGGCCTGCACCTCAAGGAGTCCATGCTCATTCTACTAGGGCCATTGCTACATCGGCGGCCTTTCAAGCTAGGGTTCCACTGGATGACATTTGTTCCGCAGCTACTTGGGCTTCATCTCACACCTTTATCAGCCACTATAAAATAGATGTTGTCTCCCGAGGCAGGGCGTCCTTTGGCTCTGCGGTGCTCTGGAATATCCTTCCATGAAGGCCACCCAAGATTTAGGTAGCTGGGGACTCTGTCCCAAAGGTTGCTGACAAATGAAGTCCCTACTTCAGATTAAGAAGTTATGTACTCACTATAATGTTCCATCTGAGTAGGTATCTTCATTTGTCTGCAACCATCCCCCCCTCCTTTCCCCTGACCAAAATTATCGTCCTTGAGGTTCTTAGCATCTGTTCCCTTTGGGACACTTTTATCAGCTGTGCTATGGGGCAAACTTGATCTGAGGTCAGTCAGGGTAGGCAGGGGATTATGGGTAAGGGGAGGAGCTAGGAGCTTGGATCTATGCTGTGATAGAAGTTGCCGGCTCGGATCCGAGATCAGATCCATATCCCAAAGGTTGCAGACAAATGAAGATACCTACTCAGATGGAACATTATGGTGAGTACATAACTTCTTATTTTTTATAATCTCTCTCAGTTAGTGTTAGTATAGGCCCCCTTTCTCCTCCCCCTCACTTGCTGCGTCGAGTGTTAGTGTTTTTTTTATTTTTAAGTTAGTTATAGTAGTTTGTTCTGTGGTGTAGGTAGTAGCTTCCCCTCCCCCCTCAGTGTTTTGTGTAGACGAGTGTGGTGAGTGTGTGTGTGTGTGTGTGTGTGTGTGATTATTTAGAGAGAAAATGCCTGTCTTTTTCCAAATATAATTTTCAGGATGGCTGAAAAGCTTGTTTTCAAGTGCTGCACAGAGTGTGGCCTTAAGCTATCCCCAGCGGATGGCCACACTCTGTGTGTTTTGTGCTTGGGTGTGGCCCACCTGAGTGTGGAGTGTAATATTTGTGCGGGCTTCAACCCCCATGCCCTAAAGGATAGGAAGGCCAAGTTGGCCCTCAAAGGTCTTCTTCCTCCTTCCGACTCTTTCCTCACCTCTCCCTCCTCTCTTCCTCTGGCTTCTCCTCCCTCCCAGGCTGGGACTCAACCTCCTGTACCAAAGCCTGTAGTAGCGGAGCAGAAGAGAGGTAGAGAAAGGGAGACAGAGTGGAAGACGAGGGAAAAGAGGAAGAGGTCCCAGGACCTTGCTTCTTCGAGTAAGTCAGCACAGACCAGTGACTCCCCTCAGCTCCGATCTCCGAGGTTCTCCCCGGAGCAGGAGAAGACACGTCCAGCCTCTCAGGCCTCGATGCCCCAACCCGCCAGGTCAGAGTCTGTGGCCTCGTCACGGTCCACCCGATCCATGTCAGATATGGATCTGGATAAGATGATGAGGCACTTTATTCATACACAGATCCAGATGGGGGTCTTGCCAGCCCCCCTCCCTCTGGAGGGGGGAGCTTGCTTCCTTTCAACCCATTTCTCCTTATCCAATCCGACTTTCAGCTTCTGAGTACTCGGATCTGAGGTTGGCTTTGGTCAGGGGATCGGCACCAATGGTACCTGTTTCCTCGATGCTGACAGCTGCCTGGAGCGTTTCGGATCAGACCAGTTTGGATCCGAGCTGCTCTCGGAGCCGGACCTTGGGTGTCGGATCCAAGGGAATGGAACCTTTTTCATCGGCTCTGACTTTGTCAGGCCAGGTTCCCTTCCTCAGAGCTCAGTCCACCTCGGGTCCAGTTCTCACGTCGGACCCGGGGAGACTGACCTCCTTATTGGTTTCTCAGGAGGTTCGCTCTCCTTCAGCATTTGATGTGGCAGAAAGGGTTCTCTCCATCAGATCGAGACCCCTGACCGCCCTGTTGGACTCCTCCCAGACTTACCAGAGGGACAGCCCATGCTCGAACAGCCACAGATGGTTCCCCCTGAGGAACAAATGGCTTGTGAGTGCCCCCCCCCCCAGAGAGCCTCACCGGAGATGTGCCTTGCAAGCATAAGTGCAAGAGGAGGCACTTGGAGTCCCCCCAAGTCCCTCACCGAGGACAGGGACTTAGATGATGGAGAGGGTTCCCCAAGCTCACCTCCCGAGGATATCTCCTTTGGAGACATCATGGAGATCCTGCGCCAGCGGGGAGGTTGGTCTGCCGTCAAACCTTCTGATGAGTCTGTGTTCCTGGAGGCTTTTGGCATGGGCCCATCTACTTCCTGGCAGTCCTCTCCCACGGATCCTTTGGTGGATTTGGTCACCTCACAGGCATGGAAGGAATCGGACACCATGGAACCTATCCCCAAGTGACCTGATAAAATCCTTATTCCCCTCCCCCCCCATAGATAGGCCATCTTGGAATAAGGGCTACCCTCTAGATGCCATGGTGGTAGCAGCAGCCACTAAGAAGGAACTTGCCCAGGAGAGTTCCTCGGTACACCATCCTGACCGAGAGTCGTGGATGATGGACTGCCTAGGGAAGTGGGTGTATGCTTCAGCTACCTTTTCAATAGGATGCTGAATTACTTGGCCCATGTCACCAGACTCCAACACGACCTAGTAAAGGAGTTGGAGGAGTTTCCCCCCCCAAGTCCATGTTGCAGGAGGACAAGACTTTGTTCTCCGTGAGGATGGCCACTTTAAAAGCAGTATCTAACACGTCCATGTGACTCCTCTCCCATGCTACGGAAGGAGCGGCTGGGTCTGGTGTGGCCATGAGGCATAACGCTTGGCTCAGGATATGTCAGTTTTCCGAATCCTTCAAGGCGTCGTTTGACAATGCCCCTTATGACGGCTCTACACTCTTCGGTTAGACCGTCAAGGAGACATTAGTCCAGAATGTGAAGGACAGGAAGACACTGTCTGCCATTGGGATCCGCTTCTCTAACCATCAAAGGTCCTTTTCCCGGAACCGGAGAGGGCAAAAGAATATGTGGTTCCAGAAGTCAAAGTATTCCCGGGACACTCAGGGCTCTTCTTCCCCCAGAGGCAGAGGGGGACAGAATGGATGCCGGCCCAGAGGGGGTCCACAGAACTTTGGGTCTCGAGAGCCTTTCTCAAACAGACCCGAGCAGCAACCCTGAGGGGTTGCTCAACTGCTCTACTCTGGAGGCAGTCGGGTGACGATTGTCCTTGCACCCAGTGGCATGGGAGTCTATAACAACGGACCTCTGGGTGCTTCAAAACATATCCAGAGGATATTCTATCCCCTTCATGGGTTCCCCCATATCTCCCAGACACCTCCAGGATGTACCACCCACGCAAAGGGAGGCAGCAGCACAGGAAATTTCCAAGCTTCTACGAAAACGACCCATCGAATCCGTCCCCCCAGATCAGTCCAGATCGGGCTTCTACTACAGGTTCCTTTTGGTGCTAAAGAAAATGGGGGACTTAAGGCCCATTCTGGACCTCTCTACCCTGAACCTGTCAGTTGCCAAAGAGAAGTTCCAGATGGTCATTTTACAGTCCATCATGCTGTATCTGCAAAAGAGCAACTGGATGTACTCGTTAGACCTCCAGGATGCTTACTATCACATAAAAATGCACAGAAGCTCCAGGAGGTTCCTCCGCTTCCATCTAGGAGTCAATTATTACCAATTTCGAGCCCTACCCTTTGGTCTCACCACAGCCCCCAGGGTGTTTACCAAAGTGATGACAATTGTAGCGGCTCACCTGAGACTTCAGGGGATTCAGGTCTATCCGTACCTGGACGATTGGCTCCTCACTGCTCCCACTAGGCATCGACTTTTCCAAACCAGGGATTATTTCTTGACACTTGCCTTGCATTTGGGGATCACAATCAACACATCAAAATTCCTCCTATATCCTGTACTAGTGATATTCTACATTGGTGCCAGGACAGATACTCTTCAGTGCAAAATATTCCTGACCTCAGAGAGAGTTCAAAACCTGAGGATGCATGTCTCCCTGACTTATTGTTCTCATCTTCCAATGGCAGAATCGGTGTTGAGGGCTTTAGGCAAGATGGCGCTGACCATAACTCTTCTCCAGTGTGCTCGGTTACACATGAGGATTCTACAGTGGACTCTAGCTGTTCAATGGTCCCTGTTGCAACTGCCATTGACATATCCAGTTCAACTCAGTCGAGTCTGTTGGTCATCTCTCATATGGCGAATGAGCTCTCCAGACATTTTGGAGGGACAACCCTTTGTTCCAGCCCCAGCCCAAACCACAGTGACCACGGATGCCTCCCAACTTGGGTGGGGGGGCATTGTTCGGGCAGGACAGTCCAAGGCCTGTGGTCCCCCATAGAGACCAGCTTGCATATAAATGTCCTAGAAATGAGGGTGGTCCTTCTAGCATTGCATACCCTTCATGCCTTTCTTCCTCTGGGAACGATTGCACTTCAGTCAGACATGTCAGTGGTCTGGTATATCAACAAACAGGGAGGGACCAGATCTTACCCCCTTTGTCGCAAGGCCATGAGAGTGTGGGAATGGGCGATCTCCACCAATCCCTTTCTCATTGCAACACACATTCCGGGATGGTCCAACATCCAAGTGGACAGGCTAAGTCACACCATTCTGATGCCTTATGAGTAGTCTCTGAATCTGTCAGTAGCAGAACAGATCTTCAGCGAGAGGGGTCAATCTTGTTGCAATCTCTTCGCATCTCCTTCCAATGCGAAGTGCAGTGAATTTTTCGCTCTAAACTCCCTGCCAGGAGAGTCTCCCCGAGATGCTCTAATTAATGCTTGGCCTCCCGGTCTTCTGTATGCTTACCCGGCTGTACCTCTCATTCTGAGGTTTCTACAGAAAGCTCGTCGACTGGGGAGCAAAGTGATCCTCATTGCCCCATTCTGGCCTCACCAGGTATGGTTTCCCCTTCCTTTGGTCTCACCTTCTGGCTCCACCTTGGATCCTAGATCCCATTCAGGATTTAATTTCACACCCATCAGGGGTGCCTCGTCTGAGTCCAGACAGCCTGAAGCTCACAGGTTGGCTGCTCCAGTTCCTGTGATTGCTAGGACTCCCAGACTATCCTCCTCAGTTAGATCTATTTTGTTAGCTGCTCATAACTCTTCAACCAGGAAGGTTTATCGCAGCAGTGGAAATATTTTTCTTTCTGGGCTTCTCAAAAGAGTTTAGATCCTTTCACGGTTCCCATTTCCTTCATTCTTGATTTTCTAGCTGATATTTTTCAACACGGAGCTAGTTCTTCTACTGTCAAAGTTCAGTTAGCTGCCATTTCTCATTTTCATGTGGGTGAGAATTCTGCCTCCTTAGCCTTTTCCAGACAGTGTAAAGCCTTTATCAAAGGCACCTTTTTGTTACGCTCCCCCGGTCAAAGATCCTGTTCCCCCATGGGACCTTACTATGGTCCTTCAAGCTTTGGTTGCTCTGCCTTTTGAGCCTGCCGCGACTGCAGATCTAAAATTTATATCTTGGAAAACAGCTTTTCTGGTGGCTATTACCTCTGCGAGAAGGGTTTCAGAATTACAGGCCTTGTGCATCAAAATGACATACATGATTTTTCACAAAGCTAGGGTTTCCCTTCAAGCCAATCCATCCTTTCTTCCTAAGGTGGCATCACCAGTCAATCTCAATCAGACTATCAATTTGCCTGTGTTTTTTCCTAATTTTATGAACAAGATGGAATACAAAGTCCACATGTTGGATGTTCATAGGCAGTTAGGATTCTATTTACACAGGAGAAAAAAATTCCGTAAATCTGATCAATTGTTTGTATCTTTCTATAAACCCTTTTTGGGGAAACCTGTCTCCAATGTCACTATAGCTATATGGATTTCTTCATTCATCCTCCAGATCTATAAGGACTGAGACATGTCTCCTCCAGGTCAGGTGAAAGCTCATTCCACTAGGTCCATGGCTACATCTGTGGCTTTTTGGTCTAGAATGTCTTTGGATGATATTTGTTCTGCAGCTACTTGGTCCTCATCTCATACATTTATTTCTCATTACAAATTGGATTTGACTCCCAGAAGGAGAGCATCCTTTGGTTCTGCAGTGCTCCAGAATATCCTTCCATGAGGGCCTCCCAGGAGTTTAGTAGCTAGGGACTCTGTCCCACAGGTTGAAGACCAAATTAAGTAAACTACTTCAGATAAAGAAGTTATGTACTCACCATAATTTTCCCTCTTAGTAGTTGTACTTAATTTGTCTTCAACCGTCCATCCCTCCTTCCCCCGGACCTTGGCACATGATCAGCCTACAGGCTGCAGTATAGGTCACAAGTAAATCTTTCAGTTCAGGTTCTCAGTATAAGTTCAGCAAACTTGATCTGGGGATGGAAGGCAGTGGAGGTGTATTATGGGTAAGGGGAGGAGTTTGGAGCTCTGAGCTGATGCTAGCAAAAGTTGCCGGCTTAGATCCGATATGGATCTGTATTTCCACAGGTTAAAGACAAATGAAGTACAACTACTCAGATGGAACATTATGGTGAGTACATAACTTCTTTTTCACCAATTATGCTGAGACCCATCTGTTGAGTAATACCTAAAATATGTATATGTACTGTGTGTGTATAGTGCATCTATGTATTTTTGTGCAGTGGTTAATAATGGTCGGAAAGATGCAATACAGGCAAGGGCGCCCGCAGGCAGGTGCAAGGGGGTGCACTTGCACCCCCTGGAATCGGCTGACTAGTTAATCGTATAATTTAAAAAAAAAGATTTTTTGGGGGCGCGTTCTTTTTTAAGAAGAAAGAAGTCCAGTCGCGGGCATGCTGACATCATCGCGCAGTGCACATATCTTCAAGTTTGCGAGCGGGAACTGACACGGACGGTTTCGAGTTCGCAAGCGGGAACGGAGACGGACTTCACTGAAGATGGAGGCGGAATACAGACGGTTTCGGGTTCACAAGCACAATGGACGGATACTTAGGAGCGAGCGGAAGATGGGACACTTTCAGAGTGAGTAGTCAGACGGAAGATTTTGTGTGTGTGTGTGTGTGTGTGTGTGTGTGTAAGTAAAATGCCCCGGGTGCTACATGGTGGTGGGTAGAGATAAGGCTTGAACCCTGTACCTTGGGCCCAAGTGGCAAGAGCCTGAATTCCCTTATCACCACCATACTTTTTCTGTTCCTCATAAAATCTGTAGTTTCTGTATTTGTGTCCTTGCAAAGCCAGTGGTAGCATTGTTGCCTGACAGCTACATGTTCTCTGGTTTGATTCTTGGCTGGGGTGCCTTACCTTCTGTGTGGAATCTGTATGCCCTCCCTGTTTTTGTTTCCCCCCATCTTACAAAAACATGTCACCAAAACAAAACTACTCCCAAGTCAGGGTAAAGTAATGAGAATAAAACATCCACGACAACTGCTTCCAGTGACCAGCAACCACACCAAGCCTAGGAAAGTATGTCTTTATTACACACTGACTAAGCGCTTTCACCAAATAATTGGCTTCTTCAGAGTCTTACAAAAATATGTGTCTGTCTGGAGTGTTTCTCCCTGGGCCTCTGCTAAAAATTAGCTTTTTTTCCAAGTCAGACTTTCCTGGTTAACAAATGTAAAAAAAAATGACACTCATTTGAATATCAGACTTAATATTCTTCAGAAAATGCATGGTAGCATGGTAAAAAAAACTTTTATTCTAGCAATTTTCTAAGTGTACAAGATGGATATTTGAAATGTATCCCTATCTTTGGGACTGTATTCCTCCCCATTATTGGCTTCATCCAGGTTTTGTGCTAAGGTTGAGAGCTATGGTAAGAACTGAATTCACTGAATGTTTGGGGGCTGTATTCACCCATTATTGGCTTTGTTCAGGTATTTTGTGCTAAGAGGTTGACAGCTGTACTATGGTGAGAACTGAATTCACTAAATGGTAGCCATTTAAGTTTCAGTCTTCCTCTTTCACAAAACAGCTGATTTGGCATAGTGGTATGTTGCTCTGACTGTTTTGCACAGGGTCCCCTGGTTTCAAGACGTGGCAGTGAAATGTATGGTGGTAACGCAGCATTTTATTCTAGCAACTTTCCAACATTATACAAGCAATGTTTAAAATGTGTCCCTGGTTTTTGGCCTTTTGTTCCCCCCCCCCAATAAATTTTGGCTTTTTCCAGATTTCTTGTGCTGCAAAGTTTAGAGATAAAGCTGAGTGTCGAGTAGATTTTACAAGGAGCTAAGAGCTGCAGGGGAGCAAAGGTTTAGTGCTGCTTTTGTTTAGTCTGCTTGCATTGTTAATAGCACAACAGATAGTGTACTTGCTTTTGATGCTGAAGGCTGTGGGTTCTACTCCCACAGTAGGTAGATGCATTGCTGATACTGTACTGTGTTGTAAAGGGGGTGGATGCTGCAGTCCTTTTGGCAAAGATACCTAGTAACTATGAACCTGTTATCAGTTTGCTATCCATTCCCTATTGCGGTATTAGTAGCTTATCATTTTTTTATTGCATGCAACAAAGGCAATTTATTCTTCAAGGGTAACAGGCACTTTATTTGTAGATTAAACAATGACATATAAAGTTGTTTGCTAGCAGCAACCTCTTTATTAGTTACAAATTTCTTTAATGTGGATTTTACTACTTCAGAGATTGTGCATATTTTTTACTGATACTGGTGGACTATAGAAGGTTGAGTAGACTTTTTATGATGGAAATGTTCTGAATTGGGCAGTTTTGTCATTGGTGTATGCATTGTTTCATTGTTTACTGGAAAAATGTTCAAAACAATAAATTTAAAATGCCCTCTAACAACTGTACTGTATTGTACAAGGAATATAATGTAATACAGTAAGGAAGATGTATCAAAGAGCATGTGTATGTTATGTTCGAGGGGCCTATGATTTTGAAGACAGCCCAAAGTTAATATTTATCTGCCACTGGCAAAATGTATTTTCTTTGAATGTGGGTTTCAATGCTGTTTCAATGCATGTGAGTTTCAAAGGCAGAGAAGTTTTAATGTTGAGTCTATTTTCATTGTGAGACTGCATTGCTTTGTTTAACAGATATGTATTAGGGTTTGTGCTGTAAAATGCAAAATAAAACTTTCAAATGAAATCTAAATCATCGCAGAAGTAAAGCAGTATGCACATTACAGTGTTTATGGTAAATGGGGCAGAATAACCAAGGAATCGGACATTGGAATGGCTGCAGGGGGGTGACTCCATTCGACCATGATTTTGTGAGGGGGGGTAGCAAACTCAGACAGCCCCGGTTGAACTATACCTTTCAGTTGTCCATATCTTTGCAGAATGAATAGATGTTTGCTTCTTATTTTTGGTTTGTTCCTCATAAAATTTGTGGTTTTCTAGCAAATCATTTAGGAATGAAGTCACTAAATGACAGACATTGAGTTTCAGAAGTCATACCCTTCAGAAAAATGCATGCTAATGCAAGACTGTCTTAAGTTTATACAAGAGCAATTTTAGTAGTGTTTGTATGTTCCCCCACTATATTTGGCCTTGTCCAGATTTCCTGCATTAAGAGGTTGAGAGGTACGTGCAAATCATTTTGTGGATTAGGAATATCCAAACCTCTCAACTGTCCCCAATTTTGGCTCAAAATGTTGCTCTCCCCTAATAATCCCTCCTCCAAAATGGCAATTTTGGAAGAAAATGTGGAGGGTTTACAATTGTATATAACTGTAATGATCAGAGTTATAGATTACTTTTATTTCAGAAATGCATGTAGATGCTCTTATTTTGTTAGCTGCTCAAGTTAACTGTTAATATTAAAAAGGTGTCCCTTTTTTGACAGGTTCCCAGCTGTATTGTGTGGCAACTTTATATTTTTGCATCACATTTTGGTCCGCTTTTCATAAAATTGTGGTTTTCTAGCAAATTAGTGGCAAGTCATTAAAGACTGAAGTTAGAAAATAATGGCAGACATTTGAGTTTCAGATTTTATACCCTTCAGAAAATTCGTACTAATGCAAGATCTACTACTGTTCTATTATCTAAGTTAATAAGAGCAATATTTAAAAATTGGCCTTATTTTTGGGCCTGTGTCCCACTTCTAGTTCTATGTATGGCTTTGCTCAGATTTCTTGCTCTGAAGTTGAGAGGTATGAGTATCAGAGCCATCACTGTCAGCCAGAGACATTTCAAATTATGACATACTTATTGCACCCCCCCCCCCATTGTAGTGGCTCTGGATGTGCCCAAGGAAGGCAAGGAGCAGTTATGCAGTGTAAGTGTGCAGAGTATTCCCCCATCCAAGGTAGATCACAAATATGACCGTGGCTTTTCATCTGTCCTTGATTTTGCAGAATGTTCTGGTTTTCTATCAGATTTTTATACTGTTGATTTATGCTTCTTATTATTCAGGAACTGCATGCTGTCACAGTGCCCTGTTGCTCTGTTTAAGTAGCCATGGTTTAATGAACATCAGGTAAGCTTGTCGGAGATTGTAAGATGCAAGTAAGCTTTAGTAAGCATACTGTTAAAGAATTACCAGCATTGAAAGCCTTTTCGTTGTTGCCATGCAGAGAATATTTACATAACTAGATAATGTATAAGCCTTGGGTATTGAAATGCATATGACAGTATTTGTAATAAAAGGACAGGATTACAGTATTTTCAGAAGCTCATTACATTTTATTGGAGACCAGTGTCTTATAGCAGTGTCTGTGTGTTAGTACACTTGTAGTTGGGTGGCTTTAATGGTATATGGTAAATAAGCATTGCTACCTTACTTAAAAGCCAAGCCCTGCAACAACTAGGTAAGCTCCACACTGAAGTCAAAACACAATAGCTCTGGTGGGTAAACGTTCTCTGTAGTAATCAAAAAAGGCAAATGTTTGAAATAATTACAGCTTATGTGCAAACACAATAGGTAGTGATGAAACAATGCTCTACTAAAAATGCTTTAATGCTCCACATTGCTGAGCTGCAGATCAGTTATTATCACTGGCTACCAGGATTTCACCCACTTCAGATCAAGCACAGTGCAGTTCAGTGCAACCCTCCCAGAACTAATTCAAGTCTGACCAGAATTATTTGGTGTGTGTGTAAGAGGGAGGTAGCATACCCCTCAGCTGTCCAGGTTTTTGCAGAATGTCCAGATTTTTGCCCCATATTCCTCCTAAAAAGGATTGAAGTTGCTAAATAATGAGAGACATTTCAGTTTTAGACATCATATCATTTAGAAAAATGCATACTAACACAAATCCTGTTACTCTTGCAATTTTCTAAGTTTATGAGAGCCATATTTATAATCTGTCCCTATTTATGTTAGGCTTTGTCCAGATTTCTTGCACTAAGGTTGAGGCCTTGAGTGGTGTGGTATGTTTGTGTGAGAGAAAGAGAGAGACAGTGAAATGCCCAAGTTAGAGTTAGCAGGTGGAATTTATTTTCAAGGAACTGTGAGTTTTAAGGGAAGCGAAGTTTACTGCTGCTCATGCCAAGTCTATTTACAATGTGCAACTGTTTTGTTTAGCAAATGGTATCTCTATTGTGGTATAAAGTTTTAAAACTATGTTAGTAGCACCACAAGTAGAATACTTACATCTTAATGTAGAGGCTTGAGGTTCTATTCCTACAGCATGTACATTTGTATGCTGCAGTTCTGAGGATGTCCTCCTTTGGATGAGATGCCTAATAACTATGAACCTGTTTTTCAGCTTGCCATCCATTTTCTATTGCAATATACCAGCTTACCATTTTTTTAATTTAACATAGGCAATTTATTCTTTGATGGCAACAGGCACTGAATTTGTAGATGAAACACTGAAATATACAGTTGTTTTCTAGCAACAACCTCGTCATTAGTTTCAGATATCTTTAATGTGGAATTATTCAGATTACTTTTACTTCGGCAGAGATTGTGTGTATTGACTGATATTGGTGGATTGTAATGAGTGGCCTTTTATGATTGAAATGTTCTGAATTGGGCAGTTTGTCATTATTGGTTTGTATGTTTTGTTTCATTGCTTACTGGAAAAATGTTCAAAACTATAAATTTAAAACACACTCAAACAAGTGTTGCTGTATGATACAAGGGATATAATTCAATTATATATTATATATTATAATTAATACAATCAGGTAAATCAAATAACTTTTGCATGGCCCTAACAGTGTGCAAGGAGCCTATTGCTTGAAAACAGTTCAAAGGTAAACACTGGCCAGATGCATTTTCTTTGAATGTGGGTTTCAATGCTGTTTTATTGAATGTGAGTTTCAAAAGTAGAGAAGCATTAATGCCAAGTCTGTTTTCATTGTAAGACTATTGCTTTTGTTTAGGTTTAGTAAATGTCTATCAGTGTTTGGGCTATAATGTTTGAAATAAAAGTTGTAAATTAAATCCAACTGCCTGTAATCATTGTAGAACTAAAGCATAAAACAGTATGCACACAGAGATTTGAACAGCGTCTACGGCAAATGGGGAGAAATAGCCAAGTAATGGGACACTGGAATGGCGGCGTGGGCGGGGCTTGGGGTGGGTGGACTCGGGCGGGGCTGTGTTGGCAGGGGGCGGGGAGAGCTATGTGGGTGGGGCTCTGGGTTTGCACCCCCCTACAAAAAAATCCTGCGGGCTCCCTTGAATACAGGGATCTAGTGGTGGTGGAGATCCTCCTCCATAGTTCTCGACCGCGTAACCTCCCAAAAGGATGACCAATCCAGAAATAATCAGAGGTAAGGACACTGCAAAATATTAATACTATTAACTTGAAAAAACTGACAGACTAAGAGAACACGAATTAGCTTTTCTGAAATAGCATAAATCTACCTGTAATTATTTATTAAGTGTAATCCACCACCTTTCTTTCAAATCACCATTTTTTGGTAGACCAGAGGAATATTTTGAGTCAAGATCAGGGACAGATGAGAGGTATGGGCTCCTCACCTCCGGTTTTGCTATTACTTCCATTTAGTGGCTATCCTGGATGAAATCATTGCACTTGGAAAACATTTTCACTTAGTTTTTGTGTTCTACAGTAGAACTACCCACCTTCCTTCTTTATCTTTATGGAAGAATGCATTACCATCAACTACACAGGGTATGTATGTATTTATAGAGCTGACATATGTCTACTTTGTGGTGCATTATTTACTGGAAAGCTCTTCTCAAATGTAAACTTACTGTTCCCAAACCTGAAGGCAAACAAAGTCAGTGATTCAGAAAAAATGAATAATACATTCACATAATGAAAAGTAGCACAGTCAAAGTAATATAGTATGACCCACCATCGCATAAGCATGAATTAGGAGTGATGTTGCACAGCTAAGACAGAATAATCAGTCCATCAGTATGGAAAAGGGAACTAGCTATTGCAGAAATGGGTACTTGCGTATTATTGCAACCAGATTCCCGAGGTGGCATAGTTTATAATGTTTTCCCCGACATTATGTCGGTTAATGTAAGAAGGGGAGTGTAAACTGTTAAGCTGTATTCTGTCAAATTGTTTGTCACATACGAAGAGGAATAATGGCAAATTTCCTCTTTCCAGGTAGTGCCCTTGGCTGAACTATACACATGACTGCTGCTTTGCAGTAGTTGTTAATGTTACGAGTCAGCAAACTCTCCACATTCCCAACAAGAGAATCGGCCCATTTCAAACCCCTTTCCATGACCATTCCATAATCTGTGATTGTTAAATGTGTACCTATGTACAGGAATCATTCACCATTTACAGCACCTCTTGTTACTGCTGTAAGTGGCAGTTGTGAGTACACAACTTCAGATTTTACACAAGTATGTGTGTGAAGCAGGATAACGTTTAATACCTCTGCCCCACGTTTCACGCTATGGAGACAGGCTGTGCCCTGTTATTTACTACTCCTTACAGGCACCTTTCATTGTCATGATTACTGGTGAATAAAAGTCACTTCATATATTCCTCACTATCTTCCCTTTAGTAAGATCGGAATCAGGAATGCAGGATTTTTAAGGCAGTGTAGCACTGTGAATGTACACTATATTGGTTACAGTTGTAAGGTAGAAAGTACCATTTTTTCTCATTACTGTTACTGTTGTGTGCTCATTTTTCTGCATACCTCTTTTGGTCTATGATGTTTTGGTCCCAATCTGTCTAATAAAGATTTAATAAAATGTCAAAAAAAAAAATGGTCATTCATCACCACACTGAGAAGCAGCAGGCATCTTGACTGTATTATTCAAGAATGTATGCCGGTAAAGGAAGCTACCCACAAAGAGGAATTTGGCTATTATTCCTCTTCCAAACCCATAAACAATATCACAGAATACTACTTAACACTTTACCCAACCCTTTTCAAGTTAACATACATAGTTTGCCTCAAACATTACGAATTATCCCAGGTTGCAAATCTGGTTGCGATAATACGTAAGTACCCAAAAATGTGTACTCAGTACTACAGCAGCTCATGTAACCATCTGACCCCAGTGTCCATGTGATGTTGCATATTCATGTGCAAAGTGAATGAAATGCCATAACAAAAACAACTGAAAGCCCAGACAAGAGCCACACAGCAAAATCCCTAATATTCTTCATACCATAAATGGGAAGGAAATGAGTGCATAAGATGAGCAGAAAAGGGTAAGATCGAGCAGAGGAGCAAACAAGAGGGCAAGAAGAGAAGACTGGTGTCAGGATTGGAAGGAAAGGTATAGCTTCTGTGAGATTGGGGCTTATTTTTTATTTTTCCATTAAGGGTAGAGGGGAAAAGTAGCATACGTAAGATGTGGGGATGGCAGCAGGAACAGATAAACCAACACAAAAGTCAGATAGACTGATAGGGGAGGTGCTGATGCAAATGGGAGTGACCACAAAGGAGATACAGACAGACAGAAAAAGGACATTTGGTGATGGGAAGGAATGGATAAAAAATTGGAGAAGGAATTGACACAGAAGGAAAGTAAACACCATGATGGGGGCAAGGAGAGGTGACAGCTGGCTATCAAGTTGCACACCACCAGAAGTCAGTCATCTGAGTGGCCACCCCCGTGACACTGCTGGCCCTGTTGTCAGAGCCAGGCTGTAGTGCAACTCTGCAAGTTGAACAAGGGCATGCACTAGCCAGCCAATGCAGATGTGCGGTTGCTCGTCCACTAAAACTATCATCAGAATTTCCACCTCCTGATGCATGACTTAATGTGACCCTAGGACACTCACCAATGGAAAATCTACACCCCCTTGTACCAAAACAGCACCAGAGAGCAATAGCAAGTCCTGCCAGTCAACCCCTGGAGGGTAACTATCATCACTCTGGAGCGGTGGCTTGGAGACTGTTAGGGACCTAGCACATGATGGCAAGGCAGTTGCACAGCACACTGCCCAGCTAGCCACTGCCACATCTCATCCACAAACCATGGGGGATATTGCACAAAATATGAATGTAATGCAGATAAGCAATAAAAAAAAACAAAATTACAAATATTAAAGCACAGATGATGACAGTGACAGAAAAACAGAAATAAGAGCAATTATCACTATGTTGTGTTACACAGACTGGCATCACAGGCCCTGGAGATGTAAAATGTAATTAGATATCCAATGGCAACACAAAAATGATATGACACAAAAGTACTACATAACTGTATGTGTAACATGGGATAAGATTAGGTAGCATGTAACCACTCACCTGTGTGTTGGTGAGTGGCACAATTCCTGCCTGAGCAGCAGCCTGTGTAAGTTCAAGGGGCATTGAAGTTAGTCAGAAGGAACCCCTTGAACAAATGAAGTGCAAGACTCTTAGGAGATTATGAGTAGGCAGCATTTGCCAGATGGCAAATGTTGAGATGTATGGTACCACGTGGTAGCTTGCCACATATGCTCCCAATGAGAATACCAACATGAATACACTTGATACACCTATACCAGTGGTAATACCACACCCTGACATATGACAATCACCATGTAGCATTACCTGACAGCTCAACATTGGCATGCCTGTGATGTGACATCTGTAACTGACACAGGAATGGGCAGTCTGACTGTAGCCCATGACCAGCTTAAGAGGACATTGTGCACTAACATTACTGTGGATCTATAGGGATGAAGCACTGAACAAGTCCAACCGCAAATGTACCAAAGTGGATATTTGACACCTGTTATAGTGGTGGCACACCCACTGTCTGTCCAGTTTGCATTACCATGATACTGAGGGAATTACATGGTAATAGTTAGAACAGTAACACAGTTAAACTTGCAGTTAATAGGTAGATGATACACAAAAAAAAAGCAAAGCTGTAAGCAACAGTGACACCAATTAGAAGCACTGCAAACATGGGCAGTGAAGCAGGTGACTAACAAATATGCAAGTATAACACCAATCCCATATACATACCCCAACTCCTGGACTGATGTTCATGTCTCCTTTTTTTATATCAGACAGTTCTTCTGCTCTATCTCGTTAAAGGCTGAAAAATAGACAAAATAGAAAAAAATGGATTTCTAGTATGCCTTGTTTCGAGTGAGGGGGAACTTTGGCCCTCCTCTCCTCCAGCTGCAGTAAAGACAGTTTACCAGTCAAATCAATAAAAAAAGGGAAAGAGAACTTGTACAACTATTAAGTTGGTGTGAATAACAGTTCTGGTTGAATGTCAAAGAAATCCTGCAAAAAGAAGCCAACACAGAATGACTTTTTGGAACTCGGAAAGATGACTACAAGACTAAAAGAGTATATCAAAGATAATCAAAAGTCAATCTCAGAGGTCACAGAAGTTGTTAACAATCATTCGGACATGCTATGAGGACAATGCTAAGGGTGCAGATAGTGGCCTTGTTAGCTGATTTGATATGGAAGCCTGACTTATAGGCCATAAGGATGGAGTGGCACAATTATGTATAATGTTTGCAACAAAAATTATAGTAAAACCAATAGCACAACACAACTCATAAGCAAAAAACACCCTGTTGTGATTAAATCCAAGGCACACACTATGACCATAAAAACAAAAATACTTTATTGAAGTTAAGCACTTTTGTCCCTATTACATAAGGGCAGTGTTTTAAGCTTTAGTGAATACAAGGGATGGGGAATCTGCCAGGGAGGACTATGAAGTAGAATGGGTAGGGACAGAAAGTGAAGTTCTTCTTTCTCTGACTACTTGAGGTGAGTCACAGCATTTAGTAATATTTTTATGGAAGAAGCATTAACATGAGGTCTGTTAGGCATATTAGAAGGCTATTGTTCTAAAAATGTGTTCCTTACTTGAACTCAAGTCATAGTTTTGATATTGGTTTTTGCATATTGGGGGGAAAAGTTTTAATTGAATTTTGTTGCTGAGTGAATTGCTTTCACCAGACACATTTTACTCTGTAAAGTAGAATATGCTAAAGAGATAAAACAGATTCAACTAAAGCAGTATAAATGTCTGTGGAGTTGGGGGGCAGACTGCAGCAGTTTCACCACTACAGTACAGTACCACTCTAATGAAAAAGTAAAGTGAAAAGTGTCTGCAGTTCGAAAGCTATATCAGTAGCATACCTTTCAACCTCATAGCACGTGAAATCTGGACAAAGCCTAAAATGATGGGGGACAAAGTCCTAAAAATAGGACATAATTTATATATTGCTTTTATAAACGTATAAAGTTGGTAGTGTTATGGATATGCTATTTCTATGTCTATTCATGCTTATTTTAATATACTGTTAGCTTAAAAGTACTGCAACAGTTTCATATATTTTTACTATTTAGATGGGAAGAACAGTTTGACTCTGTTAGAGTTCATTAGAGCTTAGCAAACAGGTAAATTTTTTTTATAATCATTTAACCTTGAAAGGAAGCTAGGTATTTTGTACTTGTATGGAATGTCTCTGAGAAAAGTCTGCTGAAAGTAAACACATAAGCAATGTCAAGACTGAAACTTGATAAAGTTTTAAGTTATCCTCCCATATTCATACCCTTTTATCTGTTTACTCCTTTCAACCTCAGAAATGTGTGTTTGTGTTTTAATCACAAGTTGAGAAAGGTTTGAACTTTGTATGAACTAATCTTTTATCTAACTTTAAGACATAAAAAGGGTTAGATTTGTGCGTTCAGTTGAATCTCTGTAGTTTGAGATATCCCAGTATCATGATACTTTACAATAAATATTGCGTTTGCATCCAGAATCAACAGTCTGTGCTTTGAATTGAATAGCTGCATATTCTCTGCTAAGAAGTGTTCCTTTTCAGATGGTGCTGTGTCTCGTGCTGTTTCAGCTTCCCTTCCTTCAACATCATAAAAATGACCAGGTACCCCACTCATCCCAACAAGACAGAGGCCAGCCTGTTACCCCACAGAAAAGTGCATCTATACATGTCACTTCTTCTGCACCTGTACTCTGAACATCAGCTTCACTTCAACCTGAACCTTCTAGCACTGTCCACCCCACCACTTTGTCCTCTTAGATGATGATGGGAGCTTCATACACCAAGGTGAGGTACAATATTCAGGTAAAAAGGTACATTTTACTCACCAAAGGACAAGACAGCTTGAAAGGCAGGAAGAGCAGATAGATAATTCTCTATAGCCCCACAGAGAAGTACCACATCTGAATGGTATTGTGATGGTAGTCCATAGACATTGGATACTTACTGATTTACATTCTATAGTTAAGATTTTTCCTAAAAATTAGACAAGACCCACAAATGTTTAAGGATGAATCAAGCATTGTTACTCAAATATATGAACCTTCTCTGGCAAATTTAAGACAGTTGTTAAAAGTTGTATTCCCACCTGATATATATATATATATATATGATATATTAAAAGACAAAGCTGTCTTGGCTCTAGCAGCAGACCCAAATTATTCAACTGCTGAAGGGAAAAGGGCATTAACAGAAGTTACAGAAAAACATTCTTACAATAAATTCTGACAATCTGTCCTGTTGAGTCAGACTGGGATAAGACTGCTGCATGTAAGTAAATCAAAGGAGAAACACTAACTGATTATTTTAACAGACTTAGGGAGTCTTTTCATCATACTCTGGTATTGCAAATTCAATGGCAAATGCTAAGGCAACACTTCATTTTGCTTTTGTACATGGACGTTTACCTAATGTGCAGACATTAATAAAACAAAACCAGGTCACTTGGCAGGGGTAGGAAATACATAAGTTAATAAAATTTGCAGAGCATTACATGGAACAAGTAGATAAAAACAGCATAGATGCAGAAGGCAAACTCATAGAATTACAAATACAGAATTTTGAAAGAAGGAATAGGGGCAGAGGTAGTTAAGGTAGGCAGAATAGAGGAACATGAATGTTCAACAAAATGAAAATCAAGCTTAGAGGGAGGCTTGTCACAACTGTGGACAAATGGGATATAGGAAAGGAGAATGCACAAATCCAAAACAACAGCAGCAGCAAATGCAGCAGTGGTAAAATCAAAATCCTTCCATGTTTTTCTACCACCCCCACTCCCAGAGTGGCAACAAATGTCAGGGGGAATGTACTGAAAACACTTGGGGGGAAATTATGAAGTAAACATAGTGGCATTCATGAAAGTAGATCAAGAAGGACCTTTTGTTAAGTTGAAAGTAGGACAAAATGATGGTCCATTTCTGATCGACACTGGTGCTGCTCGATCTGTGTTGGAAATAAGTGGCCAAGATAAAAATTCCAGTATCTTCAAAAAAAAGTGTCAGCAGTTGGTGCTGCTAACACTCCTACTGTTTTCCCTGTAGCTAAACCTATTCCAGTTTCTTTAGGGCCAATTGAAAATAAGCATGCCTTGTAATTCAGATCCAACAAATTTAATGGGTAGGTATCTTCTTTGTAAATTAAGATGTACTATTTTTTTGTACTGTAGATGGTATTTATTTAGATGTTCCAGCCGAATCTGAAGAAGTGATTGCTGTACTCATTATTACAGAAGAAAAGACATGATCGAGTGCAGATGACAGACTAGTACAGCAGGTTCCTGACATCTTGTTGGCAAAACATTCTAATAAGGTAGGTCTGTTAAAGTCTGCTATATCTATGAATTGTGTAGATCCTACAAAGCCACTTCCTGTTATAGCACAGCATCCTTTAAAACCTGATTCAGAACAGGGAATCAAACCTGTAATGGAATCTTTCTGCTCCAGCAGGGAACTGTAGCAAAAACAAGCAGTTGCTGTAATACTCCTATTCTCCCAATTAAAAAGCCAGGCAGAGATGCATATAGGTTTGTGCAGGACTTCAGAGCAATAAATTAGGTTGTCATCCCTTCATATTCTGCAGTGCCAAATTCAGCAACTGTATTAAGTTCCATACCACTGTGCGCTACTTACTTTTCCATAGTAGACTTATGTTCAGCTTTCTTTTGTATCCCTATTCATCCAGATAGTCAATATTTATTTACCTTTATATATGGGGAAATTCAATATACATGCCAATGACTGCCACAAGGATTTGTTGACAGTCTCTCAATCTTTATACAAATTTTAAAGCAGGACCTTACAGAAATTCAGTTTCCATGCAAATTGGTATTGGTATAATATGCTGATGATTTACTTCTATCTTCAGACACACTGACACATTGTCAGCAGAATACCATACATTTACTGACGGAATTAGCAAAGAAAGGATACAAAGTTTCACCTAAAGTAAAGTACTTAGGGCACTTAATCTCACAGAGAGAGAGGCATCTGCCGCCTTCATGTGTTGAAGTTATTATAAAGGCACCTCATCCTGTTGGTCAGAAGCAGCTACAAGCTTTTCTAGGTTTGGATGGATACTGTAGGCAGTGGATACCAAATTATGCAGAAATTGCTAGACCTTTGATTGATATGGTCAAACAAGACACACCAGAGCTGTTGCCCTGGAAAGAAAAGGAAGAAAATGCTTTTAAGTTCTTAAACAAAAAAAAGCCCTTGCTGCATCCCCAGCCTTGGGACTTCCAGATTATAAGAAACATTTTACTTTGTTCTGTCATGAAAAGTGTGTCTGTATGTGGGGGGGGAGCATGCAAGAGGGGTGCTAGTTCAAAAATACAGTGCTGTATTTAGCCTTTTTGCATATTACAGTTCATTGTTAGACCTGGTGGCTAGAGGATTACCAGTCTGCCTACAGGCAGTAAATACAGCTGCATTGATGGTATAACAATCTGCAGCAGTGGTCCTAGGACATACTTAGAGTTGCAGTTTTGCAGTTCCCCCATGTGGTATCTGCACAATTACTAAAATCTAAAATGCATTATCTCTTGGCTACTAGGTTGACCAAGCATGAGTTGCTGCTAATTTCAAACCCTTTGATCACTGTTGAGTGATGCCAGGTACTGAACCCAGAATCTCTCGTGCCCATGACAGAAGATGATGAACTGCATGACTGCATAATTGTGACCAACCATGTGCTTTCTTCCAGACTTGATTTGAAAGATTCTCCACTTGACAATGCAGAAATGGAACTGTTTGTGGATGGATCGTGTGGAAGAGACAGACATGGAAATGTTACAACAGGCATAGCTATATGTACTGAAAATACAGTACTGTGTCAGGAAAGATTACAAAGGGTTACTTCTGCACAAGTTGTTGAATACATTAACAAACCCTGCAAATTATCTAAAGGTAAAGTTGTAAACATTTATACTAGCAGATGTTATGGGTTTAGGGTAGCCCATAATTTGGGGGAATTGTGGTGATAGAGAGGGTTTTTAACATCAGCAAGTACTGAGATAAAAAAATGAAAAGTTTGTAAAGGACTTATCAAATGCTTTGTTGTTACAAAAGGCTTTAGCTATAGTTAAAGCACAAGTTCACATAAATGGAGACAATGTTATTGTAAAAGGTAATCAGCTAGCAGATTATGCAGCTAAACAAGCTTCTGATTTGAATGTCACTAAAAACTTTGAATTTATAATGCACAAAATATCTACAAAAGCTGACAATCCTTGTAATTTTAATGGTTTGATTACTTTACAGAATGAACCTTCAGAGGCTAAAAAAAGAAGTGGATCAGTGCAGGTTGCAAAAAGCAAAATAACTCTCTATGAACACATCCTGATGGAAGGATAATAGCACCATCATCCATACTACCTTAGTTGGTAAGGACACACCACTTACCAAATCAGATTGGTAAGCCTGGACTTCTTAATCTTATTCAGTGAGACTGGTTTCCCCCTCTTTCTCATGATCTAGTTAGTCATTATGTAAATAACTGTGAGATCTTTTTGTCTCATAATATTGCACCACCTGTGAAGACTAAGTTTTCTGCCTTAACCCACTTTGGGATCCTTTTGTAAATATTCAGTTGGACTTTGTCCAGATTAGGAAATCTGCTATGTTTTCCTACATTCTGGTCAATTCTGCATGGGTGGAAGCTTATCCATGTGTTAAGTGTGATGCTGAAACAGTAGTAAAAGAAAAGTAGTAAAGAAATTGCTAAAGGGATTTATTCCTCAATTCGGGGTACCTTATGTCATTAATTCAGACAGAGATACCCATTTTACTGGTGAAATCATTAAAAAATTGTGCTCTGTGTTTAAAATTTCTTCGCAGTTACATTGTCCCCACCATCCACAGTCATCTGTTTTTGTTGGAAGGTCTAACGGGACTCTTAAAATCAGAATTAGCAAAATTTGTAGTGAGACATGACTGAAATTGCCAGATGCTTTGCCTCTGGTTTTAATGAGTATGTAGGGAACTGTAAATGCTACTCTTAAACTAAGCCCACATGAAATTCCATGTCATCCCATGAGAATGCCACCTTCCCCACCAGTCAGAAACCGTGGACTGGTATTTACTGATGAATGAAGGTATGGTAGTAAAGAGGAGGGAGTCAGGTTTTAGGAAGTGCCATTTTTGCACATGTGCACTGCCAAAGAGATATGTTTGACAAATGTCATGATTAATAACAATATGGGACTGTGATGCTTTATAACATCAGAGGGAGGAACTGTAATGAATGTTATTTTTATGCTTATTACAACAGTTTCATATATTTTTTACTATTTAGTTGAGAAGAACAGTCTGACTCTGTTAGAGTTCATTAGAGCTTAGCAAACAAATGATAAATGTTTCTTGTAATCATTTAACCATGAAAGGAAGCTAGGTACTTTGTACTTCTGTGGAATGTCTCTGAGATAAGTCTGCTGAAAGTAAACACATAAACTGTGTCAAGACTGAAGCATGGGAAATTTTTAAGCTATCCTCCCATATTCATAACTTTTATTCTGTTTACTCCTTTCAGCCATGGAAATGCGTGTGTGTGTTTTAATCACAAATTGAGAAAGGTTTGAACTTTGTATGACCTTACCTTTTTTTCTAATTTTAAGATATAACAATGGTTACGTATGTGAATACAGGTATATTTTTAAAGCTTGAAGTTTCAAAACTTCGAATTTCTTATGGTCGAGACCATAAGATCAAAGTTTTGAAACTTCAAAACTGCAAAAAAAAATGTTACATTCTTGCAGGGGGTCAAGCCCTCCTGCACCCACCACACCCTCTGCTAATTAAACATACCAACTCCAAGATTGCACTACAGTGAGGAAAATAGTAAATTCCCTGTTCTGCGCTGTACAGTAATCTCCATTTAAACAGTTTGAAATTCCTGAGTAATACTTTACATTAAGTTATAAATGAAGATATCTTCATTTGAAATAAGAAATTCAAAGTTTTGAAACTTTGAGCTTTAAATGTAGACCCGTGCATACAGGTGAATATCTCCATTTTGAGATATTCCAGTAACATGATACTTTGTAATAAATAATGTGTTTACATCCAGAATCTGGCAGTCTGTGTTTTGAACTGAACAGCTTCATAATATTGTCTGCTAACAAGTGTCCCTCTTCACTAGGATAACATGATTTTGTTATTGTGTATTTTTTTTGTATTATTATTTTGTATTTTTTATACACCAAATGTCTGAACCTGCAATTCCTCTCGTACTGAGTGGAATTACTATGGTAACAACACACCATCAGTAGGGTAAAACTAACCTGTCTCAAGACAGTCTAATCCTAGCTTATGTTCCCTATTAGTGGGTGAACAATCCAACGCTTGGTGAATTCTGCTTCACAATGATAGGAAGAGCCAACATCAAAGGATCAAAAAGCAACGTCGCTATGAAAGCTTGGTCACCACAAACCAGTTATTCCTGTGGTAACTTTTCTGACACTTCCTGCTTAAAACCCAAAAAGCCAGAAGGATTGTGAGGCCTTGTTTCATGGTCTGTATTCATACAGAAAATCAAGATCAAATGAGCTTTTGCCCTTCTGCTACATGGGAGGTTTCTGTCCTCCCTGAGCTTGCCTTAGGACACATGTGTTACTCTTTGACAGGTGTACCACCCCAGTCAAACTCCCTACCTGACACTGTCCCCAGAGCAGGTCACGCCCAGGTGCTTGGAGCCAGAAGCCAGAGCCCTAGTGGGACTTGCCCCCCACCTCACCGGGTAAGTGAAAAAAATATTTTTGTCCTTTTTTATCCTTTTCTGAAGGATATGAAGTCTGAAACTCACACGTATGTCATTATTTACTGGCTTTAATTTTCAGTGATTTCCAGAAATTCACAAATTTTATGAGGAACAGACCAAAAATATGAAGCAAAAATTTGGACAGTTGAATTGTATGCTCAGCAGTTTTTTTTTTTTTTTTTTGTATTCCTGAGTAATACTTTACATTAAGTTATAAATAAAGATATCTTCCTTTTGCTGTTTTTTTTAATTGAGCAAAAGTCAGATGTTGAAGTTCTTTAGCACTGACAGTTTTAGTTCTGATTAATGGACGACGAGAAACTAGACTGTATAGGAAAGAACCTTGGAGAAATAATCTTTTACATAGAACTAGTATGCACCCTGGACACATTTTTTTCCAATGTAGTAAAAGGACAGGCATACAGAGTGTCGAGGCTGTGTAATAATGATGCTTTTTTTCTGATTTAGCAGTTACATCTCTTTCTGATAATTTAAAAAAAAGAGGTTATTCGGAGTCTGAGGTGAATTTGAATATGCAGACTGCGTATGTTGCAAGGGATGGTATAGCTAAACCGTACTTCTCCAAAGGGAAAAGAAAGGTAGATAGAAAGTCTACCTTTTATACAAAGACTAGGGTTTCACTTACTTAAACAAATGACATAGGTCAAATTTGTGACATTGTAAAGAAAAATTGGCCTGTCTTATTGACTGATGAGATCAATAAAAATGATTAGGGGAGATGTACCATCATTTAGTTTTGCAAATTGTCCATCTTTGAAAAGACAGCTTTGTTATAATTTGGGAGCATCCAGAGAAATGAATGGATCTTTGTTGTCTACTAGGGTGAGCACATATGCCTGTCATTCGTGTAGAGCTTTTATATACATATATAATAGAATTTTTATACATCCAGTAACTAACAGAAAATTTCTTCCTAGATTTTATGTAGACTATACTTCTAGAAATTTGGTTTATTTGGCTAGCTGTCAAAACTGCACCTGCTTTTATGTTGGGAAAAACAACCACTCCTTAAAGGAGCGAATTTTGGAACATGTTAGAGATATACAATGTAAATGTATGAACAGTGCTTTAACCAAAAATGTTAATGCTCATTCTACACATAGTTTCTCTTTTTTGGTTTTACAGGCGTTTAATATTAGCTCTAGGGAGGGTAATATTGTTGACAAAGTAGAGAAGGCAGAATTGAAATGGATTATTACATTATGTGCACATAGATTTCCTGGGCTAAATGATAATGTACCTTTAAAACCTGTACTTAAGACATGTAAATTACCTCATTAAGTTTATTTAGTAGTTGCTATTTATTTGAACTGAGTTTTCAATAAGTATTATGGTCTGATGAAGTGCATTTAATGCATGAAAGCGCTTACCAGGTTTTACTTGTACAAATAAAACATTTTTATTGGCTGTGGATGGTTGGTTCTTTTTGTTTTTACTTCATTTATCATTGTTTAGAAGAACCATCCTTTGATCTGAGAAGTTGTTTGTTTATTTTTTGAATCACCACTAAGATGCCTATGTGGAAAGGTATCCCACACAAATTGCTGGTATAGGTTTGAAATGTGCCATATGTGTGGGAACTGTCTGGATGATGCACAGACATATTGTACATAATTCCCTGTGCACTGAACACCACTTGACAATTGACAGAGTGGAAACCCTTCTGGCTGACATACTGAAACACATGTAGACTAAATGGGGCCTTAATAGTGATGTGAGTGCAGTCAGTGGCTGCTAGAACCTCAAGGAAGTAAGCCTATATAATGATGTTTCTCTTCTCTGCAGTCTATAGTAACCACATATGCTTCTCCACATACTGTAACTAGTGTACTGTTCATGAGGCAGGTGTCTTTGAAATGCATCTATATGCCTCTGTGTCAAGGATAGTCAATGGTAGGACTTCCAAGATGGCTGAACACTGACCAACAGTTTAATCTCAGCTCTCCTAGTGTGAGTAAAGAAACTGAGAAATAAGAACCACTGATATTGTCAGCTTGAATAAAATTTAGTTACTGCCTAGATGCCAGTAAAGAAGAAATTTAGAGAATCTGAATGAAAATCAGCCAGAAAGGGTGAAGAGAAAACATTGGCTGTGAAGAATCTATTCATCTGCATCATTCCTAGCTGAGGTCCCATGATGTCTGTCACAGCCATGCAACACAAAAACATCTGTGCCATATATGACCCCTGAAAACGAGGGTCAACAGCTTCCCTCAGGACACATCATCGCCTCACTGCCTTGTATATTCGGCTACCCCAATCAGCCAGCCATGTAACACAATCCTTTCCACATCTTTAGTCTGTCATTTCACCAGTCTAGCTATTGCTGATCTATGTCATTGTGCCTCTTCCCACCTGTGCAGCCGATGACAACTAAGCACTGCCTTCAGCAGTGTGTTACATGGGTATGTAATGTCCGCATCATTTTTACTTTTTATGTCTATTTCTGACACATAGTTATGGACCAAATGCTTCCTCTTTGCCACTGCCATATCATATTGTGCCTAGCTCTGCTTCACATGTTTTTTTTCAGTAGCTTGCTCCTCTAACAACTCCTCGTCTGGTACCTCCTCTGCCACTGACTCCAATCTGTCTGCTCCTCTGAAGACAAACCCTGCAAACCACTATTTTGTGCAGCAATGCACAGATAGCAAATATCTTGGAGCCATCTCTGGACCATATTGTAGTGTTTCACTGGAGGTATGTATGCAGTGAAAGTGTGCCTTTAGTAATCCAAACATAGTCACTTGACAATGTTGCAGGTTTGTGAAAATGCACAGTTGTATGTCATCTCAGCCATGCTCTGAAAGTTCCATGTCAGTATACTAAATAATGCTTACAGGGTGTATTTGGCATCACCAGTAATATGCCTGTGTGGAAAGGCATCCCACACAAATTGCTGGTATAGGATTGAAATGTGCCATATATGTGGGAACTGTCTGAATGGTGCACAGACATATTGTACATAATTCCCAGTACACTGATCAACACTTGGCAATTGATAGAGTGGCTGACATGCTGAAACCCATGTAGATGAGATGGAGCCTTAATAGTGATGTGGGTACAGTCAGTGGCTGCTAGAACCTCAAGGAAATAAGCCCACATAATGATATTTACCTTCTCTGCAATCTATGGTAACCACATATGCTTCTCTACATACTGTAACATAACATCAAGGAACTAGTGTGGTATTCATGAGGTAGGTGTCTTTTGAATACACCCATGGGCCTCCATATCAAGGATGGTCAATGCTAGGTCTTCCAAGATGGCTAAACACTGATCAACAGTTCAATTTCAGCTCTCCTAGTGTGAAAAAATAGAAACTGAGAAATAAGAACTAGTGATATTATCAGCTTGAGTAAAATTCAGTTAATGGCTAGTAAGTACACTTCCTAGATGTCAGTAAAGAAGAAATTTAAAGAACCTGAATGAAAATCATCCAGAAAGGGTGAAGAAAAAACACTGGCTGGGGAGAATCCTGTAGCTGTTCAGCAAAAAGCAGTTCAAGCTGCAGCTTTGCTACAAAAGATGGCTTACGGTAATTTAGAGGAAAAATAAATCAAATGTACTTAGAGGTGATTAAAATAAATGAAACACTGAAGGAATAGATCAGCTCAAATAACAAAAAGGTATAGAAAAATAGAAGAAACTTAACTAGCTGTTTACTAGCAAAACCTGCAAAAATCAGAGGCTGAAATGAAGAAAAGGCTGGCTGAATTTAAGATTTCTCAAGAAGACCTGTTCAAAAATTGTAGTGTTAGAAGACTGAGCATACAGAGAAAACCTGAGATTTTCTGCTATATCAGGCAAACTGGGAGGAACAAACTTTATTAATTTCATGAAATCACAAATAAGCAACTAGACTGGTATTCTGCAGCAGGATTTGTTAATTGAAAGGACATATTGAGTGTATGCTCCACACCTGGCCAAGAGAAAGCAGCCAAGACCTGTATTAGTAAAGATGCAATCATACCAGCAAAAATTGTTGATCCTGATAAAACCATGGCAGAAGGGAAAAGTATTAAAAATTGGAGACATCAAAGTGTTTGAGGAAAATGATTATTCACTGCGTATCAGACAGAAGAGAAATAAATTTATCTCAGCAATCAATGAATGTCGGGAGGCAGGTGTAAGATTCAAGATGCTGTATCCAGCTGTCTTCAGAATACTTTTTTCACCCTGGAGGATCAAAAACATTTTTGATGCAGAACAGGCTAATGAGGAAATAAAAAAAGTTTATCCAACAAAAAGTGAGCACATAAACAGAAGGGGACTGTGCTTCTTGTTCTTCTGACAATAAAGTTCATACAGAGAAACATTGCCAGCAAAACATTTTCAAGTATTCCAAAGGAAAATGCTTGAGAAAGAGAAAAAGAAGCACAGGAGTTGACTAGAAGAATCAGGAGTACCTTGGACTTGAACCAGAGCCTGGTGTTGTGAGGTGGAGATGAACAAGAAGAAAACCAGCAATACTGAAATTAATGAATAAATGGGAGACTATCACACATCAATCACAATTGTGAAACATGACTTTGCAAGAAAAGGTGGCTGAGAAAGACTGGACTTTTGTTGACATTGTTAAACTTGTGGGTGAACTGTAAAGTAGTTACCCCCACTTAATGCTTTATTATTTAGAAAGTTACTAAAAGAGAAATAAAAGTAACTGTAAGTAAAACTATTTTTGTTCTTATTAGTACTTGTATAAAATATTTCATGATATAAACTTGCATGTTATATATAGTAAAGCAGTTTTGTGTAGTGTGTAATAAGGGGCATTTTAAATGTTGGGGGCATCTCTTTTCTGACTGTTGTACGAGTGAAAGATATTAAAGTGAACACACACTTTTTTGGTTGCAAGAAATATAGGGTATACAGTATAACAAAAGTAGAAAGGCTGGATAAAAGCATGTTTAATGTTAATATGCCATGATTGTGGGCTGCTGGGCGGGGTGTAAAAGTGCACTGATTATTTTATATGTAGAATTAAGACATTTTCTGTTATTTTTACATGGGTAAATGTCTAGATTAATGCCCTTGGCTTAAGCTATGACAAGTGTTTTTTGTAAGCAAGTACACTTGAAAAGTAAGACAAAATGATGCAAGCCATGAAAAAATGCCAAGTTTCTTATATCTGCAAAGATATTACATTGTTTGTTTTTTTCCCATTAGCAAATGTTCAGTGGGAGTTGTCTGCAACTGAAGGCAGCTGTACATTCTGTTTTGAGTGAAACTTACAAAGCTTCATTGCTGAATACTTTCCCAGTGAGACAGACTGTCTGCAGGTGCAAGCAAATAATCTTGAGAGTTCTGTGCATTCTTTGTCAATGGAAATGCAAAATATAAAGATACAAAGTTAAACAGCTCAGTGAAAAATAAGGTTTGGAATTACGGGAAGTGAATAAGTGATAGCAGCCTCTTTAGCAGCTTTAAAACTTTAAAGAATTTAATAGAACAGTGAACAACTTAGTTTTATTTACAGATAGTGCACATTTTCTTAGGGCTAAAAGTTGATCATTTCAGAAAGCATGCAAGCTGTGTTTCACAGCTGGGAGGGGACTAGGGAAAAGAAAAGAACATGCAGCAATCCTTGTAAGTTTGAACACAGGATGTAGCATAGGTAACCTTAATTTTAGATTAGGTAATGTCTGTTGGTACAGCTGCTGATTAGGAGCATTTTTTCTTATTTGGAGGGTTAAACTTCAATTTTTGAAAATAAACATAGCTTTTGTTCTAAGGTAATAGGAGATGTGGCTATTTTGAAAATATGCATTTTTTTGTTTGTTTGTTTAATGTTTTTTGTTAAAACAAAAAGTCTTGAAAAAATGTGATATACATTCAAATGGAGGTGAGAAGAAACAACTATATAAAGATCATCTGGCCAAGCATTAATACATACATGTAACATGAAAGTTGGAAATACACATTCAAAAAACCTGACATGTACATAGGTGAGAACAACAGCTTTTTATCATAATGACTATGCTATTTATATGATCTTGGAATGTAAATGGTCTTGCAGGTATAGACAAAAATGAAAGAAATGCAGACTGCAAATAGTTATACTGCAGGAGACATTTTTGGAAAGAATTTGACAAAAAAAGGCTTTTGGGATGGATATTCATCTGACTATCGGGGACAAAGGAACAATTGAGTAATTATACTAATTGCTAGAGGGGATGTAGCAGTGATAAAAGAGAGAAAAAAAGACAATAATGGCATATTTGTGGTAGTATGAAGTTACTGGCAAGGGAGGATGATTACACTGGTGTATATTTATATTTCACCAAAAACTGCTGTTATCAAGCTTAAGAAGCTTTTGGGAGAAATAATCAGCTATCAGTAGGAAATATTGCTTATAGATGGGGACTGGAACTTGACTTGCAATACTTAGGATGTATTAGAGGACCTAGAAAGGAAAATATAACAAAAGACGGTAGACTTCTAAAGAAATTTATCAAAATATTTGGTAAGCAAGATGTGAATTCCGTACTAGGAAGTATGCAGAATTTACATGCAGTATCATTCCTCAAGGTACAATAACTAGGGTAGACTAGATAGAAATTATATTTCACAGGAACATATGTATTTAATTGAAAGCTTCAACACACATCCAATAATTATTTCAGATCATGCACTGATAAGAAAAAATACAGGATAAGGAAATAAAAATGAGACACTGGCACTTTCCCATCTATCTGTTAAAAAGATATGAATTTAAGGAATGTGTCATGGAAATTACTTGATAGCTATTAGAGAAGATAGCAACAGCCTCAGAATGTATAGCTAGTGAGTGTAATAAAATGTAAATGGACTTTAAAAACAGAGTAGAAAAATAGAAATAGTTATGGTTAAGAAGTAATAGGGGTTACTTAGATGGGCTGACAAAGGTTAAAACACTGCAGAATAAGATAATACGATGAATCTCACAGAACAAAAAGAAAGAAATACAGAGTAGTAAAGAGAAAATAAGGGAGTATATGGATAATATCCATTATTTTATGAAGATGGATATTAAGTAACTAGTTTTGATAATAACTCCAGAACACAAAAACTTTTAGCATGACAACATAGGCAACAGAAAGTAGAAAGGGTTGTTGCTAAACTTGGGGAGCCTATAACAAGAAAAGTGATAAAAGATCTTGAAGTTGTATTCCAGATATTTCAGAAATATTGTGAGTTTTTTATATGGCAGAAAAATGTGGAAATAAAGAAAGAGCACAAGGGGCCATGGCCAAAATGCCAGTCTGATAGGAGCAGAAATCCATAGCTCTGCTTAGATTTTAATATCCTGACAGGAAATATACTTTAATTTTTTTAGAAAAATCTAACCAAAAGTATACTAAAAGTTAGATTAACACAGACTCTTTATTATTTTCTGAAAATTAATACATAGTCAAGAGATTTTTTTTTAATTATTCCTGTCAAGAAGTTTTCTACTGGAGATCTCAAGATGAGCAACTCAAAGAACCCACACCAGGAGAGTGCAGTGAAGAAAGAACTATATCTTATAATAAACATCCAAGAACTGTCACTAAAAATTGACAAATTCGAAAACAAAATTGATATTATCAAACAAGAATGCAGTAAACAACTGGAACTTCATAAATGGAATAGTAAAAAAAAAATAATCTGAATAGATTCTTGCCTTGGAGGAAACAGTAACTGACCTAGATACTGGAGTGACAGAAAATGGACATCACAATGAATTTCTTCTGAAACAAAACACCAGGCTGATTGAGAAACTGGAAGACTTGAAAGTAGATCAAGGAGGAATAACATAACAATATATGGAATTCCTGAGAAAGAAGAGGGTGCTAACATGATTCATTTCCTCAATAAGTGGTTTTCATCAGCACTAAACATGCTTGAATCCCTCTCTTTTGTAACTGAGAGGGCTCATCAGTCCCTGGCAAATCCAGCTTCATCTCTGAGTTCATCTAATCCCCGGTCTATAATAGTTAGATTTCTTTCCTCGCAAGACAAGGACTTAGTGCTGAAATCAGCTTGGGCTAATTCCCCTATCAAGATGGGTGAAAAAGTTATTCATTTTGACAATGACTACACTTCTACAGTCATATCCAGAAGAAAGGAGTCTGTTCCTCTAATTAAGTCCTTGAAAAAAGCCAATATTAAAGCTCAAATTCTTTTTCACTGCAAGGATAAAAATCACCTTGCCAGAAGGAGTGAAGATCTTTGATTCCCTACAAGAAGCAGTAGAATTTATCCAAAAAAAAAATACTGTTGGGCATAGAAGAAATGGAATGGTCATCCCAGAGTTTGAAGAGACAGGCAACAAAATGAAGGAAGAAGCAAACAAAACTAAGAAACAAAAGGACAAATTAATACATTCCTTCTAATTTTAAATGCTTTGTTTTATGAATCATAATATATTCGATTCTGGAAAGTCTCTATGCTGCAAGGTAATGTGAATCATTTTTATTATTAACTTCAATATCTACTTCTTCTAATTACATATAGTACTAAGTATTTAAATAACATTCTCTCTCTCCCTCTCTTCTTTCTTCATATTCTTTTTTGTTATCAATGTTCCTTTTCTCTCTTGTCCCCATTATAAGTACTTTACATACTTTTCCCTTTTAAATAACTACAAGTGATGTATGTCTTCTAACTCTTCAGTAATAGTATAATTTGACTTAATACCAAAGTGCAGTTTTTTAGTGGGTCAGTGGCAGGGTAACAAGGTGTTTCTGATTAGTGTTTCTAACTAGATGTTTCAGACTCTTTGTTTAGATACATTTAAACATTAATACAGTACATTAATGGTGTTTTATAGATAACTAAATATAAGTTTTTTATATATATATATATATATATATATATATATATATGTATACACACATACATATATATATATATATATATATATATATATATATATATATATGGTTCACGTTTACAAGCTTGTAATGCAGAAACCCGAAACCAGAAGACTGAAACCGCAGAATCTCGAAAGCGCAAAAGGCCGACATTCAAAATCATGAAACTATCCCACGGGGGAATTACGCAACATAAAAAGCTCGAAAAAATAGTAAAACAATTTATTAACCAAACAATAACTCCTTCTCCGTCCTAAAACATTAAGTAAACAGCACCTAGTTCAACAACTTTGGTGCACACAAAATAAAATACGAGCACGTCGGCTATCCAAACAATATCTGCTTCTCTGCTAATACGCATGCCAGAAATCCAAAGTAAATAGTTATCAGCTTCTCCAAAAACAGGACTTATCTTCTTCTCCAATAGCAATACTTATCAACTTCTCTGCTGCTCCAACAGTGACTTCCCTTACTCATGTAACATCACACATGAACTGACATGAACTGAAATGTCCCATATTCTCGTACCCTTCGCAATATCAGGACTGTAAACAGAAAGATTACTCACATCAAATCTTCAGTAATCTAGCAATAGCCATCAGAAAATCTAAACAAGCATAAGTTGATCTATTTTGCAATACATGCTCAAATTTAGCATGGCGACGTAAAACCTTCCATTTCTTAGGTGACGGAGCCGTACCGCAGCTCATACGAATCCTGAGCTCATCCACCCTATCCTGCTATCTAGCCAACACTTTCATAAGTACTGATAGGTCGGTCTGTCTGTGCCCCAGCAAAGACTTTAGTCTATGGTGCCACGCCTCTACACTATTCTGTGTATGAGGCAAAAACAACATATTTAACACATCCATGTTCCAGAACAATACTGGAAACAATGGGGGAAACCGAGAAAATCCAGTAGTCCTAGTACAGAACTTACGAACCTTTCCGAGCACATACCAATCACAAAAGTATCGCAACAGTTCCCTACCTTCAGCAGGAAACACTCCTTTCAGTTCATCAAAACCACTCATTACATCACTCTCAGGCAAAAATGCTAATGCGATCAGACATTTCACATGCAATTGAAACAAAAAGTCTGTATTATACAGACGTGCAAGTCCCAATTGTTGCACCTTTCTCCATATGTTCTGGGAGAAATGAAACAAGCAGCCTTTAGCTGTAACACCCTGTAAATTTATCAGTATACTTCTTCTGGCTGCTATCTCAAAGTCACTCAACATGTACTGCACAGATATTTCAAACCCCTGTTCATCCATTAAGCACAACACACAGCTCCACATGAAATTATACGATTTCAGTGACTTCTTATTCATTATTCAATACAATAACGGCACACTCTTATGGAACCCTCCATATTTAATCAGCCCATGGATACTGTACAGCTGCCGGCACAGTATCCCTTTATAAAAGAAAGTGCCATCAACAAGCCAAATAGTGGCAGTACTTAGATCAAGCAAATTTTACTTAGTGGAAAACACCACCACTGCTGCATCTGTGACAGTATCTACTATAATAGATGCAAGAGTGAGAGCAAACACCACAAAAATTGCCTTCAAAGTAAATAAAGTCTCTCCAACGTGAAAAAGTTCCAGTAAGCAGTCACCATATAAAACGAAAACTGTTTATTGTAAAATGAGGAATAAGCGCTTCCACGTAGTACGAGCTACGCTTCATCAGATACAGTCACATAAATTCACTCACTTTTAAATACAAAACATTTTGGCGGGCTCATTAGTATAATTGTTGATTTATACATCAATTAATCATGAACACTAATTAGTAATATATTGCAGATGCTCCATTTCAACTCAATACAGAACGCAGCATTAACTCATGTTTACATTGTCTAAAAAACGCTCTGTCCCAAAGCAACGGATCATAAATATTTCAAAACAAGTAACTCACATTACTCAATAAACACAACAACTTATCACATCAATAACTTATCACATCAACAATCCCCTAGGGGCTGTTCAACACTCATACATAACAAATACACATAAAAGCGACATACTTATATTCATTAAAAGTGCCTGATGTTCCGACTAAGGGAAAATGAAGTCAACCATATTTAGACATAATATCTTGCAGACTTACTTCGCAGATAAAGCATTAGCCTGTCAGGTAGCCTCAGATCATAAGAAATCCCTTGTAGTCAGATTTATTATATTCAAGAACCCGATTCCAAAACTCAGCTCACACAGATTGCCACATACTATTACTAGCATCAGTATGTGTCAACTGCTAACCTACGTGTAAAAGTATGCTTCAGGGTCCTAGTGTTCGTTTTATTATAGTGAGTTGAAATCTCACCCATTAACTTGATCTCAAAACCTATTTAATAAAAATAGTCATAGATAAAAAAGCAAACAAAACGCTCAGGATCTCGGATAAAGTATAAACTGAAACCAGAAAAAAAAATAATTCAAAACCCTGGACAAAGGAATTGATTATGTTGACTTGTGTAACTATTCAATATAAACATCTCATAAAGAGATGCTGTCATATCCCTATGTGTAACTCAAGATTAGTGGAAAAAATCAAAGAATACCATCTGACAAGTATAGAATATTATCTGTGTAAGTCTGGAAATATGACAAAAGCTATAACCCAATAATTTGCGGAGTTGACTTTACGATGACAAAAGGCAGCTTGAACTCATGATTAAGTAAATGTTCAAGGTACGTAAAAAACATGATAAACCTTAAAAAAGGTATTATCATCTATTAACAGTAAGTTTAGATGTTAGCAGGTACATCAAAATTGTGAATGATGTTCACATAACTGGCTGATTATTTAGAAAACTACTTTCTTCCAATTAGTATGGGTTTCAGCGAAACATAGCTATTCAACCCCGGTGATAGATGTGCTGCTAATTTCAAGATCCAGTGGAGCTCAGCTTTCGCTAGATCATTATCAATGTCACCCCCTCTTATACTCATTGTCACTATTTGTAGGACTCTGAAGGTAAAGGAATGCATATGATGTTCTTTCACATGCCTGGCTAATGCATTAGTTTCATCCTGTCTAAGGATGTCATATTGATGGTCATAAATGCGATCCCTCAGCCTCCTTTTCGTTAAACCTACATAGAAGGCTGTACAGAGGGAGCAGGTGGCTAAGTACACCACATTTTTTGTGTTGCAATCAGCATAGTGGCTGGGTCTGAAGACATAATCCATGTGGGTATGTTGGTACACTTGTGTCTCACTGAGATGAAGACAAGGATATGTACCCTTACTCACAATGTCTCCCAGCAATAACTTACTAGGCTTCGTCACATTGGTAACCTGCTTATCATTGCATAATAGCATCTTGAGATTGTCACTATTCCTATAGCAGAATCTGGGTGTGACTCCTACAACATCTCTGACTTGTTCATTTATAGTTAAAACATTCCAGTTCTTTCTTATCACATGTCTAACCCTTTCTACATCACTAGTATATTTAGTGACATAACTCATCTTGTAGCTATGTATATTATGTTTATTATATCCACTGTTACCTATGCATATTGGTTTGTACAGCAATCCTACATCACCCTTACTCACGGGTTCAATCTCCCCAATGACTTCTTGTCTTATTCTTCTAACCATATCCATATTGTAGCCTCTATCTTTAAACAGAAGCTCCATTTTTCTTGCTTCATTTATCAAATCACATCTGTTTTTACAGAGTCTAGAAATCCTTGTGAACTGGCTTTTCACTATGCCCTGAAAAGTATGTGGTGGGTGCATACTATCAGACGCTAGTATGGCATTCTTCCATACTGTTTTCCTATAGAGTGTAGATGCAACTTTTCCTTCGTCAGTCAGCCTAAGTGTAACATCTAAAAAATTAACCTGTTGATATGAACACTCCATAGTAAACCTTAGGAAATTCGTGGTGGTTTCCAAATATCCCAAGAAACTAACAAAACTTTCAGCCGTGCCTTCCTACACTATTAGTATGTCATCTACAAACCGTCGATAATATCTTATGCTTTTGGATGACTCATGTGGAAATAGAAATAGCTTTTCCCACCAATATACCACTAAATTGGCATAAGTATTGGCACAGGGAGTGCCCATGGCTACTCCCCATGCCTGTAGGAAATATCTATCTCCAAACATAAAGACATTGTTGTGAAGAACGATATCTAATAGCTGACAAATCAGTATGACCCTGTCGTTGGAAAAAGTTGTTTCTTTATGTAACAATTCCCTGATGTACTGTATCCCAACTTCATTTGGAATAGAGGTGAACAACTTCTCTACATCCATAGTGATCAAGAGGTATTGTGTCTTTGCCACATCTAAATTTAGATCATTAAGATTCTCTAAAAGATGGTAAGTGTCTTTTAAGATGGTACAACTGTTGTCAACAACAGGTCGTAGAATATGATCCAGGAAGGTGGATATATGTGAGGTTATCCAACCTTCCCCTGACACTATTGGTCTCATTGGTATGGGCCATACCTCTTTGTGAATCTTGGGAAGCCCCTTCACAATAGGTGTGACTGGGTAAGGTTTCAAAAAATACTCATATAATTCCATACTGATCTGTCTACATAACAACAAGTCATAAATATTATCCTTCACAGTTTGTATAATGGTTGACACCTGTTTAACAGATATACTTGCATAGGTCTTAGTATCCGACAGCAATCCATCCATACATTTCACATAATCATCTGTGTCCATAACCACAACTCCCCCCCCTTTATCAGCAGGTTTCACTATTATCCTTTTCTCATTCTTTAATCTAGCCAGAGCATGATTTTCATTGATATTAAGATTGTGAAACCTTCCTTTCTTATTCGTCATGTCTGAGAACAGTACATAGAAGTCCTTCTCACATAAGTCCAGGAAGCATTCCACCATTGGATGCAATGGTGGCATAAAAGTACTTCTATTCCTGAAGGGGAATGGAAGCACATTGGTATTGTCATTCTCTTTGTCTTTAGGAAAAAACAACTTCAAGCAAACTCGCCTGCAGAACATTCTCAAGTCAATCAAAGATTCCTCTAGGGAAGATCGAGCTGCTGGAACAAAAGTAAGCCCTCTGTTAAGAAGGCTAAACAAGTTACTGTCAAGGCAAGTACTAGAAAAGTTAAAGACCAATGAAGTCAATACCTGGTCTTTCTGTTTGGTGCATTCCTTTCCTCCGAATACTTGCGTTTCCTTGGTCCCCTGTCGTTGGACCGACCCCTTTGCTGTTGAACTAATTTCTTTCGATAAGGTAAAAAAGGGGGGGGGACTCCCAAGGTATTATTATTCTTAGGTATAGCTCCTGGATTGCGATGTCCCTGTAGGGCTTCCTGGTTGGGAGGAGGTGTACCTGTATTCAGCGTATCAATAGGATCCAGACTGCTGACCCTGGTGCAAGACACATCAGTCTGTGTGTTGGAAAAAGTGTAGTATATCTACTATAATCTTACTGAGAAATACTCCAGACTTAGTTGCAAACTCATTCACATCTATATCTTGCAACTTTGCAATGTGACTACTACAAAATTTTGATACCTTATGTCACATCCTTCCCACCTGCTGCATTAGTACTTTACAAGCAGGCAAACTGGGAGCAATCACAGCAGAAGTGGACGCCAACACATCATCCACTAACAAACATGGAGTATCTCTGGAATTCCTCGCCTTCACCTTTAATATATGGCATACTTTGTACTGCTCAACCTCAACAGGGTCTCCAGGATGCATGTGCCTCACTGAGTTCAACAGTTTTTCCCAATTGGGCACACTCATAGACACGGCCCTACCTTTACATTTTTCACCGCGTTTCCATTTACAGCACCAGTACATCTTGTCTTTGTGGATCCTCTCTCTGTGTAACACATAGCCATCTAGCAATAGCACCTGAGCTCCTTTCTGCAACGAGACAGTCACATAAATTTCACCAATTCAACCTGGGCAATGTAATCATCATCTACAAGCTGCATTTCAATAAACATATGTAATACTCTGCAGTAAAAGATACTTGTGTTTGTTTTGCATTGCCATCAGTCACTTTTCCACCTTTCAGATTTCGTGCTTCTCAGCTTCCGAGGTTCCAATCTTTCTCCTTTATAGTCTTGAGATACTGCATTTCAAGCATGTAGTATTTCGAGCTTATAAAGGGGAACCATATATATATATATATATATATATATATATATGTATATATATATATATATATATATGTGTGTGTGTGTGTGTGTGTGTGTGTGTGTGTGTACTGGGGTCCTCCCCTCCTCTCTGGCCTGGTTAACTGGTGGATAAATGATTGAAATGTTATAATATGATTTCTGATTTGAGGCAGCTGTTGTTACTTCTAAATAGCTGTTTTTATATGAAAGGGTTAATTTTTTCATTATGTTGATGTTTTGTGAGGAAACTGGTGGTCTGTGTGACTGTTCTCATTGTGGAGATTCATGGCATGCACTGACAAGGCAGCTTGAGTGTTTTTTTTTTTTTTTTTGCTTTATGTAAACGCTAAAAGCTTCAAGATCTGAATTTCCCGTCAAAAATGTTTTTTTTTCTTTACTAGAGACAACTTCTGTTGTGCATGAGCCTATTTAGATACTTTTTAATAAGTTTATGAAGCTGCAGCTTGAGGAAACAACAGTGATGACATCATTTGACCTTTTGAACTTGTTAAATGGTCGTACTTTGAATTCTTTTCTCTTGAAATTCTGTTATCCTTCACTAGATACTTTAAATAGTAAATAATTAGTTCTGATAAAAGTGTTTAACTCCTTTGAAAATGCCTATGTTATTTTATAGATGCATACATTCTGCAGAGTCAATGACATTATTAGTAACTAAATGACATCAAGTGAACTAGGAGTTGCATTAGAAAACTCATTATGCACATTAACATCAGTCTTATGTTATATAACTAAACCTTTAGTAACTAAACAGAGGGTTGTGAGCGCCCCCTTTTTTCTCTTTCTTTCTTTTTCTTTTCCTGATGAAAGATGTCAATATAGATATTGTTAATACATATGAGTAATATGTGTATAATTGCAAAATATAATAGTTATGTTGTAATAAGTGTTTATAACAGATCATTACATGAAAAATGTTAGATAGATGACTAACAAAATGGTTAAATTATCTGATGTTTCTTGAAAAATCTTGAAAATAATGACAATCTTCTTAACATTCAGCTTCTAATGTTTATACATACTTTCATCTGATGCGTATTTCTGACATATCTATGCATTAGAGGTGCTGTTATATGTGACATTCATATAGCTTCAGATATATTGGACAGTCATTCTAATGTATATTTCATGTACTCAGATTTCTTTAGTTGCTTTTATAATGCTTTTCTTTTTTGTTTTTATACTGTATTCTAAGCAGAGATGGATAATTTGTGTCGTTTGGTATTGGAGAGGTGGTGGATGGATGGTTTAGTTAAGTTTTTAACTAAACCAGAAACTTTGTTTCATGTATGTGTTTATAAATAGTTTTGGGTTTTTGAAAGTAGTGCTTAATACAAGTTATATATCCAAGTAAGTTTTCAGTAGATTTCAAGTCAACACGGAAGAAAGGTTTTTCAGTTAGTAATAACCTAAACATTTATAAGCCATTGACTATAACGTGTATCATTAAATATTAATGGTTTGAACAATAATGTCAAAAGAGCTGGTTTGCTTAAATATATCAAAATGGATAAAGCCCAGATCATCTTTTTACAGGAAACCCATCTATTAAAAAAAGATCTTCAAAAATACTCATTCAATGGCTATACCATTCTGGCTGATTCGTGTTTTAAGACTAAGAGAAGGGGCACTCTTATTCTATGGAAAATACTTATACTATGCCAAGAATTATAGATACAATTTCAGATAAAGATGGGATGCTAGGCATGGTTATTTTGGAAATCAATAGGAAGTATTATACTTTGATTAATACATACTGGATACCAGGACAGTACTAAATATGTTGACAAATATCTGGACCTGATTAATTTAAATGCAAAAGGAGAAATTATAGCAACAGGTGATTTTTAACTGCCTATTATCAGGTAATGATACTTCTAAAAATGGTAAAATAAAACCAACATCTCAAACCAAGAAGCTAAATGACTTTACAAACCTGATGAACCTTAAAGATATACATAGTCTAAGAGAACATTATTTCTTATTCTGTACTCACTATTCATATCGGTTTGGTACACAAACATTGGTAAGGTCTTTGTATCAAATAATATATACTGTAAAATAAGTGACATATCTATAATGACTTGTCCACTTTCGGACCATAATGCTATAAACTTTACATTAACTACACATACAGATGATTTAAGATTTCTACAGAGAATTCCTGCTTATATAACTAAGTTAAATGACTTTAGGGAATGGATAATGAAAGAAATAGACATGTTTATGGAACAAATGATAATGATGAAGTGACTGATCCTATACTATGGGACACCTTTAAAATTTATGTATATGGTAGAATAAAATCTTAGTATTTTATAAAACTGAGAGAGTGGGACAAATAACTTGACTTACAAAAACATAGACAAGATAAAAATGGATGCAAAACCAAATAACAAAGTAGCATATAATGAAATGACTAAGTTAAATCAAAAATACTTAGACGTTCTGAATCATAAGGTAACCATAAACCTGGAAAAATTGAAATTACAATCTTATGCTGTAAATCCCAAATATCTACATAAAATAGCAGTAAAATCCAAAAAAAATAAACAATTAAAATCTTATTAATGAGGTTAAATATAAAAGTGGTGGTTCAGTTAAAAGTACATCTAACTTAAAGGGCATATTAGAAGTGTCCAAAAACTACTATAAAAATATAAATAATAACGCACCACGTTTGGAGACAAATAATGTAATAAATACTTTTATTCAAGAAAATATAACTACTAAGGTGTCAATGCAACAAAATAACATATTAAATAAACAAATAACACTAACAGAAGTGAAAGGGCAAATAAAAAAATTAAAAGATAATAAACCTCGAGGACTGGATGGAATAATTCCTGAACAATATAAGATTTTTCCTGAATATATAATCAATTTACTGTACTTAAGCAAAATCATATAACATCCCCATCATGGAAATACTCGGTTATCTCCCCCATATTAAAACAAGGTAAGGACCCCAAATCTTGTGATTCATATAGGCCAATTTCATTACTAAACACTGATTATAAAATTTTCACGACAATATTAGCTAATAGGATAAAGAAAATATTACCTAATCTAATACATAATGATCAGACAGGGTTCATTCTTCATAGAAAAGTGCAAGATAACATTATTAAATTACTATCATTAATAGACATAGCATGCAAATACAAAAAACAACTAACTATTATCAACCTAGGCATAGAAAAGGCCTTTGATTCTATTAGTTGGTCTTATCTATAAAGTAATCTGATTGGTTTTGAATTCTCCTCAGATTTTGTCAACTTATTAATGAAAATTTATAGTGGGGCACAAACTTATGTAAAAATCGGATCATGTCTATTCTCACCACTAGAAATCCTCAAGGGAACTAGACAAGGTTGTCCTTTGTCACCATTATTGTTTGCTCTTTCAATGGAACATGTTGCTACATATATCAGAAACAAGGAAAATATAAAAGGCTTTCAAATTAATAAGGACTATTGTCCTAATTTACAATTTGTTGACGATATGTTGTTAACATTGGGTGATATTGATAGTTCTTTGCATAATGTTATAAATACCTTAAGTAAGTCTGAAAGAATTTCAGGGCTTAAAATTAATCATAATAAGTCCAAAACATTACTAATTAACAAAAATATCAACAAAAACCTAAGAGAAAATAGCCTGTTTAATTGGGAGCATGATGTATTAGAATATTTGGGTGTCAGTATAAAGAGTACATGTAAAGAGACTGTTAAACTAAACAGCTCAGCAAGCTCCTGCCTGGTGCCCTGCAGAGTTTTACAGCAGCAGAGAGAGAAAAGAGAGCATTTGGAGTGATTAAGTATCATTTTTCTGTATTTTCTTGCTGCCTTTAGCTAATTCTACCTAAATGCAAATTTTTTAGAGTTTCTATAATTTAAAAAGCTTGTTTCAGCTACTTATTGTACTTATTTTACTGCCTGCACTTTAACAAATTCATTTTTGTGTTTAAATTACCTGTTTAACTGTTGTAGGCTACGCAATTAAGTATGATAGCCATTTCTGTGCATTTAAAGTGTTTTTTTTATTGTATCTCCTTTACTTTCTGAAAAAAAATATATATATATTTGTTTTCCCACCTTTCTAAGCTAGTATAGTCCAGTTTTCAGGTTAGTGCTGAATTCAGGGCTGTGTTACAAGTTTCTGTGTTTGCCCATACCTTACTTGGATAGAAGGAACTCTGTTCACCTGTGGGAGAGGGGAGCTTTGAGCAGCCTATATGTCCCTGGAGGAGTGGTTTCAGCCCAGAAATTAGTAGTGTTTTGGCTATTTTGGGCTAATTTCTATCTCTTTCATTTCCCTGCTATAAAACCCACATTTGCAAGGATTTTTGTGCTTGTGTACAGCTCAGCAAGCTCCTGCCTGGTGCCCTGCAGAGTTCTACAGCAGCAGAGAGACACAAAAAGTGACTTTGGAGTGATGAAGTATCATTTTTTGGCATTTTCTTGCTGCCTTTAGCTAATTCCGCCTAAACACCAATTTATTAGAGTTTTTGTGATTTAAAAACTTGTTTTAGTTACATATTGTACTTATTTTACTGCCTGTACTTTAACAAAGTCATTTTTGTGTTTAAACTAGCTGTTTAACTGTTGTAGGCTACACACTCAAGTGTGATAGCCATTTCTGTGCAGTTAAAGTGTTTTTTTGATTGTATCTTGCTTTATTTTCTGGAAAAAAAACTTGTTTTCCCACCTTTCTAAACTAGTATAAAACCTGCATTTGTAAGTTTATACAGCTCAGCAAGCTCCTGCCTGGTGCCCTGCAGAGTTCTACAGCAGCAGAGAGACAAAAGAGAGACTTTGGAGTGATTATCATTTTTCTGCATTTTCTTGCTGCCTTTAGCTAATTCAGCCTAAACACTGATTTTTTAGAGTTTCTGTGATTTAAAAAGCTTGTTTCAACTAGATATTGTACTTTATTTTACTGTATGCATTTTAACAAAGTCGTTTTTGTAAAAAATAAAAAGTGAAATGTAACTGAAAAGCACGGATATCTTTATTACAAACAACACTGAGCGCTTTCACCCACCAGAATGCAGGTTTCTTCAGAGTAATTACATAATGAAGCAGCTTATCTTATATAATCATGTTTAACCTATAATATCCACTCAACAATAAATTGATTAATTAATAAATGTAATTGCAACAATTCCATTTAAAGTCACCAACACAAGGATAAATAGCAGATGTACTGTGTGTAACATACCATACTACTTTAATAATTTAACCTTAAAAATCATATATACTATTCTTTTTAAAAAGTTTTGTGCAATGCTTTTATATATCTGTTAACAAATAAATATATAAATAAATAAATAAATAAATAAATAAATATTATAGGTGTAACTTTACATTGGTTAGGTTATATATTTATTTGTTAGCAGATATATAAAAGCATTGCACAAAACTTTTTAAAAAGAATAGTATATATGATTTTTAAGGTTAAGGTTATTAAGGTTAAATTATTAAAGTAGTATGGTATGTTACACACAGTACATCTGCTATTTATCCTTGTGTTGGTGACTTTAAATGGAATTGTTGCAATTACATTTATTAATTAATCAATTTATTGTTGAGTGGATATTATAGGTTAAACATGATTATATAAGATAAGCTGCTTCATTATGTAATTACTCTGAAGAAACCTGCATTGTGGTGGGTGAAAGCGCTCAGTGTTGTTTGTAATAAAGATATCCGTGCTTTTCAGTTACGTTTCACTTTTTATTTTTTACTAGTTTTTTTAGTTATTTTTCGTTTCAAAAGTCGTTTTTGTGTTTAAACTAGCTGTTTAACAGTTGTAGGCTACACACTCAAGTGCGATAGCCATTTCTGTGCATTTAAAGTGTTTTTTAGATTGTATCTGCTTTATTTTCTGAAACAAATACTTGTTTTACAGCCTTTCTAAGCTAGTAGAGTCCAGTTTTCAGGTTAGTGCTGAATTCAGGGCTGTGTTACAAGTTTCTGTGTTTGCCCATACCTTACTTGGATAATAGGAAGTTTCTCTGTTCACCCGTGAGAGAGGGGAGCTTTGAGCAGCCTATCTGTCCCTGAAGGGGTGGTTTCAACCCAGAAATTAGCAGTTTATTGGCCATTTTGGGCTAATTTCTATCTCTTTCATTTCCTTGCTATAAAACCCACATTTGCAAGGCTTTTGTGCTTGTATACAGCTTAGCAAGCTCCTGCCTGGTGCTCTACATAGTTCTACTGCAGCAGAGAGACTTTGGAGTGATTAAGTATCATTTTTCTGCAATTTCTTGCTGCCTTTAGGTAATTCCACCTAAAACACCAATTTTTTAGAGTTTATCTGATTTAAAAAGTTTGTTTCAGCTACATATTGTACTTATTTTACTGTATGCATTTTAACAAAGTCGTTTTTATGTTTAAATTACCTGTTTAATTGTTGTAGGCTACACACACAAGTGTGATAGCCATTTATGTGCATTTAAATTGTTTTTTTTTATTGTATCTCCTTTATTTTCTGAAAAAAAACCTTGTTTTCCCGACTTTCTAAGCTAGTATAGTCCAGTTTTCAGGTTAGTGCTGAATTCAGGGCTGTGTTCCAAGTTTCTGTGTTTGCCCATACTTTACTTGGATCGAAGGAAGTTTCTCTGTTCACCTGAGAGAAAGGGGAGCTTTGAGCAGCCTATCTGTCCCTGTAGGAGTGGTTTCAGCCCAGAAATTAGTAGTTTATTGGCCATTTTGGGCTAATTTCTATCTCTTTCATTTCCCTGCATAAAACCCACATTTGCAAGTTTTGTGCTTGTATACAGCTCAGCAAGCTCCTGCCAAGTGCCCTGCAGAGTTCTACAGCAGCAGAGAGACAAAAGAGAGACTTTGGAGTGATTAAGTATCATTATTCTGCATTTTCTTGCTGCCTTTAGCTAATTCCACCTAAACGCCATTTTTTTAGAGGTTCTGTGTTTTAAAAATCTTGTTTCAGCTACATATTGTACTTATTTTACTGCCTGCACTTTAACAAAGTCATTTTTGTGTTACAATTACCTGTTTAAGTGTTGTAGGCTACACACTCAAGTGTGATAGCCATTTATGTGCATTTCAAGTGTTTTTTTGATTGTATCTTGCTTTATTTTCTGAAAAAAAAAACAAAAGAAAAACAAAAAAAAATGTTTTCCTGCCTTTCTAAGCTAGTATAGCCCAGTTTTCAGGTTAGTGCTGAATTCAGGGCTGTGTTACATGTTTCTGTGTTTGCCCATATCTTACTTGGATAGAAGGAAGTTTCTCTGTTCGCCTGTGAGAGAGGGGAGCTTTGAGCAGCCTATCTGTCCCTGGAGGAGTGGTTTCAGCCTAGAAATTAGTAGTTTATTGGTTATTTTCGGCTAATTTCTCTCTCTCTTTCATTTCCCTGCTATAAAACCCAAATTTGCAAGGTTTTTGTGCTTGTATACAGCTCAGCAAGCACCTGCCTGGTGCCCTGCAGAGTTCTACAGCAGCAGAGAGACAAAAGAGAGACTTTGGAGTGATTATAATTTTTCTGCTTTTTCTTGCTGCCGTTAGCTAATTCAGCCTAAACGCTGATTTTTTAGAGTTTCTTTGATTTAAAAAGCTTGTTTCAGCTACATATTGTAATTATTTTACTGCCTGCACTTTAAGAAAGTCATTTTTTTGTGTTTAAATTACCTGTTTAACTGTTGTACGCTACACACTAAAGTGTGATAGCCATTTCTGTGCATTTAAAGTGGTTTTTTTTGATTGTATCTGCTTTATTTTCTGAAAAAAAAAACATGTTTTCCTGCCTTTCTAAGCTAGTATAGTCCAGTTTTCAGGTTAGTGCTGAATTCAGGGCAGCGTTACAAGTTTCTGTGTTTGCCCATACCTCACTTGGATAGAAGGAAGTTTCTCTGTTCACCTGTGAAAGAGAGGAGCTTTGAGCAGCCTCTCTGTCCCTGGAGGAGTGGTTTCAGCCCAGCAATTAGTAGTTTATTGGTCACCTTGAGCTAATTTCTATCCCTTTCATTTCCCTGTTATAAAACCTGCATTTGCAAGTTTTTTTGTGCTTGTATACAGCTCATCAAGCTCCTGTCTGGTGCCCTGCAAAGTTCTACAGCAGCAGAGAAACAAAAGAGAGACTTTGGAGTGATTAAGTATAATTTTTTTGCATTTTCTTGCTGCCTTTAGCTGATTCTGCCTAAACACCGATTTTTAGAGTTTCTGTGATTTAAAAAGCTTGTTTCAGCTACATATTGTACTTATTTTACTGCCTGCATTTTACCAAAGTCATTTCTGTGTTTAATTTACCTGTTTAACTGTTGTAGGCTGCAAACTCAAGTGTAATAGCCATTTCTGTGCATTTAAAGTGTTTTTTTTTATTGTATCTGCTTTATATTCTGAAAAAAAAATGTTTTCCTGCCTTTCTAAGCTAGTATAGTCCAGTTTTCAGTTTAGTGCTGAATTCAGGGCTGTGTTACAAGGTTCTGTGTTTGCCCGTACCTTACTTGGATAGAAGAAACTATCTTTACCTGTGAGAGAGGGGAGCTTTGAGCAGCCTATATGTCCCTGGTGGAGTGGTTTCAGCCCAGAAATTAGTAGTTTATTGGCCATTTTGGGCTAATTTCTATCTCTTTCATTTCCCTGCTATAAAACCCACATTTGCAAGGTTTTTGTGCTTGTATACAACTCAGCATGCTCCTGTCTGGTGCCCTGCAGAGTTCTACAGCAGCAGAAAGACAAAAAAGAGACTTTGGAGTGATGAAGTATCATTTTTCTGCATTTTCTTGCTGCCTTTTGCTAATTCCACCTAAACGCCAATTTTTTAGAGTTTCTGTGATTTAAAAAGCTTGTTTTAGCTACATATTGTACTTATTTTACTGCCTGTACTTTAACAAAGTTGTTTTTGTATTTAAACTAGATGTTTAACTGTTGTAGGCTACACACTCAAGTGTGATAGTCATTTCTGTGCATTTAAAGTGTTTTTTTGATTGTATCTTGCATTATTTTCTGGGAAAAAAACTTGTTTTCCCACCTTTCTAAGCTAGTATAGTCCAATTTTCAGGTTAGTGCTGAATTCAGGGCTGTGTTACAAGGTTCTGTGTTTGCCCGTACCTTACTTGGATTGAAGGAAGTTTCTCTGTACACCTGTGAAAGAGGGGAGCTTTGAGCAGCCTATCTGTCCCTGGAGGAGTGGTTTCAGCCCAGAAATTAGTAGTTTATTGGCCATTTTGGGCTAATTTCTATCTCTTTCATTTCCCTGCTATAAAACCTGCATTTGCAAGTTTTTGTGCTTGTATACAGCTCAGCAAGCTCCTGTCTGCTGCCCTACAGAGTTCTACAGCAGCAGAGGGGCAAAAGAGATACTTTGGAGTGATTATAATTTTTCTTTATTTTCTTGCTGCCTTTAGCTAATTCAGCCTAAAAGCCGATTATTTTGGGTTTCTGTGATTTAAAAAAGTTTGTTTCAGCTACATATTGTACTTATTTTAGTGCCTGCACTTTAACAAAGTTATTTTTATGTTTAAATTACCTGTTTAACTGTTGTAGGCTACACACTCAAGTGTGATAGCCATTTCTGTGCATTTGAAGTGTTTTTTTGATTGTATCTGCTTTATTTTCTGAAAAAAAAAAACTTGTTTTCCTGACTTTCTAAGCTATAAGGAGGATGGTGTAATGGTTAAGTTGTTTACCTGGCCAACACAAGGTGCATGGTTTGATTCTCACGTGGGGTAATTGGCTAGGCTTAAAATGGCCGACAAGGGCAATTAGCCTAGTACTAACCTATGAAGTTTTCAGGTTAGTGCTGAATTCAGGGCTGTGTTACAAGTTTCTGTGTTTGCCCATACCTTACTTGGATAGAAGAAAGTTTCTCTGTACACCTGTGAAAGAGGGGAGCTTTGAGCAGCCTATCTGTCCCTGGAGGAGTGGTTTCAGCCCAGAAATTGGTAGTTTATTGGCCATTTTGAGCTAATTTTTATCTCTTTCATTTCCCTGCTATAAAACCCACATTTGCAAGGTTTTTGTGCTTGTATACAGTTCAGCAAGCTCCTGCCTGGTGCCCTGCAGAGTTCTACAGCAACAGAGGAAAAAAAGATAGACTTTGGAGTGATTAAGTATCATTCTTTTGCATTTACTTGCTGCCGTTAGCTAAGTCCACCAAAACGCCAATTTTTTTAGAGTTTCTGTGATTTAAAAAGATTGTTCCAGCTTCATATTGTACTTATTTTACTGCCTGCACTTTAGCAAAGTAAAGGTTGTGTTTAAATTACCTGTTTAATTGTTGTAGGCTACACACGTAAGTGTGATAGCCATTTCTGTGCATTTAAAGTGTTTTTTTTTATTGTATCTGCTTTATTTTCTAAAAAAAAAAAACTTGTTTTCCTGACTTTCTAAGCTAATATAGTCCAGTTTTCAGGTTAGTGCTGAATTCAGGGCTGTGTTACAAGTTTCTGTGTTTGCCCATACTTTACTTGGATAGAAGGAAGTTTCTCTGTTCACCTGGGAGAAAGGGGAGCTTTGAGCAGCCTATCTGTCCCTGTAGGAGTGGTTTCAGCCCAGAAATTAGTAGTTTATTGGCCATTTTGGGCTAATTTCTATCTCTTTCATTTCCCTGCTATAAAACCTGCATTTGCAAAGTTTTTGTGCTTGTATACAGCTCGGCAAGCTCCTGCTGGGTGCCCTGCAGAGTTCTACAGCAGCAGAGAGACAAAAGAGAGACTTTGGAGTGATTAAGTATCATTATTCTGCATTTTCTTGCTGCCTTTAGCTAATTCCACCTAAACGCCGATTTTTTAGAGTTTCTGTGTTTTAAAAATCTTGTTTCAGCTACATATTGTACTTATTTTACTGCCTGCACTTTAACAAAGTCGTTTTTGTGTTTAAATTACCTGTTTAAGTGTTGTAGGCTACACACTCAAGTGTGATCGCCATTTTTGTGCATTTCAAGTGTTTTTTGATTGTATCTGCTTTATTTTCTGAAAAAAAAAAAACAAAAGAAAAACAAAAAAAATTGTTTTCCTGCCTTTGTAAGCTAGTATAGTCCAGTTTTCGGGTTAGTGCTGAATTAAGGGCTGTGTTACAAGTTTCTGTGTTTGCCCATGCCTTACTTGGACAGAAGGAAGTTTTTTTGTTGACCTTGAGAGAGGGGAACTTTGAGCAGCCTATCCTTCCCTGGAGGAGTGGTTTTAGCCCTGAAATTAGTAGTTTATTGGCCATTTTGGGCTAATTTCTGTCTCTTTCATTTCCCTGCTATAAAACCCACATTAGCACAGTTTTACGTGCTGGGCAGTGCCAGTTAGCTAGGATATAACTATTCTTGGCTCCACAAAGTCTACTCTTCAATTTCTCCCTTGGAACTAGACAAGCATTCAACTTAAGCACTCAAAACCATTCATTTCTCAGGCTGGCACTTGCTCAAAACTCATAGCAAGCACTAGTAAACCTTAGCACTAGACCCCCCCCCCATACTGTAGAGAAGGACAAGGCACTCTATTCAACCTTACCAGCCAAACAGCTCACTGTACCTATCCAGGTATGTCCAAAGGGCAGTTTCAGGTGTACTCTCCGGTCTAGCTGGTGAATCTGGGCATTTTGAGGTAATGTTACAACTGCCTCATGTACACAGACAACCCTCTCCTCCTACCACCAAACACTAATACATGCAATTATACAGCCAAACTGGAGGCTAAGCTCTCTCAACCCAAGACTGGACCAGACAGTCAAGAGGAGAAGGGAATTACTTGCTTCACACCACCATTCTCACATAGACCTATGAAACCAGCACCGGCAAAAAAACACACATAAATACACAAAAACATACTCAGAGGCTTTAAATAAAAATCTGCAAAAGCAACAGAGACCTCCAAAGCAGACATCCAAGCAACCTCCACCCCCCCCAACACAAACCATGAAACACATACTTCACAAAACCGTGTGTCATGCAATCACAGCCCTTAAGGCAAAATAACATACCCAACACACTAGTAATAGGTGACTCTATAGTCATGCACACTGACATCCCACTCACTAGGCTGAACAAGGAGAAGGTTACTGTTAGCTGCCTGTCAGGTGCCAGGATCTGCCACATGGCACAACCACACAGGTCACTCCAGAACAAGTACAAATACGACTCTGTCATTGTCAGTGTTGGTGTGAATGACCTGAGCCATATCTCCCTGGACTACATGAAAAGAGACATGGAAGAACTCTCTGATCACATAGCCCAGGCCGGTATGACCCTGACCCTGAGTAGCATCCTGCCCTCACCAAGAAAGATACCAAGGTATAAAGAAAAAAATGAACAATTTCAACAATTGGCTAAGCTTCAGGTGTCAGTCAAAGGGGATCCAGTGTCTCTCAGCCTGGGATGCCCTGCTCGACAAGCCACGTTGCTTCGCTAGAGACAGCTTGCACGTGTCACCCTTAGGCTTTTGAATATGAGCCAAAGCTCTTGCCACTCCATAGTGCCTTTTTTAGGCAAGGCTCAAAAGACAAACCCACCGCCATAAATAGCACAAGTAACAAAAATCTGAGGGTAATTCTACTCAATGCCAGAAGTCTAAATGTCAAAATGCATGCACTCAAGGCACTCCTCAGTACGGAGAATATTGATATATGTGCAGTAACAGAAATCTGGTTTAAGGCTCCAGAGTGCACCCCAGTACTACCAGGCTACAGCTCATACCATACATTTCAGCCACAGAACCCAGACTGAAATACAAAAGGCGAGGGCGTATCCATATTCATCAAGGATACCCTGACCTCCAGATTAGTGGCACAGCACGATGCTTCAGAGGTCATCCACGTGCAACTAACGGGCAGAACTGCAATTCAAACTGTAGCTTGCTACAGACCACCCACCATGTCCCAGGACCCCCATTCTGCATTTCTGGAAACATAAGGGTCCTACCAAACACCCTGATATTGGGTGATTTCAATTACCCAAACATTAACTGGGAGAACTACTCAAGTACTAACTCCCTTGCCTAACATTTCCTAGAATTTAGGAACAGTTGGATGGTAGAAGTAGAAACTGCTCGTGCGACAGGACAGTAAAATCAAACGTATTTTAATAAAATAAAATATAATATAATATATCAACAACAGTTACAGGTTAAGCGCTTTCGACTGTTTCCCAGTCTTCTTCAGAAGGTTCTGAAGAAGACTGGGAAACAGTCGAAAGCGCTTAACCTGTAACTGTTGTTGATATATTATATCATTTTATTTTATTAAAATACGTTTGATTTTACTGTCCTGTCGCACGAGCAGTTTCTACTTCTACCATCCAATTGTTCCTGAGTTGCGGTTGTTCTACATTCGAATTTCCTAGAATTTATAAACTCAAATGCCCTGGATCAACTGATCAACACCCCCACCAGAGGTGAGAACATATTGGACCTGGTCATCACCAACATGGGCAACCGGTGTTCCACACCGAAGGTCAATCCATTGCTGGTTAGATCTGACCATAAACTAATCACTCTGGATATCCACATTCCACCCCCACCCCTGGTCAAAGAAACCACCGTGAAAAACTTTTCAAAAGCAAACTTCACGTTATTTAAGACCGAGGTGGAAAGTTTCAAATCCCCCATACTAAAGGATAACCCTGCCCAAGCTGCAAAATCGTTTACTAATGCACCCTATGGGCACCTACAAGAATGCATGGATCGTGCTATCCCAAGCAAAACCAAAACTCACTTCTCCAAGAAAAGGAAACCAGTCTGGTGGACCCCTGCCATAAACAAGCTCTACAAAAGAAGGAGGAAACTAGTTCAGAAAAGAGTAAAATCCCAAGAAGAGAAGACATCCCTAATCAGTATCAGCAAGAAACTATGATCCCTCATAAAATCATCAAAGGCTAGCTTCGAAAGAAAAATTGCCAAGGACTCCAAAGATAACCACAAGGCATTCTTAGCTATGTCAAGAATCTAAGTGGCAATTCTCAGATCTGCTCAGACTTAGTGCAGAATGGCACAAAATACACTGAACCTACTGATATTGCCAACATCCTGGCAGACAGGTTCAGTGCAAACTTCACCCCCCTCTCACCCCCAAAAGGGCCCATAACCATACCAGAAGAATGTAGTGCCCCTGAAATCACACGCACTCAGGTTAAAACAGCCCTCTCCAAAGCCAAAAACACAGCATTAATGAGACCGGACGGTGTCCCAGGCTGCATTCTACATGAGCTCAAAGATGAACTAACCCCTCACCTAAACACACTGTTCAAACTCTGCCTCTCCACAGGCTATGTGCCCATAGAGTGGTGCACAGCAACGGTTATTCCACTCCACAAAGGTGGAGCCACAACAGACCCCAGGAACTATCGCCCTATAAGCCTGACTAGCTTGGTCTGCAAAGCTATGGAGCGCATCATCATGGAGCTCATTAAGAGAGACATTGGGAACCTCCAAACACTGGACCCTACCCAGTTTGGCTTTGTTAAGGGCAGATCATGCCTCCTACACCTGGTGGACTTCTTTGAGACAGTTACCAATGCTATAGATGAGGGAAAGGTGGTCCACACAGCCTACCTAGACCTTGCAAAGGCCTTTGACACCATTCCCCATTCTGGTATTATAGACAAGCTCACCAGCCTGAATGTAAATCCCTACATCATGAGATGGGTTGCCAACTAGCTCACGGACAGAACCCACATGGTAAGAGTTGTGGGAGCTAGGTCTGACTCTAAACCGGTCACAAGTGGCATCCCCCAGGGTTCAGTCCTAGGACCCCTCCTGTTTGGCATATACTTCTCAGAGGTACAGGCAAGCATAGGACGACTATGGCTGATCAAGTTCGCAAACAACTGCAAACTAGGGGCTATAATCGACTCTCTGGCTGACACAGACATCCTCCAAAAGGGTCTCACTGAGACAGATGCTTAGTGTCAAAACCACGGCCTCAAGCTAAATGCAAAAAAGTGCATAGTCATCTCCTTTGGAAAAAACAAAGTACCCACAAACTACCACATAGGTGGTAGCCCCCTAAATACAGAAGACGTAATAAGGGATCTGGGGACCCATGTAGATAGTAATCTCTCCTTTGATAATCACATTTCCAAAGTGGTTAGAAAAGCCTTCTATGTGGCCCACCTAATCACAAAAGGGTTTGCATCCAGATCAAAAGAGGTCATTGTGCCCCTCTACACATCACTCATCAGACCCATCATAGAGTACAATGCCCCATTTGGGATGTACCTTACAAGACACCTGCAACAGCTGGAAAGACCACAGTAGTACTTTACCAAGAGGATCACTGGCCTCAAACAGATGCCCTATGCTACTTGACTGAAGAAACCCCAGCTGTACTTGGTTGCATACCATCTACTCAGAGATGATCTCTGCCTGACATACAAGGCCATGTCCAACCCAGAATTGATGGACATGCTCCACCTAAAGAAAACCATATCCCCTCGAGCCACATGCTCTAGGGATCTAAACCTCACCACAACAATAAATAGGATGTGCTGGAGGGATAGATTTCTGTCCCAGAGACTTCCCATGCTCTGGAAAAAGATTCCATTCTACATTAGGCAGAGCTCCTCACTAACACTCTTCAAGAGAAACCTTGACGAGTGGATGGGAAACAGAAAGTTTACCCCGGGGATCACTTCAGTGGTAGTACTGGACAGAGGCACAGGGAACTAATCTAAGGGGATGGCAAAAGCCAACACATTCTGGCTAGGCTTATAAATGCCTTTGGGTAGATAGCCTAGTACATACCTATGAACCTATAATAACCACCATTAGTGAACTAATCAAAAGATGGAATATAATGTTCTTCACAATGGAGGATAAGCTCTCTTTAATTAAAATGATAAAATGTTTTATTAAAAAATTAGATTCCATGCTACTTAAATTTTAATGGTTCCCTTTAAAACCTAAGCTTGCATATAAATGCCAAATTAGAGCTTGGAACAGTAATGGGATAGCATTCCCTAGCTTAGATCTTTATTCCAAATCAGTTATAATTAATATAATATTACAATGGATCACACCTACCTATATAGTTGGCTGGAAAACAATACATGAGATTCATATAACTGATGTCAGAACTATAGAAAATCAATTTAAGGAACAATATGGAATAAGTAGAGTTCATTGGCTTTTACATGAATTTTGTTTATTTAATAAGAAGTTTGATCATTTTTCTTATGGCATTAATCAAATATGTAATAACTTTAAAAATATAATTAATTGTAATTACAACATCAAACAATTTCTATTTGTTATATTCCCTATAGCATACTCTCCTGATTGACTAGATCCTTTCAGTATCAATGTGAAGCAAAAATTAATGGAAATAGCTTGATATTCTGGCATTAGTTTATTGAAAGTAAGAGTATTAAACCACTAAGCTCTCTTTTATGTAGTTTTGATAATAGTCAAGACAGTTGTTTATACACTCATTATGTCAGTTTATAGAAAACAAAATGAGAGTATCAGTCAACCTAGAGACTGAATCTATACCTAGTTTGATTCAGCTTTTTATTAGGTGTCTTGAAAAGAAGTATTTCACCTATCTATAAGATACTAAGAGAAGACACTCTAAAGTTTGACTCAGATTTTTGGAATTACTATGTAAAGATTAATGGAGAACAAATATCTGATGAATCCAAAACATTGATATTGAATTCTACATATCGTACCTCTTCTTCATTATATTGGAGTTTGTATACATGGAAATTTATGAATAGGAGTTTCTATACTCAAAAACAGTGAAAGTAAATGTTGGAAATATGATGAATTACTAGAGGCCAACTGGGTTCACATGTTCATTGAATGTAGAAATGTTCTTCAATACTGGAAAGACTTCAGATATTTTGTAAAGGCGTTATGGTCTGATAACTGTCATATTTCTAACTCACTAATTCTATTCGGTGTTCCTATACTTAATGTAATACCTAAATCTCAGCTTCAGTTACTCTGGTCAATTCTTGCAATTGCCAGAAGTTATTACTTTGAACTGGAAAAGTAAACAAGATTTGATATTTAAAGATTTTATTAATTTAGCAAAAGTTGTTTGTAAAAAAGAACCGCAAACAATTTCTTATAGAACTCATAACATTACTCATAAAAAATAGCATGGCAAAAATTGGAAAACCTTTTGAACAAATACTGAAAACTTCTCATGGATAAAATGATTGTTTATCATGGATGAATTTAAATATTGTAAATAGTTTTGTTACTGTTTTATTGTATTTGTTATATGTACATTTGCATATGTTTATAATGAAAACAAAATAATGTTTTTGGAAAAAAGCACAAATTTAAATATTTATAGAAAATTTAACTATGCCAAGGTTCGAGGTAGTTGAGGCTCAACAATTAACAGTTAAAACAGGAAGTGATGAGATAATAATGGTGATGTATAATCAATCTTCAGGAAACTCACCAGGAAGAGATGGTATTCCCATGAAAGTTTGGAAGTTAGGATGGAATAAAGTGATAAAAAGCTGGAAGATTTTATATAAGAGTATTTTAAAAGGAGTGGAAGCACCAACATTTTGGAAGAAAGCTGTGGTGGCTGTATTACCTAAAGATGATAAAGACCCATCAGACCCAGTTTCATATAGACATATTTCTTTAAACCATAATTATAAAGTGTTTATGTCAATAATTACTTAAATAATGGCAAAGATGTTGCCAAAATTGGCAGATAAGCATCAGTGTGATTTTGTGGTGGGAAAGCAAACACTTGACAATGTTAATAAAACAACAAGGATCCAGTGGGAAGCAGAATGCAAGAAAATACCACTGTTTTTAGTTGGTCATGATGCAGAGAAAGCATTTGATAGACTAAGCTGGTATTTTATGAGTAGGGCAGCGGAAGCATTTGCATTCCCTGATACAACAATAAGGAAAATTAGGAGGATATATGAAGGATCAGAGGCAAGAATTAAAGTGGGAGGGTTCCTCTCTAACAAGTTCTGTCTGAACAAAGGAACCAGGCAGGGCTGTCCTTTTTCCCCTTTGTTATTTGTTTTATATTTAGAGATACTGGCAAAAAAAAAATAGTGGGCTTGAAAATGCAAGGATATAATAGGTATGATAATCATGAAAACTGGCTTTATGTGTAGATAACATTGTTTTGCACATGATAAACTCAGAAAATAACATCTCAGTCTTGTGGAACATGTTTGGACAGTTTCAGATATTTTTGGGATATAAAACTAATGAAGATAAAACAAAGGCTATAGCCATAAATAATGTACTCATACATGGCTTGGTTCAGAAATACGAATATATATGGGGAAATGATAAGATGAAGTATTTTGGAGACTAGATTAAAAAAAAGCTTCTGTTATGGCAGCTAAGGATATGCTGGAAGAGACTAAACTAAAGATAATATAAAAACTGAGAAACTGGAATCACTTGCTTATCGATATGGATAGTAAGATGTAAGCAGTGAAAATATTTTTAGTCCCTTTAGTTTTATATATAGGTCAGGCACATTTTTATGAAACAGAGAAGTTGCGGACAACAATTAATCAAGAGTTGAAAGAATTTATGTGAGAGGGAAGAGGGCAATAGTTAAGTGGGATAAATGAATCCTCCCAGTAGAACAAGGTGGTTTAGGATTGCCTAATTTGAAGGGATATTTTAAAACTACATCATTAAGGCTCATATATATATATATATATATATATATATATAAAACACAAACAGAAGGTTATAATTCAAAGTGGTAAAAGATGATAATGAAGCAGGCGGGGGGTAAAAATAAAGAGAGAGTAGGATTTTAGATGCAGTTGAATAATAAGTACCATACAGAAAATTATATTCATAAAATTGCGGAAAATATTCTTAGAACTAGGCCAACACATGAATGGAGAAAGGAGATTTTACCAACAGTAATGACTGCAAGTAGGGGGTACATAAAATAGACAAGAGTGGGATAGAATTTACTGGAGAAAAAGGGCAAAGGAACCAAGGTATTGGGAGCAAATAACTAGAGAGGTAAAGGTAATAGAGTGTTGTCAGGCCAAGAAGACATTTGGACTGCAGGTTAGAGACTATTTTCCCTAACAGGGATTGATATTACAGTACAGGGAAAGAGAAAGGCATAGGGAAGTCCTAAGTGAAAGACCTGCTCTGGTAGAGTTTCTAGTCAAATCTATAACACAACTTGCTGGTAAAAAGGAGATAATTAGTAGGGTTTATAAAATATTGCATGATAACTATAATCAATCAGAGGAAGTTAGAAAAGTTTGGGAAGAGAGACTAGAAAAGCAATTAAGATAAATATGTGTAGCTCCCAAGAATACAAAATGTCCAGAAGGTTTGGAAGTCTTTGCATTAGTATTTTTATACCCCAAGCACACTTCAAAGAATTTTTCTTCAGGTAGACAGCAAATGTTGGAGGTGTGATAGAGAAGAAAGAGGTAACTGGGAGCATGTTTTTTGGAGAAGTATAATGAGTTGACAAATTAAAAAAAAATTCCATCCAGAGTACTCTGTCCGAACTTTTGGGGGAGCAAGTGGTTGTAACTAAGGAATGATTCTTTTGAACTGGGATACAATATCTGAATCACCCAGACTTATTAAAGCCTAATAACTCAGTAAAATTTAATTATATTGGCGGCCAAAAATCAATTACTAGAAAATGTAAAGCAAAATATAAACTGACTGTATTTGAAGTATTAAATGTTGTAAAAGAGATACAATAACTGGAAAAATGATCTTTAGAAAAGAGAAGGAGTAAAAATATCATCTGCAAATAAGGTCAACTTTTCTTCATTACCATACCAAATATATCCTTGAATTTTTGAGTTCCTTATTTTCATTGCCAGAGGCTCTACATATAAATCAAATAACAAAGGGGAATAAGGACACCCATGCCTGCTTTGTCTGTTCAAACACAACTTTTAAGATAGGAGCCCTTCTACTTTTATTCTTGTCTCCGATCCATCATATATCCTCCTAATTAAACATAATATTGTATCAGGGAATCCAAAAGCTTCCATTGCCCTACTCATAAAATTTTTACTCTGTTGAATGCTTTTTCTGCATCAAGACCCACCAGCAACTGCAATATTTTTTTTCATTCTGCTTCCCTCTGGATCTGCATTGTTTTATTAATATTGTCAAAATGTTTGCCTCCCCTCTACAAAACCACATTGATATATCTATCAATTTTGGCAACACAATCCCATTATTTTAGCTAGTATAGACTTAAAACACTTTATAGTCATGGTTTAAAATTGAAATGGCTCTATATGAGTCCAGGTCTTGTGGGTCTTTATCCTCTTTGGGTAATAACACCACCACAGCTTTCTTCCAAGATGCTGGTGCTTCCCCTCCTTTTAAAATATTATTAAAACCAATTTCCAGCTCTTTATTACTTTCTTCCCTCCTAACTGCCAAACTTCCATGGGAATACCATCTTTTCCTGGAGACTTCCCTGCAGATTCATTATACATCACAGTCTTTATCTCATCTCTTCCTATCCTAACTACTGTTTTTAAGCATCATCTTCCTCTATGCCTGGCTTAATTAAGTCTTCCATAACAATTTCCATTTGTGCTCTTTCTTGGTTTCCACATTCCTCTGCTTAATACACATTTTCATAAAATTCCATAATATCTCTAGTACCTATCTAGGTTCTCTGAGTATTTTTCTTGACAAAGGCTGCCTACATTTGGTGACAATCTTTTTTACTTTCTGTTGTTTAAGTTGCTGTGCTCAAAGTTTTTGTGCTCTGGAGTTGTTATAAAAATAGCTGCTTAACAGCAATCTTTCTAAACTCAACCATATTACCCAAATATTCCTTTAGTCTCTTCTTATTCTGTGAGATTCCCCTTATTCTGCAATACTTTAATCTTTTTTCAACCCCACTAAATAATTCCCATTACTTTTTACTATATTTATTTCTCTTTTACTTCTACCCTATATTTAAGTTCCATTTTATCCCACACACTAGCTATTCCTTCTGAAGAAATTTTGTCTTCCCTGATAACTCTTGAATAGTTTTCACTACCCATGCTTTAAATTCCTCTTGTTTAACAGAGAGATGGGAAAGTGCCATTGTCTTCTTTTTGGTAATCATTTGAAATGCTGGGACCCATTAGAATGAGTCCTGAAATATGGAGACTGAATAGCTGGAAAATGGACTATTATATACCAAGTCTAAGATTTCTATTTCCTGAAATATTCCCTTTTCTCTGAGGTCTGGTGATCAAGAAGTTGGTCTCTCTCTCTCTCTCTCTCTCTATATATATATATATATATGTGTGTGTGTGTGTGTGTGTTTGGGACATGAGGAGCTCGCCCCCTGCAAAAAATAAGTTTAAAGGAGAAGAGTGATGTTCAAGATTTGCTCTTATCCTGAGTTGTCAACCTTGTCTTTTAGTCTGTCAGCACACAGCATTACAAGTGCTGATATTTCAATAGGGAGCCCTCATTTTTAGACCCAATCCAAAAATTCCAAAACGACAAACTAAATAACAAAACAAAAAGGAATGAGAAAACTTCAGAGCTGAGTGCCACACAAATATAGTCTTTATTCAAAAAACATTAAGCTTTTTTGTCTTTCAGTTTAGTGGACTTCTTCAGAACAACTCATGAATAAAATACAAGGTTTATATACCTTAAGTTTTCCCCACATTTAGAGTTAAACAATTGGATAATTACATAATTGGTATAGCCTTAGTTAATAATACCACCCTCTCCAAAACTAATCAGCTTCTGAAAACAATGACAGCCAGCAAACAAAATCACTAAAACATATAAATAAAAATAAATAGAATAAATATATTTGTGAAAAACATGAACAATATTAAAATTACAAATATAGTAAAACACCCCCCTAAACTAAGCATTGAAGCCTGTTAATACATTTTTCCTTTTGAAAAACATAGTTATCATTGTCAAAACAATAAGCCTATATAAAGCCACCCTGTCTTCTGAAAAATCACCCTCTCAAACTACTACAGGCACGTTAGCCCATAGAGCCAAATCAAAATCCAATAAAATGTCAAGGAAAAAAAGAGGCTTTTAGCTTTAAGATAATGCTTATAGATACAATTTTATTGAACACAGGACCTTGTGTGGCATTAGTCCTCAATTCCCATCTGAGCTCCAAGAACTCCAAAAAGTCATTACTAGGGCCACCCTCAATCCCCCAAATCAACCTGGTCATTACAAAAAATTTAAATTGATGAGTGGGGTTCCCCTTCAGGTGCTTAAATGAAGTGTTCCTATCATTGTTCTTCTTTATATCATAAAGATGTTGATATATTCTTTTCTTTAAACACAACTTGGTCTTGCCAATATAGAATGCAGGACATTGTCCACATAGGGCCAAATAGACTACTCCTTTACTCCTGCAACAAAATCTTTGATGCAAAACAATCTCCACATAGCCCTTTATGTAACAAGAGACCCCCTCCAAAATATATTGGCACTGGCTACAATTCCCACACTTAAACAGTTTGCCTTCTTGATTTGACAACCACATTATCTTCAATATCATCTTAAAACTAAGATCTTTTTTATATACAATAATGGGTTTTGATCCCACAATATCTATGTGTTCCTTATCCACCCCAAAAATAGTCCAACTTCTCTCCACTATTGATCTAAGGCCATAAAAATGGCTAGTATAAGTTAAAATTAGGGCCCTATTAAATGACTGCCCTCTCCTCTCTCATATCCAATGCTAACATCAGAATTAAATGCAAGCCCACCCCTCTGACCAAGCAGGGGGACAAAATTGCCCATTTTTCTCTTATAATCAACTTCATCAAAAATATTAGATAGAAAAGCATTGGAATAACCCCTGCTTATAAACATCTCCCTCAATTTTTGCATCTCGGTCTGATAATCTACCTCCCCGATATCATCCAGGCCAACCTTACACTTTGCCCCTTTACTAAGGACTTTTTCTGATGTATGGGGTGCATACACTCAAAATGAAGTAAGCACTGGAATAACTAGGTTTACAGTAAATACTGGACTCAAAATCCCTCTTTACATAATTTTTTCTTAGGGGAACACCCAGAAAATGCACTTAATCCCCTTGTATATCCATTGTAAAAATCAAAAAATCAGTGGTCCCATGCAAATAGTCAAAAAATTCATGCAACATTGTCTCAGTGCACCTCCAGAAAAAAATCATATTATCCAAAAAGCACCTGTATAGGAGCCAACTGTTCTTCAGTTCTGAATTGAGAACAAAATTAATTTTCCAATAGGAAAGAACCACATTAGCAAACATGGGGATGTATGCTGCCCCCATGACTACTCTAGTCTTCTGCCTAAAAAGTTGATTTTCAAACCCTAAGGTATTAGTAAAACCATTCCACCCCAATTTTGGGGGGATTACAGAATACTAATCCTGGATATCAATAGTTTTTGGGGGATTACAGAATACTAATCCTGGATATCAATAGTAACAAAAATGATATAATCACAAAAAAGATAATCTGAAATCCTGGATAAAAAAATCCCATGAATCCCTAAGAAGAACTGGTTGGCTCATAAAACTGTCAGATTATACTTAACAACCATGGGGATTTTAAGATTTTCAATTCTAGTAGTGTTGAGGGGAATTGTACATGGTCCAATTTATTTGAACGTGGTCTTACCTTTGTGCCCACTATGAAAAGCAAAATTGACCAAGTCTTGATGCAATTGAAGCTATACACCAGAAAATTTAATTAAGCTTTTTATTTTAAGGATGGAAACTGGGGAGATGGTAATGCATTGTGTTCCATCAAAAGGCCTAGTATATTTAACCCTCCATTTCACCCTATGGTGTTGTTATTTGATAAACTATGTGAGTTTGATTTTAGGATTTTTTTAAGAGCACCCCTCAACCTGTCAAGTGGCTACAATCTAAGTGAACAGGGAAGGACTTTGTTGAAGGAAATCTCCTACAATAAGCAATTTAGGGTTATGAAACCAGATAAAGGTGGTGGGAGGCTTGGTGGTGATGGATAGTAAGGATTATACTAATCACTAATCACTATCACAAAATCGATTTGACCTTAGAAGAGATGTTACTTAAGATTCACATTACTATTGATGAGTTCAATTTTGTGTATGTACATAACTCCAAAACTCCCACCATTTTTGGTATCCCCAAGGTCCATATAAATCCCTTTGATTCCCCAATGCACCCAATTGTGGATGCCAAGGCATCTAAAACTTTTTGTATAGTTAAGTATATTGAATTTTACACAAAGAAGGTTTTAAGAGAGAATTCAGTTCTTCTTAGGGATTCCTGGGATTTTTTTATCCAGGATTTCAAATGATCTCATTTGTGATGACATAAATTTTGTTACTATTGATATCCAGGATTTATATTCTGTAATCCACAAAAAAATGGGGGTGGAATGGTTTTACAAATATCTTAGGCACAATACTGTTTTAAAACAAGAAAACATTATGTTTTAAGAGATTTTATGGAAATTGTGCTGGAAAACAATTTCTTGATCTTCGAAATTCAACTTTTTAGGCAGAAGACTGGAGTCGCCATGGGGGCAGGATGCACCCCCATGTTTGCTAATGTGATTATTTCCTATTGGGAAACTAATTTTGTTCTTAATTCACAATTTAAGAACAGTTGACTCATATGGGTGCTTTTTGGATAATATGATTTTTTTCTGGAGGGACACTGAGGCAAGGTTGAATGAATTTTTTGACTATTTCCTTGGGACCAATGATTTTTTATTATTTTTACCATGGATATACAAGGGGATCCAGTGCATTTTCTGGATGATTCTCTTAGAAAAAATATGTAAAGAGGGGTTTTGACTCTAGTATTTACCATAAACTTAGTTATTCCAACTCTTTACTTCATTTTGAGAGTATGCACCCCCTACATCAGAAAAGGTCCTTAGTGAAGGGACAATGTGTAAGGTTGGCCCAGATGACATCAGGGAAGGTAGATTATCAGTCTGAAATGCAAAAATTGAGGGTGATATTTATAAGGAGGATGTTATCCCAATGCTTTTCTATCTAATATTTTTGATGAAGTTGATTATAAGAGAATAATAGGCCATTTTGACCACCTACTTGGTCAGAGGGGTGGGCTTGCATTTTATTCTGATGTTAGCATTGGACATGAGAGAGGAGAGGGGCAGTCATTTAATAGGGCCCTGGTTTTAACTTATACTATCCATTTTTATGGTCTTAGATCAAAAGTGGAGAGAAATTGGACTATTTTTGGGGTGGATAAGGAATACATAGATAATGTGGAGCCAAAACCCATTGTTGCATATAAAAAAGATCTTAGTTTTAAGATTATATTGGAGAGACTGTGGCTGTCAAATTGAGAAGGCAAAATGTTTAAGTGTGGGAATTGTCAGTGGCAATATATTTTGGAGGGCCCTCTTGTTACGTACGGGGCTACAGGGAGATTATTTTGTATCAAAGATTTTGTTGCAGGAGTAAAGTAGTAGTCTATTTGGTCCTATGTGGACAATGTCCTACATTCTATATTGGCAAGACCAAGTTGTGTTAAAGGAAAAGAATATATCAACATCTTTATGATATAAAGAAGAATGATGATAGGAATGCTTTCTTTAAGCAGCTGAAGGGGAATCCCACTAATCATCTACATTTTTTGTAATTGACCAGGTTGATTTTGGGGATTGAGGGGTCCCTAGTGATGATTTTTTTGAGTTCTTGGAACTTAGATGGCAATTGAGGACTAATGACATATAAGCACCTGGGCTCAACAAAACTATATATATAAGCAGTATCTTAAAACTAAAAGCCTCTTTTTTTTTTTTTTTTTTTACTTGACTTTTTATTGAATTTTGATTTGGATCTATGGGCTAACATGTGCCTGTAGTGGTTTGAGGGGGTGATGAGCCAGAAGAGAGGGTGGTTTTATATAGACTTATTGTTTTAACAATAATAACTAGGTTTTTCAAAAGGAAAAATGTTTTAACAGGCTTCGATTTTTTTGGGGGGTTGTGTTTTTACTATATTTGTAATTTTAATATTGTTCATCTTTTTCACAAATATATTTATTCTGTTCATTCTTATTTATATGTTTGTAGTGATTTTGTTTGCTGGCTGTCATTGTTTTCAGAAGCTGATTAGTTTTGCAGAGGTTGGTATGGTTAATTAAGGCTATACCAATTATGTAATTATTCAATTGTTTAACTCTAAATGGGGGGGGGCAAGATTAGGGTATATAAACCTTATGTTTTATTCATTAGTTGTTCTGAAGAAGTACACTAAATTGAAGAACAAAAGTGCTTAATGTTTTTTGCATAAAGACTATATTTGTGCGGTATTCAGCTCTGAAGTCTTCTTCTTCGACTTAGTTTTGTTATTTAGTCAGGCCTCATTTTTACTTAATTAACCTACATTTTTTATCTTAGTTTTTTTACTGTGCATGATCTGAAACAATTAGTTTATGTATGTCAAAGTTTTCATTTAAATGCATACATTCCTGTGAAATATAATTAATATCCTGTCTAGACAAGTTACCGTATCTTGGGCAATAGTATGTAAATTCTATCCTAGTTGTTACTACTGCATTTACATCTTTCATACCAAATATTTTCATAAATATCTTCAGAAATCTACCTTCTTTTGTTATGTTTTCCCTTCTGGGCTCCCCCGATTCATCCTCACTGTTGCAAATGAAGTTTCAGTCCACTCCCATAAGTAATATTTCCTGCTGAAATCTGATTATTTCTCTCAAACATTTCTTAAGTTCCATAATAGCAGTTTTTTGTGGAAAATAAATACAAGCCAGTGTAATCTACCTCCCTTGTCAATAGCCTCTTACTACCACAGATCTACCATTATTGTCTTTTTACACTTCTGTCTCTATTGGAGCCTCTAAATCAGTATTATTAATCCATTTTTCTGTTGTCATCAATTTTCTGTTGAATATCCTCTTGAAATCCTTTCTTTATCAAATTTGCATACTTGATTCATTCCAAATGCATCTCCAGCAGCATTGTTATTTGCAATCTGCATTTCTTAACAGACGTCAATATTCTTTCCTTTTTTTATACCCTTCAAGCCATTTGCATTCCACTTTATTATGGACAGTAAATATTAAGAGAAAAAGCTATTGTTTACACTTATTATACATAACAGATTTTTTGAATGTGTATTTTCAACTTAATGTCAGCAGGACTAAGACAGAATATATGTGTGTGAATGAGAGGGAGGACAGAGGAATGGTGAGGATGCAGGGAGTAGAGGTGGCAAAGGTGAATGAGGTTAAGTACTTGGGATCAACAGTTCAGAGTAATGGTGAGTGTGGAAGAGAGGTGAAGAAGAGAGTACAGGCAGGATGGAGTGGGTGGAGAATAGTGTCAGGAGTGATTTGCGACAGACGAGTACCAGTAAGAGTAAAAGGGAAGGTCTACAAGAGGGTAGTGAGACCAGCTATGTTATACGGGTTGGAGACAGTGGCATTGACAAAAAGGCAGGAATCAGAGCTTGACATGGCAGAGTTGAAGATGTTAAGATTTGCACTGGGTGTGATGAGGATGAACAGGATTAGGAATAAGTATATTAGAGGGTCAGCCCAGGTTGGAAGGTTTGGAGACAAAGCCAGAGAGGCAAGATTACATTGGTCTGGACATGTGTTGAGGAGGGATGCAGAGTATATTGGGAAAAAGATGCTAAGGATGAAGCTGCCAGGTAACAGGAAAAGAGGAAGGCCTAAGATAAGGTTTATGGATGTGGTGAGAGAGGACATGCAGGCGGTTGGTGTAACAGAGCAAGATGCAGAGGACAGGAAGAAATGGAAACAGTTGATCTGCTGTGGTGACCCCTAACGGGAGCAGCCAAAAGAAGAAGATTTTCAACTTTTGTCTTACCTACACACCCTAAATTTTAGTAGGCAGATCTTTTGTACAGTTTTCCTTCTCATCTCTATTTGAACCTATGTCACATTTCTTGAGACTTTTTCTTTTAAAGAAAACCCTCACACATACAAAAAACTGAATGCACTTTCAGAGCACCTTCATCCCCTATTAGAACAAACACACAAAACTATGTGCATTTTTAATAAATAAGATTCAACCCTTCAGGTAAGGACAATGAACCCAACCTGACAACTGCACTTAGGGACATTACCAAATCTAAAATTAAGGTTACTCATGCTAAAGTACATGTTACAGCCTGTGTTCCCACTTACATAGACTGTTGTCTGTTCTTTGCTTATCTATATTCCCCTCTCAAATGTGAAAAACAGTTTGTATGCTTTCATAAAACACAAAATTTAGCCCTGAAAAAGTAGACTGATTATATTTAAATAAAACTCAATTATGCACTGTTCTATTAAAAGTATTAAAGTATTAAGGCTGCTGGGGAGGCTACTTTTATTCACTTCCCATAATTTCAAACTTTATTTTTCACTGAAATGCTTGTCATTGTACCTCTACATTTTGCATTTCCCTCAGCAAAACAATGCTCATAACTCCGAAGACTAATTGCCTGCACCCGGAGACAGCTTGTCTCCATGTAAAACTAGTCAGCAATGGACAAAAAAACTAACAACTTGCAGATGCTAGAAGGAATGTTGTAAATTTCACGCAGAACAAAATGTACCCAATTCCCCTGGTTAACTGCCTTCAGATGCAGACGTCTTTTTTTTTAACAAGAAACATCTTCATTAAATTATCATGTATGACACAGGCAATCTTACATTTATATAAATGAAAATAAACCATACAGACACAACCTCAGTTGCAAACATTATATATTCCAAACTATGCCAACACAACTGTAGCTGCAAACATTATACCTCACCTATAATATAGCCAGTCATTTTCAGTCAACCATTACATAACTCATTCAAATCCTGCCTTCTCTTAAATCTTGCTCCTCCTCTGCATATATTGATCCCATACTTCCCGTTTTTTACTATGTAATTTGCTCCTACCCTTTTCTAAAGATCCTAATTCTAGTTGTTTTACCTCTGTTATTATCTTTGCTACTTCTAATAAAGTTAGTTTAGACTTTTATTTCCATTTTCTAGTAATTGCTTTTTTGGCAACCATCATAATTAGACTCAGCAAGGCCTTACTATTTCTAGGTAATTCCAATTCCGTAGCATAGCTCAAAAACTCATTTTCTTAGTTATACCAATTTGCTCACCCAGCATCTCCAACAGAGCAGTATGCAGGGAATCTTTAAAAGTCTGACAAATCACTACACTCCAAGAAAATATGTACCCATATTTCTTCCCCATCACACCTCCAGCATTTGTTGTCTATCCGAGGAAAAAAAATCTTTGGAGTCTACTTGAGGAATAAAAATACCTATGTAAACACTTCCAAGCAAAGATCCTAAATTTCCTATACTTTGTTGAATATTTGGGAGACTTACATATATCCTCCCATTGTTCATATTTGAATTGCTTATCCAATCTCTCTTTGCAATCCTTTCTAACCTCCTCTGATTGATTCTTATAGTTATCATGCAACATTTTATATCCTCTACTAATTATTTCTTTCTTAACTGCAACTTCTGTTCTAGATTCTACTAAATAGTCTACCAGTGCTGGTCCTTCAGTTAGAACCCCCTATTTATTTCTGTTTACCTATATCTGATATCAAGCCTTGATAGAGACGATGATCTCCAACCTGCAGTCCAAATAAGTTCTTGGCATCTATCCATTCTATTACCTTTCCCCTCTCTAGTTATTTGCTGCCCATACCTTTGTTCCTTTGCCAGTTTTCTCCCATAAATTCCATCCCTCTTTTGCCTTTTGTCTGCATCCCTAATTGCAGTTATCCCTATCCGCAGAACATCCTTTCTCTATAACCGGTGTTGGCTTAGTTCTTCGAATACTTTCTGCTACTTTATGAATATAATATTCTGTATGATTATTGTTATTCTTAAAAGTCTGCATCCAAAATTGCAGTCACTCCTTGTTTCTTGAGCTTCCCCCCATTTCATCATCATATCTTTCCACTTTTAATTATCATTTTCTGCTTGTGCTATGTACAGGAGCCTTACCTCTGTTGCTGTGACATACCCATTCAAATTGTGTAATCCCAACCCACCCTATTCTATTGGAAGAATAAGCTTATCCTACTTGGCTTTTGCTGTTTTCACCTCGCAGATAAAATCCTTCAGCTCTTTATTAATTGCTATCCACACTTTCTCCTCTGGTTGAAAAAATATATGCTTGATCTGTGTAGAAGACTAAAGGGACTAAAAATATTTTAACTGCTTGTATCTTAATATCGATATCCATATAGTAGAGCTTCCATTTTCTCAGTTTTTGTATTACCTTTTTAGTCTCTTCCCACATATCCTTATCTGCCACACCAGAATCATTGTAAACCATATTCTTAAATACTTAATTTTATCATACCCCCATAAGTAAGGATAATACTTGCTGAACCAATTTGTATGCGCATACATAATTTACCACTATTGCCTTTGTTTAGCTTCATTAATTTTGTAACCCAAAAAGATATGAACCTGTCTCAATATGTTCCACAGCACTGTAATGTCCCTTTCTGATTTTATCAGGTATAAAATAATGTCATCTGCAAAGAGAGACAGCTTTATACAGACTTTCATACAATTTCCCAAATATTTCTAATACTGATACAGGATCCCTTATCTTCCTTATTACAGGCTCCCTAAGGTTGGTAACAGTCCTTTCTACTTTCTGGTGCCTGAGTTATTGTGCTAAAAGTTTTTGTGTTCTAGAGTTAATATCAGAAAACAGTTGCATAACAGCAATCTTTCTAAACTCATGCATATTATTGACATAACCTCTTTTTTTTTATTTAGCATTCTGCAGTTGTTCCTCTTCTTGTTCTTTGAGGTTCCCCTTATTTTGTAACACTTTAACATTTGTCAATCCCTCTATATAATATTTGTTTCTTCTTAACCATATCTCCCTTTCTTTTATTTCCACCCTGATTTTAATCTCCACTTTTAATTTTATCCCACTCCCTAGCTGTATTTTCAGAAGAAATTTCTATCATCTCTAATAGCTGTTGAAATAATTTCCACTACCCGTTCCTTAAATTCCTCTCTTTTCAGTAGATAGGTGGGAAAGCACTAGTGTCTCATGTTTATTTCATTAACCTGTGTTTTTATTTTAGTTATTATCGGTGCATGATCTGAAATAGCTATTGAGTGCATATCAAGACCTTCAGTTAAATGCACATGTTCCTGTGAAATGTAAATTCTGTCTAGCCTAGTCCAGTTTTTGTGTCTTGGGAAATAATATGTAAATTCACTCAGAACTCCTAGCACTGAATTCACATCTTCCATGGCAAATATTTTGATACATTTGTGTAAAGATCTATCTTCCTTTATTATAGTTTCCCTTCTCCCCTACCAGACTTATCTTCACTGTTGCAAATTAAATTCCAGTCCCCACCTAGAAGTAATATTTCTCACAGAAAGCTCATTATTTCAACCAAAATTTTCCTAAGCTCCATTATAGCAGTTTTCCATGGAATATAAATACATGCCAGTGTAATCTTCCTCCCTTGCCAGTAGCCCCTAATTACTACAAATCTACAATTATTGTCTTTTTCATCCTTTTCTATTACTGTTGGAGCTTCTCTTGCAATTAACATAAATACTCCTCTCTTCCTCTGCCCCAGGTATTCTGCTGAATAACCATCCTGAAAACCTTTCTTTATTAAATTCACATGTTCAGTTGTTTCCATGTGTGTCTCCTGTAGCACATCTATTTGCACTCTACATTTTTAATATAGTTCACTACTCTTTCTTTTTTGTATTTATCTGTAAGATCATTAATGTCAAAAGACATTCTAGAAAGTATCATATTCTTGAGAAATTATTATTATTACCTTTTATGTACATCTTTTTGTTAAATGTCTAGTTCCAGCTTTTGTGTTACATGCATGTACTGTTTGTAAGGGTAATTTTTATACAGTTGTTTCATGTCATTTCAATTTGAGCCTATGCCACCTTGTACAGAATGTTTTGTTTTATTGAAAACCCTCAAACAAAAATACACACACACCCAATACCCCCTAAAAACCTATTAACTTAATAATAGCACACAAAGCTATGCACATCTTCAATTTTACCCTCCTAATAGGAACAAATGTTCCAAACTGCCAGCCACACACACAGACTCGAGCTAACATAAAAGAAAGGTTATCCATGCTAAGACAGATGGTACAGCCTATGGTTCTATTAAGTGCTGTCTGGTTTTGTCTTATCTTTATAGTTCTCTCAGCTGGGATAACACTTGAATGCTTTCAGAAAATGTTTTCTTCAAGCCATTTCTCTTTAGCAGATTGTCTGCTAGAGACATTAGAACCAGACACAAAACTGTTTACTAGGAAAAAAAACTTATAATATTCAATATACTATTCAATATTTTTTTTATTTACTTGGTTTCTCTTAATACTTGTTACTAGATTAAGCTAATGGTCTTAACCCAGTCATTCCTCTATGAAAGAATGAGAAAAAGCACACTATTTTTTTCTTTTGTCATGCTCTTCTAACCAGATCTTTTTTTCTACATTGCAGTGTCTACATTTCTTTAAACTGAATAAGAAGAAAGAGAGAAGGAAAAAAAAAACAGGAGCACCTATTTACATTAGTATCCCTATTGTACTTAAAAATAACTGAAAAAACACATGCAAAGAACATTATGGACTATTTAAATAGTACTATAAAGAAAAAATGTTTTACTTACAGTTAACTTTCTCCCTCCTTTTCCCCTCTCCTCAGTATTTTTCCAAACATTAATGACATGCAGTATGGCATACGCTTTAGAGTCAACTACAAGTTTAACAAAGTACAAAAAAGTCCAATATTTCCATATTCTTTTATGTTATGTTTCACAAATAGAGTTATTGCCTTTTAATCCCACATTTGTCAATTCCCAAGTTACTGATTTTATTCTCCTAATGTTAATAACATGAAGTAGGGCATATGCTTTAGAGTCCCCTACAAGTTTAACAAAGTCCAAAAGAGTCCAATATTTCCAGATTTTCTTGTTCTATTCCTGTTCATCTCCATCTCCTAAACGTTGTCTCTGCATCATTTCTAATGTACTCTCGATTCTTCTAGTCAGCTCTTGTGTTTTTTTTCCTTCTATCAAGCATTTTTGTTGAAACACTGGAAAAAGGTTCACTGACATAGTCTCTTTCTGTGGTTTTTATTACCAGAAGAACAAGAAGCAGAATCTCTTTCTGTTTCACAGCTCACTTTCTGTTGGACAAACATTTGTATTTCTTCCTTAGCATATACTTCGTCCAAAATTATTTTGTTCCTCCAGGGAAAAATATTTTGAAGATACCTGGGTACAGCAGTTTGAATCCCATGGTCATTCCCCACAAGTACTCTGCTGTCTCCCGCTTTTAGTACTTTGTCCGTCTGCCACAGTTTTGTCAGAATCAACTCCTGCTGGTAAGACTGCATCTTTATTATTAAAGGTCTAAATTGTATTCTCATAGCCAGGTTTGGAGCATACACATGATGTGCCCTTTCAATTAACAATTCCTGTTGTGGAATACCAGTCCAGTTGCTTATTTGTGGTTCCATAAAATGAATACACTCTGTTCCTTACAATTTCTCAGGTACAGCAGAAAATCTCAGGTTTTCCCTATATGATCTCTCCTCTAATTCTATTATTTTCTGAAACATCTCTTCTTGTGTAGTCTCATATTCAGCCAGCCTTTACATTTCAACCTCTGAGTTTTGCAGTTTTATCACCTTATCTGAACATCTGTTTAAAGTTTATTCCATTTTCCAGCCTGTTATTGTTTGAGTTGATATACTCCATCAGTGTTTCATTTATTTTAGGCAGGTCTGTGTGCATTTGCTTTATACTTTCCTCTAGGTTACTGGAAGTCATTTCTGGAGCTTGTGCTGCTTTTTGCTGAACACCTACAGTGCTTTTCCCAGTGTTTTTTTGTCAGCTTTTGTAGCTGATTTTCCTTCAGGTCCTTTGGATTTTTTTCCTGGAATCCAGGCAGTGCACTTACTAGCTAGTTAGTGAAACTTACCCAGAAGTCTAGATCCACTGGCTTTCTCTGCTAAGTTTCTGTTTTCACACTGGGAGAGTTAGAATTAAGTTGTTACTTAATGTGCAGCCATCTTGAAAGCCTGAGATGCAGACTTCTTGTCTGTCACTGAGAACATTTGCTAATGGAAAATAAAAACAAGCCAATAGCTTTGCAGATAGCAGAAGATTAGCATTTTTCATGGCTTTCATCATTTTTTTTATTTTACAAGTCTAGCAACCAAGAACAGATCACTCCAATAAACCAACAAAATGATAAGAGACATGGCTGCCTGAAAAGCTAGAAAATCCTTTAAAAAAATTAAACTTAGCACTTTCATCCCTAATGATTACAGAGATTTCATGCAGCACCCATTGCCACCCCAGAAACTTTGTGAAAGTATTCACCTTTGAAATAAACTAAATTGTTCCAAAGAACAATGTCTCAGAACGCATGTAAAACAACAATCTTATTGTTGTCAAATGACTGTCCTTCACTTAACACAATCAAAAAACGAATCCAAGCTTTTTTCATGTGGAATGATCAAAAACAAATTTACAATATCAACAGTCCCATACAAAATGTACCCCCCTAAAATTGAAACTGTTAAAATTGTTCAGCAAATGCCAGGAGTCATGCAAAATATGTACCTTATCAGCTAACAAATGTTTACAACTGCAGTCAGTATATGCTGTGAAGGGTTCTGTTTTTGAAATACCTGCACCACCAATTGACCTTAGTGGAGGCTTGTTCACATCCTTATGTATCTCCAGTATCCTGAATATTGAGAAAATAATAGACATCGGCCCTAACATAGTCAAACTCCTGATCAGTAATGCTGGCTACCCATGTGAAGTAAGCAGTAATCAAACTTGGCATGTCTAATGAAAACTTTGTTTAATGTCAACATTGTTCAAAGTGTCAAACATTTTACTAGAATAGTCCACCTTTTTCTATAATAATTTTCAGGCATTATTTTATAATTATTATAACTATTATTTTTCAAGTCTATTTGCTCACAAAAATAGGTTAATAGCTTAAGCCAAGGGCATTAATATAGGCACCACCTCTTGCAAAAACAAGGGAAATTATCTTCCTAGTTCTACATATACTACAATTAGTACACTTTTACACCCCACACCCACCCTAGTAGCCCTGATTACAATATAGTAACTTAAACTTGATTCTGTTCAGTATTTCTTCTGTTGTTTGTACTGTAAAATCTAAATTTCTTACAATTAAGTACTTGTTTACTTTAATATCCATAACACATAGAGCAGTCATTGAAAATACTTCCTCCCACACAAATTTAAATACCCCTGACTGCACACCATACAAAACTGCTTTACAATATAACATGCAGTTTATATCATGAAATATTTTATACAAATAATAAGAACTAAACTGTTTTACTTACAGTTACTTCTTTTTCCCTTTAGTTTCCTTCTAAACATGAAACACATAATGTGGGGAATTTGATTTACAGTCCACCCACAAGTTTAACAAAGTCCACAGAAGTCCAGTCTTTTCTCAGCCACTTTTATTTGGAAAAACACATTTCACAAATTTGATTGATGCTTTATAATCTCAAATTCATTCTATAATTTCAGTGTTGTTGGTCTTCTTCTTGATTATCTCCATCTCCCAATACTAAACTCAGTTCAGGTCCACTGTACTCCTGTTTCTTCTAGACAATTCCTGTGTATTTTTCTGTCACTTATGCATTATTATCTTTTGCAGTATTGGAAAGGGTTTCACTGGTAAAGTCTCTTTATGAACTTTACTGTCAGGAGAAAGAGAATCAGAGTTCCCTTATATTTGCTGACGTTTTGTTGGATAAACTGTTTGATTTCCTCCTTAGCCTATTCTGCAAAAAAAAACTGTCTTTGATCCTCCAGTAGAAAAATACTTTGAAGACAGCTCTATACAGCAGCTTGACTCTCACACCTGTCTCTTGACATTCACTGATCACTGGGATAAATTTGCCTCACGTCTGCAGGGTATACAGTGAATAATTATTTTCCAAAAACACTCCTTCTCTGCATAAAAATGACTTTGTTCCTCCAGGAAAAAAATAATTTGAAGACTGTTGGATACAGCAGCTTGAATCCCACACCAGCTTCTCAATATTGCCCAATTTCTGGGATAAATGTGCTTCTCTTCTGCCTGGTGTACAGTGAATAGTATTTTTTTTTACAAACACTCTGCTGTCTCCAATTTCTTACTACTTTTCCCTTTCTCCGCAGTTTGTCAGTGTCAATTCTTTCTGCTTGTGGGATTGCATCTTTACTAATGCATGTCTCAGATGCTTTCTCATGATCAGCTTTGGAGCATTCACTCACTTGATGTGCCCTTTCAATTATCAAATCCGGCTGTGGAACACCAGTCCAGTTGCTTATTTGTACTTTCATAAAATTTATAGAGTTTGTTTATTATAATTACTCTGGTACAACAGAAAATCTCAAGTTTTCTCTGTCTGCTCTTTCTAGTAACTACTATTTTTCGAATCAGCTCTTTCTTCATTTCAACCTTTGATTTTTTGCAAATTTTATCACTTCATCTGAATAGATAGTTAAAGCTTTTTGTGTTTATTCCAGCCTTTTGCTGTTTGAGTTGATATTCCTTTAATATTTCATTTATTTTAATTACCTCCGAGTACATTTATATGTTAAGTTGTCTCTCTCGCCTTCATTCTTGCTGGTTGGGTTCAGAGCCGATCTTCAGCTCCGACTTGGCCATTTTCTAAAGCTCGAGAGCTATTTACTGGCTCGAGGCCTCCCTATATCCCACAATGCCTGGTGCTAGATCCCCAGATCTCATTTGCTGCTTCAGCTACGAGGTTGCGCTTTACTGGCTCAGGTCGTATTCATCTTTTTGTCGTAATTAGTTGTTAAATTTTAGCATATATTTCAAGCTTTTTTGTTTTAGTAGTGTAGTACTGTTAGATTAGTTGTAGTACCTGTGTTTTCTGCCTTTTAGGAAACTCGTTTTAATTAGAGAGTTTCTCCCCTCCCCCCTATCTCCCTAAAGTAGGCAATTTAAATTAGAGGCTATCCCCTTCCCTTTTATAAACCTTTTTCCAGTAGGAAGTAGTGTTTAGCCTTTGTAGTTAAAGATAAATTTATTTTTATTTTTGCTAATATTGTTATTCTTTTTAATTTTTTGTGTGAAGGTGTGGGACTAGTGTGTGTGAGTGTGTGTGTTTATTTACACTAGTCTAATATACTTCAGTTGGTATCCCTTTTTCTTTAGCATGTCAAAGGATACCAAGGTATCAGGGTTCAAGAAGTGTGACTCGTGCTGTCAGAAAATGTCTCTGACAGACGGTCACACTTCTTGTGTTTATTGTTTGGGTGCCCTACACCTGCAGGACTCTTGCTGGATATGTCATGCCTTTAGTCCGAGAGTTCTGCAGGAGCGTAGGGACAAGTTGATTCTCAGGGGGTTACTTAAACCTGAGGGGTCTCCGGCAAAGTCTCAGCCAGCGAAAACCCCTAATCCCACCAAGCCGTTGGCTCACAGTACAGAGCCGTTGCCAGGTGGAGTGTCTCCTTCTATTTCGGTTCTGGCCGGAACCGAAGTATCTAAATCTCACTCAGCTCTGACCTTGGTGTCAGAACTGTCAGGGAGCCGTAAGTGATCTAGGTCGCCATCCCTAGAGTCAATTCACTCGGCTCCGGGGTCGCCCTTACTACAATCTGAAAGGACCCATCGGTCCCACTCTTCTCGGTCCTCGAGGCTATCCGATCATGACTTGGAGAGAGTGGTTAGTAGACTCCTCAAATCACAGGCCCTGGCTAAAATGTTAACTAGCCCACCTCATCAGGCTGTGGCTGTTCCTGTTTCTGAAGTAGTTCCTCCTCTGACTCCTGCCAGTTCAGAGCCGGAGTTTGTTGTGGCTCTGATCTTGGAAACGCTGGCGCCGATGCTTCCCCCTTTGGCTCCATCGTCTGCTCCGATTTCTTCAATGGTTCTGTCCTTGGAGGGATCTGGGCACTGAGACTCCCTCGTCGGCTCCAAGGGGGTGAGTGGCATTGGACCCTTGTCCGACCCCGTTCTCCATCTTGGAACCTCAGCGCAGGTAAGCTCGGCTCCTACATCAGCCTTGGAGCCGTCCCTTTCAGTGCTGGGGAGGATTCCTGTCTCTTCAGAGTGGGGCCCCTCTTCTCTGCCAGACAGGGGCACCTTCGAGGTCATGAGGAGCGTGCTGACTTCCGAGTCTGCACCTCAATCAGCCCCTTCAGCTCCTCCCCCCAGGGTGCCTGCTTTGGTCTCTGCCCCTCCTCCAGACCCCAAGCGAGGGGATCAAACACTTCAGGTCACCCCACTGGGTGTATCTTCCTCTTTCGAGGCCTCCCCTGAGATTTCAGAGGAGCCCCCTCGTAAGAGGAAATGTAAGAGGAAACATGTTGACTCCCCCGAGTCTTTCACATCAGATACCAACTTGGAGGATTCGGAAGGGTCCCCAAGATCCCCCTCTGAAGATGTCTCTTTCTCAGACATCCTTGAGATCCTTAGGCAGAGGGGGAACTGGACTGCCCTTAACCCTTCTGAGGACGAGTTGGTATTCCTGGACGCGTTTGGTTCTCACCCCTCCACCTCCTGGGTGTCTCCGCCTTTCGATCCATTGATGGAAGTAGTGGCTCGGAAGGCGTGGTCAGCCCTGGACACACTGGAACCAACCCCCCACAGGCCCACTAAGTTTATTACGGCCCCTCAAGATAAACAGTTTTTGACAAAGGGTGTCCCCGTTGATGCCATGGTGGTAGCAGCGACCACGAAAAAGGAGTTGGCTGACACTTCTGTACCTGTCCATCCCCCTAATAAAGAGTCTAGGACAATGGACAGATACGGGAAGCGGATGTTTTCTTCAGTGATACCCTTCAAGATCCATCAGCTGCGGGGGCTCAAGACAAGATCAATTCCCAGCTGGCAACTCTTAATTCTATCATCAACTCCTCCATGCAGCTCATTTCATATGCGGCTGATGGGGTGAGTAGGGCCGCAGGCACAGGCGTGGCTTTGAGAAGACATGCCTGGATGCAGTTATGTAACTTTGCTGATCCCTTCAAGGCATCTTTCACCAATACCCCTTTTGATGGTTCAGCTCTGTTTGGACCTCAAGTGAAAGATACCCTTACCAGGTGTGAGCAGGAAGGCAACACTCTCTCTGCCATGGGAGTCCGTTTTTCCACTCCCTCTAGACCATACCCTAAAGGTCAGAAGAATGGAAAGATGTGGTTCCGGAAACCCCAGGGAGCCGTGCCTGACACACGTGGCAAGTTTCCCTCCAGAGGCAGAGGAGGGAACAACAATAGATGCTGCCCGCAGGGCAGAGGGGGTCTGCAGAATCAGGGCAGCAGAGAAGCTTTCTCTGACAAGCCCTTCCAGCACCCCTGAGGGGCTGCCCGGCTGTCCGCCTTCGGAGGCAGTTGGAGGAAGGTTGTCTCTGTACCCAGAAGCCTGGCGTCTCTTCACACGAGACAGATGGGTACGGTCTATCATATCCGGAGGTTACAAAATCCCTTTTGTCCACACCCTCTTAAAATCAAACAATCCCATCCCAGATGTTCCACCTGGTCTAAGGGAACATGCAGTACAAGAAATTTCAAAACTGCTAAAAAAACGGGCCATCCAACAAGTCCCAGCAGACCAGCAAGGATCCAGAATTTACTCAAAGTTATTTTTGGTACCAAAAAAGACAGGGGACTGGAGACCCATTTTGGATCTCAGCAGGCTAAACAAGTCTGTTCAAAGAACGAAGTTCCGGATATTCACGCTTCAGTCCATTCTACCCTTTTTGGGTCAGGACAATTGGATGTGCTCCATAGATCTTCAGGATGCGTACTACCATATCAAAATGGACAGGCATTCCAGAAGGTTTCTCCGCTTCCGGCTGGGAGCCAGTCATTACCAGTTCAGAGCCCTGCCCTTTGGTCTCACCACAGCCCCCAGGGTGTTCACCAAATGCATGGCAGTGGTTACCGCTCACCTGAGACGGCAAGGATTCCAAGTGTTTCCATATCTAGATGACTGGCTCCTTACTGCTACCACCAGACATCAATTGCTGAGAGCCAGGGACTATACCATCCAAACATGCTCCAACCTAGGTATCTCAATAAATTTCAAAAAGTCTGCATTGTCACCTTGTCAGTCTTTAACCTTTGTAGGTGCAAGATTAAATATGAAAGATCTGTCTGCAAGACTTCCAATAGACAGAGTGGCAGACATTCGCCAACATGTACAGGTATTATTAGGATGCAGAAAGATTCAGGCCAGATTCGTCCTAAAAACCTTGGGTCTCATGGCAGCAGCGATCATATTAGTTCCCCTGGCTCATTTTCACATGAGGATTCTCCAGTGGATTCACCCAATGGTCCTTTCAACAACTTCCTATGTCTCACAAGATAATAATCATGCAGTCATGCAAAGACCACTTGGCTTGGTGGATGGTCTCCCCATCAGTACCCCAGGGCAGACCATTTGTCCTTCCTCCTCCAGTTGCCACGGTGACCACGGATGCCTCCCTGATTGGGTGGGAGGGCATTTTCAGGGCAGGACTGTCCAGGGCACCTGGCAACCCCACGAGTACCACTTACACATAAATGTCTTGGAGATGAGGGTGGTGCTTTTAGCGTTGCAAGCTCTTCAGAACTCTCTACCCACTGGGACCATTGCAATTCACACAGACAATATGTCTGTAGTGTGGTACATCAACAGGCAGGGCGGAACTCAGTCCTATCCCTTATGTTGAGAAGCAATCAGACTGTGGCAGTGGGAAATCTCCTCTCAACGGTTTCTGACAGCAACGCACATCCCTGGGAAGTCCAACGTCATAGCAGACAAGCTAAGCAGAGCTATTATCATGCCTCACTTGTGGTCTCTCAATCGGACAGTAGCGGACAAAATCTTCCGCAAATGGGGTCAGCCTTGCTGCGACCTTTTCGCAACTCCTCTCAACAGCAAGGGCGACAGTTTCTTCACTCTCTTCCCTCTTCCCGGACACGTTTCTTCACTCTCTTCCCTCTTCCCGGACACTCCCCCAGAGACGCTCTAGTTCACAATTGGCCCCAGGGACTTCTGTATGCATTCTCACCCTTTCCTCTAATTCCCAAACTAATTCAGAAAGCTGGGTTGCAGGATGATCCTCATTGTCCCCTACTGGCCTGGACAAATCTGGTTCCTGTTCCTGCATCGTCACCTTCTAGAGCAGCCTTGGAATCTGGACCCAGTTCCGGACCTCCTGATCCATCAGTCGGGCAAGCTGCATCAATCTCTTCAGTCTCTCAACCTCACTGCTTGGTTGCTCTACTTCCAACCTTAGCCAGGCTTCCCAGTATTTCCCATTCTGTGTGTGAGATTATCCTTTCTTCGCACAAACCCACAACCAGGAAGACTTATGCTAATAAGTGGAAACATTTCTCTTTCTGGGCAGAGGCTAGAAATATAAATCCTTTTACGGCCCCTGTCTATAACGTTCTAGACTTTTTAGCAGAACTTTTTCAAGCGGGCTCATCTTCTGCCACCATTAGAGTTCAATTAGCGGCAATCTCAAATTTCCATACGGACCTGTCAGAAACCAGCATCATGTCCCATAAGCTTTGCAAAGCTTTTCTTAAAGGAACAATTTTGCTCAGGCCTCCAGTGAGAGATCCCCCACCTCCTTGGGACTTGAATTTGATCCTAGCTGCCTTGATACTGCCTCCTTTTGAACCAGCAGCTTCCTGTCCCTTGAAATTGCTTTCTTGGAAAACCCTCTTTTTGGTGGCCATTACTTCAGCAAGGAGAGTTTCTGAACTTCAAGGCCTATGTGTTCGTCCTCCTTACCTAATTTTCCATAAGGATAGGGTTTCACTCAGGACTAATCCTTCGTTCCTTCCTAAGGTCCCCTCCAAAAATAATTTGAATCAATCCATTGAAATACCAGTTTTTTTTCCAAATTATTCCAATAAAGCTGAACACAAATTACACCAGTTGGACATTCATAGGCAATTACGTTTCTATTTGCATAGGACTGAGCAAATAAGGAAATCAGACCAACTCTTCCTGTCCTATGCGAAGAGTAAGCAGGGTTGACCAGTGTCTAAAGTAACCTTATCCAGGTGGTTGTCCTCTATTATTACCCTTATTTATCAGTTGAGGAATAAAGAACTCCCTGCTAAACCTAAAGGCCACTCTACTAGGGCTTTAGCTACGTCGGTAGCCTTTCAAGCAAGACTACCAATGGAAGCCATTTGTGCAGCGGCCACATGGGCCACCCCTCATACCTTCATTTCACATTATCAATTGGATGGGGCCTCTAGGAGTAGAGCTGATTTTGGTTCCACTGTGCTCAAGAGTCTGTTCCGATGAGCCACCCAGGACTAAGGTGCTAGGGACGCTGTCCCAACCAGCAAGAATGAAGGTGAGAGAGACAACTTAACATTAAGAAATTATGTACCTACCATAACGTTCCATGTTAGTTGTCTTCTTCTCGCCTTCTTTCTTGCGTCCTACCCTCCATCCCCCTAGCCTAGATAGACCGAGAAGAGTCCTCCTACGAGTCTTGTCACTGGCTGAGTCTAACCCGATTTATGTCCTCTATCTTTTCTTTAGCCCTATAGCTGAAGTCTTGCTATTGGGACAGTTGTCCTCTTGTATTGTTATGGTGTTAGGTCTTTCAAACGAGATATGGGGATCTAGCGCCAGGCATTGTGGGATATAGGGAGGCCTCGAGCCAGTAAATAGCTCTCGAGCTTTAGAAAATGACCGAGTCGGAGCCGAAGATCGGCTCCAAACCCAACCAGCAAGAAAGAAGGCGAGAAGAAGACAACTAACATGGAACGTTATGGTAGGTACATAACTTATTATTATTTTACCTCTAACTTACTGGAAGACATCTCTTGAACCAAAGTTGAAGTTTGAAATGCTTTTGATGAACAGCTGCAGAATACTTCCCAGAGAGTGTTTTGTCTTTACCTTTTCTGGTTGATTTTCTTTCAGGTTCTCCAAATTTCTTCTTTACTGGCATCCAGGCAGTATACTTACTGGCTAGTAACTGAATTTTACCCAGAAACAGTTCAATGACACTTTTTTTTCTCAGTTTCTGTTTTCAGACTGGGAGAGCCGAAATGATGCTGTTGGTCAGTATGCAGCTATCTTAGAAGTCAGAAAGGTTTCCATACTTATTACTTCTAGCACCCATCTCATATGTTAGTAAAGACTGGATACAGAAGTTGACAAGTTACAGTTTTACATTGTGTTGAGTACTTCACAGTTCCTTACATTTTTGGATTATGCAGGCAATGTTGTGCTACACACAGGCACAGAAAGATTTCAGTATTATTTTAGCACACTGTATACTGAAGTTGACAAGCTACAACATTTCTTTGCACTGAGTACATGAAAACTCCTTACTGCTTGTATGATGTATATATCAATTTATTTGCATGTAGGACAGGCAAAAATGCAAAAAGGCTGTTAGGAAAACTTTGTTGTAACCATAAGAATTTCATTTTTATGTGTGTAAATCATACCAATATATTAGTAGGTTTGTAAATTATTTAAATCATTTGTAACTGGCTACTGGACAAGACAGTTGAAACATATCACTTGAGGTATTTTTCTAGTGCTAAGCATACATTTTTATCCTACTTCCTGTTTATTTATTTACGTATGTTTGTTTATGTATTCATCTTTTGTAAGGGTGTCAGTGTAGCAAAGACTGTTACAATGGTATATAGCCGCATATGGTTGCATCCTGATAAAAAAGTGTGCAGAAAGTAGAAAAATGGACTGTTAAATCACAAGGTTGCTTTTGGGAATAGTCACTTACTAAGCAATAGATTCCCTTCATAAATGTCTTGTTTCATAATACACATTAGTGAACAATTTCTTTTGCCAGATCTTCATAAAGCAGGCTTTATGTAGTATCAGTGGCCCACTTTTTACTATGCATATAGCCAATACCTCTGTTTTTTGCCATACCATTTTCTAAACAAACATATTAAAATCCTCCTGCTCACTTCTTGACCATTATCAGTACATAATTCATCTCTTCCCAGAACTTGTATCTTTGAGAATATCGTACACAAACAAATACTTCATCACATATAGCTCTACAGTATAGTCAGCAATGCCCAGCATGGATTTTTTTATTGAACAAGAACCATCTTTATTAAATCATTAGTTATAATGTAGACATTCGCACATTTATATAAATGAGAACAAACCATATTGACATAATTTTAGTTGCAAACATTATACCTCACTTACAATCTATCCTGTCACTGTCACTCAAACTTAACATAGCTCATTCAAATCCTGCCTTCTTTTAAACCTCATTCCTCATCTGCATGTATTATTCCTAAAATTTCCATATTTTTCTATGTAATTTGCTCCTACCATTTTCTAAAGATCCCATTTCCAGTTGTTTTATCTCTGTTACTATATTCACTACTTCTAGTATAGTTGGGTTACACTTTGATTTCCATTTCTTAGTAATTGTTTTTTTGGCAGCCACCATAATTACACTCAGCAAGACCTTACTATGTCTAGGCAATTCCGATTCTGTATCATAACTTAAAAAAAAAATAATTTTCTTAGTTACACCAATTTGCTTACTCAATATCTCTGATAAAGCTGTCTGCAGAGAAGCTTTAAAGTCTGCCAACTCATTACACTCCCAGAAAATATTTATTTATTTTTATTTATTTATTTAACATTTGTTTACCAGGAAAGTCCGACTGGACACAGTTCCTTTTTCAGCGGAGGCCTGGGGAGAAAAGGTCCATGAGTAACAATAAATTTTAATGTACGAATTACAATAATTGATAAAGTATAAAGTAAACAAAATGTAGTATACATAAGAAAATACAAATTTGTTACATCATGACAACAAAAGCTAGACTTTGAACTTAGCTAGTACTATTTGTAAAGTATGACATGTCAAGATATAAGGTTAAGACAGGCCAGTATGAATAAAAGATTAAACACAGGGGAAGAAATTGTATATGGTTGGGGTATACTGTGATCTTTCAGAGCATTCATGAGGGGTTAGTACAGGAACATAGCTACTTATTTTTTAGATAAGCTTTAAGTGATGGCTTAAGGTGGTTAGTGGATGACATTGAGGAATGGAGTTAGGAAGGGAGTTCCATATATGAGATATATAGCTGGAAAATAAAGATCCTCCTGCAGTGTTGTTGGCCTTTGAGACAGTGAGTAATTTCTTATTGTTAGAGTGAAGTGGTCTGCTAGAACTGTAAGGAAGGATGAGATTTTGTAGTGCAGGGATTCTGGTTGGTTGTGTTATAATTTTGTGTGTTAGAGAGTTGGTTGTAAAGAATAATGTTGGGAAGTTCAAACCAGGGTTGTAAAGAATAATGTTGGGAAGTTCAAACCAGTCTAGTATCCTTAAAGCTGTACAATGATATGTTCTATATGGGCAGTCAGATGCAAACTTAGCAATTTTATTATAACATGTTACCTCTTTCTTCTCCATCACACCTCCAACATTTGATGTCTATATGAGGAAAAATTCTTTGGAGTCTACTTGGGGTATAAAAATATCTATGTAAATGCTTCCAGGCAAAGATCCTAAATCTTCTAGACTTTGCTGCATATTTGGGAGGCATACATATATCCCCCACCATTGTTTCTTTGTGAATTGCTTATCCAAGCTCTCTTTCCAATCCTTCCTAACCTCCTCTGATTGATTCTTATAGTTATCATGCAATATTAAATGTTTTACTAATTATTCTTTTTTAAAAGCAGCTTCTGTTACAGATTCTACTAAAAACTCTACCTGTGCTGGTCTTTTGCTTAGGATCCCCTATTTTCTTTCTCTTTGTGTATACTATCAGAGTATCAATCATTGCTAGAGAAGGCAATCTCTAGCCTGCAGTCCAAATAAATTCTTGCCCCCTTCCCATTCTATTACCATTCCTTCTCTAGTTATTTGTTCCCAGTACCATGGTTCTTTTGCCAGTTTTCTCTCATACATTCCTGCCCCTGTAGCCTACTGCTTCTATCCCTAATTGCAGTCATCCCTATTGCCAGAATCTCCTTTCTTCATTCCCATGTCGGTTTAGATCTTAGAATAGTTTTTGCTGCTTTATGAGTATAATATTCTGTATGGTTATTGCTATTTTCCTTAAGTATCGACAATCATACCTCTCAACTGTACAGATTTTTGCTGAATGTCCAGATTTTTGTCTCATATTTTTCATCTGTTCCTCATAAAAATTATTTTTTTTTGACAAATTACTGTGATGGTCACTAAATAATAACATGCATTTGAGTTTCAGACATCGTATCCTTCAGATAATGCATTGCAACACAAATCCTGTTATTCTAGCAACTTTCTAAGTTTATAAGAGCAATATTTAAAATGTGTCCCTATTTTTGGGACTTTGTCCCCCATTATGTCAGCCTTTGTCCAGATTTCTAGCACTAAGAGGTTGAGAGGTATGATTCTGCATCCAACATCCCAGTCTCTCCTTGTTTTTTGAGGTTCCCTTCTGTTTTATCATCATCCCTTTCCACTTTGAATTACATGTTTCTGTTTATGCTATGTGTAGGAGCCTTAACTGTGTAGCTCTGAAATACTCCTTCAAACTGGGTAATTCCAAACTGCCTTGTTCAGTTGGAAGAATCAGCTTATCCCACTTGACTATTGCCATCTTCCCTTGCCAGATAACAGGTCTACCAGTCTTTTTTTCAGCTCTACCAGTCTTAAGGTAAATCTCAGCACATATCTTTCCAGAGGCTTTTGTTGGTCCAGTGGCAGTGACACCAGCATGGAATGTTGGAGGTTTGGGGTTTGAGTCCCAAATGAGAACTAATATTATTCTTTCAGACTGATGAATCTGGCATGACCTAAAAAGAGGGCTTTCTGTGTGTGTGTGTGTGTGTGTGTGTGTGTGTGTGTGTGTGTGTGTGTGTGTGTGTGTGTGTGTGTGTGCGTGTGTGTGTGTTTATAATTTGATCCTCTAAGAATAGGTGAGCAATCTCAGCTGCTTACTCTCATCCTCCTTACCTGACCCTTCCAGTTCCTAAGCTGTTGAGCAAACACAGGTCATCTGGAATGCAATCAGAACTCTATCCCTATGTGCTACAGGAAGACGCAACATTTATTTTATCTTGAGTATCATGATTTTTATTTCATTTTGGAGTTGTTGACTGGGGAAGAAAGGCTCCTTTTCAGCAGAGGCCTAGGGGGAAAGCTCCAATGCATGCAGTACAAACAAAATATTTTAAATTATATAATATCAACAATGACAGGTAGAATATAATGAAAATAAATTTCACAATGTCAAAATATACAAACATACAGTAGTAAGGCTTCTTGGCTCCTTGAATTAATTGCACTATATTACAAATATAGTTAAATAACTAGGCAGTAGGATAAATGTCACAATATAGAGTAACAACTATTTGTAAAGGGTGGAAAGCAAAAGGTTGTTTTAATTATGAGGTATAAATGCAAACAGTGGTCAAAGAGTTAAGAGAGGTATGGGTAGAAGGTGGGGTGGGTGAAGACAGAGTGATAGTTGGTAACAGACTAGAGGTGAGCAGATGTTTAGTAGAAGAGGAGAAAAAAAGCAGCAATGTTAAACTTATCCTGGAGATATAGAACTACTCAGCCAGGATGTTGGAGGTGTTTTCTTAGATGTGTTAGATAGTGTTGAAGCGTGCCTTTTGGTGATGAATACTTATCAGGGTAGTATATTAGAGTATGAGTTAGTAGTAGCTGACTGTAGTGGAGGTGACTTGGGAGTTCAGTCCAATTTAGTTGTTTAAGGACAAAACAGTCATGAGTTCTGAAGTGGTGATTTTTAGCAGTGAGCTATTTTATTTCATTGTTCCAGCTTTGTTTAAGTGAATTTATGTAGGTCAGTAAAGACAGGAAAGGCATACAGTAGGATAGGTAGGAGGTAGACATTAGATATGGTTTCTGTAGTTCTGTCTGTTAAGTAGGGCTTTGCTCTGTACAAAAGGACAAGCTTTTAGTGTTTTTTTTACTAACAGTTTGGAAGTGTAGGTGAAATTTCAAGTTGTCATCAATTGTGATTCCTAAGAGTTTGATGTTAGGAACCTGCTTAAGTCAGGGTGTTATTTAATAAAGTGAGTTTGACAAGAATTTTGCTTTGGGAGAATGATGTTTTTGGGGTGAAAAGTAGCAATTCCATTTTTGGGAGGTTCAGTAGGAATTGTGAGTTGTTTAGCCAGGATTCTACAGATGTAAAATATTTTTGAGTAATTTCTTGAAGTTTTTGCAGGTCAGAGGTTGTGCAGATGAATGTAGAGTCATTAGCATACTGAAGAGTGGCAGGCTTGGAAGCAATGTATAGATGATTTATAAATATGTTAAACAGGAGGGGTCCAACTATGGATCCTTGTGACACTCCTGCAGTAATGGGTAGAAATGAGGAGTATGAAGAGTATTCTTGCTGCTATTTGACTACTTGGACTCTATCTGTTAGGTAACTGTTAACTCAAGGGAGGGAGGAGGATGACAGTCCCAAGATGAAGAGCTTTACTAACAGTTTGTGGTGAGAAACTGTGTTGAATGCTTTAGACAGGTCTAGGAATAAGGATGATAGTATGTTTCTGGTACTTCTGTTTTTATTAATGGTATCAACAAAGTAAAGTAGGGCAGTAGTGGTGCTATGGTTGGGATGAAACCATGTTACATGGGGAGAGAAGATTGTTTATGGTAAGATATTGAAGTAACGGAGAATGGATGTACTTTTCTAATATTTTAGATAATGGTGACAGGATGGCAATTGGTCTGAAGGTGGAGTAGTCAGCAGATGGTCCTACTTTATGAAGAGGAAGTATGTATGCCTTCTTCCAAATGGCTGAGACATGAAATTCTAGAATGGATCTATTTATTAGTGTAGCTATTGAATATGACAGAGCCTCAGCTTCAAATTTAGGAATTCAGCAGAAAGACTGTCTGCAGCAGGGCTTGTTAGGTTCATAGGTAGGTACTAGGCTATTGGCCTAGCCAAAAATGTACCCTGGCTTTCGCCACCCAAGAAAATTATTTTCCTATGCCCCTGTCAAGTAGAGCCACAGTGATCCCTGGGGTGAATTTCCTATTTCCCATCCAGTCATCAAGATTTTTCCTGAAGAGTGCTAATGAGGAGCTCTGTTTGACATAGATAGGTAGTCTGTTCCAGAGTATGGAAAGACTCTGGGACAGGAATCTATCCCTCCAGCATGTTCTGTGTATTGTGGTGACAAGGTTTAGTTCCCCAGAGCGTGTAGCTCGGAGGGATTGGGATTTCTTTAAGTGGAGCATGTCCAACAGCTCTGGATTTGACATAGCTTTGTATGTTAGGCAGAGATTGCCTCTGAGTAGGCGATATGCGACAGAGTAAAGCTGGATTTTTTTGAGACGGTCTGCATAGTGCATCTGTTTTAGGCCAGTAATCCTCTTTGTGAGGTATTTCTGTGGCCTTTCCAGTTGTTGTAGATGTCTTGTGAAGTAAATACCAAAAGGGACCTTGTACTCTATAATGGGTCTAATGAGTGATGAGTAGAGGGGAACAATGACCTCTTTTTCTCTGAATGAGAAACCTTTTGTGATGAGGTGAGCCACGTAGAAGGATTTCCTGACCACTGTAGCGATGTGATTATCAAAGGAGAGACTACTGTCCACCTGTGTCCCAAGGTCTCATCACATTTTTGGCGTTAAGTAGACTACCAGCTATGTGGTAGTTCATGGGTACAGAGTTTTTACCAAAGGAGATGACAATACACTTTTTGGCATTGAGCTTCAGACCATGGCTTTAACACCAGGTATCTGTCTCAGTGAGGCCCTTTTGTAGTATGTCCACATCGTTAGGAGTTTCGATTATGGCTCCTAGTTTGCAGTCATCTGCAAACTTTGTTAGCCAAAGACCTTCTGTGTTAGCCTGTACTTCACAGAAGTAAATACCAAACAGGAGAGGACCCAGGACTGAACCCTGTGGTACTCCACTTGTCACTGGTCTGAAGTCGGATTTGGAGTCCGCTACTTTCACAGTGTGGGTTCTGTCCATGAGCCAGTTGGCAACCCATCTTGTGACATAGGGATTTATACCTAGTTTAGTGAGTTTATCTATAATTCCAGAGTGGGGGATGGTGTTGAAAGCCTTGGTGAGATCTAGATAAGCTGTGTGAACCACTTTACCCTCATCTATGGCTTTGGTAACTGCTTTAAAGAAGTCAATCAGGTTTAGGAGACATGATCTGCCTTTTACAAATCTGAACTGGGTAGGGTCCAGAGTTTGGAGAATACCAATGGCTTGTCAGGCTAATGGGCCGGTAGTTCCCGGGGTCCATCGTGGCTCCCCCTTTGTGGAAGGAGAGATTTTCTTAAGGTGAAGGATGGGACAGGTTTGAGTGAAAAGTGAGCTTCCATGGGGGTTTGTTGGTGGTGGGTTGTCTTTTGACAAGTGAGGCTACATCCTGAAGGAAGTATTTGTTAAAGTTACTAGTGACAGTTGATGAAGTGTCTTATGGAGAGGGAGTGGGTTGTTTAATTTGGCCTGGATTTAGTAGAGTTTGGACAATGAACAGAACGTCTTAGGATTATTTTGGTGTGCCTGCTGTAAGTTAAAGTAGTGGAGTTTTTTGTCAAGTTTTATACTGAGTTTGATTTATTTCTTATCTGTCTGTAGTGTGAAAGTTTTTACTGGGATTTGTTGGTGTGCCATGATTTCCAGGCCTTATCTTTAAGCCCCATTAGTTGCCTACTGTTTTTAGATATCCAGGTTGCTTCTGATGGGAGCATGTTCATTTAGTATATTGGTAAAGGTTTTGTTCATGTTTAGGGTGGCTTTGTCTAAAGGAAGTTTTTTTTAACATATTCCAATTGTATTGCTTGAGAGTGGTAATGAAACTGTCTACATTAAAATTGGATAGGTTACACACATTCTTGTATGTGTGATGTTTTACTGGATTGCATACAAGCCAGTTCACAAAACTGGCAGGTGGTCACTTAGGTTGTCAGGTAGTTTGCCTTAGTTATAGATATTACTGGTTTTAGTTGAGAGAATCCAGTCTAGAGTAGAGGTCTTAGAGGAGACTATGTTATATCTTGTTGGTATACTGATGAGCTGAGAGAAACCATTCAGATTAATACTGGTAGTTGGGGTATCAGATAAATTTGACCACAAGATCCCCAAGGATGATGTTTTGGGGGTATATTAGTAGACGCCCAGGAAAGTATGTCCTCTGCTGTGCTAGTGTTATTGCCAGGGAGACTATATAAGGTTATGATGCATATGGTATTATAAAAGTTTAGCCAGAGTAAGGCAATAAGAATCTCTGAATTATTGAATGAGGGTTATGTTTGGATATTTTGGTATATAATAGTTACTCCACCAGTTTTTTTTTTTTTTTTTAGATGTATGGTCTGCTCAAAGGATACTATATCCTGGAGAGAGGATAACAGTGTCTTTGACTTCAGGTTTTGACCACATTTTTGTGATACTGAGGATGTAAGGGGTGTAATGAGAAATGAAAGTATGCAGATCAGTTCCTTTGTTACAGATGCTTCTAAGGTTAATGCTTATACATTTTAGACTTGTTTTACCACAGTTGCAGGAGTGAGGTGTTACATTATTAATGGTTGTGTAGGCAATTATGAGCGAGGCTGTTGTGCTTGGACCTGAGTTGGGGTAAATATCACCATGTAGTTGCAGAATGGGTAAGTATAGCTGGAATATACAATCTCACTTGATTTCAAATTTGTTCTTTGTGACTTGTGGGTTGAGTTACTTTTACATACATTTGTTTGAAAACACGGATTTGAGATAGGTTGTTCAGTAGGGTGTTTCATGTATATATGCAAAAAAAATTTTTTTAGATTTTCTATTTGTATACCCCCTGATTTTATGAGGATTAGTAGGACAAAGAACCATGTAAAATTTAAAACCTTAAACTCTAAGTTAAGTGACAGCTCAGTGCATTTTAATTCTGAGATTTTTACATTTTTTTCCAAATTGTGCCAATAGAAATTAAATATATTCACAAATCAGTACACAAATGACAAATATAATTTTCGTGCTGCATCTGAAATGTCTGTTTGTAATTCTGAGAAACACAAATGTCAAACAGTTTAGGAAAAAATAAGCCTAGTAAAAATTAACAACATTCATAAGTAGCGAGCTCAAGTTTACATCAGTTCATTTATAGTACTATAGTGTCTTTTTAGTGGTTCTGTGACTTTCTGTCAATGGTGTTCAACGGTATGATATACCAGCTTTTGCTGTTCCTCATTGTGAGTCAGCAGTTGACAGAAGTCAGTTGCTAATTTGACTGCTCGTTCGGCACAGTCGTTAACAACTCGCAAAGCTGTAACAGTTTTTTTCACAATGATAAAGTCAGGTATGTCACTCCATGCTGCAGCATCAGCTGTTAGGAAAGATCGGTTTATGTTGACAGCAGTGAACAGATTAATTGATTGCTCTGTTGCGAAGTCAGATAAGGTCATGCCCTGGAAACTGGCAACAGCTTTTGCATTGACTCTTCTTAGATCTTCCTTACTAGGTGGCTTTTTCAAGGATTCAGTAATGTGCTGTTTCTCTTCGTTCCACACTCAATCTGAGAACAAGGACAGTGCTATGAGATCTTCGCTCAAATACCAAAGGTGTCCCTTGAGCTTTCATAAAGCTACTTGAGCCATCTGGTTGTATATGACTGTAAATGACTCCAGTGTCTGCAACAGGCAAAGACCATTGAGTGGAACATTGCAAGTGTCAGTAGCTGAAAACCATGCCTTAACATACACTGTCACTGTGAAGAGGCAGATTCGGCAAAAGGTCTGAATTTCATGTGCAGTTAATCTAAACTGCTACCGGAAGGAGTAGATTTTAAGGCAGTATATGCCTTTTGCCATCCATCTGGCACAATGGTATGCACCAGGTGGACTGAAAGCAAATGCTTTACCTTGTGGTTTGTCATCAAGGATGAGCAGTGGCAGCTTGAGAAATTCAAGGTAGTCATCACGAGGCTGTGTTTCACACATCAGCTTGTCTTGCAGTAGTGCAACAACCCCACTGCGCTTCTCAGATAGCCAGTGCTTCTCACAGTTTAACAGGCATCCATTACCTCCAGTTTCCTTAACCAGTGGTGCGTATCCATTCAGTCAAGAAGTTTCCAGTATTCTTTAAATCTTCTAAAAACTGCTATTTGTGGTCCTGAAGATGGGAAGAACATGTCAAATACTGCCAACTGCCATAGAAATTATTTAAAATGTGATGTCTGCATGGTAAAAAGTGTCATTTCTCAAATGCTCGCTGAATCACTGTGATGGCACCTGTGTGCTCACCAGTATTATCACTGGAAGTATCAAAGCACAAACCGGCTAGCCATTCTGGAACATCTGGCCAGCCATGCAATGTCTGTACCACTGCTTATCCCATCAGCTCACCAGTGCTTGATGGAAGTTGGGGTATGTCCAGCAGTTCTTCAGTATTTTGACCTGTAACAACAATTGGTATGTAATCAGCAAATTCTCCATCACCTTGAGGTAACAGCTTCCCATCAAAATGTGCTACAAGGGATGTTGATGGTTGAAACTACTTTACTTTCTCAGCAATGGATTGTCATGCAGCTTGCCTTGCTCTGTGTATTGAATTTGTGGACATGATCATTTATGTCAACACCAGCCACTTGCAGTGCCGGTACAACAATATGCATCACTTGATGAGAAGTTATTCTTGTGTGGCCCAAGCTGGAAACAAAAAGAGGATCATCCACCAGTCGTCATTTTTTGGATACCGATTCAGGTGATCCTATATCTACTGTGCTCACTTCTTTGACAGGCTGTTTACCAGTTACTAAATTCTGGTGGTATTTTGACATGTTTGCTGCTGCATCATCTTCATCATCATTTTCATGTTCACTTCTGTCTTCTGCCTCTGTGAGCTCTCCAGCTTCTCTGACTGTTTCTTTCAGCTGTTCTTTATCTTTGTGTTTCATTTCTTCCTGTAGTTGTTTTTCCTTTCTGTCCATTCATTTTTTTAATTTAATGTCCTCTCCACCAATTATCATTTTTCTGTCTGTACATTGATCTTGTAGAAAATCCCAGTCTTCATCAATAATTCTGCATCAGTATGCCCCACATCAAAAAGCTTAAAAAGTGCATTGCTAAAATCTGTTTCTGAGACTGTATATCTGACTGGCACTTCTTATTCTTCCTGATTCTAGTATGCTTCTCATACAGACATTTGAGTTTTGCCACTGCATTCGGCTTCTGTATGGTAGGTATGCTAGCTAACTGCCATAACTGCAGAGCTTCATCAACAGCCTTTGAACAAGTCACTGAAAGAGTTAACGTGTTGGTTTTAAGATCATAGAACAGTCTGTGTAAAACGTGACTGTTGGCTGGAAGCTGATTTGAGCAAGTTGAGATATTAACTGCAGGTAGCTGCTGGCCAACAAGCCAGGCATCAGTAGTAGCTCTGGTTGACTTTCTCACTGAGCTCACGGTTCACCATTGGGGGACTGTGCTCTGTCAATTAACATTGACACTGCCAGCCACACGTGCAGAAACTATATGAATTGATAAATCATCAAAAAGTAATTAAATACAATGTTTCACTCTGCACAGTGTAAACAGGAAACAGCATAGAATTTTGAACAATGAAAATATAATTAAATAGTGCACAAGGCTTTAAATAAGTAAAGTAGGTTGCAGGAAGTTATGGAAGCTCAAGTAAAACTGACTGGCGATAGATAAATACAACACTGGAATGCAATTAGTAGTACTAGAAACAGTGTGATTTTTTACATGCTGTGAGCTGTCACTTAATGAAGTCAGACAATTCTAATTTCTTGCATACATACACAACTCACTAAACCTCTCATTTTAGAAACCTATGCAAAATGATTAGAGACAAAAACAATTTTTTGAAACACCTTACTATTCAGGTTGTGGGCTATACTGAATGAAATATGGGAGTAATTGCCATTAAGAGAGTTGGACTGAGCATTGGGCATAAGTGTGATGTTCAGAGATGTATGATAGTTGGTTATTTGTGCAAGAAAGAAGAGGGAAAAGAGAAGGGAAATAAATGAACTGTAGTACTTTGAATAGCATGTTAATCATTGTGCAAGGGTTCAGCCGTGAAAATGTGAACAAGATACTGACAGAAGGCTGGATAGAGTTTGACTGGTTGTGGGTAGGGTGAAATTGGAGGGGTTGTTGAGTTACAGTGTAGAAGGAATCCAGCTGAAAGAAAAAAAAGGTATGGAGTGGTTAGTGGGTGCATGAAGGAGAAGCAAAAGTTTTGATTGCAAACTGTTTAGTGACTGGTGGTAATGTGGTAGGTGAAGATTAGCTTATAAATGTACATGATGTGGGGGTGGGAATTGGGGGTAGGACATGGGAGCAGAGTGAGTCCAAGCATAGTAAGGATTAACAGAGTGGGTTCAACCAGTCAAGTACTTCAGTGGAATGCAGTTACTACCCCAGTGATGGTTTTTCACCAGAAACAATTAATAAGGTTAAAAAACATTTGACGAGGTAGAATGTTAATGGATACAAACACAAGGTCTTTGAACACTAACTTCATGAGGTGAGTCACAGCATTTAAATGTATTTTTATAAGCTGTATTTGCTTTCTCCAGGGACATTTTACATTCCTAGAGTAAAATATGCTAAACTGTTAATTTAGCTTTACCTTAACCAGTATAAGGCCTGACAGTAGGGGTGGGGGAGCCCATTCAGTAGATTCAGTACAACAGTACAGAACATACTGATGCAGAAATGAGGAAAAACAAGATATTTCAGCAGTTTAATTTGACAAAGGAACCAGATTACAGTCATGTCCTTATTTTAACTGCCAGAGCCATCCCTTGCCAGCTCATTAAAATTGTTATGTAATTCCTCTAACTTTGAACCAGACCAGTTGGCATGTGAATGCTTGGTAGGCTTTATAAACTATATCCTGGTCTAGTTTTTAATACACGTCTTAAAAACAGTTAATAGCTCTGTGAAGGCTGCCAGCCCAGTTAGCTAGAATTTTGTAAATAATCCTATGCCATTTGAAAATATTAATATGATCCACATGCTTGCATTACAAATATAACCACAGTGCACTCTGCTGGAGAAGAGCAAAAAGGTATATGGATGATGTGCCTGTGCAAATGTATGTTTTCATAGCAGAAGTTGGGACATACAGAGTTAACTTGCAAACTCTGAAAAAATAAAGAATTTTATGAGTGTATTTACCAGAACTAGAAGAAAGAATCTCTGCAGCTGGAAATTCTTTCTATTGTTTCAGACAGAAATAATTACTAGGTTTAAAATGTAAAAGTGTTAATTGTTTTACGACTTTCAGTTTCAGGCAAGCTTCTAAGAGATAAGTATTTTTCATAGAGACATGTTAAATTCTGTTGGTATCTGTTTAGCCTGAGAACTAGAGTCAGATGTCAAATACTGATGTCATCTAGTTAACCCAGCAGTAATGTGTAGCATTAATTTAAGAACTATCTCAGAGAGAGTCAGAGCATTTTGTATTTTGTTCTGGACCTGTAAACATCTCTTCAGCACTTCTCATCTATATCTGCCTGGCTCTGTAAATAAGACATTTAGGGCATACTATATCTTAGAGATAGATAGGAATATAGCAAAAGTAGTCTAGAGTGGTTGGTGGCAGTGATTTCTATCTTTTAGTCTGGGCAGAAGGGGGCATAACTAGTGAACCTGTGCCAGCCTTCCCAAGGAGTGTCTGTGTGTATGTAAATCAAATCTCAAAGTGAGTGTGTGTGTCAGCTAATTGGGCAGGGACATGAAGCATTGGTTGTACAGAGAGAGTGCTGGAGGTATTGGCTTGACCACACGGCTGAGATCTTAACTCTATAGCTGTGTACTTGTCATCCTCCCAATGTGCATGTCCTTCACTGGTGTTAGTGGTGAGGATTGAAGCTTCTTGATTACTGGGCCAGGGCAGGGGTGTCACAAGCTCTAACACCAGTAGGAAAATAATGCTGACTTTTCCCAGGTAAACTTTTCATGTGGTGTCCCCTATATCACATGACAGCTTGCTAACTTTGTTCCCATATAAAAGATGCTGCACAGTAACCTGCTTTTGTCTGTCTATGTTAGCATTAGTCAGGTACAGTAAAAAAATCACTCCATGCACTACCTTCAATGAGATACTGTTCACTCTTCACCAAATCCTTTTTAGCAAAGCATAATTCTGAAATAACAAAATAGACCTTCATTTTCACTATGAAGTCAAGTGTACTGACCTTCCGCATTTGATGTTATGACAGTATTTCCTCACTCAAATAGTTAACCAGCCTATAAGATTAAATCCCTTCTCAAGTAAACTCTCCACAATTAAATGGAAGTTAACAAAACTGCTTTTAAAGGCTTAGTGTACAACAAACTGATAAAGCATTGCTTAGTGACTTATAGACAATAGGCAAGAGGGGGCTGGAATTTATTGGATTAAACTGGCAAAGGAACCAAGGTACTGGAAACATATAACTAGAGAGGGAAAGATGGTAGAATGGGAAGATGCCAAGAATCTATATGGACAGCAGGTTAAAAATTGCCTTCCCTATCAAGGATTGATCTTAGACAATATATATATATATATATATATATATATATATATATATATATATATATATATATATATATATATATATATATATATATATATATATATATATAGGCAAAGAGAAAGAACTAGGGGAGTCTTAAATGAAAGACCAGCACTGATAGAGTTTTTTGTAGACTCTAGAACAGAAGCTATTAAAAAAGGAATAATTAGTACAGCATATAAAATATTGCATGATAATTATAAGAATCAATCAAAGGTGGTTAGAAAGGATTGAGAAGAGAGATTGGATATGCAATAATTCACAAAGAAACAATGGGAGGATAAATATATGTCTCCAAAATATGCAATAAAATATAGAAGATTTAGGATTTTTGCTTGGAAATGTTTACATAGATATTTTTATACCCCAAGTAGACCGCAGAGAATTTTTCCTCAGGTAGATAGCAAATGTTGGAGGTGTGATGGGGAAGAAAGAGGTAATTGGGAACATATTTTCTGAGTGAAGTGAGTTGGCAGACTTTAAGGCTTCCCTGCAGGATGCACTGTTGGAGATACTGGGTGGGCAGATTAGTGTGACGAGGAAGATGATTTTTTATTTTTAGCTGTGATACAGAATCAGAATTGCCTAGACATGGTAAGGCCTTGCTGTCTCTAATTATGGTGGCTGTCAAAAAAAACAATTACTAGAAAATGGAAATCAAAATCTAAACCAAGTTTATTAGAAGTAGCGAATATAGTAACAGAGATAAAACAACTGGAAATGAGATATTTAGAAAAACATAGGAAAAATGGTAATTGCATGAACAATACATACAAGGGAGAAATGAGGTTTAAAAGAAGGCAGGAGCTAAATGAGCTATGTAATGTTTGAAAATGATTGGGTAAATTATAAGGGACGTATAATGTTTGCAACTGGGAGTGTGTTAGTATGGTTTGTGATGTAAAATGCTTGCAACTAGGATTGTGTTGGTGTGGTTTGTTTTCATTTATATAAATGTATGATTGCTTATGTCATAAGTGATGGTTTAATAAAGATGTTTCTTTTTTTTAAAAGGGGCAGGAATTTAATACTTTATGTAATGTTGCTTAGGTTATATGATATATAGTAATATATGTGAAGCATAAAGTTTGTTAATTTTAACTTTTTAATACAATTTGACTACTTTCATATAAAAGTAAATGTGCCTATGTCACAAGTGATAATTCAGTTTGTTTGTTTGTGTCTTTCGGCTTTTCCCGGTTAGGGGTCGCCACAGCGGAACTCCGGTCCGCTAATGATTGGTAGTTGATTTTTACGTGCAGAGTTACCATCCCTGACGCACAACCTTCAACGAAGGTATGCCCATTCACGCATGTCTCTATGCAGAAGACGCTCTAGCTGAGAATCTAACCGGACAGCGTCTTACTGTGAGGCGACAACGCTACCACAGTGATACCTTGAGTATTGTAACATTTACATAAATATAGCAGGTAACAAACAGTCTCTGAGCAATGTTTTTATAAACACCTTAATTGAATTATCACAAGTGATAATTCAGTAAAGGTGTTTAAACAAACATTGCTCAGTGACTGTTTGTTACCTGCTATATTTATGTAAATGTTACAATACTCAATGTATCACCATCAAGTCCCAATCTTTTAAAAAAGAATGAATAACCATCCTCATTCACCAAACTAGTATTTCCTGACTGGTCATGCATCACCTAGTAAAGGGACCATAATAGTACATTATAGTATTCCCTAAACATCCTTCTTCCACTTCAGGTCAGGGACTGAAAGGATGGGGACAAATCCATCTCCTTGGTTGATTAGTTCCTCAAGCAGTTGCCCAAAAGAAGCTAGGACTAAATACAAACTGATTTGTGATCAGTCATGTTGTTGGCATTAATTCACACTTTTCAACCATTGTAAACAGCTTACTAGAAATGCAGAGAATAGCTGCCTCAGTGAAAGGCACATCTGTCTAGTCAGTAATCCTAAAACTTTCTGGCTGAGATTAATAATTCCTCCAGTGGAGCAGTTTTCTTCTTTAGCATCTGTGAAAATTTATAAGCAAAAGATCACCTTTGCCAAATAGTTCCAATAGCCCATATTCTCTCATCTCTAACCTTTAATAAGCTGTAAGTCCTTTGATTGGCATTACTGACTGGTTTCTACATTTACTGATACCTCTTGTTAAGAAGAATTCCTAATTATGAGCAACTTGGATTTGATGGTCAATAGCCAGTATTACCACAGCATATAACACATATAAGCATCCATTTCTAGCATATTATCAGTACTTCTTTGCCAGCATACTTTTATGAACCTTAGTCTCCTTACAATATACATATATGTGGACTTAACTATGGCCTTTGTATCCGTACTACAAAAGCTTCTACTTTCTAAGATAAGAATTGTACATACTTTGTGTGTGTGACTATATTATTTGCCAATATATTTATTGCATGTATATATCACAATATTTTTAACTCATCTAATATTAATAATGCACCAAAGGTTGCAGTAGAGCTCTTATTGTGTTGGTAATGACTACATGAATGTAATTGTTGCTCATTTACTCTTGGCACATGTACCTGCTTTCATCATTTTCATAATACTCTTTGTATACTCATTTTTGTGTAACCACTGAGAAACAGTTTATTGAAATAGCACAAAAAACATCACAAAAGATGTTCTTTGATTCTGAAAAGATTCATTTTTTTGATCCCTACTTCTAGTTGTTAATGTAATTATTAAAGCAAAATAAAAAAAACAATCTTCCTTGCATGACTCATGGTGAATGTACTGCAGAACAACACACAAGCCAGCCTTTCTCTATGCAGCTTCAGTTCTGCCAAATGCAGTGATGCAAGCATCAGTGGTGCTGGAGTCAGACTGCTAGACTGGCGACATGTCCAAGGAAGCCAATCTGTCAGTGGTTCACTGCTATACTGTGGCTGAACCAGTGAGAGTAGAAACTATACTGTGGCTGAACCAGTGAGAGTAGAAAGTGGAGCATTCATCAAATGGAGTAGTAGAACAGCTGCTGCTATAAGCCTTAACATCAAATCAATCTGCATAAAACAGACAGTTGAGTGATGAGTATCGGGACCCCATTTCTCTCTCTCTTGATTATCTCTCTTTCTCTCTGTCACTTCCAACCTAATATCAATATGATCATGCATGCTTATGTCTTAGCTGTGTGGTATTAGTGTAAAGACACTACTGCTATTAAAAGAAATCTCAGCAGTCATATTTCAGAATTTCAGAGATCTTCAGCTGGTTTCATAATAGAAGCCTAATTCTTAGTTTCCAAAAAACAAAGGTCATGCTCTTTTGCACACAAAAAGGTTCTTCACCTACTAGAAACTGTATATAGACAGTTTCTCTTTTAAACACCTTGGAGAATATATGTCAACATATCAACATGCACAAGTATTGAAAAACAGGATTGATGCTGACACTTTCAAAATATACTTAATGAAAAACCTGACATAACAAAACAACAATGAAGTACAAAATGAAACCAGTTTCCTTTTGCTATTGGTTAACCAAAACCTTACCACTAGCTTCAAACACACTTTGTGTAAATAGTGGTAGTGTTATGGAAACAGATTTTCCTAAGATAAGGTGCAGGGTAAGGGTTAGAGGCAGGTTTAGATCAAATTAATAAATGTGTACTAACCCTAACCTTACTCCTGGCCCTAATCCCAACCTTATCTTAGAACAAAGAGCTACACAGTTACAAAATTAGCAAACTCTTTAAATTATAAAACATTGCAAAAAACTGTTTACACCAAGCATCATTAAAAGTTCAAACAGACGGCATGTAACATATGAAGGATTATGATTGAGTCTCTGATCTTAACCAACTTGTTATATTATCAAGAAATGGATGTAAAAAATTTCACCTTGAGAGTGGACTGGAGTGAAGTGAAGTTCAATAGGTGAAACCTGTCATCCATTTCTCAAACAATAATAACTTAGTTATGCTCCAGTCATAATTATTTGTAGTACACAGAGCTTTACCTGGCCCATGTACTACCAATTACAGGGAGAAGGAAAAAAAGTCGAGGAGATATTTATTCCTTTCAAAGCTGTAATACATTCAGTTCTACCAGATATATCTTTGAGGTAAATGGAACTTTAGTTGTTCAGTTTACTATAAGGCAAACAGAAAAAGAAAAAAAAAAACAAAGAAAAAACTGTAGGCTCTCAAAGTGTTTAGTAGTTTTGAAAGCTGTAATACACTTAGCACTCTCTCCCAGACAGCAGCCAGAAGTGGTGTCTCTTTAACCTTGTAACAGCTTTGAAAGCTATAATATACCTTACTCAGACTGACAAAAAAAATGTGGCAATCCTATGTATTTTATAGCTTTTTAAACTGTTTTGTTTTCTCACCGCTGTTCTGTGGTGGTTGTTATTTATGCTGAAATGTGAAACATAATCTTTGTAGTACTGAAAAGTGCTTAACTAAATTTTGATGAGCATTTTTCTTATGTCAGAAAGGAGATTAACAAAGCTGTCTTCTCCCCCATGTTCATAGCATAAAAGGTCACTCTTCAGGTTGCTAAGAAAATAAATATTAGGACAGAAGTGTAAGACTGTGATGGGGCACTACAAAATTTAGACTCCTGGTCCCAAGTATTCTTTAGGAACCAGTGGAGCTTTGTCATATGCAGTTTGGTTAGTGGAAACATTTTATTTTATTTTTTTATATTATTTTACATTTGTTTACTGGGTAATGTCCAACTGGACCAGGAAGCCCATTTTCAGTGGAAACCCAGGGAGAAAAGCTCCAACAAATATTGAGAGAATACAGTACAATATATATATATATATATATATATATATATATATATATATATATATATATATACATGGTTCAGCATTTATAGGATACAGTACAGTATGTATACATGGTGACATATAGTAGAGGACATGTACAAGGTAACAAGTACACATATTACAGCAGAGTGTACATGATTAAGAATAGACAGTTAACAAAAATATATATATTTTCGTAACATTATCACTAACATAGCTGTTAGGTTTGAAGAGGATATGCTAGACATCTGGTTTAATTTCTCAAAGTGTTTTAGATTTCTGGACTTCCAAGATGACTGCACAATGAGTAACAGCTTAATTATATCTCCCCCAATGTGAAAACAGAAACTCAGCAGAGAAGGCCAGTAGACTTGTGTTTATGGGTAAATTTTAGTAACTGGCTAGTAAGTGTACTGCCTGGATGCCAGAAAAAAAAAAAAAAGAAATACAGAAGACCTGAAAAGAAATCAGTTATAAAAAGTGAGGAAGAAACACTGACTGGGTAAAGTTCTACAGTTATGCTGCAAAAAGCAATGCAACCTCCAGACATGAATTCCATTAACCTACAAGAAGATATAAAACAACTGCACACAGACCTGGTTAAAATAGATGAAACATTGATAGAGTATATCAACACAAACAACAAAAGGCTGGAAAAAAATGGAAGAAGCTTTAAACAAATATTCAGATTACGTGATAAAGCTGCAAAAATTAGAGGTCAAAATGAAGAAAAGGCTGGCTGAATATGAGACTGCTCAGGAAGGAATGTTTTAAAAAATAATAAAATTAGAGGACAGTACATGTACAGAAAACTTGACATTTTCAGCTATAAAAGAGAAACTGGAAGGAATAGACTACATTTATTTTATGAAAGCACAAATAAGCAACTGGACTGGTATTTCTTAGCAGTTGTTAGATGAAAGGGCACAAAACCTGGCTATGAAAAAGCAACATGGACCTTTAATACTAAAAATGCAATCCTGCCAACAGAAGGAGTTGATTTTGACCAAACTGTGGCAGAAGAACAAAGTACTAAAAGTAAGAGACAGCAGAGTGTTTGTGGAGCATGATTGCTCATTGTACACCAGGCAGAAGAGAAACAAATTTATTCCACTATTCAGGGAATGTCAAGATGCAGGAGAAAGATTAAAACTGCTGTACCCAGCTGTCTTCAAAGTATTCTTCCCTGGAGGGACAAAATCATTTTTAATGAAGTACATGCTAAGGAAGAAATGCAAAAGTTTGTCTAACAAAATGTGAGCTGTGAAACAAAAAGAGATTCTACTTCTTGTTCTTCTGGTAATAAAGAACACAGGGAGACTGTATCTGTGAAACTTTTTTCAGTGTTTCTTTGGAAAATGTTGGAGTGAAGGAAGGGAGCATGAGAGTTGACAAGAATCAGTTATGTTGGAAATGAAGCAGAGACAGGATTTGGGAGATGGAGATGAACAGTAATATAACCAGTAATGTGAGATTACAATGCAATAATTATATGTGAGAAATATTACAGAACAGTAAAATCTGGAAATATTGGACTTTAAAGAATTTGTTGGGCTTGTGGGGGACTCTAAAGCATATACCCTACTTTGTGTCATTAATGTTCAAAAAATCCTTTGGGGATGGGAAGAGGAAGGAGAAAGTTAACTGGTCTATGGTTTTCTTTTCATATTATAAAGTAAAAGTTTTCTCAGTTATTTAAATATAATGGGGATTGTAAATAGGTGCTGCTGTTTTTTTTTTCTTCTCCCTTCTCTCTTTCTTCTTGTTCAGTTTTAAGAAATGTAGGCAATGGAAGGGAGGAAAAGCCTGGTTAAAAGAGCATGACAAAAAATAATGTGCTTTTTCTCATTCTTGAATGGGGAAATGACTTGATTAAAGACCGTAGATTGATTTAGTAACACATTTTAAGAGTAAGCAAGTAAATGAAAAAGAATATTGAATATTATGAGACATTTTTTCTACATTTGTACTCAGTAACAATTCTGCAGCTAGTCTTCATGTTTCCATGGCAACAATCTGATAAAAAGAAACTGGCTACAGTCTGGTGGAGAGTGATTGACTGAAGAAGAAAAACTTAGAAGAGAAATTGGCTAGAAGATAATGTTCTCTGAAAACATTCAGGGGTTTTCCTAGCTAGGAGAGCTATAAAGACAAAACCAATTAGCACTTAGTAGAAGCACATGTTGCATTAAGTGTCTTAGATTGTTTAACTTTTCTTTTAGCTTAACTGAAGTCTGTGATTGTGGCTGTCAGTTTGGGACTTTTGTTCCTATTAAGAGGGTAAAATTTCAGTATTTGAAGATGTGCATAGTGTTGTGTGTTACTATTAAGTTAATAGGTTTTAGCGGAAGATTGGGGTGTTGTTTTTCTTTTCTTTTCTTTTTTGAGGGCTTTTAATAAAACAAAACGTTTTGTAAGATATGACATAGGCTTAAATGGATATGGTCATAAATGGATATGACAAGAAGCAACTGTATAAAAGCTCAACCTGTCAAGCAGTGTATGCATGTAAGCAAACGCATACAATGGCAGACATATAAATGGTTCACTTACAACAAATATTAAAGTCCAAAATCACATTACGTGAACCAAAACAATGAAGAGAAGTCAGGCAAACCACCACGTCTCTTATAAAAGGAACCTTTAATATATTGTGTTAGTGCTTTTGCAGTAATGATACACTGCTTCTTCAGACATTGAAACAAATAAAAATCTAAATATATACAAATTCAAATAAGCATTCCTACCAATAAAAAAGATAAAATTAAAATCAAGCAATCATTTCAGCCAATCAGAAAATAAATCTAAAAACAAATCTAAAAACATTGTGGCAACACTTGCAACTTTATTTAAAGAGACAGTACATTATTTACTAATAACAACTAATATACGCAGATTGATTTTAACACAATATTTCTCTCTTCCTGTAAATTAGTGTATTGATGATCATTGATTTACTTAAGAAGAGTCCTAGCTCTAAGAATAGGAATTAATGGAACTTTGTCATGCAGGCCTTTACCTATATCGGCTCTCAGTCTAATGATCCATCTAGTTTCAGAAATTTCTGTCAGATTTTCAATGATACCCCCACATTCATTCATTCTCATAACCTCAGTGGCCAAAAACGTAAGAGAGTGTATTAGACTGTGTGTAATAACATGCTTAGCTAACACATTTGTAACAAAGCCATTCCTAATACTATAAATATGTTCCCTAATTCTATCCCTAAACCTCCTTTTAGTTTTTCCTACATAAAATGCACAGCATATGGCCAAGTATACCGCATTCGAGGAGTGACAGTTATCTTTAGCCTTAAAAAAGAACACCCTACCACTGTCAAGATGTTCAAAATTCCCTGAAAAGTCAATATAAATACAATAATTGGACTTATTACAAGGCAGCGTATCACAGGTAAAATTTAGAGATAGACTGTTTAACTTATCCTTAGGATAACATAATTATTTTAGAGATTTTCTATTTTTAAATATAAAACTGGGTGCATCATCTACTATGTTCTTTATATCAGGGTCACTGGTCAAAATAGGCCAATGCTTCTTAATCACTCATCACCAAATTAACATTACTAGTATAGAAAGTAGGGACATGGACCCTATGTTCATTAGATCTTCCTTCCATCCTAGACACATCAGTATTGTTGTGAATCTTAAGCTGAGTATTTTATTAAAAATGTTTTCAGTGATTTTATCCTTGTATCCTCTTTCATTGAGTTTGGCTGTTAAGGCATCCAACTCGCTCACAAAATTATCATCATCTGCATTCAGCCTTGAAACTCTCATTCCTTGCCCTTTTACAATATTTTTAAATATATGGTTGGGGATGCATACTTGTTCTATATAATAGGGTATTCCTGTAACACCTTTTCCTATGTATCTTACTGCCTATACCATTATCATACTTCCTGTAAATCTTGACATCCAGAAACTCTATCTCATTGTATGACTTGTTCATAACAAACTTAGGAAGGAAGTACTGGTATTTATCTGGTGAAAAAAATAACGTTACATCAACATCTGTTCCTGCCCATATAGGAAGAGGTCATTGACAAAGAATCTGTAAAAAAAAACTACTTGTTCCCAATTCATTGGTTTTAGAATGCTGTCTTTCTCCCACATAGCCATAACTAAGTTTGTGTAACTATTCACAATAGAAGTGCCCATGGTTACTCCATCTCTTTGTAAAAAGATCTTGTGGTCAAATAATAATACATTATTCTCTAAGACCATTTCCATCAATAAACATATCAGATCAATGAATTTACAATCATAATAACCTTCATTTAACAGATATTTCCTAAGCATCTTTATACCTTCCATATTAGGTATGACTGTGAATAATGGTCATACATCGAAAGTGACTAGTCAAAATCTTCCATTCTGTGCCTCCCATCCAGACATAAATTTGTACAAATCATTAAGAAACTGTCTAGAGTCTTTTAATATATACTGGTTTCTCTCAAGGACAGGTCTGAGGTGTTTCTCAATGAAAATTGATAGGGGCTCAATGCACCAGTTATGACCTGATACAATCAGTCTGAAGGGTAGAAAAAGGGGGTCATTATGGATCTTAGGGGGTCCTTGTATGACAGGTAACAAAGAGTGGTCTACAATAAAGTAATTATATAAATCCAAACTAATGTCTCTATTTAATAAACAATCATACAAAGTGTGATTTATTCTAGAAATCATTCTACAAATATCAGTTAAACTGACTTTCTTATACACATTTTCATCATTCAGCATTATTTTCATAGTATTAAAATAGTAATCTCAGTCTATAGTCACAATTGGTCCTCCCTTGTCAGCAAGCCTGATAACAATTGTTTCATCATCCTTTAACATTTTCAAAGTTTTATACTCTTCTAACTTCAAATTCCTAAATCCTTTACTTCTATCTTGTACCTGTAAAACATTGTGCAAATTATTATCACAAAGTTTCATAAATACATCTAAAACAGAGTGATTAACAAGTATAAATGTACTAGGTTTCTTAAAGTCTTTCTCACTGGATGAACTACGGCCTTTAAACATTAATTTTAACATTATGTTCCTTATAAACATTTTTAAGTCAAAAATATAATCTGTTACCTCTGCAGGCTGTGCAGGTATAAAGTTAAGAGAAGCTCAAGAAGATGTGGCAAGGCAAGGACAATCCTTAATTTGGGATATTTCAATTAAGTCTCTGACTAATTTTGAGCTTTCACTACTTGAGAAAGGACTTAACTTTAGTAGTTTTTTTGTGGAATACAAATATATGCCAGTAGCCCCTAGGTACTACAAATCTACCATTATTGTCTTTTTTATCCTCTTCTATTACTATTGGAGTGCTTTTTGCAATTAATACAAGTACCCCTCTCTTCCTTTGCCCCAGGGATTTTACCAAATAACCGTCCTGAAAACTTTTCTTTATCAAATTTACATGTTCAGTTTTTTCCAAGTGTGTCTCCTGCAGCATCACTATTTGCACTTTACATTTTTAATATAGTTCACTACTCTTTCTTTTTTGTTTTTTATCTCTGAGATCATTAAAGTTTAAACATATTATTCCCACCTTTTAGGTTTAACAGCTTTTTTGTTAAATGTCTAGTTCCAGCTTTTGTGTTACATGCATGTACAGTTTGGCAGGTTAATCTTTTATACAGTTGTTTCTTGTCATCTCCATTTGAGCATATGTCACATCTTACAGAATGTTTTGTTTTATAGAAAACTCTCAAACAAAAATACACACACACACACACACACACACACACACACACACACACACACACACACACACACACACACACACTACCCCCTAAAACCTATTAATAATAGCAGACAAAAATATGTAAATTTTCAAATATTGAAGTTTTATCCTCCTAATAGGAACTAATGTTCCAGACTGACAGCCACACACATAGACTTGAGCTAACCTAAAAGAAAGGTTATATATGATAAGCTGCATGGTATAGCTTGTGGTTCTATTAAGTGTTATCTGGTTTTGTCATATCTTTATGGGTCTCTCAGCTGGGGTAACAGTTGAATGCTTTCAGAAAACATTTTCTACAAGCCATTTCTCTCAGATTGTCTGCTAGAGACATGAGAAACAGTCACTAAAGTGTTTACTAGAAAAAAGCCTTATAATGCTCAATATTCTTTTTCATTTACTTGCTTTCTCTTAAAACATGTTAATAGATTAAATTAATGGCCGTAACCCAGTCATTCCCCCATGCAAAAATGAAAAAAAAGAACTTTTTTCTTTTGTCATGCTCTTTTAACCAGTTTTTTTTTTTACATTACAGTGCCTACATTTTTTAAAACTGAACAAGAGAAACAAAAGGGAAAAAAACAGTAGCACCTATTTAAATTAGTATCCCCATTATGCTTACAAATAACTGAAACCATTTTACTTTATAACATGCAAAGAAAATCATGCATCATTTAAACAGTACTATTGAGAAAAAATGTTTTATTTACTGTTAACTTTCTCCCTCCTCTTCCCCTCTCCTGAGTATTTTTCCAAACATTAATGACATGAAGTAGGGGATATGCTTTAGAGTCCCCTACAAGTTTAACAAAGTCTAAAAAGTCCAAAATTTCCAGATTTTCTTGTTCTATCATATTTCACAAATGTAATTATTGCTTTGTAATCCCACATTTGTCATTTTCAAGTTACTGGCTTTATTCTCCAAATTTTAATGACATGAAGTAGGGCATATGCTTTAGAGTCCCCTACAAGTTTAACAAAGTCCAAGAAAGTCCAATATTTCCAGATTTTTGTCCTATTCCTGTTTATCTATCTTCTCCCAAACCCTGTATCTGCTTCATTTCCAACATACTCTTGATTCTCCTTGTCAACTATTGTGCTTTTTACCCCTACAAAGAGCATTTTCCTTTGAAACACTGAAAAAGTTTCACTGTCACAGACTCTTTGTGGGCTTAACTACTAGAAGATCAAGAAGCAGGGTCTCCTTTGGTTTCACAGCTCACTTTTTGTTGGGCAAACGTTTGTATTTATTCATTAGTATGTATTCATTAAAAATGATTTTGTTCCTTCAGGGAAAAGTAATTTGAAGATAGCTGGGTATAGCAGTTTGAATCTCACACCTGCTTCTCGACATTCCCTGAATAATGGAATAAATGTACTCCTTTGTTCGTGGTGTACAATGAGTAGTCAATTCTTCACAAACACTCTGCTGTCTGCCACTTTTAATATTTTGACATTCTGCCACAGTTTTGTTAGAATCAACTCCTTCTGCTGGTAAGATTGCATCTTTACTATTAAAGGTCTAGGTTGTTTTCTCATAGTTGGGTTTGGAGCATACACACAATGTGTCCTTTCAATTAATGATTCCTGTTGTGGAATACCAGTCCAATTGCTTATTTGTGTTTTCATAAAATTAATACAATCTGTTTCCTTCTGGCTTCTTGGGTACAGCAGAAAAGTTCAGGTTTTCCCTACATGCTCTGTCCTCTAATTCTATTATTTTTGAAACATCTCTTCTTGTGCAGTCTCATATTCAGCCAGTTTTTTCTTCATTTCAGCCTCTGAGTTTTGCAGGTTCACCTTATCTCAATATCTGTTTAAAGCTTCTTCCATTTTTTTCCAGCCTTTTGTTTGAGTTTATACAGTCTATCATGTTTCATTTATTTTAGCCAGATCTGTGTGCAGTTGCCTTATACTTTCCTCTAGGTTACTGGAAGTGAGCTCTGATGCTTTCAGTGCTTTTTGTTCAACAGCTACAGTACTTTTCCCAGTCAGTATTTTTTCTTGCTTTATGTAGCTGTTTTCCTTCAGGTCCTCTGTATTTCTGTTTTTTTTTTTTTTTTTTTTTTTTTTTTTTGTGGCATCCAGGCAATTCACTTACTTGCCAGTTACTGAAATTTACCTAGAAATCTAGGTCCACTGGCTTTCTCTGATAAATTTCTGTTTTCACACTGGAAGACCTAGAATTAAGCTGTTACTGAATGTGCAGCCATATTGGAAGTCCACATGCAAAAAAAAAAATGTTAAGATTTTTTTTCTGTTAATGTATTTGTACTTATGTCTTGGATGATAATTTAATAAAGATGTTAAATAAAAACAAACATTTAATTTCTTACATACACTTGTAAAGTGGTTCCTGCCTCCACATGGTCTGCAATTTTGGTTAAAAAGTATTCATTTTATTTTCTCATATCTATAACAACACTTAGAACAGAATACATTAATTTTAACTGCAGAGGTCCTTCCAGGTATCATCTCTGATCTTATGGCTGTTTATATAATTACTTCTATTATACGCATATATTATGTCTTTATGCCTGTTACATTATTTTCAGCCACAGTTTTTAACTTAAATGTTCCCATTTCCTATGTAAGCTCTTTCAACTACATACTCATTTTCAGCCATTCTAGATACACACAAGGCTTTATCTAAAATCAGTTCTGATTCTTTCAGAAGTCTGACTCTTACTTGATCATTTCTAATTCTACAGAAACGTTTATCTTTGGTCAATAAATCATGTAACTAATCAATTTCACATCTTTTGCTTTAATCTTTAGTTGATTCACATAAGCATTTATAGTGTCTCGAACATGTTGTTTGCATGTAAAGAATAAACATCTGACAAATGTCAGATTTTTACTTGGCTCTCCATATGCTTCAAATTTCTATTTTTTAATTGCAACTAGTCCCCTTCCAAAGGATAAAATTATTAAATACCATGGCCAAGTGGTGCAGAGGCATGCAGTCCTGACCTCAGACTACATGAGCTTGACTAGCAGCATCTGCACTGGACAGACTGGAAAGGGGAGGATAGGAGTGAATGTCCAATGCTGGCATGTGGAAGGTGGTAGCCTGGCTTGCTATAGTAGCAGCATGAAGAGCATGGTGAGCTCCATGGTGCTAGTAGAGTGCTATTTGATCTGAAGATTGTATGTACATGTGTGGAAGCATGACTTTAAAGCAAGCATGTCAGAGTTTTCAAAGTTGCTGTGAGGGGTCAGTTAAGGTATATCCATTCTCCAGGAACAGTATGACTCTGCACCAGCATCTTTAATCTGCTAACTGGCCCCAGATATGAGGATAGAACTGGGAGGGCATGTAGACCTAGAGAATGTGGAGAGGAGCTGCTGGCAGTTGACAGCTACTGAGAGTTAGAAAATTTAATAAACACATTGATGGACTTCTAACTGTGTGATATTCAGGAATATTACATATTGAACTTTTCTGTCTTGTTTGCAATTCCACTTACAGTGAGATGCAGCTGAAACTTTTAGATGCAAAGCTACCATTTTTCTGACAAGTTACCAAGTAGCATGAGAAATGTTAATGGTTGTAGGAGGGTCATCTTGAAAACTAATATAGAATCTTATGCTAATGCAAAGAAAAAAGAGAGAAATTTGTGGTTCACTAGTTTTGCAAAAGAAGAAATAAATATAGTGACATATTATATTATGTTCATTGTAAAACACTAATGTCAGCTTCAGTAGTGAAAAATCTGTAATGGTGAGTTGTTCATAGGTTCATAGGTTCATAGGTTTATACTAGGCTATCTGCCCTAAGGCATTTATAAGCCTAGCCCAAAGTTTTGTGGCTTACGCCACCCCTTATGTTAAAAAATACTGTGCCCATTAGTTTGTTGTGCCTCTGTCCAGCAGTGACACAGAGATGATTCCCGGGGTAAACCTACGATCTCCCATCCACAGGTCAAGATTTCTCTTGAACAGAGCCAGCGAGGTGCTCTGCCTCACATGGACCGGGATTTTATTCCACAGCATAGGGAGTCTCTGGGTGACAAATCTATCCCTCCAGCATGTCCTATTTATATCCGTGCTAAGGTTTAAGTCGCTTGCTCTAGTGGATCTGGTAGATTTGGATTTTTTGAGGTGGAGCATGTCCATTAATTCCGGGTTGGACATGGCCTTGTATGTCAGGCACAGGTCACCTCTGAGCAGGCGGTATGCGACTGAATAGAGCTGGAGTTTCTTCAGTCTGGCAGCATATGACAGATTTTGGAGTCCCTTTATCCTTTTGGTGAGGAACTTTTGGGGTCTCTCCAATTGCTGCAGGTGTAGGGTGAGATACATCCCGAATGGGGCATTGTACTCGATCATTGGTCTGATAAGTGAAGAGTACAGGGGAACAATGACCTCACTTAGAGCACATGGCTGTGAGACTGTAGTCACAGCTCTTATTGGGAAAGGGCATTTATGTACTCTTTGGAACATCCAGCAGCAGATCTGATAAAATGGACTTAGTCTTTTAGACAGCATGCAGGATATTTATGTAAAGTATATCAAATGACAAAGTAAATAGCTGTAACACTGGCTTGATGTCGACTGTTCAAAGTTTTACTTTAACTCCAACACCATGACTGAGCACATGAATGCCATATCCCTTTAATGGTAATTCCTCTTCTTACTGACCCACTTGACTATTTCAGACTTATTTTGCAAACTAACAAACTATGTTATTAGAGTGTGACCTGACCCAAAACTGGCCAGGTGATGTAGAGCAATAGCATAGTTAACAGTATTACAGAGTTTTTTTATATATTCTGAATTATAACCCTAAATGTCTGATCTTGATGCAGTTTGTCATTTAAAAACAAAACTAAAAATTACCTCCGAAAAGATAGCTAGTGGGTGGGTGGGATAAAATGAAAGTAGACTTTAAAAGCATGGCATAAATAATAGAGAAAGGGATATAGGGAAAAAAGTAACAGGAACTATTTAGAGGGATTGACGAAAATTAAGTATTGCAGAAAAAGGTGAATCCCAGAGAACAAGAGGAGGGACAACTGCAGAGTGCTAAAGGAAATGTATGAATTTAGTTTAGAAATGTTGCTATTGATAACAACTCTGGAGTGCAAAAACTTTTAGCACATCGACTTTAGCAAAAGAAAGTAGAGAGTTTTAGCCAAACTTAGGAAAGGTATGGCAAAATAACCAGAGATCCTACATAAGTATGAAGCAATATTTCAGAAATGCTATGAAACTTTGTGTAACACATATGAATTTGGAAAACAAGAAAAGGTACATGTGGAACTATTCATGGAAGGTTTAATTATGTCAATGTTAGAAGAAGATGAGGCTTAATGACTAATAGCTAAATCAAAAAGACAGTAAATAAAACAGTTATTCATAAGGAATCAAAATGGAAGTGTCCAGGAATAGACTGTATTATTGTGGAAATTTGGAAGTTGGAAAGCAAGAGTGTCAAAAAAATGGAAGACGTTACTTAACAATATTCAAAAGGAGAAAGTACTAGCATCTTTGAAGACAGTCATGGTGGAAGTATACCAAAAGAGGGGAAAGATCCTTTGGAACCAGCTTCATACAGACCCATTCAATTTAAATGATGATATTATAAAGAAAAGTACTTATGCCTACATTATCTAAAAGAATGACAAAGATGCTGCCAGATTGACAGATGTGGATCAATATGGTTTTGTGGACAAGAAACAAACATTTGATAAAAAATCAGTAAAACAATAATGATCCAAATTGAATTGGAGTGTAAGAAAACTCTGCTACTATTGGTGAGTTTTAATGCAGAGAAAGCATTCAATGGGTCAGCTGGAATGTTACGATAGTGCAATATTAGCATATGCATTCCCTGTTAATGGGGTTAATATGGATGGTATATGAAGAGTCAGAGTCAAGAACTGAGGTAGGAGGGTTCTTCTCTGACAAACTTTGAACATCAGAATCAGGCAGGGATGTCCTCTTTCGCCTCCTTTACTTGCATTATGTTTACAGTAATTAGAAAATAAGGGATTCACAAATTTAAAGATATAACTGTTGTGATAATCAAAAAGTTAGCCTTACTTGCAAATGATATTATTTTGAACTTGATAAATACAGAAAATGACATGTTGATGTTGTGGACCATTTTGAAATTGTTCAAGTCTTTTTGGAACATACAATAAATGAATGCAAAACAAAAGCTCTAGCAGTAAACTGTGTACCCACTTATGCATTGGTTTGGTAATACCCATACCTATGGGGACATGATAAGTTGAAGTATTTACTTTATTTTATTGTATTGTATATGTATTTATGTGTTTGAATTGATACTGTTATAGCAGCTAAGGATATGTGGGAAGATACTATTACCAAAGGTAATATAAAAAAGTAAGCTCTTTATTATGAGTATGGATACAAGCAATGAAAATGTTTTTAGTCCCTTGCATTTTATATATATATATATATATATATATATATATATATATATATATATATATTAAACATTTTTTATCAACAAGGCAAGCTTTTGATAGCAACTAACAGAGTTACAGGAATTTATTTGGGAGGGAAAGAGCACAAGTGTTAATTAGGATAAGTTGATTTTTCATACAGGACAAGGTGGTTTATGGTTAGCTGATTTGAAGGGGTACTTTAAAGATACACAGTTAAGGTTTATATGCATAACCCAAGCAAAGGTTATACATAAAACCAGTTTACTGTGTAATTTAATTTAATCCTGACTTGTGCTCAGGACTAACTGTAACCTGTGGAACTTGTTTAACTTGCTTACTTATGTAATGTCTGTAAATAGTCTGTTTGTAATATGCAATGCTGGTATTATGTAATGCTGTATCTGCTTACCCTTGGAGCTTTTCTCCCCGGTCCTCCACTGAAAATGGACATGCATCCAGTCGGACTATCCCGGTCAACAAATGTAAAATAAAATAAAATAAAAATAAATAAATAAATAAAAGTGAAAAAGGATGGTGAAATGAAAGGGGGGGGGGTTCAAAAGATAAAGTGAAACTATGATTTTTAGATGTAAGTCCTTAGGAGAATAATAACAATCATACAGTATATTATATTCATAAAATCCCATGGAAGGGATAGCCACCTGATGGTGTAAACCTTGGCTGTAGATGATTGTCACTGGTGAAATTACACCCTGGCCTCATGTGTAAAAATTGGAAAAATGGGTCATGGGTGGATGAATGGATTATATTCATAAAGCAGCATTAAATTCATAAAGTAGCAGAAAGAATTATAAGAACTAAATCAGCATAAGAATGGAGAAAGCAGGTTTTACCAACAGGGATGTTTGCAAATAGAGGTACAGAAAATAGGTAAGATGGGGTGGTCTTTAGTGAAGGAAATTAGCAACGAAGCCAAGATATTGGGAACAAATAACTCAGGAGGGAAACATAGAGTGATTTGAGGCTAAATAGCAGTTTGAAAAATAAAAAAAATCCTGTCAGGGATTAACAGACACAGTCAAGGAAAATGTAATAAAGGAGTGCTATGCAAAAGACCAGATAAGCCTTCTACACCAAAAACAGTTGTGTACTTCATAAGTTATTTAAACCTTTCATATTTTTCCTGTTAAGTATATGGGCATATTTGTATGTAAAATTCTGTTTAGTGTGTAAATTTCTTTTCCTCTAATGGACAGTGGCTAAAATGGATCCTTTGTGGATCAGTGTATTACTTTTTTTTAACACCTTTACTGAATTATCACTTGTGACATAGGAGCATTTACATTTATACAAAAATAATCAAACTGTATTAACAAGTTAAAATTAAAAAGAAGTTATGTACTCACCATAATGTTCCATCTTTGTTGTCCATTTTCATTCTTCCTCAACTGATGGGTTCAGATCCGATCCCTCTGATCCAACTCAGTCATTGCTAAAGTTTGTGGCAATCAAAAACTCTCAAGCTTCTCCCTTACCCACAATGCACCAACCTTAGTTATCTCAGATCTTGTTTGCTGCTATAATAGAAAGTAAAAGATGAAAAATACTATGGAGTAGCTATCTCTGGAGTTACACATATAATAAGGACAAATAAATCCATACGCACTCTTCCAGAAGCCTTTAGGATGGGGATTGGTGGGAGGGGAGTTGAGGAAGAATGAAAATAGACAACACAGATGGAACATTATGGTAAGTACATAACTTCTTTATCTGATGTCAATTTTCATTCTGTCCTCAACTGATAGGACAGAGTCCCCAGCTACCTAATTTCTAGGGCAGACTCAAGGAAGCATATTTCTGAGCACCACAGAATAAAAAGATGCCCTTCCTCATTTAAGGTATGGGGAGTAGCCCAAGTAGCTGCTGCACAAATATCATCCCTAGACAGTCTGGATTTTAATACTGAGGAAGTTGCCATGGCTGCTAACTGGACTCCATCTGTAGAAGAACTAGCTCCTTCATCAGAGATATGTTAAAAAATTCAATATATTATGTATGGGAGCTGTAAATGGTTACATGTTATGTTTTTGAGCCCAAAAACAAATATTTTCCATTTGCTGGAGCATAGTTTCCTGGAGGAAGATTTATGGAAAGACATCAAAATATGACGGGCAGGAGAAGAGAGCATTGGTTGTCTGGCTATCAATGGAATTGGAGAAGCCAGGCAGTCAGCCTGAGGTTTGCCAAATCTGGGTGTATCATATCTGTTGGGTGAGGCAGAAGGTCTGGAGTTGGATCCAGAAACAAGGTGACTGAATCAAGTGAGACCAAAGAAAGGGAAACCAAATCTGTCAAGGCCAATATGGAGCAATAAGGATGACTTTGCTTTTCAACCTGGAAGCTTTCTGAAGGAATTTCTGAATTAAAGGAATGGGCGGATACGAATACAGGTGGCCAGGGGGCCAATTGTGAAATACAGCATCCCTCAGTGATTCCCTCTCTGGGAATTAGGGCAAAGTAGTTGCTGCACATGTTGTTCAGTGGGAAGCAAACAGATCACAGTAAGGCTGACCCCACTGACTGAACATCTTCTCCGCAATGTTCTTGTTGAGGGGCCATTCATGGGGTAGAAGAATGCACCTGCTCAATTTGTCTGCTATCACATTGGATTTCCCTGGAATGTGTGTTGCTAAGAGAAAGTGGTTGGAAGAGATTACCCTCTGCCAACACCTGACAGCTTCTTGACACAATGGGAAGAATTTGGTTCCTCCTTGTTTGTTGATGTACCAGACCACTGACATGTTGTCTGTTTGTATTACAATGGTCCCTAAGGGGAGAGCATTCTGGAATTCCTGCAATGCTAATAGCACTGCTCTCATCTCTAGGACATTTATATGCAATTTGGCTTCCTCAGGGGACCAGGTGCCTTGGACTGTCTTCCCCAGATAATGCCCCCCCAACTGGAAGCATCCATGGCCACTATGGCTTTGGGCTGGGAGGAAATGAATGGATGGCCTACAAGAACTTGATCTGAATGAATCCACTATACCAGGTTTCTCTTGCACATCTGCTTGAGTCTTATCTGGTAAGACACAGACTGATAAAGAATTGACCATTGTAAAGCTAGCATCCATTGAAGAATTCTCATGTAAAATCTGGCTATCAGTACTAATGTTATTGTTGCCACCACTGATCCCAGGGCTTTATAGACCAGACAGGCCAAAATTGTGGCATTGCAGATTATCTTTTTCACTTGTGACCTTATTGTTTGAACTCTCAATAGTGGCAGGGATGCAATGGCTGCTTTTGTATTTGGAATTGTTCCTATAAACTCTACGCTCTGGGTAGATTGTAGGTGATATTTCTCATAATTTATGGTTATCCCCAGAACTGAACAAGTCTGGAGAACCTGGTCCTTTGCCAGTATGAGTTGATGCCTGGTCGGAGTGAACATGAGTGAGTCATCTAAGTATGGAAACACTTGGAATCCCTGCAGTCTGAGATGAGCTGCTACTACTTCCATGCATTTGGTAAACACCCTGGGGGCTGTGGTGAGACCAAAGGGCAGTACTCTGAATTGGTAATTACTGGCTCCCAGCCAGAAGCATAAATACCTCTGGAAATAATCCTTTGTACCCAAGTATCTTTTGTTATATCTAGCTAGGCTCTCTGGTGCAGGGATAATCACCCCCTAACTGCCTCCAGAGGTGGGCAATCAGGCCTCCTTTCAGGAGCACTGGTAGGGTTTGTTGAAGAATAATTCTCTAGAACCCTGATTCTATGGGTCACCTCTGCCATGTGGGCGGCGACGTCTATTAGAGTTCCCTCTTCTGCATCTGTGGAAACCTCCTCCACATGTGTCCTGGAAAGTACCCTGAGACTTTTTGAACCACACCTCACTGATTCATGAAAAAGTTTTGTTGAGGGGTTGAAAAATGCATGCCCATGGCAGACAGAGTCTTTCCATCCTTCTCACTCTTGGCTAGAGTGTTCTTCACCTTGGGGCCAAATAAAGATGTTCCGTCAAAGGGGTCTTTGATGAAAAAGGACTTGAAGGGCACTGCAAACTCACAAAGGTGCATCCAGGCATGTCTCCTTATGGAAATGCCTGAACCCGCTACCCTTGAGATTCCATCTGCTATGTTTGAGATCAGCCTCATCGATGAATTGGATATGGACTGAAGGGTAGTCAGTTGGGAAGTTACAGAGGCCTGAACTTCCTCAGAAACAGCACACGAGAGGACATTTGATAGTTACTTAATCAAATCCCTCTGTAATATTGTAAAACATGCCCAGTAGTTGAGAGACTGCAGAGCAAAAGTGGATGAGGCATACACAGACTTCCCAAATATGTCCATTGCCCATGACTCCCTGTGGGGGATGGAGAGTGGAACTTTATTGACTAGTTCCTTTATGGTGGCCACCCCGTTGACCATGGCATCAACAGGACGTCATGGGCAATGGACAGATTTGGGAAGTGTGTGTATGCCTCATCCACTTTTGCTTTGCGATCTCTCAACTACTGTCTGTGGGTGGTGCCATTATCCTGTCAAGTCTCTGAGAAATGGGTTCTATGGTGTCTGGATCCTTCCACACCCACCATGAGATCAAGATGATGAGCTCATCAATGAGCAGAGTCGCCCAGGGGGTAGAGGGTCCAGTACCAAAAGCCTCCAGGAGAACAGATTCCTCAGACATCAGGTTACTGGGCATCCAGCCAACTCTTTGTTTAATGATTTCCTGCATGTCTCCAATGCAGACATCTTCAGGCGGTGACCATAGGCAAACTTTGCCCTCATCAAATTCTGTGTCTTTGGTGATAGACTCCTCTGGGGAGACAATGTGTTTCCTCTTGCACATTCTATTCCTAGGGACCTCCTCAGTGGGATGCTCTGGGGAGGTATTAGAAGAGGAAATTATAATTCCCTGGGAGGGAACCTGGGTATTGGCACTGGCTGCCCCTGTAGAAGGAGATGGTGAGGTTCTGAGCACCAAGACATAATGGTAATATATTTAGGATCCGAGAGTGATGCCTCCATCTGATCTGTCGGTGCAGAAAAAAAACTTTTTCACAGCTTTGAAGGCAGAGTGGCTTGGAGCAGGGAAGGATGTCGGATCCGAGAAATCAAGCTTCTGAACCATAGTCCCCCTGACCCGAGGGCAAACCCTCCAAAGTGGAAGCCTTTGTAAAAATGGCTTCAAAAGCCTCAGAGTCGAATGTAGCATCTCGGATCCAACAGGCACACTATGGCTATGGGAGCTCCCTGTATCCAACTAGACAAGAGCTCTAAGGGAAATCCTCAGATCTGAGGATGGGGTTATCCTTGGATCCGAGTCAGGTGGGACCAGACATCTCGGGACTGATAGCTCTGAAACAGACAAAGAAGTCAGAGGAGGAACCTGTAAAGGAGGGTTGCACATGTTCAGATGTCCTGACCCAGGGTGGTAGAAGCTGAAGGGATACCAATCTGACCCTGTGCCAGAAGAATCTTCCTCACCACTCTCTCCACATCTTCTTCTGTCATGCTCCTAAAAGATCGAGTGGAATAGATGGATGGGGATTTTGAGTGCTCCAAGAAGGGTGAAGGTACTCGCTCTGGGAAAGGATCCAAAGTAGGGGAGCGTCTTGTGCTGGGCAAACGTTGTGAAATAGGTAGACTGTCCAATTTTGTTAGAGTTGGAAATGGCAATGTCAGATCTGGGGACTTTGAATTCCTGGAATCCGACTTAGAAGTGATCAGGTCAGATCAAGTGATTTAGATGTTGTTAGAGCTGAAGGCCCAGTCGGATCTTGTAACTTGGACTTTTCTCATTCCAGGGCTGAGACCAGATCATTGGAAGATCTCTTCCTAAAGAATTGAAAGCTGAAGAAAGTTTCAAGGAAGAGGCTTTCTTTTGTCTAGCCTTAGTAGCAGAACTCTCCAAAATAGCTTCTCCAAAGGAGGAAGGGAGAAGATCCTTTAGGATGAGTTTATTTTTATACCCCACTAAAGCACAAGGATTGAATCTGTGACATATGGAGCTGGTGGACCCAAGCAATAAACACATAATGTGTGGCCATCAGAAATAGGCATTTTATGCCCACAATTTACGCACTTTTTAAAGCCAACCAGCTTATCGGGCATTTTAAGAAAAAAAGGACAAGTTATTCTAACTAACACAAAAGTCAGAAAGGAAAACATTTTTTTTTTAAATAGAAAATGTACAAGAAAAAAATAAGAAAAAAGGCTACCAACAATGGTATTAAAGAACAACCACTAGTGTAGAAGAAAGAGAAGACACTAATGATGCTATCTAAAGCGTATTGGAAGTACAAGAAATAAGAGAGCAAAAATTCAAGAAGAAAAAAAATGATAGGAAACCAGCCAAAACACACTAAGTACTATGCCACCCTTTAAAGAATAAGCATACAGATTTGGGGGGTGGGGAGTGGATGACCCTGACCAGTAAACATTAATATATCAGTTGAGGGAGACACCAGTTCAGGAAACTGCTCAGGGTACCAGATGATCTAGCTATAGTTCTCTAGATATATACTAATGTGTAGCCTCTGCAAGAGGATGATAAGAAACTGCAAATTGTTCTGAGGCTCACAGATTGATGATGTATGTGCACTTTTTTTTACATAAATCTATCAACTAGAGCACCACAGAAATGAAATTGTATACAAGTAATACATATATTTCTTACAGGTCATTTTGCTGCATATTTTGGCAGCTGTGGTCACTGCAGTACCCTTCCTATTTGCAAACAGAGAGCAGAATGTATGCATCTATTATAATGTCTGTTTGTGTACTGCAGACTAGCCCATCACGTGCATAGTTCCTACAATATAGGCTCATATCTTGTCAGTATATACGACATGTTACAGGATTATAGCTGACACCAGGAATGGTTGATCTCATGCATGCAGCTATGTGAACCTTTTGGTCTTCTCCATTAAGAGCTCACAGGGGGTACGTAATATGACATTAACTGTTAAGACCATGCTTGTCATATTGGTCATATGAATGAATCAACTATTGTGTTAAGTTTTCAGCTTTGCCATGAATGTCACTACATTTTATTTTTGTGATTTAGCTGCACTTCCATGTTGCTTAATACTGCAACTTAACACTTTTAAAAAAATAATTATTTTAACAGTCTGCCTTTCTTTGGATAGTTTTATCATCTGCTTTGATTCTTTAACTGTCTTATGTTGTATTAAAGAAGTTTCTGCAAGTAAAGTAAAAATAGTTAGCTATGTACCACTTTTTTTCCAGGATACATAGTATATACCTCATGTTAACAGACTATAACAGTTAAACAGATGCAGAAATGACATCCTTCTTTGTGGGGACTATATCAAGCATTACTGTATTTACTTTTGGTAGCCATATTTAAAATGGTGTTGGCAGTCCTTTTATTTTCTAACCTGCGTAAATAAATTGCTGCACAAACCATATTAAATATTAATCACATGAGGTGTTACTTTCAGGAAAAAATAAAACTATGCATGGAACTTCAATTTAATCATTGTTTTTACCAGTGAGGGGAACATGACTATTGAACTGGACAGGACAAAATGTCTTTGAAATGTTCAGAAAATATTTAATCACAAAGCCATTCTGTCAGATTACCATTACACTGGCCAGCACATCTTCCATTCTGATAATCATATTAAATAGACATGGGTTTACAGTAAACTTAATGAATGTATCTGTACTGTCTACCTAGCTTTTTATATACATTTGTTAACCAGATGTCCATTGGACGTAAGTATCCCTTTTCAAGGGCAATCTTGGAGCACTGTCTGATTTAAGAGACTTGCTCAGAGTCATACAACAGTCAAATGGAGGTGGGAGGATTCAAACCATGTAAGCTGGGGTACAGGAAACAGCTTGCTAATAACTCGGAATCTTAATCCTCTGTGTTAACTGCCAGAATTAGAATACAGGATGTAGTTCTGGTTTCTGATCACATCTTCTGCTCTGTGACATGGACTTAACATTTTCCCATGTAAAGTATCCAAATTACAGAATTGCTGACATCTCTCGATTTTAGACACAAATTCATCTTTCCTCTCCTCATGCATTTCTAAAATTCCTATGCTGAAACTGAAATCTAAGTGATATTTTGAAAAATGCATTATCTCAGGATTTAATATTTATTTGGACAGTACATAAAGTGTCTGAGACATATGAAGTCAAACTTAATTTAGGTACAGCTAGACCCAAAGCATTTCCAGTTCCTTCAGGTATGACTTCAACACTATGCTACAATGTCATAACATTCCAGTGTGTTTGTCTTATGGGCAACTGAATCTGGCTCATTAACCCAAACATTTTCTTGCTAGGGATTGTGGTCAATGAGAGGTGTTTTCATTGTGCTGTATGGCTTTTACAGATACAGGTGAGGCATAGACTTTGGAGCCTATGCATATGTAGTGTTGGTGTGTTTGCTGACATGATGCTGACAGTTTAACTGTAATAGTCTGGATATATTTCATCTTTCAATTTCACAGATATTTAAGGCATTGTCAAAACATAGTGCAGTTTCTATGAAGATGAAGGCCCATGCTGCCAGTTTTTCATCCCCTTTGTGGAATAGTTCTGGTAAACATCACCATATAGTTTGGAGGAGCATGGATAAGTGTTCATGTATACCAATGATTTATAATTACCTTTGTGGTTTGCTTTTGCTAAATATGCCACAGGTTGTATATTACAGGACATCAGTTTGGAGGGACATGTCTTTATTTTTTAATTTTAATTTCTCATAGTTAACAGATTTTTCTAGAGTGATTTTTTTTCACATGTAAAAGTTATTATTGCAGTGAGAAGTGTTCATAAACACCTGACTATTTATGATAACTTTAAAAGCCAGACTAATTTCTAGGAAAGTACAAGACAATTATCTACATTTACTTTCTTCAATAAGAGAATTATGACATGTTAACATAACTAGAATTCATCACTTCACTTCAAATCATTTGTTTTATTTTTATTTTTCTGTCGGCATGCTGCTGCCAACCTCTCCCCCACTAAAGATTTGGATTTATTTCTTTCCACTCAAAATTTGTAATTTCATGAAGTTCTGGAAGCCATCTGCGTACATATAATTGTCATGGACCAGTCAAGCAGAAAGTAAATGTAAAACTAACAAACTTCTACAGTTTAATGATTTGTCAAATGCACTTTAAATGTGAGTTTCAAGGTAATTGTTGATGGTTCTTATGTTGATTTTTGGGTCTCTTTTCATCATGACTATTTTTGTTTTGTTTAGACGTCTTTCAATATTTTAGTATTAGCAGTTGAAATAAAAGTTTGATATTAAACACAAATCTTTCTAATCATTTTAACTGCAGAAAAAACAAAATGTTATATATACTCAGAAATTTGGACCTTATCGTATGGTAATTGAGGAGGTACATCCAGGTAGAGGGATAATTTCATGGCTGCATGTATTTGTTCTACTACCCTGCCTAGGGCCCCATTTGACCATGACTTGTCTCTGAGTGTGAGCTAGGGTAACAGCAAGTTTGCACTTATTACCACTGCTTCTGTTTGCTGCTGGCACCAAATGGGATATTGTGAAGAAACTAGACACAGAAGTAACTGACACATAGCATTTATTTAGCTCACAAATTGTTCAAGGCTAAGGCTAAAAAGCAAAGTAAAAAAAAAAAAAAAAAAAAATATATATATATATATATATATATATATATATATACACACACACACACACACACACACACACACACACACGCACACACACACACACACACACACATACATATTCCTTGAAGAGTTTTCTCTACCTTTTCTTTTTTTTTAAACAAGAAACATATTTATTAAATTATCACTTATGACACAAGCAATCATACATTTATATAAATGAACAACAAAAAAAAAATTATGACAATCACAGCTGCAAGCATTTTATATCACAAAGCATATTGACATAAATCTAGTTGCAAACATTATACATCACTTATAATCTATCCAATCATTGTCAGTCAGACATTACATAGCTCATTCAAGTCCGGCCTTCTCTTAAACCTTATTCCTCCCCTGTATGTATTATAGGTTCATAGGCTGGTACTAGGCTATCATCCCTAGGGCCTATACAAGCCTAGAATTAACAATTCCCTGGCTGTTTCTTCCCACAATATTTACTTCCCCGGACCCCTGTCTAGCAGGGTGATGGAGGTGATCCCAGGGCTGAATTTCCTATCTCCCATTCAGTCGTCAAGGTTCCTTTTGAAGAGGGACAAAGAGGTGCTCTGCTTGACATGTATGGGCAGTCTATTCCAGAATCTGGGGAGTCTCTGGGTCAGGAACTTATCCCTCCAGCATGTTTTGTTCACTGTGATGACAAGGTTTAGATCCCTGGAGCATGTGTCTCTGAGGGATTGGGATTTCTTTAAGTGTAGCATGCCCAACAGCTCTAGGTTTGACATGGCCTTGTATCTTAAGCAGAGATCACCTCTGAGTAGATGATATGCGACAGAGTATAGCTGGAGTTTTTTTAAATGGTCAGCATAGGGCATCTGCTTTAGGCCTGTGATTCTTCCCACAATTCCCATTTTTTCCTATGTAATTTGTTCCTACCCTTTTTTTAAAGATCCCAGTTCCAGTTGTTTTATCTCTGTTACTATATTCATTACTTCTAGTAAAGTTGGTTTAGACTTTGATTTCCATTTTCTAGTAATTGCTGTTTTTGGCAGCCACCATAAGTAGATTCAGCAAGGCCTTACTATGTTTAGACAATTCCAATTCAGTATCATAGCTCAGAAAAATAATTTCTCTAGTTACACCAATTTGCTCACCCAGCATCTCCGACAGAGCAGTCTGCAGGGAATCTTTAAAGTCTTCCAACTCATTACATTCCCAGAAAATATGTTTCCAATTACCTCTTTTTTTTCCCCAATCATACCTCCAACATTTGATGTCTACCTGAGGAAAAATTCTCTGGAGTCTGCTTGGGGTATGAAAATATCTGTGTAAACATTTCTTAACAAAAATCCTAAATCTTCTGGATTTTGTTGGATATTCAGGAGACACACACACACACACACACACACACACACACACACACACACACACACACACACACACACACACACATATATATATATATATATATATATATATATATATATATATATATCCTCCAAAGATTCTTTGTGAATTGCTTATCTAATGTTTTTTCCCAATACTTTCTAACCTCCTCCAATTGATTCTTATAATTATCACTCAATATTTTATATGGTCTACTAATTATTCCTTTTTTAATGGCAGCTTCTGTTCTAGATTCTACAACAAACTCTACCATAGGATCATAGGAAGTTACTATGCTAATGATCCTAGGGCCCTTACAAGCCTAACCAAGTTCTACCCTTATGTCCACGATCAGCACCTAATGCCCCTGTCAAAGAGGGACACAGGTGTAACCCCCAGGGTGAATTTATGGTTACTCATCCAATTGTCCAGATTGTGTTTGAACAGGGTTAATGAGGTGCTTTGTTTGACATAAAGTGGGAGTCTGTTACAAAGGTGTGGTAACCTGTGAGAGACAAATCTGTCCCTCCAGCAGGTTCTATTAATGTCACATACCATGTAAAGGTCTTTAGAGTGAGTAATCCATGTACTATTTAACTTGCAGATATGCATTTCCAATAAAGCAGGGTCAGAGATTGACTTATGTTCAACGCAGAGATCGCCTCTGAGCAGTCTGTATGAAACAGAATAAAGTGACAGTGATTTCAGACAATCCACATAGGACAGATGCTGAAGACCTTGTATTTTCCTTGTGAGGAACCTTTGTGGTCTCTTCAATTGCTGCAGGTGCTTGGAAAGGTACACACTAAAAGGGGTGTTGTACTCAATTATTGGCCTGATGAAGAAAGAGTACAGGGAGGTTATAACTTCTTTTTTTTTCTGGAGGCAATGTCCTTACATCTGAGATAAGCAATCTAGAATGAGCTTCTTACCACTGTAGAAACATAGTGATCAAAGGTAAGGTTGCTGTCAACCTGTGTGCCCAGGTCTCTCTCCACTGAGTGCATACTTTGGGTGCTGCTATTGATGTCGTAGTTAGCAGGAATATCCCTCTTACTGAAAAGAATGATAATGCATTTTTTGCATTGAGTTTAAGGCCATGACTTTGGCACCAATCATTTGTTTGTGTAAGACCCTCTTGTAGGATGTGGACATCATTTGGAGATTCTATGACCACTCCCAGTTTGCAGTCATCAGCCAACTTTGTCAGCCACAGACCTTTAGTTTTTGCTTGTAGTTTAGAGAAATAGATGTCAAGCAGTAGAGGTCCCAGGATTGATCCTTGTGGAGCACCACTGGTTACATGTATACTGTTAGAGATGGATTCCCCTATTTTGACTATATGTGTTCTATCAGTGAGACACTTAGTGACCCATCTAAGAATATAAGGGTTGATACCTAGCTGGGTGAGTTTGTCAATTATGTCTGAGTGGGGGATAGTGTCAAAAGCCTTATCTAAGTCTAGGTAAGCTGTATGCACTTAGCCAAGGTCTTTCATTTACGACCTCCCTATTTCTTTCTCTTTGCCTATACTCGGATATCAATTCTTAACAGGGAAGGCAATGTATCACCTGTAGTCCAAATAAATTCTTGGCATCTTCCCATTGTATTACATTTCCCTCTCTAGTTATTTGCTCTCAATACATTGGTTCCTTTGCCAGATTTCTCCAATAAATTTAAGCCCCTTGTTGCCTATTGTCTGTATCCTTAATTGCACTCATCTCTATCAGCAGCATCTTCTTCCTCCATTCCCATGTTGGCTTAGTTCTTACAATACTTTCTTCTACTTTATGAATATAATATGCTGTATGATTATTATTTTTCTTAGTGATCTGCATCCAAAATCTCAGTCTCTCCTTGTTTTTCAGCTACCCCTGTTTCATCATCCCTTTTCATTTTGAATTATAGCTTTCTGCTTGTGCTATATATAGGAGCCTTAACTGTGTAGCTCTGAAATACCCACTCAAATCAGGTAATCCCAATCTGGCTTGTTCTATTGGAAGAATCACCTTATCCCGCTTGACTCTTGCCATCTTCCCCTTCCAGATAAAATCCTTCAGCTCTTTATTAACTGCTATTCACAACTTCTCCTCTGGTTGATAAAAATAGACCTGACCTGTGTATAAAACTAATGGGGCTACAAACACTGTAACTGTTTGTATTCTACTATCCATATCCATATAACAGAGTTTTCAATTTTTCAATTTTTGTATTATTTTTTGTTTAGTCCCTTCCCACATATCCTTAGCTACCACACTGGAATCATTTTTAATCCATACTCCTAAATACTTCATTTTATCGTGTCCCCATAAATATGTATATTGCTGAACCAATTCATGTGTAGGTACATAATTTACTGCTATTGCCTTTGTTTTAGCTTCATTCATTTTGGATTCCAAAAAGATTTGAAATTGTCTCAAAATTTTCCACAGCACTATAATGTCCTTTTCTGGTTTTATCAGGTATAAAATAATATCATCTGCAAATAGAGCTAGCTTTTCTTGACTACCATACCAATTATATCATTGAATTTCTGAGTCCCTTATTTTCTTTGCCAAAGGTTTTAAATATAATGGAAATAACAACAGGGAAAGAGGACACCCCTGCCTGGTTCCTCTCCTCAAGCAGAAATCATTAGAGAGAAACCCACCCACTTTAATTTTCACCTCTGATCCCTCATATATCCTCCTATTCATCCTTAAAATTTTATCAGCCAGTGCAAATGCTTCCAGTGCCCTGCTCATACATTCCCAGCTTACTCTGTCAAAAGCTTTCTCTGCATTAAGACCAACCAACAACAATAGTATTTTCTTACATTCTGCTTCCATCTGGATCATCAGTGTTCTATTAATGTTGTCACATGTTTGCTTCCACTCCACAAAACCACATTGATTCATATCTATCACTTTTGGCAATACTTGTGCCATTCTTTTAGTTATTATAGACATGCACACTTTATAATCATGGTTTAGTATTGAAATGGACCTGTATAAAGCTGGATCTGATGGATCTTTACCCTCTTTAGGTGTTATAGCTATATAAACAGAATGTTGGTACTACTTCTTCTCCTTTCAACTGCTCCCATTAGGGGTCACCACAGTGGATCTATGGCCTACAGAATGAGTGGCAGTAGAATTTTAAGTTGTTGAGTTGCCAGTCCAGTGCTCAGCCTTCCTCATAAGGCACACACATGCACAAACTCACACCTAGGGCCAATGTAGAATGTCCAGTCCACTGGCAGCAAGTCTTGGGAATGTGGGAGGAAAGTGGAACACCCAAAGGAATCCCATGTGAACACAGGGAGGACATGCAGACTCCACACAGAAGGCACCACAGCAGAGAACTGAACTGGAAAACCTCTTGCTGTGAGCCAACAAAGCTAACCACTGCAGCACTGTGCCACCCAAGATGTTTGTACTTCTCCTCCTCTTAAAATATAGTTAAACAAAATCTTCCAGATCTTTACCATTTTCCCTCCTATCTTCCCAACTTCCACAGGAATACCATCTATTCATCTGGACTTTCCTGTAGACTGGTTATACATCACCATTTTTATCTTACCTCCACCTATCCTGTTAGTAATTGAGCCTCATCTACCTCTAACCTTGGCATATTAATTCTTCCATAAACATTTGCATTCATACCCTTTATTGATTTCCATATTTCTCTGCTTTATACACACTTTCATAGAATTTCCAAAATATTTCTAATATCTCCACAGGATATCTTGTTATCTTCCTTGTTATAGGCTTCCTGAGCTTGGCAACAACCCTTTCTACTTTCTGTTGCCTGACTCATTAACCTAAAAGTTTTTGTGCTCTAGAGTTATCAAAAAATGGTTGCTTAACAGAAATCTTTCTAAACTCATGCATATTATTGAGTTAATCCCTAATTTTCTGTTTAGCATTCTGAAGTTGCTCCTCTTCTTATTCTGTGAGATTCCCCCTATTCTGCAATACTTTTAACATTTATCAGTCCCTGTAAATATTTTTGTTACTTCTTAACCATGTCTCCCTTTCTTTTATTTTCACCCTATTTTTAAACTCCACTTTAATTTTATCCCACTCCCTATGTTTTCAGAATAAATTTCTATCTTCTCTAATAGCTCCTGAATAATTTCTACTACCCATTCCTTCAATTCTTCACTTCTCAACAGATAGGTGAGAAAGCACCATTGTCTAATTTTATTTCATTTCCTTTTGTTTTTATTTTAGTTATTATTGGTGCATGATCTGAAATAGTTATTGGGTGAGTATCAAGACCTTCAGTTAAATGCATGTGTTCCTGTGAAATATAAATTATGTCCAGCCTAGCCCAATTTTTGTAAGTTGGGGAATAATAAGTGAATTCATTCTGAACACCTAGTACTGAATTCACATCTTCCATGCCAAATATTTTCATAAATTTCTTCAAAAGTCCACCCTCCTTTGTTATACTTTCCCTTTTGTGCCCCCCAGACACATCTTCACTGCTACAAATCAAATTCCAGTCCCCATCAATAAGTTATATTTCTTGCTGAAAGCTGATTATTTCTACCAGAAGTTATAGCAGTTTTAGGTGGAATATAAATACACATCATTGCAATCCTCCTCCCTTGCCAGTATCCCCCTAGTATTACAAATCTACCATTATTATCATTTTAGCCTATTCTATTTAAGCTCCTGTTGCAATTAATATAAGTACTCATCTTTTCCTTCATCCCAGGTATTCTGCTGAATAACCATTGTGAGAACCTTTCTTTATCAAATTCACATGTTCAGTTCTTTTCTCCTGTAGCAAAGCTATTTGCACTCTACATTTTAATATAGTTCACTACTTTTTCTTTTTTGGATTTATCTGTGAGGCCATTTACATTTAAAGACATTACAGAAAACATCATTGTATTAAAAAGTTATTATTCCCACATTTTATGTATAACAGCTTTTTTGTTAAATGTCTAGTTCCAGCTTTTGTGTTACATGCATACACTGTTTGGTAGGACTTTATACAGTTGTTTCTTGTCATATCCATTTGAGCCTATATCACATCTTACAAAATATTTTGTTTTATTGAAAGCCCTAAAAATACCCCAATACCCCCTAAAACCTATTAATTTAATACTAACACACAAAACTATGTACATCTTTAAATATTGAAGTTTTATCCTCTTAATATAAACAAATGTTCCAGACTGACAGCCACACTTACAGACTTAAATTAACCTAAAAGAAATGCTATCCATCTAAGATTCATGGTACAGCCTTTGCATCTACTAAATACTGGTCTGGTTTTGTCTTATCTTTATAGCTGTCCCAGCTGTGAAAACACTTGAATAATTTCAGAGAACATCAGATTGTCTCCATTGAAACATGAGGACTGGATACAGAATTGCTACTAATTCTACTAAGTGCTGTCTGCTTTTGTCTTACCTTTACAGCCCCCCCCCCCCAGCTAAGAACACACCTGAATGCTTTCAGAGAAGATTATCTCCTAGCCAATTTCTCTTTATCATATTCTTTCCATAAAATAAGAGGACCAGATACAGAATTGCTATTAAGCATACATTTATTTCTAGGAAAAAAGTCCTACAATATTCAATATTATATTTCATTTACTTGCTTTCTCTTAAAAGTGTTACTAGATCAAGCTAAGGCCCTTAATCCAGTCATTCCCTGTGCAAGAATGAGAAAAATCACATTAATCTTTCTTTTGCCATACTCTTCTAAGCAGGCTTTTCTTCTTCTTATTTTTTTTTAATTGCAGTGCCTACGGTTCTTAAAATTAAACAAGGATGAAGAGAGAAGACAGGAGAAAAAAAAAAGAAAAAGAAAAATAGGAGGCACGTGTTTACAATAGTATCCACATTATACTTAAAAATAACTGAAAATGTTACTTTATAGCATGCAAAGAAAATTGTATACCATAAAAATAATACTATTAAGAAAAAATGATTTTACTTAGTTAACTTTCTCTCTCCTCTTCCCTTCTTGCAAGTATTCTTCAGAACATTAAAGACAGGAAGTAGGGCATATGCTTTAGAGTCCCCCAGAAGTCCAACAAAGTCCATAAAAGTCCAATATTTGCAGATTTTCTTGTTCTGTCACATTTCATAAATACAATCATTGTTTTGTAATCCCACATTTGTGGATAATCATTCTCCACAAACACTCTGTTGTCTCACACTTTTAGTACTTTGTCCTTCTGCCACAGTTTTGTCAGAATCAACTCCTTCTGCTAGTAGGATTGCATCTTTACTAGTAAAGTTCTAGGATGCTTTCTCATAGCCAGATTTGGAGCATACAGATGATGTGCCCTTTCAATTAACAATTCCTGCTGTGGAATACCAGTCTAGTTGCTCATTTGTACTTTCATAAAATTAATACAGTCTGTTCCTTCCAGCTTCTCTGGTACAGCTGAAAATCTCAAGTTTTCCCTATGTGCTCTGTCCTTTAAAGCTATTATTTTTAAACATCTCTTTTTGAGTAGTCTGATACTCAGCCAAGCTTTCTTCATTTCAACCTCTGTTATTTGCAGTTTTATCATCTCATCTGAATATCTGTTTAAAGCTTCTTCCTTTTTTTTCAGTCTTTTATTGTTTGATATACTCCATCAGTATTTCATTTATTTTAACCAAGTCTGTGTGCATTTGTCTTATACTTCCCTCTAGGTTACTGGAAGTCATATCTGAAGCTAGTACTGCTCTTTGCTGAACACCTGCAGTACTTTTCCCAGTCAGTCCCCGGGATTCATGAAGCTCGGTGCAAGGACGGCGTTAGCCTTGCACCGACCATGTGGCGTAGAGATGGCACAGCAGCACCACATGCATATTAATGAAAATGTGCTGCCGTAATGGCCACGTGCATAGGAAACGTGTACGAGTGCAGGGGGTGTGTCCAAGTGCTGCACGGAGGTGTGAACATGTCGGCTGCATAAGTGCAACCAAAAATGGTGACTAGTACAGCCTGCCTCTAATAGTAGTCACTACTGTCAGTTTCCATGGATACTGAAATGTATGCAAAGCATACAAGACATTTTTGCGAACACCACAATAAAAAGTAAACACAAAGGCACGTAGCTGAATATTGAGTCCCTGTCCCTTGAACAAATGATATTTAAAACCCCATGCCCGTATTCCATTGTAGTGTCGCTAGTTATACCAAGTGGAAGCGAAATGCATTGTGTTAGCACGTCGCCAATTGCTAAGCCTCGCCCAATGGTTAGGGTTACCACCTGTCCTACATTGTGAGGGACAGTCCTCCTCTAGGCAGTAGGACATAATTATGTCCCATATTTTATATAATAGTCCCATACAATACTTATTTCCGTATATAAAATACTTAAATGTTACAAGAAACAGAATAAGCAAGTAAATGAAACAGAATAAGCAACTACACCATTACAACAATAAAAGCTTATATTTAGGCATAAAACTAAAGTACTATCCTTTGTAATGACTATGGGTATGTGTTGGCCTGTAAACTCTGATGTGTGTCCTGAAAATGTCCCATCCAGGTCATATGAAAAGGTGGCAACCCTACCAATGGTCAGAGCATTCACCAAATATCTGCCCATTCGTGGTCCAAGTCGTCCTTGTCAGGACGGCCCATAGATGAATGGGTATTACCCGGGTCTACCTACCATGTCATGAAAGATAAGTATTTGTATGTACCTATGTGTGTGAAGTACAGCATGTGGATGATCAGAAATGCTAGGGTAGTCCTCACAACCATATTGGTCCTAGAGATATGTAGTGTACGCAATGTGTTCTGTTGACTGTGCCATGGGCCATCAACTAGAGAAGGGATGGATGGTGTCTGTGGAATATGGGGGTGGGGGGTGACGGGTAATGTAATAATTTGCCAAGGGGAGACTGGGTTGGATACACAATAGGTGAACTGGAGGTCTACGAGGGAGCAGTGGGTGAATCAGGAAGATAACCAAAGAACAAATATTCACATCTGCAATACAATCCCACAAACATGTGAACATTAAAAAGTGCAATACACATGTACAGAAACATTACTGGCACATACCCACATAATGGTCTGGCCTGAACTGAGCCATCCAACCCCAACACACCTGGATACATATTTGAATACCCATCATCCCCTTCACAGCACACCCCCCCTTCCTGAACATCCACCAAAACCACCCATACTCGGGCTGCTAGATAGGCGCAGCCATATCTACACATAGTGACCTCTACCCATATGTAGTAGGCAGCCTCACCCTAGGCAGTCTCAGGATTGCAAACTATGTATCCCTTGCATGTATAACCCTACCTTATTGCCATAAAGCAAAGAAGGTCATCGTTCCTCACAATTTTTGGATATCCCTCATGGGATAAGTATCTGTTCTAAACATTAGACTTGGTGTCACGACACAATGTCCAGTCCTGTATACATCTGGGCACAAGTTGTATGAGCAGTAGTTGTCCACAAGACTGCTTAGCCTCCAGCCGGTCCTGCAGAACCTATGATCTGGGATTAAACACCTGACCGTGATGCATGTCTCCCAAAGTGCATTATTGTGAATATATATCTTACACATTCGCATAGTGGCAGTCGGATATAGGGTGCTTAAGGCGCTTTAAAGCAGACGTAAGTAGGGTTGCCACCTGTCCCACCTTGCGAGGGACAGTCCCTTTTTGGACAGTTGTGTCCAGACCAAATATAATACAATGGCAAATGTCCTGTGATTGTAGGAAATACTTATGTCCCATATTTCATGTAACAGTTGCATAAAACAGTTATTTCTGTATGTAAAATGCTTAAATGTTACAAGAAACAGATTAAGCAACAAAACTGCTACAAGAATAAGCTTTCATTTAGGCAAATAAGTAAAGTTCTAACCTTTGTACTGATCATGGGTATGTGTCGGCCTGTAAAATCTGATGTGTGTCCCGAAAATGCCCTACTTTGGCCATTTGAAAAGGTGGCAACCCTAGACGTAAGCGGGTATGCAAACATGTATGCACGATGGTAAGTGGTGGTGATTCAACAATATGGGAAATGTAAATAAGCATGTAGGTGTATTAGCATGTGTATGCACAGACCGATATACACACACACACACACACACACACATATATATATATGTGTGTAGATATGAAGAATGAACATGGTCACAATATAGCAGTCATAACGAATGTGAAAGGAAACAGCAGTGGAAATCCCCATAATAGTTAGTGCTGTTATATATCAGAATGGCCATAGGTGAGCACACCTCCGCATACCCAACCACAGGTAGGACGCTAAAAGTGGAACGAATGATCTCCCTGTGCTAAGTCTGACTTTCAACTAGGTACAGGGCAGTCCCGGTCCCCAGTCGGACAAGCCTAAACCCAGACACCCTGACAATTGAACCCACATATGTGCCAGGACTATAGGCTTTGGAGGTCTGAATATCCTCGGAGTGAGTCAACATGCGGCACTGGTCCAGAGCAGTAGGGAATAGGGAATAGGGAATGGCGCATGTGTAGTAGTGTGGTTTTCCCAACAGGAAAATGGATGCCTGCTGTGTAAGTGAAGTGATGAGGCGTGTCTTCGGGTAACTATGAACCATGGGTATACATATAAATGAAGCAGAACACCAATAGTGTAGTGGTTAGAGCATCCGCCTAACGAAAAGGCATTCACGGTTCAAGTTCGACAATAGCACATATCATTTTCCTTGTGGAATGAATGTTGCTCTGCTGTAAAGCTGACATTTAAACATGTAAAGGTGAACGTGTGTATCGCATGGGACTATTAACCAGATCCTTTCAATCAAAGTGGTATTGTCATAATGAATAAGGCACAACTAAGCACAAATAAGCGGCAGTAAACATATGTAAAGCACAGTAAGCATAGGCGAGTGCACCTGTGAGGGTGTAAGCAGCTCTCATAGGTTCATAGGTTCATAGGTTCATAGGTTCATACTAGGCTATCTGCCCGAGGGCATTTATAAGCCTAGCCCATTGTTTTGTGGCTTACACCACCCCTTTAGTATGGGGAACTATACCCATTATTTTGCTGTGCCTCTGTCGAGCAGTGACACTGAGGTAATTCCTGGGGTATATCTGCGATCTCCCATCCATTGGTCAAGATTTCTCTTGAACAAGGCCAGCGAGGTGCTCTGCCTCACATGTACCGGGATTTTGTTCCACAGCATAGGGAGTCTTTGGGTGATGAATCTATCTCTCCAGCACGTCCTATTAATAGCCGTGTCGAGGTTTAAGTCTCCGCCTTGTGGCTCTGATGGATCTAGATTTTTGAGGTGAAGCATATTCATCAAATCTGGGTTTGACATGGCCTTGTATGTTAGGCAAAGGTCACCTCTGAGCAAGCGGTGGCGACTGAATAGAGCTGGAGTTCTTTCAGTCGGGCAGCATAGGACAGATTTTTGAGACCCTTTATCCTTTTGGTGAGGAACTTTGTGGCCTCTCCAGCTGCTGCAAGTGTCGGGTCAGATACATTCCGAATGGGGCATTGTACTCAATCATTGGTCTGATGAGTGATGAGTAAAGGGAGACTATGACCTCCCTTGATCTAGATGAGAATCCCTTCATGATAAGGTGGGCAATGTAGAAGGACTTCCTAACTACTTTAGCTACATGGGTGTCGAATGACAGACTACTATCAACCTGGGTCCCCAGGTCCCTGATAACTTCTTCTGTGCTCAGTGGATTGCCACCTATTTGGTAGCTAGGGTAACCTTGTTTTTCCCAAGGGTATGACTATGCATTTTTTGGCATTTAACTTTAGGCCGTGGCTCTGGCACCAGTTATCCGTTTCTTTGAGACCCTTCTGAAGGATATCTGTGTCAGATGTGTTTTCTACTATGGCGCCCAGTTTGCAGTCATCTGCAAACTTTGTCAGCCATAACCCTCCTGTGTTTGCTTGTACTGGAAAAGTAGATGCCAAACAAGAGTGGGCCCAGGACTGAGCCCTGTGGGACACCACTTGTGACAGGCTTTGAGTCTGACATGGCGCCAGCAACTCTGACCCTGTGGGTTCTGTCACTCAGCCAGTTTGCAACCCATCTTGTGATGTATGGGTTAACATTTAAGCTGATGAGTTTTTCAATGATACCCGAGTGGGGTATTGTATCGAAGGCCTTAGCCAGATCGAGGTAGGCTGTATGGACTGCCTTTCCCTCATCAATGGCTTTGGTGACTGTTTCAAAAAGTCAACCAAGTTTAAAAGGCATGATCTGCCTTTGACAAAGCCAAACTGGGTTGGATCCAAAGTCTGCAAATTCCTATGTCTTTATTTATGAGGTCCATTATGATCCTCTCCATGGCTTTGCAGATAAGGCTTGTCAAGCTAATGGGCCGGTAATTTCCAGGGTCTGTGGAGGCACCGCCTTTGTGAAGTGGGACCACAGTTGCAGTGCGCCACCCCTGCAACGTATCCAGAGGTAAGCCTTTGATTAAACAGCTGTCCTAGCTGTGGGTTTAATTCCTCATTGAGTTCCTGGAGCACACAGCCGGGACACCATCGGGTCCCATGGATGCTGTGTTTTTGCTTTGGAGAGAGCAGTTCTCACTTGGGCTGGAGATGTTTGGGGGCTGCACTCATTTGGTATAGATATCTCTCCTTTAGGGGGGGGAGGGGGGAGAAGTTTGCACTGAACCTGTCAGCCAGTATGTTGGCAATGTCTGTAGTATCAGTAATCTTCACATCATTTTGAACTAGTTCTGAGCATATCTGGGAGTTTCCTCCTAGGTTTCTAACATAGCTAAAGAAGGCCTTATGATTGTCTTTGAGTCTTTAGCTATTTTTCTCTCGAAATTTGCTTTGGATGATTTTATGAGAGCTCTTAGTTTTTACTTATAGTGATCAAGGGTGTCTTACCTTTAAGGATTTTGCTCTATCTTGTAGTAGCTTCCTCCTTTGTTGTAGAGTTTGTTTATGGCTGGGGTCCACCAGACTGGACGCTTGCCTTTGGTACAAAGAGTCTTTGTTTTGCTTGGGATTGCCTTATCCATGCAGTCCTGCAGGTGCTGGTAGAAGGCGTTTGTAAGTGATTCAGCGGCTTGAGTATTGTTTTCCGCCGGCTCGGGGCCTGAAAGGAGACCACACTAGTCTTTAGAAGTGTGAAGTCGGCTTTTGAGAAGTTCTTTACTGTGGTCTTTTTTATTTCAGGTGGGGTGGGATGAGGACCTCCAGCGAGATTAGTTTGTGATCTGATCTCACCAGTGAGGGGTATACTTCCGGTGTTGAACATTGTGCTCCCATGTTTGTGATGATGAGATCAAGTATGTTATCTCCTCTTGTGGGATGGTGACTAGTTGTTCCATGGCATTTGAGTTTATGAATTCCAGGAACTTTTGGGCTAGGGTGTTTGGGCTTGAGTAGTGTTCCCAGTCTATATTAGGGTAATTGAAGTCACCTAGTATGATGGTGTTTGGTGATACATTTATCCCTCTAGTGTTTTCAGGAAGGCCATGTGAGTTTCCTGAGTTTGTGAGGGTGGCCTGTAACATGCTACAATTTGCAGAGCAGTCTTGCCTATGGTTAATTGCACCTGGATGGTCTCCGATGCATCGTGCGTTGCCACCAGTCTTGAGGTGTGGGTGTCCTTGATGAATATGGATACCCCCTCCTTTCTTGGTATTGTCCAGATTTTGGGGCGGAACGCATGATATGAGGTAAAACCTGATAGCTGGGGTGCTCTCAGGAGCCTTGAACCAGGTTTCTGTCACAGCACAGACATCGATGTTCTCCATACTGAGAAGGGCCTCGAAAAGTGCATTTTGAGATTTAGACTTCTGGCATTGAGCAGCATTACCCTTAGTTTTTTCCTTTTTGTGTTCTAGGGTGGTAGGTTTAGAATTTGAGCCTTGCCTAAAAAGGCACTATGGGGTGGCAAGAGCCTTTGCCAATATCCGAATCCCAGGGTGACAGGTGCAAGCCGTCCCTTGGGCAGCGTGGCTTGTCCAGCATGTCATCCCAGGCAGACAGATACTGGATCCCCTTTGAATGACACCAGTGTTTAAGCCAATTGTTAAAGCTGATCATCTTATCTCTGTATTGTGGCATCATTCTTGGTGAAGGTAGGATACTGCTCAAGGTCAGGGTCATACCTGCCTGGGCTACATAATCAGAGAGCTCCTCAATGTCTCTTTTCATGTAGTCCAAGGAGGTACGCCTCAGGTCGCTTACACCAGCGTGGACAATGACTGAGTCATATTTGTACCTGCTGTTGAGAGACCTGAGTGCTTGCGTTATGTGGCGGATTCTAGCGCCCGACAGGCAGCTTACTGTGACCTTCTCCTTACTCAGTCTGGTGAGCGGGACATCAGTGTGTCTGACTATGGAGTCACCAATGACTAGTGTGTCTGGCATTGTGTTTGGCCTTAAGGGCTGTGACTGTTTGACACTCTGACTGTGAGGTCTATGTGTTGCGGGTGTTGTGTTCTGAGGTGGTGGTTGTTTGGGTGTCTGCTTTGGTGGCCTCTGCTGTTTTGGTAGATTTTTGATCAGAGCCTCCGAGTATGTCTTTGTGTGTTTATGTGTATGATTTGAGGTTGTAATGGTACTATGTGAGACTGGGTCTATAGTGTGTGTGGTAACCTTCTCCTCCTGACTGGTCTTGCCAGTCCTATGTTGAGAGAGCTCAGCCTCCAGTTTGGCCGTATAGTTGCATCTCTCGCATGTATTTGTGTTTTGTGGGAGGAGGAAAGGGTTGTTCAGTGTACATGAGGCAATTGAAACATTGCCACAATATTCCCAGGTACACCAGCTGAGCAGGAGAGGACACTAGCAACTGATCCCTCGACATGCTAGAAGGGTAGACGAAAAACTTTAAAAAAGGATTCCGGGGACGGGTGACCGAGAAATGGGGGTTGCCTTTTGGGGTACTATCTATGACAAGAGTGCCGTATCAAGGTAATAAGTACTGTAGGAGCAAGTGCTAGGTTTAATAGATAGAGAATAGTCTACTTGGAGTCAAGTAGAGTTGATCTTTTAGTTATAGGATACGCTGATTTGATCAGTAGTATAGTTCGAGGAAGGTAGTTTTAAGGGAAAATTTGAAGAGTGGACTTTAGGTAGCCCGAATAGTTTAAACCTGCTTAACCGGCACTGCCCTAGTGTGCAACAGTGGCAGCTCACGCTAAATCGCTTAAATCAGCTTAACGCTGCTTAGCTGCTTTATACCAGGGGCTGGAAAGAGCTAGAAACTGTACCAAAACGCCCAATAAACTACTAGTTACTGGCTGAAACCTCACAAAACTGGACAAAGGCAGCTCAATGCTTCCCACTCCCACTGGTAAGCAAGGTAGCTTCCCTTCCCCAAATAAGGCAAGGAAACAGTACACAGGGACTACAACCAAAGCCCAGGAAACAGCAACTCTGAAACTGGACTAAACTAGTAAAGCAGGATAGCAAGGTAGCTTCCCTTCCCCCAAATAAGTCAAGGAAACAGTACACAGGAACTACAACCAAAGCCCAGGAATCAGCAACTCTGAAACTGGACTAAACTAGTAAAGCAGGAAAAACAAGAGATATTTTTTCTTTTTTTTTCTTTTTTCACAAAACAGGCAGAAACAGGTACAGCAAACACTTATAAATGCTATGAATCAGCTACTACAGCTTACACAGAAGAATTTGCTACAAATACAGTCAAATAGTAACAAACAAGGATTCCAAGTGCAATATTAAGTTAAATGCAGTAAAACAGCTTCAATGTAACAGAAAGGCAGGCTAAATACAGTTGCTAGGTATTCAGATGTGGAAAGCAACAAAAATATACTTAGTATCAAGAAAAGTCGCTTATTCAGCTCTCTGCAGCCTGGATTACTCTGCTGGCCCACGTGGAGTCTGTGCTGAGTAGGTACAAGCTGAAAGTTTTATACCAGGGGCTGAAAAAGCTAGAAAGTGGCCCAAAACGACCAATAAACTACTAGTTACTGGCTGAAACCTCACAAAACTGGACAAAAGGCAGCTCAATGCTTCCCACTCCCACTGGTAAGCAAGGTAGCTTCCCTTCCCCAAATAAGGCAAGGAAACAGTACACAGGAACTACAACCAAAGCCCAGGAATCAGCAACTCTGAAACTGGACTAAACTAGTAAAGCAGGAAAAACAAGAGATATTTTTTCTTTTTTTTTTTTTTTCACAAAACAGGCAGAAACAGGTACAGCAAACACTTATAAATGCTATGAATCAGCTACTACAGCTTACACAGAAGAATTTGCTACAAATACAGTCAAATAGTAACAAACAAGGATTCCAAGTGCAATATTAAGTTAAATGCAGTAAAACAGCTTCAATGTAACAGAAAGGCAGGCAAAATACAGTTGCTAGGTATTCAGATGTGGAAAGCAACAAAAATATACTTAGTATCAAGAAAAGTCGCTTATTCAGCTCTCTGCAGCCTGGATTACTCTGCTGGCCCACGTGGAGTCTGTGCTGAGTAGGTACAAGCTGAAAGTTTTATACCAGGGGCTGGAAAAAGCTAGAAACTGGCCCAAAACGACCAATAAACTACTAGTTACTGGCTGAAACCTCACAAAACTGGACAAAGGCAGCTCAATGCTTCCCACTCCCACTGGTAAGCAAGGTAGCTTCCCTTCCCCAAATAAGGCAAGGAAACAGTACACAGGAACTACAACCAAAGCCCAGGAATCAGCAACTCTGAAACTGGACTAAACTAGTAAAGCAGGAAAGCAAGGTAGCTTCCCTTCCCCCAAATAAGGCAAGGAAACAGTACACAGGAACTACAACCAAAGCCCAGGAATCAGCAACTCTGAAACTGGACTAAACTAGTAAAGCAGGAAAAACAAGAGATATTTTTTCTTTTTTTTCTTTTTTTCACAAAACAGGCAGAAACAGGTACAGCAAACACTTATAAATGCTATGAATCAGCTACAACAGCTTACACAGAAGAATTTGCTACAAATACAGTCAAATAGTAACAAACAAGGATTCCAAGTGCAATATTAAGTTAAATGCAGTAAAAACAGCTTCAATGTAACAGAAAGGCAGGCGAAATACAGTTGCTAGGTATTCAGATGTGGAAAGCAACAAAAAATATACTTAGTATCAAGAAAAGTCGCTTATTCAGCTCTCTGCAGCCTGGATTACTCTGCTGGCCCACTTGGAGTCTGTGCTGAGTAGGTACAAGCTGAAAGTTTTATAGCAGGGGGCTGGAAAAAGCTAGAAACTGGCCCAAAACGACCAATAAACTACTAGTTACTGGCTGAAACCTCACAAAACTGGACAAAAGGCAGCTCAATGCTTCCCACTCCCACTGGTAAGCAAGGTAGCTTCCCTTCCCCCAAATAAGGCAAGGAAACAGTACACAGGAACTACAACCAAAGCCCAGGAATCAGCAACTCTGAAACTGGACTAAACTAGTAAAGCAGGAAAAACAAGAGATATTTTTTCTTTTTTTTCTTTTTTTCACAAAACAGGCAGAAACAGGTACAGCAAACACTTATAAATGCTATGAATCAGCTACTACAGCTTACACAGAAGAATTTGCTACAAATACAGTCAAATAGTAACAAACAAGGATTCCAAGTGCAATATTAAGTTAAATGCAGTAAAACAGCTTCAATGTAACAGAAAGGCAGGCAAAATACAGTTGCTAGGTATTCAGATGTGGAAAGCAACAAAAATATACTTAGTATCAAGAAAAGTCGCTTATTCAGCTCTCTGCAGCCTGGATTACTCTGCTGGCCCACGTGGAGTCTGTGCTGAGTAGGTACAAGCTGAAAGTTTTATACCAGGGGCTGGAAAAGCTAGAAACTGGCCCAAAACGACCAATAAACTACTAGTTACTGGCTGAAACCTCACAAAACTGGACAAAGGCAGCTCAATGCTTCCCACTCCCACTGGTAAGCAGGTAGCTTCCTTCCCCAAATAAGGCAAGGAAACAGTACACAGGAACTACAACCAAAGCCCAGGAATCAGCAACTCTGAAACTGGACTAAACTAGTAAAGCAGGAAAGCAAGGTAGCTTCCTTCCCCAAATAAGGCAAGGAAACAGTACACAGGAACTACAACCAAAGCCCAGGAATCAGCAACTCTGAAACTGGACTAAACTAGTAAAGCAGGAAAAAGAGATATTTTTTTTTTTCTTTTTTTTCACAAAACAGGCAGAAACAGGTACAGCAAACATTTATAAATGTTATGAATCAGCTACTACAGCTTACACAGAAGAATTTGCTACAAATACAGTCAAATAGTAACAAACAAGGATTCCAAGTGCAATATTAAGTTAAATGCAGTAAAAACAGCTTCAATGTAACAGAAAGGCAGGCGAAATACAGTTGCTAGGTATTCAGATGTGGAAAGCAACAAAAAATATACTTAGTATCAAGAAAAGTCGCTTATTCAGCTCTCTGCAGCCTGGATTACTCTGCTGGCCCACGTGGAGTCTCAGCATAGGAAATGTATGTTTGTATGTACAGATGTAATATATATACACACACATATATATATATATATATACATATATCTATATATATATATATATATATATATATATATATATATATATATATATATATAAAACACACACACACACACACATATATGTATGTATAGATATATATCTACATACATGAAAAAAACAAAATATATATATATATATATATATATATATATATATATATATATATATATATATATATATATATACATATACAGAATGGACATTGTAACAATAAAGTATACACAAGGGATGTGAAGGGAGTCAGAGCAATGTTGGTATTATATAGTGCTTTCAGCGTATGTCATAAAAAGCTGCCCAGGAGTGAGCAGAGCACCGCTACTCACACCACAGGCAGGATTTTACCAGTGGGAGTAACATTGTTAAAATGCTACGTCTACTTTACACACAGACTGAATGTAGTCCCATACTGGGACCTCCACAAATTGTAAAATGCAAATGGCCGGAGTCCATAATCCCAGGAAACGCACGTATGTGCAAATATACATGGCGGGAGACCCTGTGAATACACGAGGCAGGACAAAATGTGTGTAGGGCCCCAAAAGCTCTGGAGAGGGCAATGTGTAAAGGTGTGTCATGGCTGTGATAACAAGTGAATAATGGATGTTACGCATGTAAATTTAACACGGGTGGGGTGAAGGAACTATGGGTATGCAGTTATGGATCCAGACATGCCAGGGTTGGATGGGCCGGTTCTAATGGACCACCCCGTGGAGGTCAGCTAGGTCGTAATAGGTATATATGCATACTCACATGCAGACAACAGTATATGTTGAAGTACAAATTCTGTAACACATACATTCCATTTGTTGACATAAATAATAGGAATGTGCCCATACAAACATCGAAAGGAGATGGAATAATAGGCTGTGCAGAAGAGGGATGGGGTTGAATCACACTATCACATTCCAATTACCATCGGTAATCCGTACATGAACATGTTGGGAGGGTGGCCTAATGGTTAAGGTGTTTGCCTTACAAACACAAGGTGCAGGGTTTGAGTCTCACAAGGGATAATTGGCTAGGCTTAAAGTGGCTTGCAAGGGCAGTTAGCTTAGTATGAACCTATGAAAGCTCTATGAAAGCTATATAGTGACATCTGTCCGCTGTATAATGTGCTGCATACCAATTACAAGATAACTGGAGTGAAGTGTCAGAGTTATAATGAATAAGGCACTAGTATGCTGGTGAAGCATATATAAACACCATTACGCATGTGTAAGTGCGTATGAGTAGGGGAGTGTTCATATCCCACCTGTGCCCACAATAAGGATGAGTGCTGTAGAGTAGTGGCAGGTAAGGGAACTATGGGTATGCAGTTATGGGGCTAGGCATGCAGGTGTTGGCTGGCAGACATGTATTAGGACCACCCCATGGGTGTAAGTAATATTCCGATGTGGGTATAGCAGACGCCCATACCTCCCAAACCTTACGAGCACATCTACTGGACAGTCCATAAACCATTGGGGGAACACATAGGGACCATATCACTGAACTGTCCCCGATTACCAGGGATGTCCATGATTACAAATCAGAATCTAACACAGTCCCAACTAAACCCTCCTAGAACTAGTGATATTAGGAGGAAAGGTGGCAGAATGCACATAATGAATAATGACAACATGTAAGAGTCATAAACAGCATGTACCTCAGACACTGTGTATGAATACATATGTGCTCTGTGTCCGTCAATGTGTCAGGTTAATAGCACCAACCTTCTAAATGTGTCCCTGAGGTTGTTATGCAGTGTCCCTGATTCAGTGTTCATTCTTTCACATTCATATGAGAGGTCTGATAGTGAGAGAAAGCGCATGTTCTGCCGACTACCTTAGAAAGTTGATAGAATAATAGGGTTGGGGTTACCACCTGTCCACCTTTGCGAGGGACACTCCCCTTTGGGAAGTTGTGTCCTGCAAAATAACTGTAATTATGGCAAATGTCCTTGTGCTTTAGGGCAAGGATTACCTATATTGTCTGTAGTAGTTGCATAAAACAATTATGTTCACCTGAAACACCTAAATGTTATAAGTAACAGTATAAGCAACTATAATGCTACAAGAATAACCTTTTATTTAGGCAAAACAGTGAAGTACTCCCCTTTCTACTGGCTGTGGGTATGTGTTGCCCTGCAAATTCTGACGTCTCTACATACAGGTCCTATAGGGTTGCCACCCTTCCAAATGGCCAAAGTGGAACATGTTCTGTAGAAATGTCAGACTTTCCAGGACAAAACATACCTACAGCCATGCATAGTACAGGATTATACTTATTTGCACAAATAAAAGCTTAATCTAGTTACATTTGAATTGCTTATGCTACTTCACATAACATTTAGAAGTTTCATATATAAAATAACTGTTTTATGCAATTATTAATGAAACTTAGAATATAATAATGTCCTGTAATCGGGACATTTGCTATGTCTTGATTATTTTCGCAGTGTCCTTCGCAAAGTGGGACAGGTGGTAACCCTAAAGTCCCACCTTGGCCAATTGAAAAGGTGGCAAACCTATAACAGGTATGCGGTAGCACGACTCAGCCAACGCATGTGGCTCCCACAACCCAACTACTTGTCTGTATTGCAGAGTCTCGGTTCCCATGCATCAGCCATATGGGAGCAGAGTGTATGCAGAACACACAAATATGATTAATTCACTGGACAGGCTGCTGATTCCGTGCAGTTGAATGCCATACCGTGCACTAATGGGCAGCCATTCCCGATACTGTAGTCAGGAGCGGCCTTAGGTCAACTGGTGCTCTAGGCAAAGGGCACAGTGGCACCCTCCACCACACCACCCCAGTGCCCCCCATCCTGGTCTACCTACACCAAATAAATACTAGTAAAGTGCCCCCACTAACACGGCACCCTAGGCGGCCGCTTAGTTGGCCTATGCCTAAGGCCGGCTATGACTGTAGTCATGTAGTCCGATGTGACAGGCATCACAAGGTGGGAGCAGATAGGAAGAGGAACACAAAAATATGAATGATTCACCGGACAGGCCTCTGATTCTGTACAGTTGAACGCCATGCCATTGCCTAATAGGCAGCCATTCCCGATACTGTATACATGTATTCCAATGTAATAGGCTTCACAAGGTGGAAGCACATTGTATGAGGTACACACAAATATGATTGTGTCACTGGACAGGCTGCTGATTCCATACAGTTGAACGCGATGCCATCGCCTAATGGGCAGCCAGTCCCGATACTGTAGTCATATAGTCCGATGTAATAGGCATCACAAGGTAATATTGTGGTCCTCACTCACACCCAAGGGTGTGAGTGACAGATGCAAGCACCAATGTCGGTGCATTTGCAAGTGTGAGAGCGAGTGGGTGTAGGCATGTTTGGCTACCAATATGCGAGTATTTCACTGGTTAAGCAATGTAGAGGCTAACCGAGAGTAAGAGGCTATAACCAGAGGTCAGCAGTGCCTAACACCACGCAAACCCACGCACACCTGCTCCCAACTGCTTTAATGTGCCTTACTCCCTCCGTATCCAATGGGCTTGTTCTGCCCTGCAACCAACTAAACGTTCTTTGCAAGGGTTGGAACCAGGACCCTGCACACACAGCTAATGTGTATTACCAATACGCCATGGCAGATATACAGACAATGGACAGTACCACAAACATATCATACAGCGCAGTCATTCGACAGTATAGGAATGTATCCCATCATGTAGCTGTACATGTGAGTGCTTATGTCCAACATATAGGTACATACATATATAGAGATGTATCAGGAACATACCATGTGGCAACAAAGCATTACAAATGAATGAAACGGGAAACACCAGCAATGCCTGTATTATGTAGTGGTGTTGCTCTATGTGATCACAAGACTCCCTCAGATAGACATGTGTCAGTCATACACGCAAATAGTTGTACATTGGCCGTATACATCACTCTGTGCATGTAATGTACATTAACACAACAGTACCTGTCCAATCATTATGTGTGAACAGTACTCTTGCAAGGTGCTGTGTCAACATCATCATCATGATAAAGGTAAAAGGGGTAACCATAGAGGGACTGGTAGTGTTTTGTGTACAATGGGGTCATCCTCCTCACGTGTACCTGGACCATGTAGGTGTGATGTGCATACCACATGGTTGTGCCTGAGGGACAGAGGTGAGGATAACAGTAGTAAGTTATGATGCATATTACAAGGGTTTCATGTGTCCATTGGGCGTGTGTGTGTAATGGACAGCTATGGATAGGGAAGATGGTGTCCTAGGAGCCGAATGGCCTTATGTGTCCGTATGTAAGGGTCAGATGTTGGGGAAGGAGTGTAGGCATGGCCATGGAGGATAGGTAGGATCACAGAAAAGACAGCATACAGGATTGGTATATGACACATGGGGGGGGATACACCCTGGATGGGGATGGGTCTTCGGCATTCAAAAGCCCATGGGAACAGTGGGACGGAGGTCCCCAGCCATGAGCAACTGCCACTGCACCTACACAGCTGCAAAGGAGGCAGTGCTGGGAGCTGTCTAGGAGGGGCAGCATCACCCTGTAAATGTGACACTCCGCCCTTGAACTGGTGTATCTGGCTTCATAACCCCTTAGGGAGCCACCAAGGCAACATGTCTGGGACTGCAAGATAGTCTGGTCCCGCTCCCAAGGGAGACATGCTCCATCCTCAGTGGTGGTACCACCAGAAGGTGGTGCAGAGCCAACAGAAGTTGATGTCTATGGCTGGGCCCCAGATGTGCTAGTGCCCGGTGCCATGGTCAGCTGAGGTGGGACAGGAGGTTCGGTTCTGCCTGGACCTCCCAACCCATTCAGCCTATGGTGTTGTGTTTTAAGCCGACATATGGCTTAGTGAAAGACAACAGCATACAGGATTACCTATGACAGTATGTATAGATATCACCAGCAACCCAACACAACAGATGGTATACACTTACAGCGGGAGCACAACACATGAATATATACCGCATGCCAACTGTACGATGTGTAGTGGACGTGTGACCGCAGCTATGAACAGTTGCCCATCATTGGCTTGTCACTGGGAATCCCACACAGTGTCAGTCATACCACTGTCTCATGTGACACATGTCCAATCAGGGATGCAATGGCAGTAACACATCCCTATCATCATGTACTGTCTACAATCCTCACACCATGCTTCTGCTGTGCACAGATGTGTGTTCAGTGTGTAACACAGGAAACAAATGGTTGCACACACTGACCAGTTCACAGATGACCCTACAGATGGGGGTACCTCATGAACAGAGTACTGTCATGTCTGTATTATAACATGCAGAATAGCCATTACCACACAAATGTTAAACAGGCAGTAGTCTCAATGCAGCATAGCTACACTTACATGCTGTAGTCATGTGTGGCACATCACCCTCCTGTCTTTAGGCTATTTCACACTGTGGAAAATGATTGAGGTATATCCAGATATCATCTGTGATGCCGTGTCAGAACAACACATCCAGGTACCACTCACAGCGACTGTCATGGCCAGATAATAACATGTTTCCCTAGATAGTGCACTGTGTTTATCATGTGGATGGCTATGGGAACACCATCACAGCTGTACCACATGCAATCAGCTAGAGGAGGACTGCAATAGGTGGAGAGGCCATCACCTGACCATTTCCATCTCTTACAATACACATGCTGCTGCTGTGCAAGTGTACACCTTCACATCCACCAGAGAGTGTGTGGGCTGGACAGGCAATGTACACTAGGGAAGGGCTTGGAGACTTAACCATAAGCATCATCTGCCACACGCTGAATAGTACAGGGGCAAACCCCTGACTACTCATTACTATTACATGTGCATGACATTACTACATGTGCCACAAAGACGACATGTTGCTGTGCTGTAAGAACATGTGTGTAGGTGAGTGAGTACCATCTGCAACAGATATAGTAGACATACATTAGGTGTGGCACACATGTCAGTCCATGTGAATGGATGCCATTGTCACCACAACCACACTCTCTAATGGACACACATTGACACCTTTTCCAGGGCCGCAAATACACAACGTAACTACTTAGTTTGCCACACTGCAGTAAAGCACAGGACCACATGCACCACAGGGGATATCTGGAGGTTCTATGGGCTAGGGCATGTGAAAGTGCTTGACAACTGTTGGTATGCCATCTAGGTTTATACTGGGAGTGACTGTGGTTGGTAGCCATCACAACCCACATGCTGACACAGGGTGCCAGTACTGGCATGCAGGTATGCATTGCTTCATGGGTGTGTAGTGTTTGGCTGTGCAAGATGGCTGTACAAGGCTGGGTGAGGGGTAATCCTTGCCATCGCGTCACCCAACAATGGTGTGCAGTGCAGGGGTGTAGTGTCTGCAATGTCCCACACAGATGGGTACTGCATTATCTGGCCTGACATCCTGGTTACCAATGTGTAGGGCCATAGCTTTGCAGGGCATGTCTTGTCTTTGTTTGATAGTCCTTCACATGGACATTGCCTGGGATGTGCATGTCCCACAATACTGTACAGTGACATGTACAGGTGTACCTGGTTTGGCAGACACATGTAGTGTACACAGCCTGTTACACCCTGATATGCCAATACTGGCCTGGTGTGGTGAAACCTGCTTATAGTGAGCAGATTGGCCCTGCACCTGCATGGATAGTATGATACAGGTATTCCGTGGTGTCAGTGGCCTGGTTCCATACAGGGCACATGTGTACAGCATTGTCTGGCCTTAGTGGATCACATTTGATGGCACCACATATGTTGCAGGCATTCAGTGTGGAACATAGTGAAGGCACAATGTCCGCATATATGTGCCTATTGTACCGCTGTACAGGGTGCCATGTCCTCTGCAGGCCACTGCATTCACACCATGCCTATTATCTGTCCTCAATGTGCATGTTACCAGCAACATAGTGGGATATCCTAGGCAAGGTTGTTTGTGCATGGCACATGGGTGTGGGACATATACCGGGTACTAGTAGGGCTGCATACTTAGTTCACCAGGCCTTTTGCCAGATGTATGGGTATGGCTTGCCAACACAGTGCCGTGGCTGACTGACATGTGTACTCCTGGCTGCATACTTAATCAGGCCTTTTGCCAGATGTATGGGTATGGTTTGCCAACACAGTGCCATGGCTGACCGACAGCTGTACTCCTCATGATGTGGCCAATGTGTCATAAGACGGATACCATATAGGAAAACTACAAAACCCACTCCCAAACATGTCCAATGGTAAGACAATCACGGCCACCTCTACACAGGCTCTGACAGACAAACACACACTTGCCATGTCTTGTATACAAACCCCTACAGTATCACAATGCAGCAACACGTATTTAGGGCACACGCTACGGCGAATACTACAAAGCACTGTACTTGTCTCACTCAGACAGACAGACAAACACACACACACACACTTGGCATGTCTGGGATTAGAACACTGACCTAACTACTTTATTACACTATAGCATTACGCAGTTACATAATGCACTACCGGGATTACTGGGACACAGCACTCCCAGAGGTGTATTTGTAGATGGGTGACATCATCGGCCTTGCTAACAGTGGGTATAAGAAATGTATGGAGTGTGAGCAGTGTAAAAGCATTCCTCAGTCCTCAGGCAAATGGACACACACACACACACACACACACACACACACACACACACACACACACACACACACACAGCAAGTATGGGACTCGAACACCGACCTAACTACTTTATTACACTACAGCATTACGCAGTTACAGAACACGCTACCAAGATTACTGGGACACAGCACTCCCAGAGGTGTATTTGTAAATGGGTGACATCATCGGCCATGCTAAAGGTAGGTGTAAGAATTGTATGGAGTGTGAGCAGTCTAAAAGCAATTTACAGTCCTCTGGCAAACGGGAGCAGACATACAAACACACACACGCCAGTGGCAGGAACGGAACACCTGCCTATTTACAGATTACTATTACAATACTACATACTTACAAATCGTGTTACACAGACCACACATTTCAAGGCTGTCGTTATGATCTTCTGGGAATGCTGACATCAACAGGGATGCTGGCAGTTAAGATGTACATACCTGTGAACCTGTGTGTTTAAAGTAGGAATCCATCTTGACCTGGAGTATGCCCATCTGTGGAATGGATGACTACAACCACTACACAGGGTTACAATGGCCATGCCCATATACAGAGGCACATAACTGACACAAGGTGTCACTGGGCATGCTCACACACTTAGTAGCATAGGGCTGTTCGGAATGCACTATGTGTCCATCTACACAAGGATATACTGGGTATGCTCATACACTTAGTAACACAGGGCTGACTGGGATGCACTCTGATGCTAAACACGGAAGGCCACAGTGGCCATGCTATTACAGGCAGATGTAAAGAACACATTGTAATGGGCTCTGGTGTTAGTAGTTGTCATTGTTAGCAGGAATGCTGCTCTACATATATTTGACACCGGTCTTTTACACAACATCTGCTGTCATTCTGGGATGACATGGCTGACAGTAGGCAGGCCTTTGTCACATATCACATGCATCCATGATTCAAGGGAGTGGGGATATTACCCAAGTTGCATCCGCCCGCACAGTGCCAGTCCAAGGCAAATGTCCTAAACACAGGTTAACTCCCATACACCTACAGGACAACTGCATTGTTTTCTTATGCTAACCATTGCTGGATGTGTAGCATCCATATTCACAGATGGTCCCTGTAGATCCAACAATGGGGAGTACTGACATCTGTGCAGTGAGGAACACCTGGCTGATGGCTCTGTAGAGTGCAACAACACTACCACCATATACCTCAGAACCTAGCACTACCACCATATACCACAGAACCAGACATGTGGGCCATAACACAGGTATGGACCGCTCCAGGTGGTGTCCCCACATACATAAAGTCCACTCACATGTACTGACCGGTCCCTCCATGAAAGGCATCACAGATGAGTCATGTGCAGGACACAGTGTCACATGCTGCATTCTAGGATGTAAACCTCAGACACCATCATGCCCTCGGACTACCAACACGCATCCATAAATGTATGACATAGAAGAGTACACCACCATGTGACCCTTGACCTGTGTACTGAACCAAGCTCTACATCAACTGTAAAATGTACACATATATTGACACAGTTGCATCATGTGTTATGCAATGCAATGGTACCACTGTCTGTAACCAGGTCAGCTGTACACATACCAGGGGCCCTCAGTACTTTCCACCATAAGCAGATGACTGTTGCTGTACACCAGTACACACCCTCGTGTATGGATATGACATACATATACCTGCCCTAAGTATGTACATGTCACACACACACACACACACACAACATACATGTAAATAGCATAGCTGTTTTTGTCCTTTGTGCAAACAGGTGGCTACAGCCATTACAAACATGCACACGGAATGTAGGTCCATGGCTGCTGAATGCTAACAGTACATAAGGTGTGATATCAATGCTGACAGAGGTAACATTCCCTCTGTACCGGTCACCCATTACACCCATCATCTCATACAACAGTCCATGTGCCATGTATGTCATTACACATGTCCACCACCAATTGCAATGCCTACAAACATGCCCAAATGTCAGGATTGTATGACCTACACACCTGTGCACGTAGTGTTGTGCATTCAGATAACATGCGTGTGCAGTTGCTGATGTATGCAGGTGACATGTATCCTAGTACATCATGCAGTTGCAATGCAGCCTCAACATTGCCAACTGTATATGGTGATATGCTGAATGTACAGAAAGATGTACCTCAGGTATGGACAGATGTGTGGAAATAACTAAGTTGTGGGACATCTTTCCTGATGGATGTTTGCTGTGGACAGCTCACAGGTGTGTCACAAGTGGTCCTACAATAACCTGTGTAACCAGTAAGCAATGGTTTTGTTAATTGAAGGACATAACACACAACTTAGCAGTCAGGGTGATAGCGAAGGTAAATCACTTGACACCTGTTAATAGTTAAGACGTCTCGTGTGCATATATCAGCACTATTGCCACAGAAAGCATCAGTGAAGGTAAATCACTTGTCACCTGTTAATAGTTAAGATGTCCCGTGTGCATATATCAGCACTGTTGCCACAGGAAGCATCAAGTACAGTTTGTAACGCATGCAATACTGCTGTACATCTGTCATACATAACATGAGCTAGGCAGGTCTGAGATTCACAGTACTGGCATGTGTGGTTGCGTGTGTGTGTCCATATATGTCATGTATTGTGGGGAATAAATCTCAGTTGTTACTCACTCTCCTGTACACTACTGTACACATCTGTACAGACTGCAATGTAGAAAGCAGGACATAGGCAGGGGCATGTATCTCACACGTGAGGTATCTGTATGTGCATAGGTGTATTAAATACTGAATGCCACAGTGTTTGTATGTAGGGCTGACTGGTCCCTGGGGTGAGGATGTATGTTACCATACTGAACTGATAAGACCCCTACCCCAATCCAGGTGATGCATTCTACTATCCGTGTTGATGTCCCTGATCTTAGGCCGTACTGACTACTGATTCCATACAGTTGAACGCGATGCCATCGCCTAATGGGCAGCCAGTCCCGATACTGTAGTCATATAGTCCGATGTAATAGGCATCACAAGGTAATATTGTGGTCCTCACTCACACCCAAGGGTGTGAGTGACAGATGCAAGCACCAATGTCGGTGCATTTGCAAGTGTGAGAGCGAGTGGGTGTAGGCATGTTTGGCTACCAATATGCGAGTATTTCACTGGTTAAGCAATGTAGAGGCTAACCGAGAGTAAGAGGCTATAACCAGAGGTCAGCAGTGCCTAACACCATGCAAACCCATGCACACCTGCTCCCAACTGCTTTAATGTGCCTTACTCCCTCCGTATCCAATGGGCTTGTTCTGCCCTGCAACCAACTAAACGTTCTTTGCAAGGGTCGGAACCAGGACCCTGCACACACAGCTAATGTGTATTACCAATACGCCATGGCAGATATACAGACAATGGACAGTACCACAAACATATCATACAGCGCAGTCATTCAACAGTATAGGAATGTATCCCATCATGTAGCTGTACATGTGAGTGCCTATGTCCAACATATAGGTACATACATATATAGAGATGTATCAGGAACATACCATGTGGCAACAAAGCATTACAAATGAATGAAACGGGAAACACCAGCAACGCCTGTATTATGTAGTGGTGTTGCTCTATGTGATCACAAGACTCCCTCAGACAGACATGTGTCAGTCATACACGCAAATAGTTGTACATTGGCCGTATACATCACTCTGTGCATGTAATGTACATTAACACAACAGTACCTGTCCAATCATTATGTGTGAACAGTACTCTTGCAAGGTGCTGTGTCAACATCATCATCATGATAAAGGTAAAAGGGGTAACCATAGAGGGACTGGTAGTGTTTTGTGTACAATGGGGTCATCCTCCTCACGTGTACCTGGACCATGTAGGTGTGATGTGCATACCACATGGTTGTGCCTGAGGGACAGAGGTGAGGATAACAGTAGTAAGTTATGATGCATATTACAAGGGTTTCATGTGTCCATTGGGCGTGTGTGTGTAATGGACAGCTATGTATAGGGAAGATGGTGTCCTAGGAGCCGAATGGCCTTATGTGTCTGTAGGTAAGGGTCAGATCTTGGGGAAAGAGTGTAGGCATGGCCATGGAGGATAGGTAGGATCACAGAAAAGACAGCATACAGGATTGGTATATGACACATGGGGGGGATACACCCTGGATGGGGATGGGGCTTCGGCATTCAAAAGCCCATGGGAACAGTGGGACGGAGGTCCCCAGCCATGAGCAACTGCCACTGCACCTACACAGCTGCAAAGGAGGCAGTGCTGGGAGCTGTCTAGGAGGGGCAGCATCACCCTGTAAATGTGACACTCCGCCCTTGAACTGGCGTATCTGGCTTCGTAACCCCTTAGGGAGCCACCAAGGCAACATGTCTGGGACTGCAAGATAGTCTGGTCCTGCTCCCAAGGGAGACATGCTCCATCCTCAGTGGTGGTACCACCAGAAGGTGGTGCAGAGCCAACAGAAGTTGATGTCTATGGCTGGGCCCCAGATGTGCTAGTGCCCGGTGCCATGGTCAGCTGAGGTGGGACAGGAGGTTCGGTTCTGCCTGGACCTCCCAACCCATTCAGCCTATGGTGTTGTGTTTTAAGCCGACATATGGCTTAGTGAAAGACAACAGCATACAGGATTACCTATGACAGTATGTATAGATATCACCAGCAACCCAACACAACAGATGGTATACACTTACAGAGGGAGCACAACACATGAATATATACCGCATGCCAACTGTACGATGTGTAGTGGACGTGTGACCGCAGCTATGAACAGTTGCCCATCATTGGCTTGTCACTGGGAATCCCACACAGTGTCAGTCATACCACTGTCTCATGTGACACATGTCCAATCAGGGATGCGATGGCAGTAACACATCCCTATCATCATGTACTGTCTGCAATCCTCACACCATGCTTCTGCTGTGCACAGATGTGTGTTCAGTGTGTAACACAGGAAACAAATGGTTGCACACACTGACCAGTTCACAGATGACCCTACAGATGGGGGTACCTCATGAACAGAGTACTGTCATGTCTGTATTATAACATGCAGAATAGCCATTACCACACACATGTTAAACAGGCAGTAGTCTCAATGCAGCATAGCTACACTTACATGCTGTAGTCATGTGTGGCACATCACCCTCCTGTCTTTAGGCTATTTCCCACTGTGGAAAATGATTGAGGTATATCCAGATATCATCTGTGATGCCGTGTCAGAACAACACATCCAGGTACCACTCACAGCTACTGTCATGGCCAGATAATAACATGTTTCCCTAGATAGTGCACTGTGTTTATCATGCGGATGGCTATGGGAACACCATCACAGCTGTACCACATGCAATCAGCTAGAGGAGGACTGCAATAGGTGCAGAGGCCATCACCTGACCATTTCCATCTCTTACAATACACATGCTGCTGCTGTGCAGGTGTACACCTTCACATCCACCAGAGAGTGTGTGGGCTGGGCAGGCAATGTACACTAGGGAAGGGCTTGGAGACTTAACCATAAGCATCATCTGCCACATGCTGAATAGTACAGGGGCAAACCCCTGACTACTCATTACTATTACATGTGCATGACATTACTACATGTGCCACAAAGGCGACATGTTGCTGTGCTGTAAGAACATGTGTGTAGGTGAGTGAGTGTCATCTGCAACAGATATACTAGACATACATTAGGTGTGGCACACATGTCAGTCCATGTGAACGGATGCCATTGTCACCACAACCACACTCTCTAATGGACACACATTGTTTCCAGGGCCACAAATGCACAAAGTAACTACTTAGTTTGCCACACTGCAGTAATGCACAGGACCACATGCACCACAGGGGATATCTGGAGGTTCTATGGGCTAGGGCATGTAAAAGTGCTTGACAACTGTTGGTATGCCATCTAGGTTTATACTGGGAGTGACTGTGGTTGGTAGCCATCACAACCCTCATGCTGATACAGGGTGCCAGTACTGGCATGCAGGTATGCATTGCTCCATGGGTGTGTAGTGTTTGGCTGCCCTAAGTATGTACATGTCACACACACACACACACAACATACATGTAAATAGCATAGCTGTATTTGTCCTTTGTGCAAACAGGTGGCTACAGCCATTACAAACATGCACACGGAATGTAGGTCCATGGCTGCTGAATGCTAACAGTACATAAGGTGTGATATCAATGCTGACAGAGGTAACATTCCCTCTGTACCGGTCACCCATTACACCCATCATATCATACAACAGTCCATGTGCCATGTATGTCATTACACATGTCCACCACCAATTGCAATGCCTACAAACATGCCCAAATGTCAGGATTGTATGACCTACACACCTGTGCACGTAGTGTTGTGCATTCAGATAACATGCGTGTGCAGTTGCTGATGTATGCAGGTGACGTGTATCCTAGTACATCATGCAGTTGCAATGCAGCCTTAACATTGCCAACTGTATATGGTGATATGCTGAATGTACAGAAAGATGTACCTCAGGTATGGACAGATGTGTGGAAATAACTAAGTTGTGGGACATCTTTCCAGATGGATGTTTGCTGTGGACAGCTCACAGGTGTGTCACAAGTGGTCCTACAATAACCTGTGTAACCAGTAAGCAATGGTTTTGTTAATTGAAGGACATAACACACAACGTAGCAGTCAGGGTGATAGCGAAGGTAAATCACTTGACACCTGTTAATAGTTAAGACGTCCCGTGCATATATCAGCACTATTGCCACAGAAAGCATCAGTGAAGGTAAATCACTTGTCACCTGTTAATAGTTAAGATGTCCCGTGTGCATATATCAGCACTGTTGCCACAGCAAGCATCAAGTACAGTTTGTAACGCATGCAATACTGCTGTACATCTGTCATACATAACATGAGCTAGGCAGGTCTGAGATTCACAGTACTGGCATGTGTGGTTGCGTGTGTGTGTCCATATATGTCATGTATTGTGGGGAATAAATCTCAATTGTTACTCACTCTCCTGTACACTACTGTACACATCTGTACAGACTGCAATGTAGAAAGCAGGACATAGGTCGGGCATGTATCTCACACGAGGTATCTGTATGTGCATAGGTGCATTAAATACTGAATGCCACAGTGTGTGTATGTAGGGCTGACTGGTCCCTGGGGTGAGGATGTATGTTACCATACTGAACTGATAAGACCCCTACCCCAATCCAGGTGATGCATTCTACTATCCGTGTTGATGTCCCTGATCTTAGGCCGTACTGACTGATTCCATACAGTTGAGCATGCCATGTAATGGGCAGCCAGTCATACTGTAGTCATATAGTCATGTAATAGGCATCACAAGGTAATATTGGTCTCACTCACACCAAGGTGTGAGTGTACACCATGTGTGCATTTGCAAGGTGAGACAGTGGGTGTACATGTTTGCTACCAATATGAGTATTTCACTGGTTAGCAATGTGAGAACCAGAGTAAGAGGCTATAACCAGAGGTCAGCAGTGTAACACATGCAAACCCATGCACACCTGTCCCAAGCTGTTTAATTGTTACTCAGATCAATGTTCTGCTGCAACCAACTAAAGCTCTTTGCAGGGTGAACGAGCCACACAGCTAATGTATACCAATGGCAGATATACGACAATGGACAGTACCACAAACATATCATACAGCAGTCATTCAACAGTATGGAATGTATCCCATCATGTAGCTGTACATGAGTGCCTATGTCCAACATAGGTACATACATATATGAGATGTACAGAACATACCATGTGCAACAAAGCATCAAATGAATGAAGGGAAACACCAGCAACTGTATTATGAGTGGTGTTGCTCATGATCACAAGATCTCAGACAGACATGCATCATACAAAATAGTTGTACATTGCATACATCACTCTGTGCATGTAAGTACATTAACACAACAGTACCTGTCCAATCATTATGTGTGAACAGTACTTGCAAGGTGCTGTGTCAACATCATCATCAGATAAAGGTAAAAGGAACCTAGAGGACTGGTAGTGTTTTTGACATGGGTCATCCTCCTCAGTACCTGACCATGTAGGTGATTGCATACCACATGGTTGTGCCTGAGGGACAGATGAGGATAACAGTAGTAAGTTATGATGCATATACAAGGTTCATGTGTCCATTGCTGTGTAATGGACAGCTTATAGAAGATGGTGTCCAGCAATGGCCTTATGTGTCTGTAGTAAGTCAGATCTTAAAGAGTGACATGGCCATGAGGTAGGATCACAGAAAGACAGCATACAGATTGGTATATGACACATGATACACTGATGATGCTTGCATTCAAAGCCCATGGGAACAGTAGGGTCCCCAGCCATGACAACTGCCACTGCACCACACAGCTGCAAAGGAGGCAGTGCTACTGTCAGACAGCATCACCTGTAATGTGACACTGCCTGAACTGCGTATCTGGCTCAGATTAGGAGCCACCAAGGCAACATGTCTGGGACTGCAAGATGTCGGTCCTGTAGAGACATGCTCATCCTCAGTGGTGGTACCAGAAGGTGTGCAGAGCCAACAGAAGTTGATGTCATGCTGGGATGTGTAGTGCCGTGCCATGGTCACTAGGTGGGACAGAGGTTTTCTGCCTGACCTCCAACCCAGCCTATGGTGTTGTGTTTTGCAATATGGCTTAGTGACAACAGCATACAGGAACCTGACAGTATGTATAGATTCACCAGACCCAACACAACAGATGGTATACACTTACAGAGGAGCACAACACATGAATATATACCATGCCAACTGACATGTGTATGGACGTGACGCAGCTATGAACAGTGCCCATCATTGGCTTGTCACTGGGAATCCACACAGTGTCAGTCATACCACTGTCTCATGTGACACATGTCCAATCAGGATGCATGGCAGTAACACATCCCTATCATCATGTACTGTCGCAATCCTCACACCATGCTTCCTGTGCACAGATGTGTTCAGTGTGTAACACAGAAACAAAGGTTGCACACACTGACCAGTTCACAGATGACCCTACAGATGGGGGTACCTCATGAACAGAGTACTGTCATGTCTGTATTATAACATGCAGAATAGCCATTACCACACACATGTTAAACAGGCAGTCTCAATGCAGCATGCACACTTACATGCTGTAGTCATGTGTAGACATCACCCTCCTGTCTTTAGGCATTTCCCACTGTGGAAAATGATTGAGGTATATCCAGATATCATCTGTGATGCTGTCAGAACAACACATCCAGGTACCACTCACAGCTACTGTCAGGCCAGATAATAACATGTTTCCAGATAGTGCACTGTGTTTATCGCGGATGTATGGGAACACCATCACAGCTGTACCACATGCAATCAGCTAGAGGAGGACTGCAATAGGTGCAGAAGCCATCACCTGACTATTTCCATCTCTTACAATACACATGTGTTGCTGTGCAAGTGTACACTTCACATCCACCAGAGATGTGTCTGACAATGTACACTAGGAAGGGCTTGAGACTTAACCATAAGCATCATCTGCCACATGCTGAATAGTACAGGGCAAACTGACTACCATTACTATTACATGTGCATGACATTACTACATGTGCCACAAAGCACATGTTGCAGTGCTATAAGAACATGTGTGTAGGTGAGTGAGTGCCATCTGCAACAGATATAATAGGCATACATTAGGTGTGGCACACATGCCAGTCCATGTGAATGGATGCCATTGTCACCATAACTACACTCTAATGGACACACATTGACACCTTTCAGGGCCACAAATACACAACGTAACACTTAGTTTGCCACACTGCAGTAAAGCACAGGACCATGCACCACAGGTATCTGGAGGTTCTATGGCTACATGTAAGTGCTTGACAACTGTTGGTATGCCATCTAGGTTTATACTGGGAGTGACTGTGTTGGTAGCCATCACAACCCTCATGCTGATACAGGGTGCCAGTACTGGCATGCAGGATGCATTGCTCCATGTGTATGTTTGGCTGCCCTAAGTATGTACATGTCACACACACACACACACACACACAACATACATGTAAATAGCATAGCTGTTTTGTCCTTTGTGCAAACAGGTGGCTACAGCCATTACAAACATGCACACGGAATGTAGGTCCATGGCTGCTGAATGCTAACAGTACATAAGGTGTGATATCAATGCTGACAGAGGTAACATTCCCTCTGTACCGTCACCCATTACACCCATCATCTCATACAACAGTCCATGTGCCATGTATGTCATTACACATGTCCACCACCAATTGCAATGCCTACAAACATGCCCAAATGTCAGGATTGTATGACCTACACACCTGTGCACGTAGTGTTGTGCATTCAGATAACATGCGTGTGCAGTTGCTGATGTATGCAGGTGACATGTATCCTAGTACATCATGCAGTTGCAATGCAGCCTCAACATTGCCAACTGTATATGGTGATATGCTGAATGTACAGAAAGATGTACCTCAGGTATGGACAGATGTGTGGAAATAACTAAGTTGTGGGACATCTTTCCTGATGGATGTTTGCTGTGGACAGCTCACAGGTGTGTCACAAGTGGTCCTACAATAACCTGTGTAACCAGTAAGCAATGGTTTTGTTAATTGAAGGACATAACACACAACTTAGCAGTCAGGGTGATAGCGAAGGTAAATCACTTGACACCTGTTAATAGTTAAGACGTCTCGTGTGCATATATCAGCACTATTGCCACAGAAAGCATCAGTGAAGGTAAATCACTTGTCACCTGTTAATAGTTAAGATGTCCCGTGTGCATATATCAGCACTGTTGCCACAGGAAGCATCAAGTACAGTTTGTAACGCATGCAATACTGCTGTACATCTGTCATACATAACATGAGCTAGGCAGGTCTGAGATTCACAGTACTGGCATGTGGTTGCGTGTGTGTCCATATATGTCATGTATTGTGGGGAATAAATCTCAGTTGTTACTCACTCTCCTGTACACTACTGTACACATCTGTACAGACTGCAATGTAGAAAGCAGGACATAGGCAGGGGCATGTATCTCACACGTGAGGTATCTGTATGTGCATAGGTGTATTAAATACTGAATGCCACAGTGTTTGTATGTAGGGCTGACTGGTCCCTGGGGTGAGGATGTATGTTACCATACTGAACTGATAAGACCCCTACCCCAATCCAGGTGATGCATTCTACTATCCGTGTTGATGTCCCTGATCTTAGGCCAGACTGACTACTGATTCCATACAGTTGAACGATGCCATCGCCTAATGGGCAGCCAGTCCCGATACTGTAGTCATATAGTCCGATGTAATAGGCATCACAAGGTAATATTAGGTCCTCACTCACACCCAAGGGTGTGAGTGACAGATGCAAGCACCAATGTCGGTGCATTTGCAAGTGTGAGAGCGAGTGGGTGTAGGCATGTTTGGCTACCAATATGCAGTATTTCACTGGTTAAGCAATGTAGAGGCTAACCGAGAGTAAGAGGCTATAACCAGAGGTCAGCAGTGCCTAACACCATGCAAACCCATGCACACCTGCTCCCAACTGCTTTAATGTGCCTTACTCCCTCCGTATCCAATGGGCTTGTTCTGCCCTGCAACCAACTAAACGTTCTTTGCAAGGGTCGGAACCAGGACCCTGCACACACAGCTAATGTGTATTACCAATACGCCATGGCAGATATACAGACAATGGACAGTACCACAAACATATCATACAGCGTAGTCATTCAACAGTATAGGAATGTATCCCATCATGTAGCTGTACATGTGAGTGCCTATGTCCAACATATAGGTACATACATATATAGAGATGTATCAGGAACATACCATGTGGCAACAAAGCATTACAAATGAATGAAACGGGAAACACCAGCAACGCCTGTATTATGTAGTGGTGTTGCTCTATGTGATCAAAAGACTCCTCAGACAGACATGTGTCAGTCATACATAAATAGTTGTACATTGGCCGTATACATCACTCTGTGCATGTAATGTACATTAACACAACAGTACCTGTCCAATCATTATGTGTGAACAGTACCTTGCAAGGTGCTGTGTCAACATCATCATCATGATAAAGGTAAAAGGGGTAACCATAGAGGGACTGGTAGTTTGTGTACAATGGGTCATCCTCCTCACGTACCTGGACCATGTAGGTGTGATGTGCATACCACATGGTTGTGCCTGAGGGACAGAGGTGAGGATAACAGTAGTAAGTTATGATGCATATTACAAGGGTTTCATGTGTCCATTGGGCGTGTGTGTAATGGACAGCTATGTATAGGGAAGATGGTGTCCTAGGAGCCGTAATGGCCTTATGTGTCTGTAGGTAAGGGTCAGATCTTGGGGAAAGGAGTGTAGGCATGGCCATGGAGGATAGGTAGGATCACAGAAAAGACAGCATACAGGATTGGTATATGACACATGGGGGGGGATACACCCTGGATGGGGATGGGGCTTCGCATTCAAAAGCCCATGGGAACAGTGGGACGGAGGTCCCCAGCCATGAGCAACTGCCACTGCACCTACACAGCTGCAAAGGAGGCAGTGCTGGGAGCTGTCTAGGAGGGGCAGCATCACCCTGTAAATGTGACACTCCGCCCTTGAACTGGCGTATCTGGCTTCAGAACCCTTAGGGAGCCACCAAGGCAACATGTCTGGGACTGCAAGATAGTCTGGTCCTGCTCCCAAGGGAGACATGCTCCATCCTCAGTGGTGGTACCACCAGAAGGTGGTGCAGAGCCAACAGAAGTTGATGTCTATGGCTGGGCCCCAGATGTGCTAGTGCCCGGTGCCATGGTCAGCTGAGGTGGGACAGGAGGTTCGGTTCTGCCTGGACCTCCCAACCCATTCAGCCTATGGTGTTGTGTTTTAAGCCGACATATGGCTTAGTGAAAGACAACAGCATACAGGATTACCTATGACAGTATGTATAGATATCACCAGCAACCCAACACAACAGATGGTATACACTTACAGAGGGAGCACAACACATGAATATATACCGCATGCCAACTGTACGATGTGTAGTGGACGTGTGACCGCAGCTATGAACAGTTGCCCATCATTGGCTTGTCACTGGGAATCCCACACAGTGTCAGTCATACCACTGTCTCATGTGACACATGTCCAATCAGGGATGCGATGGCAGTAACACATCCCTATCATCATGTACTGTCTGCAATCCTCACACCATGCTTCTGCTGTGCACAGATGTGTGTTCAGTGTGTAACACAGGAAACAAATGGTTGCACACACTGACCAGTTCACAGATGACCCTACAGATGGGGGTACCTCATGAACAGAGTACTGTCATGTCTGTATTATAACATGCAGAATAGCCATTACCACACACATGTTAAACAGGCAGTAGTCTCAATGCAGCATAGCTACACTTACATGCTGTAGTCATGTGTGGCACATCACCCTCCTGTCTTTAGGCTATTTCCCACTGTGGAAAATGATTGAGGTATATCCAGATATCATCTGTGATGCCGTGTCAGAACAACACATCCAGGTACCACTCACAGCGACTGTCATGGCCAGATAATAACATGTTTCCCTAGATAGTGCACTGTGTTTATCATGCGGATGGCTATGGGAACACCATCACAGCTGTACCACATGCAATCAGCTAGAGGAGGACTGCAATAGGTGCAGAGGCCATCACCTGACCATTTCCATCTCTTACAATACACATGCTGCTGCTGTGCAAGTGTACACCTTCACATCCACCAGAGAGTGTGTGGGCTGGGCAGGCAATGTACACTAGGGAAGGGCTTGGAGACTTAACCATAAGCATCATCTGCCACATGCTGAATAGTACAGGGGCAAACCCCTGACTACTCATTACTATTACATGTGCATGACATTACTACATGTGCCACAAAGACGACATGTTGCTGTGCTGTAAGAACATGTGTGTAGGTGAGTGAGTACCATCTGCAACAGATATAGTAGGCATACATTAGGTGTGGCACACATGTCAGTCCATGTGAATGGATGCCATTGTCACCACAACCACACTCTCTAATGGACACACATTGACACCTTTTCCAGGGCCACAAATACACAACGTAACTACTTAGTTTGCCACACTGCAGTAAAGCACAGGACCACATGCACCACAGGGGATATCTGGAGGTTCTATGGGCTAGGGCATGTGAAAGTGCTTGACAACTGTTGGTATGCCATCTAGGTTTATACTGGGAGTGACTGTGGTTGGTAGCCATCACAACCCTCATGCTGATACAGGGTGCCAGTACTGGCATGCAGGTATGCATTGCTCCATGGGTGTGTAGTGTTTGGCTGCCCTAAGTATGTACATGTCACACACACACACACACAACATACATGTAAATAGCATAGCTGTTTTTGTCCTTTGTGCAAACAGGTGGCTACAGCCATTACAAACATGCACACGGAATGTAGGTCCATGGCTGCTGAATGCTAACAGTACATAAGGTGTGATATCAATGCTGACAGAGGTAACATTCCCTCTGTACCGGTCACCCATTACACCCATCATATCATACAACAGTCCATGTGCCATGTATGTCATTACACATGTCCACCACCAATTGCAATGCCTACAAACATGCCCAAATGTCAGGATTGTATGACCTACACACCTGTGCACGTAGTGTTGTGCATTCAGATAACATGCGTGTGCAGTTGCTGATGTATGCAGGTGACGTGTATCCTAGTACATCATGCAGTTGCAATGCAGCCTTAACATTGCCAACTGTATATGGTGATATGCTGAATGTACAGAAAGATGTACCTCAGGTATGGACAGATGTGTGGAAATAACTAAGTTGTGGGACATCTTTCCAGATGGATGTTTGCTGTGGACAGCTCACAGGTGTGTCACAAGTGGTCCTACAATAACCTGTGTAACCAGTAAGCAATGGTTTTGTTAATTGAAGGACATAACACACAACGTAGCAGTCAGGGTGATAGCGAAGGTAAATCACTTGACACCTGTTAATAGTTAAGACGTCCCGTGTGCATATATCAGCACTATTGCCACAGAAAGCATCAGTGAAGGTAAATCACTTGTCACCTGTTAATAGTTAAGATGTCCCGTGTGCATATATCAGCACTGTTGCCACAGCAAGCATCAAGTACAGTTTGTAACGCATGCAATACTGCTGTACATCTGTCATACATAACATGAGCTAGGCAGGTCTGAGATTCACAGTACTGGCATGTGTGGTTGCGTGTGTGTGTCCATATATGTCATGTATTGTGGGGAATAAATCTCAATTGTTACTCACTCTCCTGTACACTACTGTACACATCTGTACAGACTGCAATGTAGAAAGCAGGACATAGGCCGGGGCATGTATCTCACACGTGAGGTATCTGTATGTGCATAGGTGTATTAAATACTGAATGCCACAGTGTTTGTATGTAGGGCTGACTGGTCCCTGGGGTGAGGATGTATGTTACCATACTGAACTGATAAGACCCCTACCCCAATCCAGGTGATGCATTCTACTATCCGTGTTGATGTCCCTGATCTTAGGCCGTACTGACTACCTGTACATGTGTATTCTCTGTGGCACGTCATGTAGGTGCACAGTACTGTAATGATGATTTGCATATAGGCAGGGGTTCTCACCTCACCAGTAGCAACTGTGTTCTTGTGTGTGTTACTGTGTCGGTTAATCTGTGAGTGTGTGGGTGCGTTACAGTGTCACTGAATACATGTGTGTCAATACCTGAGTATGTGGGTGCAGTTGCGTGTTGACATCCTGTCATGGGAACATGTATTACTGATTCCCAAGGAGGCATCACACTTCCCACTGGCCTCTACCCTTGTAATCAGCTGGACCACTCTCTTACCTCACTACTCCATGTAACTGTACCTGTGATGTCACCCTTTATGGATGTCACGTCTGTGGCCACAGTAGCTTAATACACAGCTATCATGCTCTTGGATCGGTAGACATGTTTGTAATGTGGGACATTCTCACTGGTATGTGGCAGCTACAAGATGCATGCTGGTATAGTTATACATACCTGTGAGTAGTCCACATTGACATATGGGACACTAACTACAAACACTGACATCCACTGGCATGTGCAATTAGACCTGAAGGAGGACAGCAGAACATCATGACCAACATGCAGTTACTGTTGTTACACAAGACAAATACTGTTAACAGTACAAAATGCATTGTATACCTGTAGTACATGGTATATCTGCTGCCTGTCAACAGTACTCAACAATTGTAAACTACACTTATCTTCCTAGTCTGTTCACCCTGTGCATCAGACCATATCAGCATGTCCCTGCACCGATGGTGTGGATATCAGGGATGCGGCACAGGCATCATCATATGCACAAGGTGATAATGTTTGCCAGAGGCCTAGGCTGCACCATTGGATGACATCATGTGTGTGGGTTAGGACCTTTGATCTAATTGGGCATGTGTGGATGTTATGTATGTGTGTGTTGCAGTGCCCTACATATGTTTCCAGTGTGTACGTGTATGTATGCACACAGTTCTGCCATGTGTCTGGCCTACACAGGGGTATTATTGACAGCTGCAGACTGTACTGGTGAGGTTTTACAGTTCACGATGTCCGGCCATGGACATGTGACCTGTACCTGCCAGAGGTTGCACGGGCACTACCAGGCAGAGGTGCAGATTGGGTACTGTCTGATGTCACTTGTCCACTGGAACCATGTCCCTGTTGGGACCATCCTGGGCCACGTGCACGTGGCCTGCTGTTTTGTGGTGTGGACAGCACAGCACCAGATGCACTGCTGCTGCTACCGCCACTATGGGAGCGAACATGTGAGGTAGCTTGTACATGTAGACCTGACACAGGTGATGTAGCAGGCCTACGTCCACGTGCCCAATGCCTCACATTCCAACACAGACAGCTCAGGCTCACAGATTGTCATGCCACAGTCAAGGACTCAAACCATGTCACCCAACCGTCTATCCAAAGCTTCAGCAATCTGCTGTTGAGCATTTACCATTGCCTGGATGTTGTTGTTTAAAAAAACAGACAGCAGCCCTCTGTAGCCTCTGATCTTCTCTGTTGCACCATTCAGCATGTGCCTGTGCCTCCATTACAGTCTGAAACATGTGTCTGGTGACACCAGCTGCTGCGCTCTGTCTTGCAGGAGCATGTTGGCCAGAGGTCCTCCTATCAGTAGCACTGGCCACATGCCTGTGTGGGGCACCACCAGTCATTTGGCTGACACCATGGTGTGTAGGCACACCTTCCATAGCCCCCACACTTTCCTGTTCCAAACTACCACGTGCCAACTGTCCTTCCTCTATGGCCAATGGTGATGGGATATGTGCAGGCATGGGATCTGTGTGAGGGGATGAGGGGGATATAGATGGAATGGCAACCAATGGCACAGTTTCAGTCCCTGACAACTCTGCCTGTGACTCAATCATACATTCATCATCACTGCTAGGGTCTGTGGGAACACTAACATCAGATGTACCACAGGAGGGCAATGCACCTACATCACCTGTGAGGGCAGACAAGAACTGTACATTACAATCTATACAATAGACACACACACACACAGACACACACGCATGTGATATGACAGAAGGCGTGCAACATGCATGTGATATGGCAGACGGCATGCAGTGCAGACAATAATAGTGGCAGTTATCATACAACCCTGGGTTGTACACAACAGCATGCATGTGTCATAGCAGATGGTATGCAAATTACACAATCATAGTAGTAGTTAGCATACATCCCTGTGTTACACCACGTAGACCAGCACAGGTTAACAGAGCACCTGTCTGATGTGTGGCATATGACCTTGACAATCACATGTAGTATGACATGGGATCTGCTGACGTGTGCAATGACATGCATACATGTTTAACACAATGGTGTCCTGTCAAATATACAGTGGGGCAATGGTGTCCTAATGCAGTGTTGTCTGTCTGCCCTACAGATATACTGCACATTTAGCTGATGTGCATGGCCATTGCAGGGAATCATGAGGTGTCTCTATTGCTATACAGTATGAGTTACAGACAGAGTTCATAGCCATGACTGTGTTCAGATACAATACATATATACCGTGGAATGTGACCCACATCACTGAGGTGTATACACACTAAACCATGATGTGGAAGTTGTAATACAGGTCACTGATTGGTATACAAATGACACCCCTGCAATCTGCAACCATATTGTTGGTGCCTGGCAACTATGGCCAGACATGGCAAACAGGTCGGTACACCATGTCCCACATGACATCTGTGTAACACACACACTCACACACACACACACAAGGAGCAAGTATGACATTGATGTCCGGCACCAGCAAGGGGAATGTATTGTATCTGTGGGCTGATGTGGATACTGTACAGGTGACTGCTGTCATGTCATGACACCCTCAAGATGTTCAACACATCTTATGTGGTGGATTGATGTTACGCCTACACAAGATGTGCACAGGCCTGTAGGATGTCTAGTGTTCCACATCTACAATATGACAATTATACAAAGGCCATAGTTGGACCATGTGTAGCCATTGTACGACAGGGTGTACACACAAGCACATCACATCTACTGTGTGTGTTGCTCCATGCCTCTGGCCATCCTCTATGGCCATGCGTGTACATGTGTTGGCCAAATTATTGTGATGGGCATCTATTTTACATGTCTGTGTGGTCCCATATGACATATATGCTCCACTGAAGACAGGGTTATGCAGATAAAGGGTGGTATGTGGGATATGTTTTCAGGTTAGGTAGGCAGTGTTACAGCCAGGCCACTAGATGTCATGGACATGTCAAGATTGCACACCACATTGTGTGACATTCATAGCAGGGCTAAGATCCACACAAGTGAATCCTGTGGGCTGGCCATACTCCAGCCCACTGTGTAGTACTGCTTGTATTCACCACGTGTGTAGTTCTGATCTGTAGTACATGTCCCTAAAGTGAACAGCGCCTCCACCATTGTATGCAAAACTGTCCACACATCTAGCAATGACAGTTTGTGAGGATTCATGTTGGTGAGATGATTCACATAGTTTGCAAGTGTTGCACATGGGTAGTCATTGTGATGCATTGCAGGTCCAACCTGTATATTGTGACAGGACCATACATTATGTGTACATATTGTAAATGGCCACATGGCAGATAGATTTGTGCATTATGATTCCTGATAAATAATAATAGCCTCACCTGCAATGGGCTGCTGTCGCAGCAGAACACCAGAGGTACCTAAATAGGAGTAACAGCAGTATGAGCATAATCAATGCCTGTATAATGGCTACAGGGTGCAATGTGCATAACACATACACCAGTACAGTAGACTATACTATTGTGTATGCACATATGTGTATACACAGAGTAGCATACTATAGTATGCGGCATGTGTGTATGCATGCCTTGCATATGATGTTACATTACATATTGTACAGTGACACATGCAACTATATGGAATATAGTTGTTATAGGTGCAGTACTGACTTACCAGGCAACTCCAGGCTCAGTGGTTGAGAGACACCCACCTCCACAATATTGGCTAAGGCTTGTGGATGTGGTTCTGCAGGTGTTCCCACGTTGGCCAGTAGCTCCTCGGTACATGTGAGTAGGGGCTGGGTTGGTGGTCCACCACCTGTTGCACCTTGTTCCCTGGCGATTGCATTTGCATGCTGTTTCGCCCATCTAATGAGGTCTGTACAGTGTCTGAGCACCTGCTGGTATGTGTGGTTGTGGCCACCAACATCATTAACCCTCCTGCAAAGTTCCATCTACAGGGCATCCCACTGCTGTGCATCCTGTGGCACATGGCTGAAAAGGATATCATAACTGTCAAGTAGGTATGGGATGAGGATCTCATCCTCCAAACGGGTAAAAGGGAGTAGCCTTGCACGTGGCATACCTGGAAGACATAATGATGGAGACAGGTCACAGTAACTCACACAGACATACAGAGTTACAGCTGAACATACATGTGTATCGCATTTATTAAGTTTAAATAGTTGTATTTGCAAACCTACATGACACTGACGTGTTTGTGTCACACACATGTGACACTCAATGTTGAGTGGATATTATCACCATATATGTCTGTGTGTCACCTGATTACATTGCTCATACTCCATGTGGATGCTGTCTTGATGTGGGCATATCTGTTTGCCTGTACTGGTGTTCCTACCTATCAGCACATGGCTGGATGTGTCCACATTAATGCAGTCGACCTTGATGCTGTGTATATGTCACATATAAGGACTTACACTGCCTTAACAGGCATGATCTGTGACCTTGCAGACTTGCTCACATAAGGTTTCACAAATATGTGTTCTGCCATATACATCTACACGGCACTGTACAGCAATTCAACATCATGCCATGTATCACCTGTGTTGCACAGGTAATACACATGGGACACTGGCTAGCCAGATGGTATTTGCAGGGATGGATATCAACTATAGCATGTACAGTCAAAGTCAAATAATGGGCTATATGCCATGGGCCATGTATGAATCTAGGATGAAAGGTTACCTGGCAGTAGCTGACAGGCGGATCTGTGGGGCCAGGTGGAGCAGTGCCACATTACTGATCCACAAGGTTAATGATACATTTACCATGCGGTCATCACATCATGTCTGAGAGGGGAGCAATGTGCAGCTTTGATGGACAGGAATGCATAGTAGGGCAGGACTATGTAAAGTGTATGGGACAAGGATCTGTCCAGCATGTGGAAGATGGATGTCCATGAAGTATGTGTTCGAGATCAGGATGAGTACGTGTAGCATGTCCAACATCACTGGGTTGGACATGGATTTATTCAGGGTATGCATCATGCTACATAGTGGAGATGGGGAATGGGAAGGCTGGTGTAGGCCATCTGCACATGGCCAATACCCCTTAAAGGAAATATGTGATCTGATATGGGTCCCTTGAGTGTTGTGTATGGCTGGACAATGATCTCTAAATTCATGGATGGCACCCTGTCATTATTAGGGTTGCCACATATGACTACCTGACAGGTGTGGTGACGTAGCTATCACAGGAAAGACAACTGCCCAGCTGCATCCCTTACACACAAGTGTCCATTATGTTGACCGCTGCCTAGGTGGTAATTTATGGGTACAGGGTCATTAACATAGGGGTGACAATGCAATACGTAGCTGTCAGAATGTGGCCATATGTCACACACACCTCACCCACAAAGCCCCTTCTGTATGTTGTCCACAACACTCCTGAGTCAGCTATTGCTCCTAGGTCATAGTCATTCGCATACTTCAATAGGCAGATGCCTTCTGTTTGTCTGTGAGGTATGGACTACAATGAGGGGGAATAAAATTCATTAACCCTGACATACTGTAGCTGCCACTGGTGTGATGAGCATGTATTATTCAGACACCTTCTGTAGTGTTGGTTCTGCCAGCAGTCCCATTGCAAAACACTCCTGTGACATAGGAATGCACATCTAGTATACCGAGTGTAGGTGGTACACAGTATGGGTGATGATGTCCTATGACCTGGCAAGGTTATGATATGCAGTGTGACATCAACCTTACTGTCATCTACATCTGTACTGCTGACATCAATTATTTGATCAAGGTTCATGACCTTCCAGACCAGACTCAGCAGGGTAGTAGTGCAGTACTTCCCATTATCAGTGGTGTTTCCCTCTTTGTGGGTTGTGATACCTGTTGGTGTGCACCATTCAGTGTGTACACAACCTGACATGGAGCCATGTTTTACATGATGTGTACACGGAGAGCATCGTGTTTTGCCATATGTGTATGATACAACCTGTGATGTGGACAGATCCCATGCAGCCTGAGTGCAGCTTGTACCTACATAGTTGTGGGCACAGGAGCCCTGTGGTGTACATGGATATATGCTTGTGTACCTGTTGGGGGTGTGTGTGTTTATGTTATCCAAGACCCTATCTGGATTGCTTATTCATGCTCAGCACTTGTTCAGAACTTGTAAGCACTACGTAAGCTAATAATTACTATAGCACTCAATCTTCCTCATTACCTAGAGGTAAGGGTAAACAGGTTTTGTACATACTTTTCTCACTTGCTTAGAGTAAAATAGCTCTTGTACTCACTTTCCTCACTTATCTAGGTGAAAGTAGTTCTATATTCAGGCATGTCCAAGAGTCAACTGCCAGTGTTCTCACCTGTCTATCTGATGAATCTGGACATCTTGAGGCAATGTACACATTGCCTCATGTACACAGACAAGCCTCTCCCCCTACCACCTAACACTACAATGTGTGAGAGATGAACTCATCTAGCCAAACTAGAGGTAAAGCTCTCTCCAACCAAGCCTGACCCTGACAGTCATGTGGAAAAGGTAAATATTCACACTACACCACACTCATCACATAGTCTCACTGAATCTACCCCACCATTATCTGGGAAAACTACTCGTGTACCAACACATTAGCTCAACGCTTTCTGGAATTTATAAACACCAATGCCCTGAATCAACATATCCACACACCCACCAGGGGCAACAATATCCTAGACCTAGGCATTACCAACATGAGTGACCGGTGCTCCAAACATGAAGTCAACTCCACGTTGGTCCGATCCGACCATGAACTGAACACCATTGATATCCACATCCCGCCTCCACCCCCCATTAAGGGAACCACAGTATAATATGTCTACAAAGCCAACTACATGCTTCTTAAGACAGACGTGGTAAACGTCATGACACCCATGCAGATGGACAATACCATTACAACTGCTGAATCCTACACAAATGCACTCTATAAGCACTTACACGAGTGCATGGCTTGTGCTATCCCAAACAGAACCAAGATGCTATACTCCTAATTAAGGAAACCAATCTGGTGGCCCCCTGCCATAAATAAACTGTACTACAGGAGGAAGACACTGTTGCAAACTAGAGTACAAACCCATGCATGAAGGAGCTCCCTGGTCAGCCTCAGTAAGAAGGTGAGATCCCTTATAAGACCCTCCAAAGCTAGCTATGAAAACTAAACTGCCACTAATTCCAACAACAACCACAAAGCATTCTATAGCTATGTCACATATCTCGATGTCAACAACCAGATCTGCTCTTAGTTACAGCACAAAGGCACGAACATTACAGAACCAACTGATATTGGCAACATCCTGGCAGATAGGTTCAGTGCTATCTTTCCCCCCTCCCTCTCAAAGCTGCACACTCTAAAGCCAATATCACAGCATCCATAGGACCAGACAACATCCCAGGCTGTGTTTTACATGAACTTCAGAATGTACTGGCTCCCCACCTATGCACCATGTTCAATAATAGCCTCACATTGGGCATAGTGCCCACTGAATGGTGCACAGCAGCAGTTATCCCACTCCACAAAGGTGGCGCCACAATGGTCCATGGGACCTATTTCCCTATAAGCCTGACTAGCCTGGTCTGCAAGGCTATGGTGCACATCATGGATCTCAGTCACAGAGACATTGGGTACTTCCAAACCTTTGACCCCTCCTAGTTTGGCATTGTTAAGGGCAGACCATGCCTCCTAAACCTTGTGGACTTCTTAGAGACAGTTACCAAGGCATTAGATGAGGGTAAGGAGGTCCACACAGCCTACCTAGATCTCTCATAGGCTTTCAACACCATTACTCCTTCTGGTATTATCAACATTCCCATCCGTCTGAACATTAACCCCTATGTCATGTGATGGTTTGCAAAGTGGCTCACGGACAGAACCCACACAGTGGGAGTTGCATACCCTAGGTCCGACTGTATACCAGTTACAAGTGGCGTCCCCAGGGCTCAGTCCTAGGACCCCTTATGTTTGGTATATACTTCTCTGACGTACAGACAAGCACAGGAGGGCTTTGGCTGAAAAGGTTTGCAGATGACTGCAAACTTGGGGACATAATTGTTTCCCCAGCTGTTACAGATACCCTCTGGAAGGGTCGCACTGAGACAGATACCTGGTGTCAATATCATGGCATCAAGCTGAATGCCTAAAAGTGCATAGTCATCCCCTTTGGATATAACTAATTACCCGTGGACTAACACATAGGTGCTAGTCCCCTACATACAGAAAAGGTAATAAGGGATCCGGGAACCCCAGTAGATAGCAATCTCTCTTTCAATACCTATAATGACATGGTGGTTAGAATATTCTTCTACATGCCCCCCCAATCTCTAATGGGTTCGCATCCAGATCAAAGGAGGCCATTGTGACTCTCTACTCATGACTTATTAGACCCATTAAGGGATACAACACCCCATTTGGGATATACCTTACAAGACAACTGCAACAGCTTGGAAGACCACAACAGTACCACACCAAGAGGATTACTGACCTCAAACAGATGAGCTATGCAGCCCAACCTAAGAAACTCCAGCTGTACTCCGTTGCATACTGCATACTCACAGGTGATCTCTGCTTGACATACAAGGCCCATGTCCAACCCTGTATTGCTGGATACGCTCCACCTAAACAGAGGCCCATGAGAGCCACATGCTCTAGGGATATACAGCTAACCACAATGATGACTAGGATGTGCTGGATGGATAGATTCCTGACCCGGACACTCCCCATGCTTTGGAACATGATTCCAATGTACATCAGGCAGGGCCCCTCACTAGCACTCTTCAAGGGAAACTTTGATGTGTGGATGGGAGACAGACATGTACCCCGGGGATCACTGCAGTGGCTCTGCTGGACAGAGGCACAGGGAACTAATGGCTCTGCTGTTCAGAGGCACAGGGAACCAAGCTATGGGGGTGGCAAAAGCCAACACACTCTAGCTAGGCTTATAAATACCCTTGGTAAGGCAGCCTAGTACCTACCTTTGCACATATTACATGTCTTATGTGCATGGATAGTTAACTAGCTCTTCCATTTCACTTTGCTATCATGCTGATAAACTGTCGGGTGACTAAAAGACATATGTATCCTGTTATTGCGTATTGTAAATGCCAGTAGACATAACTAATGTTTGCCTAACATAACAGTAATGCTATGTAGCTTGTAATACATATCTGCCTACAATACTGTACATTACACAGTTATTGGCACAATATCCCACAATGCAAATCATAATTGCAAAGTGGCCCAACCTTCAACATGTTATTCTCAGTAATACACCCATACATATGGCTACAGTTACAATATATCAACATATACTATCCCCTGTTATAGGACATACTTGTTGGACCAGCCCTGTCACTGACAGCGGCTGGTGAGGAGTCTTTCTGTTCAAAGCCCTTATATAGCATCCCTTGTGGTGTATGCAGTGTTTGCCTTGTGACCTACAGCAGTACACACAAATACTACAAGCGTTACTATGCTCAACAATACATCACTACAAGATAACTGTTTCCACTATATGGATTCCGTGCACTTTACATACTACAGAAAGGCACTAAATACACAGACATAATGACTGTTCTACATACCTTATTAGTAACCCAAGGTGTCATTAACTGTTGATTCAATCCTTTTCAGTTTGTGTTTCAATGTTCTTTGTAACGTTCCACTGGTATATACGGATGGTTTGAATGTGCGATAACCCATCCTTTTCTAGTTACATATTGGTAACATGTAGTAGCCTCTCCACTAATTGGTGTTCCAAAGTAGTTAATTAGATGCACATCAGCTGTGCAGCTACTCCATTAGCCGATACCATGGCAACAGTGGTGTATAACTGAGTACTCCTTTTGGGCATTGTCCGTTTGCCTTACTTTCGAGGAATACAGCCTGGATGTGTTGTTTGTGATATATTTCAACAGCTATATGGAGACACACAGAAATATATTAGCCTCATGACTCCCGTGGATTGTGTGTAATGGCTAGACAATTTTGTTCTACATGTGAGTACAGCTGTTATATTTCAGAACATTGCTATTTATGCAGGGTTTGTTTGTACCTGATACTTCTGCAGATGTTTAAGTCTGGCAAGGATGTTTGGGCAGCTCAAGGCTGTATGGCTATGCATGAACTGTTATGTGGTTTACAGTGTACTCACCAGACATCCTTGATTTTGTGTACAAGTGTAGCATACTGTGCTGTTACTCAGTAATTGCTAACAATCCCGGTGTACACACAACCCTCTGAAATGGGATTAGTGCAAACAAACCCTGTAACATCAGCAGCTGTTCCATTGTATAACAGCAGCTATTTCACTTAGGGCCATGTTAGTGTGTCTCTGACAAGGTATGTTAAGGCTTCTGCAGATGTCGTACAGTGAGTGAATGATTTGTGACGTTATTACAGTTTGTATTGTAATATGTTTGGGTGTGGGGGTGATGTTGATGGGTGTGCATAGCAGATGCAGGTGTGTAGGAACTGCTTTTATACATAATCGATATGTGCATGAGGGCTCCTTCCCTATTTGAACACCTACCCTTTTTTGGACTAATACAATGGTAATTGCAGGCTGATTCATTAAGGTACTGTTATGTGGTTCCTGTATAGCATGCAGTTGATGTTAGTCCTTGAATCCCTTCGATAATACATCTGAATGTAATAAAGTGTTGCTACATGAAAGCTGTGTATTTCTGTCATAGGTATTTGCAGTCATCGTAGTTGTGCTGGTGAGTGACCTTCTTTGGCTAGGGTTGCCACCTTTTCATATGGCCATAGTGGGACATTTTTGGGACACACATCAGAATTTACAGCCCGACACAAACCCATGGTCAGTACAAGGGATAGAACTTTCCTTTCTTGCCTAAATATAAGCTTATTCTTGTAGCAGTTTAGTTGCTTATCCTGCTTCTTGTAACATGTAGGTATTTTAGATACAGAAATAACTATTGTATGCAACTATTACAGTACATATGGGACATAATTATGTCCTACAATCCCAGGACATTTGCCACGTTTAATATATTTGGTTAGGACACAACTGCCCAAAGAGGGACTGTCCCTCGCAAAGTGGGACAGGTGGTAACACTATCATTGGCTCATGTCCATAGCACATATTTGTAATAGTGTATAGGCATATACTCTCTATATCCTTTGTTCATACAGGTTGGTAGTGGCAGAATGTGTGATTGCTATGGTCCATGTTATACACATATATGAATACTTCAACCGCTGTATACGGGATACCTATGGAATCCTGAAACCACAGAGTTCTGACGCACACAGTACCAGGCTCAGACTCCCATACCCCACATTACCGACAGATACAGTAACTCGCAAAAGTAACATGAACATGGAACACACACACGCACACACAGACACACTGCTACCCACCACATCCAACAAACCATCCTACAATACGTATGAGCAGGTGGCCAAGCCCCCCTACACCCTCCCATGTAGGTGTCTGCATCCCCACACCCCCCCACTTTAATATTCTACCTCCTAGATTGCACAAACAGATGCACAAAGCTAACCCACACCCACACATTACAGTCCCCCAAGAACACACACCACACCCAGAACACACACTTACACACACTACAGCCCTAAGAAACACACTTACACACAGTAACCTACCTGAAACGCAACACCAGAAGCACTGACTAACTGTCCCTTAACATTGTGATTTTACACCTTGCGCATCTGGTGTTTCGGTACTGTGTTCTTTCGGACCTTAAACCTCGGGATTACGGGTGTCGGTATGTAAAGCAGTCAGTATGTGGTAGGTATCCCATTTATATGTACCTCCATGGTTATGTAAATTTTGTTAACCTATCTATATATATATATGTATATCCCCATATATCGACATATCTCTCTTTCTCTCTCTCTCTCTCTCTCTCTATATATATATATATATATATATATATAAAACATACACCTTTCATTGGGTATATGCCAGTTTGTCCTCTTTCATCACATTCCTACCTTTTGTGTTTTATCCTGTCAGTATACTCGACTGCCATTGGTACATCTCAGGTAGCTTAGTGGTATGTTATTGTGATGATTGTGTACATGGTTGTGTGTTCTAATCCTGGCAGTGATATCTTACCTCTCAGAGCAGGCACTGGTAGTGCAAGGGTGATTAACGCACATTTCAGGGGTTGTGTGTTCCACATGTTTATTATTCTGTGGAGAACTACCTATATATGCAAGCTGTGTTTAAGGTATACTATGTAACGTAAACATCTGTGAAGATTCCTGTCAGGGATACTCCCCATTATTTGGAACTACATCCATGATTACATTATACAAAACCCCTCACTAACACTCCAGGGAATCCTTGCAGAGTGGGTGGGGAACAGTGGCTACACCCCAGGGATCCCACAATTGGCTCTGCTCCACAGAGGGACAGTTAGTTAATCGATGGGGTGGCGACAGCAGACACATTTTGCCTATGCTTATGAGTGGCCTCGGCAGTTGGGCATGTACCTACCTATGTATCTATGAACCTCTACATACAGTATGGACACATGCTGATAGCTTAATTTACTGTTCAGGTATTGACTTACCTTTTGCCAATGGCGGTTGTGTGTACAATAATTGAGGGCTACCTATGTAGGATGCACACAGTAGACCACCTATACATGACAATTTACAGGTGGTCATGTGTGTGTGCCATCCATGTTTGTTGTGTGTGCAGGTGGAGAAGGGTGTCAGTCCATGAGTGCCTACAGTGTCAGTGTGTGTACTATACATTCCCTCTTTGCCAAGGCATGGGCATACTGGGCACACCTCCATCTGCCTACTCGGGCTATTACAGTATGTTCGTGGTCTGAGTCCCTCTGTGCCTTTGGGTCCCTTGGCAATGGTGGTGGGCTGTGAGGGCCTTCACCATTCTGTCCCTGCTGCAGCTGTTTCTGCAGGATCATATTGTGTAGCATGGCACATACTATGAAGATGTGGGCACACGTGCCTGGAGAGTACTGCAAGGCTCCACCAGATATGTCCAAGCAACAGAACTGTGATTTCAGCATCCCAAACACATGCTCTATGATGATTCTGGTTTCTGCGTGTGCCACATTATGGCGTTCTTGTGTGGCTGTGTGTGCATTTCTGATGGGAGTCATCATCCACGGTTCCAGTGCATAGCCAGCATCCCCCACCAGGTGGTCATATGGGATGTCCCCCCTGGCAAATACCTGATGCAGCTGTGAGGCATGCCAGATATGGGAGTTATGATAGCTTCCAGGGCTGCCAGCACACATATCCATGATAACGCCCTGGGTAATTGCACATGACCTGGCAGTTGATGGAGGGGAATCCCTTGTGGTTTATGTAGTGCCTACCCTGCTCACTGGGTGGTGACTTGATGTGTATGTGCGTGCAGTCTATTGCACCCAGTACCTCCGGGTAGTCTGTCACACAGTGGAAGAGACGCATATTGCTGGCCAACTCCTCCTGCATTAGAGGGCAGTATATGTGCTCATTGGCATGTGGTAACATGGCATCCAGGAACTGGTGGAGTACCCTGGATGCTGATGCCTGTGAGATCCCCATGATATCCCCAGTTGGCCTTTGGAAGGTACCTGTGGCTAGTATTCTCAAGCTTACACATACCTTCGTGTCTGCTGGGATGGGTTCCCCTCTGTTACTTCTGGCTCTGAGGCATGGCCGGCACAGCTCAACAAGTTGCTGTATGATGTCCCTGTCCACCCTGTAATGCTCTACTATCTCCAGATCACGTAGCCCCTGGTAGGTTACCCTGGGTCTGAACACTCTTCTCCTCCTCCAGTGCCTGAGATGGTTGTCAGCATCATCCTCCACACCACCATCAGTCTCCAACACATGCTGGTGAATCAAAGCTATGGCAGCCCCTAACATGTACATATTAAAAGTTCCCCGTCTATATACACCAATGGTGCAGAGTGTCTGTGAATACACAAGTGTGTGTGTGGGGCTTACACACCTTATACTATTGTGCAATGGATGATGCCGGTGTAATTGAGTGTGTTTGTGCTATTCCAGCTGCAGGGTATCTTAATTATTGGTTTTACAGCAAGTACTGCTATTGTAGGGCCTTTGGTGTTGACTTACACTTGGCTGCCGTGATTCATCTATTGCCCTTTACTTCAATTTTTAACCCAATCCCTCCCCATTGTCAGGCATGCATCCAGTTGCCAGCTTTCTTGTTTTGTACTTTCACAACCCAGGATTGTGTTGGGAAATGCGTTATGTAGCTGATCTACTGCAAGTTTGCTTTGTTCTGCTGTGACAGTTCTCTTTTCTTTGCTGTACAGCACCTCCCCTTTCCTGTTCTGCAGGTAGCTGCTAGCAGCCTTGTTAGCTGTTGTCTATGGCCCACTGTGAGTTCCTAGGTGTTAATTATTCATTTGTACTCCAATTACCATGCTGCAGCATTTCCTTATTGTCTTCCCGTATCATTCCTGTTTCAGCTGTGGTGCGCACTGTGCACAGCCATTTACCGGGTTTTGGGTGCGTTTTCATCCACGTTCACTTGAACATTTGGTTACCTTGTGTGCTCTCAGCTAAGCAAAGCTATGGCTACTTCCACACTCCTATCCTGTGACTTTGTTTAGCAACAGGCAACACGGATTAGCAATGATCCAATGTGCTTACAGCTATGGTGGCGCGCCCCTCTCTTGATGTCATGTTTACCTCCAGGCCACTCCTCGGTGTTGTACTGCTACACTGTGTGGTACATCCTTACACTGGCGGGGCATTTGCGATTCAGTATTACTTGACTCATTTGCATGGCAATAACTGCTAATTCCTAGTTACACATGGAACACTGTCACAGACCTTTAGCAACCCTTGCGCCATGGTTGTGGTGTAGCATGCGTGCCATTGACTATTATGGGGATATCATGAATTGTGTTACATTGCAGTTTGATGACAACTAAATATATTTTCCTTGTGATCCCATTTGCGCACAAATGCACTGTGGTTTTACTTTGCATTAGTGTGGCCATGACATTAAATGTTATTTTTTATATGTTGTGCATTTTTTTTATGCCATTGGCTATATATTTAACCATTGGCATATATTAACATTATAATACACAAGTTTGGTCCACTTTCATGGCTCAGATTTTATGTTTGACAAAATGTAAACCGTTTATTTTGGTTTACATTTCTACATGCTTACACTATGCCTGCACCACTTCATGAATCACTATATACCTTCATTTGCATACTACACTGCTGCACATGGGGTAATTAGCATACATGTGCCGGGAGCTGCGCAGCTCTGGCATATGCTGGTAGTGCACGTGGAAACAGCTCATAACTGAATCGCTCTGCGGCCATATTTGACGCTAGATCGCTGACACCACTCTGGCGCCTGGCGCAAGCTTCATGAATCCCGGGGAGTGTTTTTCCTCACCTTTTGTAGCTGCTTCTTTTTTCAGATCCTCTGTTTTTCTTTTTTTTCCTGGCATCCAGGTAGTGCACTTATTAGCCAGTTACTGAAATTTACCCAGAAACACAAAAGCCTACTGGCCTTCTCTGCTGAGTTTCTGTTTTCACACTGGGAGAACTTGAATTAAGTGGTTACTCAATGTACAGCCACATTGGAAGTCAAAAACTAATGATAGTGACATTTTTTCAGTGGCAAACATTATGCATCAGATATAATCTTCTATACCATCAATGTGAGTCAAGCAGTATATAGCTCATTCAATTCCTGCCTTCACTTAAACATCACTCCTCCCTTAAAATTAAAATGGGCCTATATGAAGCTGGATCTGATTGGTCTTTGACATCTTTAAGTATTACAGCCACCATACCTTTCTTCCGAGATGTTAATGCTTCTCCTCCTTCTAAAATATTGTTAAATAAACCTTGCAGATTTCTTCCCTAGCTACCAGACTTCCAGAGGAATTCCATCTATTACTGGGGGCTTTCCTGTAAATTTGTTATACAGTACCACTTTTATCTCATCTCCTCCTATTCTGTTAGTAATTCAGCCTCATCTACCTCTAACCTTAGCATATTTAATTCTTCTATAAACATTTCCATTTGTACATTTGTACTTTTTCTTGATTTCCACATTTCTCTGCTTTTTACAGATTTTCAGAAAAGTTCTGAAATATTTCTAATACCTCTAAAGGATCTCTGGTTATGTTCCTTGTTTAGGCTCCCCAAGCTTGGCAACAACCCTTTCTACTTTCTGATGCCTGAGATATTGTGCTAGAAGCTTTTGTGGTCTAGAGTTATTATAAAAAAAATTCTTAACAGCAATCTTCTAAACTAATACATATTATCAATGTAGTCCCTTATTTCCTCTTTACCATTCTGCAGTTTTGCCTCTTCTTGTTCTGTGAGATTCCATCTATTCTGGAATACTTTAACCTTTGTTAATACATCTAAATAATTTTTGTTACTTCTTAACCATATATGTTTTCCCTTTATTTCTACCCTATTTTTAAACTGCACTTTAATTTTATCCCACTGTAACTATATTTTCTGAAGAAATATTTATCTTCTGAAGAAATTATCTTCCCTAATACTATCATTTCATCTCTACTGACTCATTGGTATTCACTCTCACTAACACCCCCCCCCCCCCATGGAATGCTACTGCTAATCTGCTGATCTAACTACTGTTTTCTATCCCTCAGCTATTTGTCACTCTTTTAATAACCTGTTTTTAAACACAATTGTATAAAATGTCTCTTTTGCCTTCATTTTTGTTAATGCATTTGTAGAAAATTACATTGTATTATACATTCACTGTAACATGAAATCTTATATAATATTACTTTGAAGCTTTTCTCCCCAGGCCTCCACTGAAAAAGGGTATTTACCCAGTCAGACTATCCTGGTCAACAAATGTCAAATAAATAAATACATAAATAATAATCCCAAATAATTTCCACTACCAATTCCTTAAATTCCTCTCTGTTTAACAGATATTTGGGGAAGTTCTAGTGTCTCACTGTTATTTAATTGCCCTGCATTTTTATTTTAGTTATTATTGACATGTGATCTGAAATAGTTATTGGATGCATATCAGAACTTTCCTGTGAAATATAATTTCTGTCTAACGTAGCCCATTTTTTGTACTTTGGGGAATAATATGCAAATTCTGTCTGAGCCTCTACTACTGAACTCACATCTTCCATACCAAATATTTACATAAATTTCTTCAAAAAATTTCTTAAGCTCCACTGTAGCAGTTTTAGGTGGAATATAAATATAACATAATCCTCCTCCCCTGCCAGCAACCCCTTACTACTAAAAATCTGTAATTATCATCTTTTTTTTCTCTTCTATCACTACTGGGGCTCCTTTAGCAGTTAATAAAAGTACTCCCCTTTTCCTTTGCCCTAGATATTCCACTAAATCTTTTTCTACTTTTCCCATTTAGGGGTCGCCACAGTGGATCACCTGTCTGCTCATGATTGGCAGTGGAGTTTTTACAGTGTCAAGTTGCCAGCCCGGCGCCCAACCTTCCACAGAAGGCACACACACACACACACACACACACACACACACACACACACACACACACTCACACCTATGGCTAATTTAGAGTGTCCAATCCACCTACAGCATGTCTTTGGGATGTGGGAGGAAACCGGAGCACCAGGAGGAAACCCATGTGACCACAGGGAGGACATGCAGACTCTGCACAGAAGGCAACCCAGCCAAGGATCGAACCAGAGAATGTCTTGCTGTGAGGTGGCAATGCTAACCGCTGCACCATCGTGACCGCCGCCAGATATTCCACTGAATAACCATCCTAAAATCCTTTCTTTATCAAGTTCCTATGCTCAGTTCTTTCTAATTGTATCTACTGTAGTAAAGCAATTTGCACTCTGCATATTTTAATACAGCTCACTCATCTTTCTTTTTTATATATATTTGTGAGACCAGTCACATTTAAAAATAATATAGAGTGTTGCCATTCTGATAAGAGATCATTATTCCCGTCTGTTATGTATAACAGCTTTTTTTAAAATGTCTATAGTTTCAGCTTTTCTGTTACATGCATACACTATTTTTTTGGCAGGTTGATCTTTTCTATAGTTGTTTCTTGTGATATCCACTTGAACATATGTCACATCTTACAAGAGTTTTTGTTTTAATGAAAACCCTCAAAAGAGTAGAACAGCCCCATAATCGATTAACTTAATACAAACATACAATACTATGTACATTTTCAAATAATAAAGTTTAACCCTCTTAATAGGAGCAATTGTTCCAAATTGACAGCTACATTCACAGGCCAGAACTGACCTATAATGAATCCTGTACTCCTACTTACACTAAGTGCTGTCTGTTTTTGTCTTATCTTTATTCCTCTACCAGATGTTGAAAATGTGAATACTTTCAGAAAACATTACCTTTTAGTCACTGAAAGAAAAAAGTATTCTGTGTTATTCCCCTTATCAGCTTGTCTCCATAGAAACATAAGAACCAGACACACAACTGCCTTCAGCTATAAGCTTCTCATGTTGCTCTGTGAACACATATTTACTAAAGAAAGACTTCATTATATTCAATGTTTTTTTTAATTTACTTGCTTTCACGCCAAGCTTGTTGTTAAATCAAGCCAAGGGCCTTAATCCAGTCATTCCTTATGCAAAAGTAATAAAAAGCATATCGATTTTACTGATATACTCTTTTGACTAGGCTTTCCTCCGTTTTCAAATTTCAATGCCTACATTTCTTAAAACAACTGAACAAGAAGAAAGAAATAATGGAATATGGGAAAAATGACACCTCTTCTATTTCACAAAAAAGCTTTACTATATATCAGGCATTATATGTTATGTTTTATAAAAATAATGTTAAGAACAAAAATTGTTTTACTTAGAGTTACCTCTTCCCTTCCTCTTCCCATCTCCTTAATGTTCTTTCAAAAATTAATGACATGAGGTAGCTCATGTGTTGGAGTCTACATGTTTAACAAAGTCAAAAAAGTCCAATATTTACCAGTTTTCTTCTTCCACCATAAATCACAAATGTGATTGATGCTTTGTAATCCAAACTTTATTCATCTATTTCTGAGTTGCTGTTTTTTTTTTCTTGTTTATCTCCATCTCCCAACTCTATTATCTGATTAATTTCCAACATACTCCTGGTTCTTCTAGTCAACTCGTGCTTTTTTCTGTCGCTCAAGCATTTTCCTTTGGTATACTGGAAATTGTTTCACTGGCATAGTCTATTTATTAGCTTTATTACCAGAAATATAAAAAGCAGAATCCCCTTCTGTTGGATAGCTCACTTTTTGTAGGACAAAAGTTTATATTTCTTCCTTAGCATATTCTGCAACAAGAAATTACTTTGACCCTCCAGGAAAAAATATTCTGAAGATAGCTGGATATATCAGCATAAATCTCACACCTGCTTCTTGACATTCCTTAACTACTGTAATAAATTTACTCCTCTTCTGCCTGGTGTACAGTAAGTAATCATTTTCCACAATCTACTGTCTCCAATATTTAGTACTTTGTCCTTCTGCCACAGTTTTGTCAGAATCAGCTCTTTCTGCTGGTATGATTGCATCTTTCCCATTAGAGGTCTTGACTGCTTTCTCATGACCAGGTTTCAATCATACACACAATGTGCCCTTTCAATTAACAACTCCTGCTGTGGAATACCAACCTAGTTGCTTATTTGTACTTTCATAAAATTAATGCAGTCTGTTCCTTCCAGTTTCTCTGGTACAGCAGAAAATCTTAGATTTTCTTTATGTGCTCTAGCCTGTAATTTTACCATTTTTAAACATCTCTTCTTGAGCCGTTTCATACTCGGCTAGCCTTTTCTTCATTTTGACCTCTGATTTTTGCAGTTTTATCAGCTCATCTTAATATCTGTTTGAAGCTTCTTCTATTATCAGCTCATCTGGATATCTGTTTGAAGCTTCTTCCATTTTCTCAGTCTCTTGTTATATCAGTTAATACACTCCTTCAGTGTTCCATTTATTGTAATCAGCTCTGAGCACATTTTATTTATTTTTCCTCTAGATTACTGAAGTCATGTCTTACACCAAAGGTGAAGCTTGAACTGCTTTTTGCTGAATTCTTCTCAGGCAGTTTTTTACTCATCTTTTGTAGTTGATTTTCTTCCTGTTTCTCTAAATTTCTTTTTTGCTGGCATCCAGGCTGTGTACTTACTAGCCAATAACTGAAATGTATCCAAAAAGATAGATTCACTGGTTCTTTTTTCTGAGTTTCTGTTTTCACACTGGGAAAGCTGAAATCAAGCTGTTAATGTGCAGCCGTCGTAAAATCAACCCCTCACTAGTTAATTCTTGATCTCAAATTAGATTATAAATAGTTAATTTGTGTGTCTAACTACTTTTGTTTAATGAGCAGGATTAAATTAAACACAAGGTTAATACTGAATAGAATATCCAATTACATTTTGATTTTCATGCTTGAATGTAAGCATTGATTATCTGACATGAAGCTGCTTTATTACCACTGTATAAACATATAATTATAGAATAACACGTACATATCATGCATGGAAATTCGATGGTGTGTCTCATTGAAAAAAGGTTCCAATAAAATATTTACATTACTCAAAGAAAAAAAAAAGACTGCAGCATTCCTTTTTTCTGGGTTTGAGGGTTAGCCAATTCACCACCACAGGTACAAATGTTATACTCTCTCAGCAATCATCTCCCAATCTGTACAAGCAGACATGTTGCACATTCACTTAAACAGCATATTTATAAAACAATATGCATCCTGTCCAAATTTAAGCAAGAAATATTCATTACTACTCTAATATCTATTAACTAGAATGTTCTAAAACTCCCCCTTAGATAATGCTGTAAATTAATTCAATACAACTTTTCTAAATAACCTTATACCTCTTAGAAGGAAGAGAATAAAGACAAATAATGCTTCTATCCAAAAAGAGTAGACTGCTAATGCATGATGGAGAAAAAGTGATGAAAGAATGGTAAAAATATAAAACACCACAATACCTTGAAAACTTCAGAATGCTCTCCAAATGTATTAAAAAAGCAAATAAATGAAAACAAAAACTATAGAATAACATCTTTCAGAAAGTAAATGCAACCCTAAATACTTCTGGTCAGACATTAAAGAAATCTTACATCCTGGCCAAAAATTCAACTGTAACCCCTCTTCCAATAATTCACCACTCAAAACTGCAACTGAATTAAATTCGTATTATATTGACATATTTAGCATCCCTAACCAAGGATTCCCCAACAACCAATTCCAACACTGCCTAACAGCCACATATCACCACATCCACTTTAATTCAAACCTGTGTCCTCATCCTATATAAAACTAATTTTAAACAAACACAAACCATGCTCTACTTCAGCTGATGACCTTCTAAGTGAATACCTTAAAATAGCAACCAATAGCATTGCCTATCCTGTCTCATTCCTTATAAATAGGTCAATCCAGGAATTCTCCAGTCCCTCTCTCTCTGGAAAAATCACACATTATTACTCCACACAAAGGAGGAAATTCAACAGATATCACTAGTTTTAGATATTTAACAGTCGTATCCCCGTCCAAAATACTGGTAAAAAGTATATGAAAACAATTGCTAAACTATCTCCTGCAGGAAGAACTCCTACCCCCTTCACAAACACATAACATGGCTTCCACCCCTCCCATAGCACTAACACTGCACTTCTTACCTTCACAGATACTGTTAATAAAGCTAGAGTTAATGGCAAACTAGTGTCCTTATTTCTAGACTTGTCTAAAGCCTTTGACACAGCTTGTCCTGGCAAACTTCTACTTTAAATGTCCTCATTAGGTCTATCTCACCCCATCCTTCTAAAGTTCAAAAGCTACCTGTCCAGCCTTTCTCCAAGGTTATAAGCAACTCAGAAATCATGTAAAAATGTATTATTTTGAATAAACATCAATATTTCACTAAATTTCAAAGCTCTCACCCAAATTACCCCAAATAATTCTGGAGTATTATCAACTCCCTGGTCCACACTGGTTCTCCTACCATCCCTAACCCTTTCTCCTATCACTCTCCCTCTGAAACTACAGACTTACTCAACAAACACTTCATAGACAGCATCTCTAAACTCCTACCCTCTGGTAACTCTGCTCATCCCAACTCTTCTGTGTCACCCCCACCTCACCATAAACCTCTATGTTCCTTTGTCTCTCAGCCTGTTACCTTGCAACCTGTTTCTAATAAATATATCAAATCCCTGCTTTTTAAACTAAAACCATGCTCTCCATCCACTGATAAACTCCTCCCTCAATTTCTGAAAATTGCTGCTGACTCTATTGCATACCCTGTATCTATCTTAATCAACCACTCCATTCAGGAATCTGTCGTACCAGAAATATGGAAAACCTTCTATACCACTCCTCTGCACAAAGGTGGCAACTCTGTTGAACCCTCTAACTACAGACCAATTGCTATTCTCTCACTGCTCTGTAAGATCCTTGAAAAATGTACACATACTCAACCACTGTACTATCTCATTCACAAAAAACTCCTCACCCCCTCGCAACATGGTTTCTGCCCTAAATACAATACTTCAACTACCTTACTATCCTTTACTCAAAAGGTTGCAGAAGCTAGGGACAACAACCTCCTCATCTCCTGTCTATTCCTTGTTCGATCTAAAGCCTTTGATACTGTGTCTCATCCCATCCTTCTTAACAAACTCTCAGACCTAAACCTCTCTCCTTCTACTCTTGGCTGGCTCCAATCCTACCTTACTGGCAGAAAACAAGATGTTAGATGGCAGCAGGCTTTCTTACCCTTCCTTGCTGTTCAAACAGGAGTACCCCAAGGCACTATATTTGGACCACTCCTTTTCAACATTTTTACCAACAACCTATATTCATCCTGCAGTCTCTCATCTGTAATACAATACACAGATGACTCTACTCTCTTATTTATTTCCAATACTATCTCTGACCTACACCCACTAACACAGAATTCCTTTATCTCTGTTGAAAAATGGCTCAGAAATAATCACCTAATTCTTAACCTGAAGAAAACTCAATTCCTTCTCTTCCTACCTCAGACACTTTCTCACCTTAAATCCAACTTTTCTCTTTCATCCCTAGATGGCACCACTACCTCCCCTGCCTCACACACCAAACTCCTTAGGGTAATAATTGATGATTGACTAAAATTTGACTTGCACATACAACAGGCTATCAAAATAAAAAAAAAAACACCAAAACTTGGACTACTTTATAGGAACAAAAAATTCCTCACTACTGCCACTAAACAGACTCTTGCACAGGCATTTCTCTTACCTAGTCTTCTATATGCTTCCACCATCCTTATCAGTATCCAAACTACCTCAGTGCAGAAACTGGAACAAACACAACAAAATTGAAAGATTTATTCTAAATCAACCACTCTCGTCGCATCACTGCCTCTCACTAAACAAACTTTAGTGGCTGGAATTTCCGCACCTTCTTCTACAATTGCAACTCCACACTACCTTTTCCATGCTCAGCAACCCCTCTGCCTGCTCTGCTCTCACCTCCCATGTTACTCTCTACTCTCCCCCCGGCCTCTCCGAAGTGCTGATCAGCATCTTCTCTCAGTTAATAAACCCAAAAGGAATATTGGCAAACTACTTTGCAAACACTCTGTCTCACTAAATTGGAATAAAACTCCCTCTCCATATTAGATCCAACCTTTCCTTTCCTCGTTTTAAAAAGGAGCTTAAATCCCACCTACTAAACTTGAAATTATGCAGCTGCCTTGACCACACATAGACTTAGTCTGTCCTACTGTATAACCTGTTGTATCTTCTTACTTTCTTTCTCTGTTAGTAACTTCTGCTTAAATTAACTTCCTAAACCCTCAGCTCTACTATAGCCTTACTATAGACTCTCCTTTCTCTTTCCCCTCCCATTCTCCACACTATTTATCTTCCCCCCCTACTTCCTATCAGTGTCTGTACATTTTCCTTCTTTTGAACAATTATCTTTTTGATTTTACTCTTATGCAGTAAATTTAGACCACTGCTATCAGTGCAACATTTAATCTTCATATTTTTTTCTTTTTTATCTTTATAATTAATTTCGTATTTGCATTGTTATTTTTAAAAGTTTTTGTCCTGTATGTTTATCTTTGCTGGGGCTCTTTCCCTTGGGTCTGAACTGAAAATGGGTTGCTTACTATCATTGCAATGCAAATAGTTAATAACCTTTTCTTTTTTACAATTATTTTGTATTGTGATTGTTATTTAATATTAGTATATTGTCACTTTATCTTTACTTATGTTTGCTGGGGCTTTTCCCCTCAGGTCTCCACTGAAAATGGGTTTGTTTGCAAACTCAGTTGGACTAACCCAGTTAACAAATGTGAAATAAATGCTTGGTCACTTCCTCTTTATCGTTCTCACTAACACCCTCCACACATCCATATAACAGGCTTCCCTAATACAATATGCAGATAATTCCACATTGATATGCATGCATGACAACCTGGCACATTTCCCAAAAGAATTACTAGGGAAGTTTTAACAGCTGAAACATTGCTTTTTAGCTCCCAACTCATGCTCAGCCAGCCCCCCCCCCCCACACACACAAAAAAATTCTCGAAATCTCTCTTTCATGAAAAAAAAAATGAAAATCCTCTTAGTAATACAACCACCGAAATTATATCACATAGCAAATTATTAGGGATGATACAGCATGATAATCTTAAATTTGACCTGTATAAACAAAGTTGCATACAAAATTCACCAAATACCAGGGATGCTTTACACCACTAAAAACTTACTCACCAATGCAATACAAGCTACATTTGTCACTAGTTACTTCCTTTCCTCAATAATTTATGGTACACACATGCTTACTAACCTTCATTCATCACAAAAATCAAAATCTGAACAATACTATAATAAAGTGGCTACATTTGCAGCAAATACCCATTTCAGAACCCACCACTGTATAGTACTAGAAAGCCTAAATTAGTTAGAACTACCCCATCAATTAACATGTACACAGCTTCTTTCTACCTATAAAATTATTCAGAATCCATCTGCTTGTCTGGCACTAAAGACCGTTCTACACATGTATGTTCCTAATCAGTCATTATGGTCCAGTGACCAAAAACTTCTCTCTGTTCACAAATCTATCAAATCTGCTGGGTATGGTCTGTATTTATAACTTGCTGCTAAGAGCTGGAAATCCTTACCTTTATCTATCAGGTCAATACCCTCTCTCCAGTCCTTTAAAACCATTCTGAAACCCAAAATACGTCTCTGTCATTGCTCAACCCCAGAATAAACTATATTCCTAAATATGAACAAGTACCTATTCATACCTTACAACTCCTTACGCTCACTTATTCATTCACCCCTTACTCTAATCAATTGTTCTCCCCTAACTTTCTTTCTGAATATGTCATAACCCTGTTTTCTCTCATTTCATATTTTAGTTCCTGCTTGTATTATACATAGTAGACATACCATAGTAAGGGACTACTGGCAAGGGATGAGGATTGTGCTGGCATGTACTTATATTCCTCCTTAAACTGTTATTAAGGAGCTTAAAAAATTGGAAGAAATAATCAACTTTCAGCAGGGAATATTACCTATAGGTTGGGAATCAAATTTGATTTGCAGCAATGAGGATATATCCAGGGGATCTAGAAGGGAAAATATAACAAAGGAGGGTAGATTTCTGAAGAAATTTATGAAATTATTTGGTATGAAAGATATGAATTCAGTAGTAGGAACTCTGAAAGAATTTACATATTATTCACCAAGATACAAAAACTGTTCTAGACTACACATAAATATTTCACAGGGACTTGTGGATTTAGTTAAGAACTTTGACATACATCCATTAACTGTTTCAAATCATGCACCAGTAATTACTAGGATGAAATGCAGGTTAATGAATCAAAGATGAGACACTGGCACTTTCCCACTTACCTGTTAAAAAGAGAGGAATTTACAAAATGGGTAGTGGAAATTATGGAAATTATCCAGAAGTTATTAGGGAAGTACTCCAGACATTATAGCTAGTGAGTTGGATAAATGAAAGTAGAGTTTAAAATATGGTAGAAATAAAAAACAGATCTGATTAAGAGGTAATACAATTATTTAGAGGTTAAAGTATTACAAAATAACGGGAATCTGATAGAACAAGAGGAAGTGTAATTTCAGAGTGCTAATGAGAAAATACTGGAGTACCTGCATAATATGCATGAGTTTAGAAATACTGCTGTTAAGCAACTGTTTTTTGATAATAACTCCACAACACAAAAACTTATAGCATGACTTAGGCAACAGAAAGGTGAAGGGCTTGTTGCTAAATGTAGGGAGTATATAACAAGAAAAATAACCAGAAATCCTGCAGAGATATTAGAGGTGGTTCAGAAAATTTATGGTAATTTGTGTAAAGCAGAGAAGTGGGAAAATCAAGAAAAAACAAGTGGAAATATTTATTGAAAACATGAATATAACAAGGTTAGAGTTAGATGAGGCTCAACAACTAACAGTTAAGATGGGAGGGGAAGAGATGAGATAAATGTGCTGATGTACAGCCAATCTGCAGGAAAGTTTCCAGGAATAGATGGTATTCCAGTAGAAGTTTGGAAGCTAGGAGGGAAGAAAGTGATAAAGATCTGGAAGGTTTTGTTTTGGAGTTAATTTCAAAGGATGGGGGGGGGGCATTAACATCCTGGGAAAAACAGCTGTGGTGGCCCATTCCAGTTTTAAATCATAAGTATTAAGTGTTTATGTCTATAATGGATAAAATAATGGCAAAGGTGATGTAAACATTGATGGATGAGGACCAAATTGGTTCTGTAAAGGGGAGACTGTGACAGCTATGCCCTGGCCCAGCAATCAAGGAGCCTCAATCCTCACCACTAACACCAGGGAGGGCATCTCATATAGGAGAAAGGATAACAAATACACACAGTAAAGTGCAATTTACCTTAAGAGCACACAGAGATCACAGTCAGTCCAGGGCTGGTTGATCCCTTGCTCCCCAGGTCCCTAATAAGACTCCCCACTGGCACAGCTATAGGGTCCAGATCTCAGCCTAGCTGGCAAGCTAAGCTCCAGTACCCTCTCTGTCCAACCAGATGATTCTTGTCCTTGCCCAAGTAGCTGACACACATACACACACTTTGAGATAAGTATTTATACAACTTCACAGACACTCCTGGGAAAGGCTGACACAGATTCTCCAGCTTTGCCCCTATACCCAGACTATACGGTAGTAATTCCTGCCACCACCAGCTAATAATTATCAGCTACCCAAAGGCCCTTAAAAGGGTGTCCAATTATTACTGTGCAATATTATTATCCAATAGTAGTGTAACAAAGCAATCAATGCTTATTTGAAGGGCTTAGTACAGGATCACTAATAAGCATGCAATGTACTCTAGAGCTTAAATTATCTCTACATAAACCAGCCACAGTTGGAAAGGGTTTAAAAATATTTAATAATAAATACTAAAAACACAAGACAATACTACTACACCACAGTGCTATTCAAGAGTTCAGAGATCAGACAGAAACTTAAAATAATTCAGTAGTACAGTTCTGACATAACAGAAAAATACTTAGTCTAATCTTTTCTGATTCCTAGCTATTGCTACAAGAAAACATACTTCTAAAGTAACTTACTTACATAGAGCATAAGCAGTGCTGAGTTGGATGTCCAAGATCAAAATGCTTACAGTCTCTCTCTCAGCAATAGTTTTTAAAATCACTAACAAACATTTCTGCTGGACCCTCCCAGATTACATCATTCTCATTTAGTTCCCATTACATCATTTCTTTGACACTTAGCCTGGAGTTCCCAGGCCAACAGGCTACATTATTTAGCAAGCTAACACCTGCTCAGGAAGCTATAACAGTAAAAGTCATTTCACATGTACACTCTAGTAATTTTTACTTAAGTTAAAACATAGAAAGAATGTGCTAGTCCAGACAGACTGACTCCGAGCTTTAGAGATCAAAGGATAGATTTGAAATAATTTTAACTTCAAAAGAAAGATTTGAAATGCCTGCCATAGTTTTCCTTACAAGAGATGGCAATGTTGCTACAATCTTGAAGTTCAACATTTTACAGTATTTTCTCTAATTTAAGAAACAAGCCTGTATTTTACATTTATATTTACAAATGCCAGAATTATGTATCAAATTCTATTTGACTAGGCTGGCAGCGTTCACCCTTTCTCTACCAATTCACAGAGACAAACATTTTACAACATTAATAAGACAATGATGATCCAGAAGGAAACAGAATATAAGAAAACACTGATGTTATTGTTGGGTCATGATACACAGAAAGCATTCAGAGTAAGCTGGTATTTTATGAGTAGGGCAATGGAAGCCACAGTAAATTGTGTCTGAACAGAGGAACTAGTTAGGGTTCTCCTCTTTCCCCTTTGTTATTTGTGTTATATTTAGAATCACTGGCAAAGAAAATAAGGGACTCAGAAATTCAAGGATATCATGGGTATGGTGTTCAAGAAAAGTTGGTTTTACTTGCAGATATTATATTTTACTTGATAGAACCAGAAAATGACATATCAATGTTGTGGAACATTTTGAGACAGTTTTGTGTTTTTTCTGAATATAAAATTAATGAAGATAAAACAAAGACTATACCCATAAACTATATACCCACACATGAATTTGTTCAGCAATATCCACATTAATGGGGACAAGATAAAATGAAGTATTTAGGAATATGGATTAAAATGATTCTGTTATGTGAGAAGATACAACAGAAACTGAGGAACTGGAAGCTCTTGCTTATGGTCATGGATAGCAAGGTAAAATCAGTAAAATGTTTTAGTTCCTTTAACTTTATAGGTCAGTTGTTTTTTTATCAACCAGAGGAGTTAATAAAGAGTTGAAGGATTTTATTTGGGAGGGGAAGAGGGCAAGAGTCAAATGGGATAAGTTGATCCTTCCAACAGAACAAGGAGTTTTAGACTACCTGATTTGAATGGATGATGTTCTTCATGTTTCACTGTTGCAGTCATCACACTCAGTCGGCCCGAATACCAGAGTCTTAGTATTTCTGTGTCGGATGCTGTCGCTTCTTCCATGACGTTAAGTTGTCAGGGGTATAAACAGGCAGCTGAGAAGCCGGAGGCAGAAGCAGTTTGCAAGTGCCGGTCAGCCACTACATGAAATTTTCATTTTCGAGTTTTTAATCCTGAAGTCTTCTAAAGCTAAGTACCCCATTGGGGATCCTTATTTCTTGCTCTAACCAATGTCAGAAAAAGTTAACAATTGTCTGTGGAAAGCAAATACCTCACAGAGATTTTCATTCTTAGTGCATCACCTGTTTAGACCCAGACCACGATGTCCCTCACTGTTGGTTTTGTGCCTTATCACCCTAACCATTCATCGCCGGGCTACCTTTGTTGCTAAATTCTTTCGTTCTCATTCTCCATATTCCGAAATGGCTTCAATAAGCCATCCAACTACCGATCTTCCGAAAAAACTTAAAGATAAAGACAGAGACAGACTGCATAGGTCCAAAACTGTCGACGACGCTTCCATTAAACTAGTCGCCAGTCCACCAGTACTCAGTGAGGTGCCTTTGCAGCCCCTGATGCTCGCTTCTATAGATTCGCAGGCCTCTGCTGAGACCCATTTGGAGTCTGGTATGCCGCAAGATGCTTCTTTGACTATGGAACCTGTGGATGTCTCTACCTTGGATGCGTCCAGAGCTGCTGTGCAGGAACCGGCTTCTGAGGGTGTATTCCATCCTACTGACGTTCAAATCAAACCAACTTCTTTTTTAGCCAAAACTACCAAGTTTCTTAGGCCCAGAGTATGCACCACGCCTAGAAAACCAATGACCAAAGCACATGCTCAAGCTCCCATGCCACAAAAACAAATGCTTAAAATGGCTGAAGACCTTATTACCATAATTAGGGGAAGCCAGCCTTCCCCTGCTAAGAGACAAAGAATCGAGTTTCCTTCTGACTCTACAGACCAGTAGTCCGATGACTCTGACCCTTCTGATTATCAGGACATGTCCTTATCAGCCTAAAAGGATTCAGATGCAGAGGAATCCATTCTCTCTGCCTCCCCTCCAGAGGATTTTTCTTTTGTTTAAACCTTGCATACTTTAAGAGAGCATTTCCACTGGGAATGCCAAGACGACCCTCAGTCCAAAAAGAGACTCAGAGAATTTTTAGAGTTGCCTCAGCATAGGCTTCTAGCTATACCCTCTGCCCTGGATGTTGTAGATGATGTTTTTATGGAATCCAGTCTTACCCCAGATACACCACCCCCGGCCTCTAGGAAACCTGACAGGTACTACAGAGTACCTGATTCCTACAAGTTTCTTTTCAGGAATCCTACTGCTGATCCAGAGACCATTTCCCAAGGACCTAAAGGTATTAAGGCTACTACAGCCAAAAATCCTACCCCTTCACACAGGGATTCCAGAGCTTTAGACAGATGGGGTAAGAAGGTATATACCTCTGCAACTCTTGCTATCAGGGCATTGAATTGCCAGTTTCACTTGTTGAAGTACCAGCAACATATTATGGAAATAGTTAAAATAAAAATGGTATTATTTCCAGATTGTGCAGAAAATAAAGATTTACAAGAGCTAATGCATTCTGCAAACCAAGTAGGTAAGCATACTTTGCAATGTGGCTTTGATGCCGTAGAGGCATCTTGCAGGGCTGCAGTCACTGGTTCGCTACAGAGAAGGCATGCTTGGCTGAAGGAGCAAACCTTGCCAGACCATGTCAAATCCAAATTACTAGACACTCCTTTAAATAAGGATTTTTTTTTGGCACCAAGCCAGAAGAGGTTCTGAAAAAGATGGAATAAAAAGCTAAATCTATGCAAACTGTTAAAGAATTCTTACAAGTGCAACCACCTAGATTCAGTAGGCATTAGCCTTCTAAAAACTGATCCTTTCCAGCCTCTTCCCGGCCTTCCCAGATAAGACCCAGGGGAAACAGGCCACCCAGACTACAGTCTCAGGGTATGCAGAGATCTAAACAATGGAGTGCCCCCACCCCAAAAACAGGGAGTGGTAAGCCACCCCCTATGAAAAAAGTTCACAATGACTTCTCTATTCTCCTTCCTAGCCCTGCCCAACTGCTTGTGCCCCTAGGAGGAAAACTTGCCCTTCATGCAAAAAACTGGATGTCCATTACTCAGGACTGATGGGTCCTCAACATTGTATCCCAGGGGTACAAATTCTACTTCCATTCACTGCCAACCCCAAGAAGGTTTCCAGACCTTCCTCCAAACCAGTGGACAGAGGCTCAAAAGCAAGTACTTTCCCTGCTCAATATCAGAGCTATTCAGCCTGTTCCAGTAAAACAAAGGGGTCAGGGTTTCTACTCCAGACTTTTCCTGGTGCCCAGGAAAGAGGGCTCTTGGTGCCCAATCCTGGATCTTTAAATTCTCAACGCCTTTCTGGTGGTCCTAAAATTCAAGATGCTTACCCTGCAACAGCTTCTCCCTATGCTAGCCAAGAATGCCTGGTTAGTCACTCTAGACTTAAAAGAAGCTTATCTGCACATCCCCATAAGGGAGTCATGCAGGAAATATCTACATTTCAGGGCAGGCACTATGCACTATCAGTTCTCTGCACTTCCCTTTGGCTTATCTACTGCGCCCAGAGTATTCACAAAGTGTCTGGCTCCAGCCATTGCATACTGCAGGCAGAGAAATATCCAATTTTTCCATACTTGGATGACTACCTGATTCAGGCAGACAGGAATTGCTGCTTCAGCACCTCGCATTTGTAAAACGCCTTCTCTCTTCATTGGGGTACACCATCAATGAAAAGAAATCACAACTGGCATCCAGTCAAAAGACTGTATTCCTGGGAGCAAGCTTGTACATAACTTCCCAGATGGCTTTTCTCACTTCAGAAAAACAGATCTTTCTGACAAGCTACTTCAAACAAACGGCCACCAAAACCCAGCTATCTGCAAGAAAAATACTGCAAGCCCTAGGGTTCATGGCCTCATGTATTCTGCTAATTCCATATGCAAGACTGCATATGAGGAAACTTTAATGGTACTTAAAAAGTCTTTGGTGCCAACATTCTCAGGACCTGGAAACAGTCATTCCTATCATACCTTGTCTAAGGGCAGGGTTCCTTTGGTGGGCAGAAGCATGCAACCACAACAAGGGACTGCATTTCATTCTACCCCTCACAGCCCAAACCCTGACAACAGATGCATCAGACTATGCATTATGGCAGGCAAATGCATTTAGGGCCACTGGAGCCCAAGGCACATTCTCCTGCACATCAATCAAAAAGAGATGCTAGCTGTACAGAATGCTCTGACAGCTTTCAAATTCCTAATCCTTCCAGGACAACTGCTGATAAAAACAAATAACACCACAGTTGTGTGGTACATAAACAAGCAGGGGGGAACCCATCCTTATCCACTCTGCAGGTTAGCCATGGCCCTGTGGAACACAATCTTGAGCAACCAAGTGCATCTACAAGCTCAATTCCTGCCAGGCAAACAAAATTCACTGGCAGACAACTTAAGCAGAAATCTCCTAGATCCACACGAGTGGAAATTGGAGCCCAACATCTTCAACCTTCCGATCCAGAGGTGGGGGACACCAGAGGTGGATCTCTTTGCCTCCTCTGAGAACCATCAGTTAAGCAAATACTGAACCAGGATCCCTCACAGCAGGGCCTGGAAGGTGGATGCCCTATCCTTTCAATGGGAAAAACTCTCAATCTATGCCTTTCCCCCTCTGCCCCTTCTCTCAAGAGTACTACTCAAGATAAAACAGGACAGGCCAAGGGCAATACTTATTGCCCCAGACTGGCCATGCCAGCACTGGTACCTACTCCTGTGCAGCCTGACAATGGTGCCACCCTGACACCTACACCAGACTCCTACCCTGCTGTCTCAGCCGGGGGGACAGATTTTGCATCCACAGTTGCAAACTTGCAGCCTGGCATATCCCTTGAATATGCCACCAGCAACCCTTAGCAAACAGGTGCTGGAAGTTATTCTGGAAGCCAGAAGGCCTAGTACTAGGAAATCCTATGCTGAAAAGTGGAAAAGATATTGTTCTTGGATTCAGTATAAAGGGAAGGACACAGCAGTGCCCTCCTTACCTCTAATCCTGGATTACATAGCAGAGCTACTCCACAGAGGCCTAGCCTTCTCCTTCATTAAGATTCATGCCTCTGCCATCTCAGCTCATTATAATACTGAGCCACGTCTATTTTCTCACCCTCTCATAAAACAGTTCCTGAGAGGGGCTAACTTATGGCACCCTAGGAGAGCACCCACCCCTGCCTGGGACCTTAACTTTGCACTGGAAAAGCTCACACTTCCCCCTTTTGAACCTGCTACCTCAGCAGAGTTCAAATTCCTCTCTTGGAAAACAGCCTTGCTTTTAGTCATAACTTCAGCTAGAAGAGTGTCTGAGTTACAGGCAGTCATGGCTGTGGAACCCTTCATTATTTTCCATGCTGACAGGGTTTCCCTCAGGACTAACCCATCTTTTATGCCTAAGGTGGTGTCCAGTGTGGCTCTAAACCAATCCATCCATTTACCAACCTTCTTCCCTAACCCTCAGAATAAAGGGGAAAGGATCCTGCACTCCTTGGATGTGCACAGACAGCTCAGGTTCTACATTGATAGGACTAAGCCTTTCAGAAAATCTGACCAACTGCTTGTCAGCTTTGCTACAGGAGCAGAGGGTAAGGCCATTTCAAAACAAACCATTTCCAAATGGATTGCACACTGCATCCATTTCTGCTACAAGCACCATGGAAAACCTACCCCACAGGGGTCAGAACACATTCCACTAGGGCTACTTCTACCTCTACAGCATTTTTCAGGGGAGTCCCTACCAGGGACATTCTGGAAGCGGCAACCTGGAGTTTTGTACACACCTTCGCCAAGCATTACCACTTACCTATCTTTTCCAAATCCAGGGCTGGATTTGCTACAGCAGTCTTGCAAGGCCTACTAGCCAGCCCTAACACTTCTTGACTACCTCCACCCAACCTCGGCTTGGGAATCAAACCAAGTGTGATGACTGCAACAGTGAAACACGAAGAACATAGTACAGTTGTGTACACTTACTATAAATGTAGATGTTAGAGTGTATTCACTGTTGCAGTCCTGGTTTCCCTCCCTCCAGCCCCCTGGCTTTCTCTATATTTTACCTGTCCTCTCTATGGCCTTTCCTAATGGCATTGGTATTTACTTTTTATTGGTGGTGTTCCCCACCATATACTAGCTCCCTATATGGGGGCTGCTGACATTTGGGGCAAGAAAAACTAATGTAATGGCACCAGCTGCCTGTTTTATACCCCTGACGACCTGATATCATGGAAGAAGCAACAGCATCCAATGCAGAAATACTAAGACTCTTGTATTTGGGCCAACCAAGGGCTGCCTACAGGCAGATAACCCAAGTGTGATGAATGCAACAGTGAATACACTCAAACATCTACATTTATGGTAAGTGTACATAATTGTACTTTTCAGAGCTACATAGTTATGGCTCTTATACATAACACAAGCAAAAAGGTGCAATTCAAAGTGGAAAGGAATGATGATGAAGCAGCAGGTAATTCAAGAAATAAGGAAACAATGTGATTTGGATGCAGATCCTTAAGGAGAATAATAACAGTGATACAGAATATTATATTCATAAAGTAGCAAAATGTATGCTACAAACTAAGCCAACAAAGGAATGAAGAGTTTTCCAAAAGGGATGAATGAAATTAGGGGTGCAAAGAATAGGCAAAAGAGAGTTGGAATTTACTGGAGGAAGCCAGTGAATTAACCAAGGTGTTGGGATCAACTAATTACAGAGTAAAATGTAATAGAATAGGAAAAAGCCAAAAAGCAGAGCTCCTTACTGACCCTATTCAAGCACAACCTAGACAAATGTATGGGAGACTGCAAATTCTCCCCAGGAGTGGCACCCAAATCCCTCATGGATAGGTGGAGTCAGTGTTGACCATAGACTAGCTCTGCAAAATACGTTCAATTAATAAGGAGAGATGGGGCAACTTAGGATTAACATAGCTAAGCTAGTAAGGGTTGTAGGGCCACTAGCCTAGTAACCTCCTATAAACCTATGAACCTATGGATTGGAAGCTAGTGATTGCCTTCCCTATCAGGGACTGATATCACAGTATAGACAAAGATAAATGGCTAGGGAACCCTAAATTAAAGATCTGTGCTGGTTGAATTTTTAACTGAATCTAGGATAGAATATGCTTTTAAAATGGATAATTAGCAGGGCTCATAAAATATTGTATAATAACTAGAGGAATCAATCAGAAAAGGTCAGAAAACATTGGGAAAAGTGATTAGATATGCAATTCACAAAGAAACAATAAGAGGACACATCTGTGGCTCCCAACTATGCAACAAAATCTAGAAGACATAGGGTTTTTGACTATAAGTGTTTGCATAGATACTTTTAGACCCCAGTCAGTTTCCACAGAATTTTTCCTCAGGTAGATGGCAAATGTTGGAGATGTACTGGGGAAGAAACAGGTACCTGTCAGCATATGTTCTTGGAGTGTAATGAGCTGTCAGACTTTAAAAATTCCCTACAGAGTACTCTGCTAGAAATACTGGGTGAGCAAAGGAGTGTAACTAAGGAAATTATTATTTTTTGAGCTGGGGTACAGGATCTGAATTGCCTAGACATACTAATGCCTTGTTAAGTTTAATTCAGGTGGCTGCCAAAAAAAAAAAAACAATTACTAAAAAATGTAACTCAAAATCTAATCCAACTATACTTGCAGTAGTGAGTACTGGAACAGATATAAACAGAAGTAAGAACTTTAGAAAATGGTAGGAGTAAATTACCCAAAAAAATGGAAATTGTGGGAACAATACATGCAGAAAAATATTTTGAAAGAGGAATAAAGTTTAAGAAATGGCAGGAACTTAACGATTTATGTAATGTTTTGATTATATGGGAAATAATATATGTGATGTGTAACATTTGTAAATGTGAATTTGTTAATATGATTTGATTACTTTTATATAAAAGTAACTTTGCCTATGCCACAAGTTATAATTCAGTAAAGGAGTATGAAAAAAGATACTTCTGCTAAAAAAATACCATGCAGAAAAAAGCAAAGGCAAGGCTCCAGTTTTTTCAACCAACACAGCTGTTGATTAACACAAGCACTTTCACTAAATGCTTCTTCAGGTGTATCTACATTGTTGCTAAAACACCCATTTTGTACAATCATCACAAATCACATGACAAAACCATTTAACTATTTAAAGAAAATTGCTTCTAAAAACATATAAAAAAGTATACATTTGAAAATATGTACCATCAAATGCAAATACAGAAAAATATGTGCACATATAACACATTTAAAAACATTACCTGCACAATGGTCTATTTTTTAAAATGGGTCTCATTGGCACATGGTCATTTAAGCCATGTCCTACATCAGCCCTCAACCTCACAATCCAGTTTGCCTCTAACTCTTCCGTTCTAGCTCTGATATCGCCTCCCTCTTATTCTCATAACATCTGCCTAAGACCATAAATTTAAAACTATGTCTTTCACTTGTCTCAGACACATGCTTTGCAAGGGCATTAAATATGCTTTTCTTTTTAATATGATATATATGTTCTATTATTCTATCTTTGAGCAATCTATCAGTTTTACCAACATAGAATTTATTACATAACAGGCATGTAGCCAGATATACCACATGTGGGGGTACTACAAGTTGCATTAATGCTCAAATGAAAGACGTCATGAGAATCTGGATGTTTAAATTCTGTTCCTACATCTATATATTCACAATACTGACATATCTTACAGGGTTTAGTCCCTCTATCTTTAGAATGCCCTATCTGATCTCTCGGTATATACAGTCTCCTTTTCAATTACTTAAACTGAGGATGTGGGTCAAGAAACTTACTCACTTGCCTATCTGTGGTCAAGAGATTCCAATGAGTATTAATAATATTGGTATATTTTCTTACGTCTCTTGAATATTATATATATTAGCCCCAGAGTTTTTACAAGGTTCTGAAAAATAGGGCTTTGCTCTCGTACCTCTTAATTTTTCTATCTCTATCATATTACTATGTACTTCATCCTTATTGTATCCCCTTTCCACCAACTCTGTACTTACTACTTCTGCTTGTTGTTTAAAGTCATTCTGTTTAATATTAAGCTTTGACACCCATTACAACTGGTTATGTGTGACATTTCTAAACACATACTTGGGATCCATACTATCTTTCCTTAGCAATTTATTGGCATGACATTCTTTCCTATACATTTTTGTACTTAATTCCTCTTCCTCTCCTCTAACTATACTGACATCCTGGAAATTCACCTCAGAGCAAGACCAAGTCAATGTAAATTTAAGGAATGGTGTTGAATTATTAATCCATTCCACAAAATCCAATAATTGTTCTACTGACCCCTTCCATAACAAGAAGAAGTCATCTACAAACCTTCAAAAAAAAACAGTATGTGCTGTTTATAGGGACCCCTTTCCACATTCTCTACCTCCCATGCTGACATCACCGCATTCTCATAACTGTTGGCACATGATGTGCCCATTGCAACACCATTGCACCAAAGCGCTTGTGTTAATAAACAGCTGTTTTGGTTGAAAGCACTTGTGTTAATAAACAGCTGTGTTGGTTGAAGAAACTGGAGCCTTGTCTTTGCTTTTTTTCTGCATTTATTCTTGGACCTTTAGTAGCTTACTGCAGATGCACCTGGATTTTGTTGGTTTTGCTTTTCATTAAAAAATACGACTGCTACACATTCTTATACTTTCTCCGTTTCCCTCCCAGAAGTGAAAAACAACTTGAATGATTTCAGCAAGAATTAACTCTTATACCAAGAAAATGTTCACTGCCTACCATTGTATAAAACCAAATTGTGCACTATTATATTAGCTGCATTTAAGTATTAAGACTGTTGGTTAGCTAACTACCTGTATACCTTATTCACCTCCTGCAGTTCTAAAGTTTACTTTTCAAAGAACTGCTTGTCACTGTACCTTTAAATATTAATTACACTGTTCCTCTTGCACTTCTCTCAGAAAAAGAGTGCTCAAAGCTCTCAAGATTTATTGCTTGCACTTGAAGGCATCTCGTCTCGAAGTAAAAGCAGTCAGCAACGATTGACAAGACAGAAAGAGAGAGAGGCCAGTAATTTTGTAGATGCATGAAAGAACCTTTGCAAATTTCACTAAGAACATAATGTTCAGACTTCCCATGGCTAGTTGTATTGCACCTGAAGACTTATTTTCTTTCACTGAGAACATTTGCTACTGAAAAATATATAGTTAATAACTTTACAAGTGGAAAAAACTTGCCATTTTTAGTGCCTTTCATAATTGTCTTTTTTTGTCTACTTGCTTAAAAAAAACTTGTTTATGGCATAAAGAAAGAACATTAATCAAGATTGAAGCACCTGTAAAAGCAAGGGAAACTACCTAAATTCTACATCCATACATTCACAACCCCCTTTTCCCATTTTTTACTTGGGGTCACACATGTCATATGAATAATATATTTTTACACCCCACACCCACACCAGCAACCAAGATCACATTAAAGTAACATAAACTAGCTTCCACCCAGACTTTCTTACTTTGTTATAGTGTAAAGCATGCATATCTAACAATTAAGATAAAATCTTTTTGCATTAATATTTTTAACATATACAAGGTATTCTTGATTCTTCTAGCCAGTTACTGTGTTTTTTTTATCTCTCAAGCATTTGCCTTTGGAACACTGGAAAAAAGTTTCACTGGCACAATCTCTGTATGAGCTTTAACTGTCAGAAAAATGTGAAACAGAGTATCCTTCTATTTCTTGGCTCACCTTTTGTGGAAGTTTTTTTTTTTTTATTTCAACCTTAGCCTGTTCTGTATCAAAAATGTATTTGATCCTCCAGAAAAAAACAAAATTCTGACAGTTATATACAGCTCCTTATTGAAATACCAGCACTCATAATGCTGAGTGCCAACCCACCTCCAAACAAATAGAGAGATGGGAAATGCAGAAGAGCAAATCACAAACGTTGTATTTCTCCTTTAAGCTTTACGCTGCACCCTGCAAACTTAAATATAATAGTTAACTCCAAGATTACCATACCTAAGAGAAAAGAGAATATTGTGAGAAATGGTCATCTCAGACTAAATATATGTAAGTCCATTTTTCCAGTCATTCAGTGTTTGTGTTTTGGGACTCTCTCTAGAGGGTCCCAATCTTTCAAATGGTTAATGATACAACAGCTTGAATCTCACACCTGCTTTTTGATATTCCCAGATTGGTGGGATAAACTTGATTCCATTCTGCCTGGAGTACATGAATCACCATTTTCTACAAACACTATCCTGTTCTCAATACTTAATACATTTCTCTTTCACATTTTTTTTCAGGAGCAGAGTCTTCTGCTTGTATGATTGCATCTTTTCTATTACAGGTCTTGATCAAGTGAAAACAAAATGGACAAAATGAACCAAACCACTTCACTGATGCTTGGTAGTCCAGGAATGGAGTGCCAGCACTCAAATAATACCAAGGTCCATGTAAATGTATGCAAAACTTTATTCACATCAATATAAAATAACAAAAGAGAGAAAAATCAAGTGTTTTCATCTCCAGATTTAGAGACTTTATCAAGATAAAACAAAAACCATTAACCATTCTAGTTAAATCATTCATAATTAGATGTTGGACCAATCACAACACAAAACTCATGAATAATTAATCGATATTGAAAAGCTGTGACAAACATCTAAATTGTAAATCATCACTATGAGATAAACAGATATACCACCTATGAATATACATACAAGCACCAGAGAAAAAAGTAACATTCTTTTCAGATACAATAGAAAAACAGAATTTAAAATAATTTTATATATATATATATATATATATATATATATATATATATATATATATAAAACAGTGTAAAAATAATGTTAAAGATATAAAAAATTGTTAAAAAAACATATATATATATATATATATATATATATATATATATATATATATATATGTGTGTGTGTGTGTACCTTTAGGCTAAAAGAGGAGGGCCTATACACTATGCTTATATCCATTATAAAATTATCTAAAAAGTATATGAATATAAAAATGATGTATTAAAATATAATCAATGATTCTAAAAAGCACATACCATAGAACCATTAATGCCTAAAATATATAAATACAAATATAGCTATAAAACTGTATTAATCAAGGACATATACATATAATAATGAATAACAAAAATAAAATACATAATTAGTAATTTACTAGCTCAAAAAATAAATATATTTAAATTCATTATCTATCCAATGCTTTTAATTAAAAAAAAAAACAAGTAATTGAAAAAGATTCATTTAAACCTGGCCACTGGGTTGCATTTGTCCTAAGTTGTCATAAGGCTTCATTTCTCTCAAGGTATCATGGCCATGGTCTACCTCTTGGGTCAATCTGTAAGGGCTCAATCACAGTAAATTTAAAAGTGTGGCCAGGCAATGTGTTGCAATGTTTTGCTAAGGCATTTGTATCCTTTTTTCAATCTAATATATCTAAGATGTTCATATACATGATTTTTAAATTTCTTCTCCATCTTTCCAATATAAAATCAGGCACATTTGCAACAAAAAGCAAAATACACAACCTTTTCAGTGTGACAACTACACTTTTTCTTCAGAGTGACATTTACACCATTAATGTTAAAAGCTAACCCTTCTATAATGTAGTCACAATAATTACACAAAACACATTTTTTCATACAGCCCTTCATTTGTATGTGGCCACCAGCTTCAAAAATATTTTTAAGAGACTGGCCCTTCCTATAGACAACAATAGGTTTCTCCCCAACACATTGTCTAACTTCACTGCATGATGATGATAAAATCACCCAGTTCTTAAAATGAATATCCATAATTTCTTTACTTGCGAGATTGTACATAGTAATAAAGGCTGAACGAAAACTGATATTAGTTGACTCAGTCCTATTGTATATGTCCCAACATTTGCATTGGATACTACATTCAATTCCTGAGCAATAGTATCATATTCACTATAAACATTCATGTGAACAGACTGCCTAGCTTCAATAGTTAAAATGGCCTGAAAGAACCCCCTCTCCCTTTTATTAATAACTTCCAACATCAAATTGTTAACCGAATCCACCGGATAGTCCCTCTTAGAAACATAGCCTTTAAAAGCTCACATTCATTAAGAAAAGAGTCAAAACAGGAAACCATCTGGGCAGCCGTTATGAACTTCCCCTTCACCACTGCTCTTTTTGGCTTATAAGGATGAGAGCTGTCAAAGTGTAAGAAACTGAATAAGTTTCTTTACGGTGAATCTCAGATAAATTTTTTTTGAAGAAATATCCTTTAACAGCCTGACATCTAAATAAGAGATTTCGTTCAGACCACTTGTATGGGTAAATTTCAAAAAAGGTGTCAAATTGTTAATGTAGAATAAAAACTCACCTATTAAGTTTTCAGGCTAATCCCAAAATATAAAAATATCATCCAAAAATCATATGTACATCCTGCAGTGGGTCTAAAAATGTGAATAAAATAGAAACTTTTTCTCCCACTGCAGTATTACCATATTGGCATATAAACCGCCACATGGGGAGCCCATAGCAACCCCCACAGTTTGGATGAAAAACTCATTATTGAAAAATATACAGTTATTCTTTAAAAGCAATTCAAATAATTGTTCATACACATTAATATTGGGTTGGGGTATCCATCTTTGTAAAAGATAATCATATACCCATTCAAGCCCTATGTCATGGGATATTGCGGTATATAAATCTTTAACATCTATAGTAATAAAAAAAGTATCAATAAATTCCAAATTATTAATCCTTTGCAAAAAGTCCCACGAATCTTTACATAGACTCATTTTGTCAGCAACAAAAGATTTTAACTTAATGTCCAAATATCTAGTAATAGGATACGTAATAGATCCTTGCCCATCTACAATTGGGCACATGGGTGGATCTGAGACACTTTTATGTATTTTGGGTAAATCAAAAATACATGGAGTTCTTGGGTGAGGAACCAATAAAAAATTATATTCACCAATAGAGATGGAAACCTCAATAAACAGATCATTAAGTTCATTTCAAATCCTATTATAAGTACCATTTAATTCATTCAAGGATATTCTCCTGTAAGCATCTCCATCCAAGATTTTTCTCCTTCATTCATTATAATCACCCAAGTCCATAATGACAATCTCCCCACTCTTATCTGGTTTAATAACCCTCATGTTTCTGTTAGACCTTAATTTCGTCAAACCATCCAATTCACCCTTACTCAGGTTGGTGTAAAAAAACCTTCTTTTGTAAATTCCTAACATCAACTTCACATAATCTTTCAAAAATTGATATAGAGGGATGGATGGGTGAGTTACACTTACTTGTAATGTGTAGGGGGTTGCTCACATGTTCCACAGATTTAAATAAAGCATTCAAATTCAGCTTCCTTAAAAATGCCTCAGGTCAACCAATGTTTGAGCTACATTGTGATTTTTCACGGGAACAAACGTCAATCCTTTAGCAAGTAAATCACAATCATTAATATCAATTAGGGCAGATGAAAAATTAAATACATTAAAATCACCTTTAGAGTTTCTTAGAATAGAACATTTGTCCAAACTGTTTTTGAGAGGTTAATTCCAACCTCGACATCCACCCCTCCCTCCCCCCTCTGGTACAATGATTGCCCCTGATCCCTGTTCGTAGAAAATGTCCCCTGACCCTGCACATTGTGATTGTATCTGTCTCTCAGTCTCTCGGACCTCCTCAATGGAGAAAATTTCTCCTGATCCAAAAATGACTCCTGGTTACTTGAAGATGCAACATCAATATTACGGTCACCATTCCAAACTTGTGACCTAGGAGGCTGTGGGTACGCCATATTAGCATTGTACTGGGCCCTATCCCTCTCAATTTTCTTCATTTTCCTATTTTTCATTGAAGCCATTTCCTGCTCAATACTTTTAAAAATTCGGTTATAGTCAAATATATTTTCCTCATGTGCAACATCATGCACAATTTTCCTATCCAAGTCTGTTGCCTCCTTCATTAAATCAGTCAACAGTAGTTCATTGTTTTTTATAACAAGCTCCATGTATTCAGAGCCATGCCAATCGAACATTAAAAGTAGTTCTTTATGTAAACAAGAACCAGCCCTGTGGGGAAGCGGCACATGCGCAAACCCTTAGGTACTAGTTTAAGCCTCAAGCATTCTTTGAAATATGCATTGATCAGTTGTATTTTTTAATTTTAAGTAGGAAATGATCGAGTTTTTGTAAATTACTAGTATAAGAGGATGCACTTACAGGTTCATTTGTGGAAAAAGCAGGGTTGTATTCTAGCCATTCATTCATGTTGATGGGGGGATTAGAATTCATCTAAACATCCTCATGAACATTTTGTCTCATCAAATTTACCCCATTCGATGAGCGTTGGTCAGAAAAAGTTATATTTACTGTAATCGACCCATCTGATCCATTCACTATTGCCTCGTTGTTCAAATTCTGACTATCATTCACTCTCCGACTCCCTTGTTTTAAATCCGCTTTATTAATATCAAGAAATTGTGAAATGGCACTCTCACCATTGCCACGGCTCCCTCTAGAAGTTGAGACTTCCTGGTTCAGTCCTCCATTCGGAGCTGACATCAGATGGGCATGCTCCATGCGGTCCAACCTCTGAGTAATACATTCAAGTTGAGCTAAAATGTTTTCAATTGATTCACCAAATGGTTGGGAATATAAGGAGTGTTGAGACACCATCACCTGTATTTCCAATGCCATAAACAGACAAGACCAAGTGAAAAAAATGGACAAAACAAACCAAACCACTTCTCTGATGCTCAGTAGTCCAGGAATGGAGTGCCAGCACTCAAATAATACCAAGGTCCATGTAAATGTATGCAAAACTTTATTCACATCAATACAAAATAATAAAAGAAAAATCAAGTGCTTTCGTGTCCAGATTTGGAGACTTTATCAAGTTAGAACAAAAACCATCAACTGTTCTATTTAAATCATTCATAATTAGATGTTGGACTAATCAAAGCACAAAACTCATGAATAATTAATTGATATTGAAAAGCTGTGACAAACATGTAAATTGTAAATCATCACTATGAGATAAACAGATATACCACCTACAAATACACATACAAGCACCCAGGAAAATAGTAGCATTCTTTTCAGATACAATAGAAAAACAAAATTTAAAACAATTATATTATATATATATATATATATATATATATATATATATATATATATATATATATATATGTATATATGGTTCCCATTCAGAAGCCTGAAACATCATAAGCCTGAAAATCAAAATCCTGAAACCAAAAGCCTGAAAATTCAGAATCCTGAAAACTCAAAATCCTGAAAGCCCAAAATCCTGAAAGACCAAAATCCTGAAACTCAAAATCCTGAAAACACAAAATAGACATACTGATGTCATTGTGGCTTTGCTATTGTTAGCCCTGTGGTGTTAGGTCATGCGTTGGGGTCAGGTAAGTGTGTGGTTGGTTTTATTTTAGGGTTAGGGGTGGTTTAAGTGAGTTAGGGCGCAGGTTAGGCATGTATGCAATAGTGACAAATATTGGGGTTAGGGGCGGTTTAAGTGAGTTAGGGTTAGGGCGCGGGTCAGGTGAGTGTGCGATAGTGACGGACCTTAGGGTTAGGGTTAGGGTCAGGGTCAGTTGGTAGATATTAGTGTCTTTATAGTGACATATTAGCATTATTTGTGTTTTCAGGATTTTGAGTTTCAGGATTTTGGTCTTTCAGGATTTTGGGCTTTCAGGATTTTGAGTTTTCAGGATTCTGAATTTTCAGGCTTTTGGTTTCAGGATTTTGATTTTCAGGCTTATGATGTTTCAGGCTTCTGAATGGGAACCGTATATATATATATATATATATATATATATATATATATATATATATATATATATATATATATAAAACAGAGTAAAAAATAATGTTAAAAATATAAAAATGGTTAATATATATACATATTATATATATATATATATATATATATATATATATACATACACACCTTCAGGCTATAAGATGAGGGCCTAACCACTATGCTTATACCCATTATCAAACTATCTAAGAAGTATATGAATATAAAAACAATGTGTTAAAATATAATTAATGATTCTAAAAAAGCACATATGATAGAACCATTAATGCCTAAAATATATAAATACAAATATAGCTATAAACTATATTAATCAAGGACATATACATATAATACCTAATAACAAAAATAAAATATATAATTAGTAATTTACTAGCTCAAAAAATAAATATATTTAAATTCATTATCTACCCAATGCTTTTAATTTTAAAAAAACAAATTGAAAAAGATTTGTTTAAACCTGGCCACTGGGTTGCATTTGTCCTAAGTTGCCATAAGGCTTAATTTCTCTCAAGGTACAGTGGCCATGGTCCACTTCTTCGTTCAATCTGTAAGGGCTCAATCACAGTAAATTTAAAAGTGTGGCCAGGCAATTTGTTGCAATGTTATGCCAAGGCATTTGTATCCTTTTTCAATCTAATATCTCTAAGATGCTCACATATATGATTTTTTTAATTTCCTCTCTGTCAGGCACATTTGCAATAAAAAGCACAATACACAACCTTCTCAGTGTAACAACTACACTTTTTCTTCAGAGTGACCTTTACACCATTAATGTTAAAAGCTGACCTTTCTATAATGTATTCATAATATTTGCACAAACCACGTTTTCATATCGCCCTTCATTTGTATGTGACCACCACCATCAAAAATATTTTTAAGAGATTGGCCCTTCCTATAGACAACAATAGGTTTCTCCCCAACACATTGTCTAACTTCACTGCATGATGATAAAATCACCCAGTTCTTAAAAAGAATATCCATAATTTCTTTACTTGCCAGATTATACATAGTAATAAAGGCTGAATGAAAATTGATATTAGTTGAGTCAGTCCTACTATTTGTCCCAACAATTCCTGAGCAATAGTATCAGATTCACTATAAACATTCCTGTGAACAGATTGCCTACCTTCAATAGTTAAAATGGCCTGAAAGAAACCCCTCTCCCTTTTATTAATAACTTCCAACATCAAATTGTTAACCATATCCACCGGAGAGTCCCTCTTCAGAAACATATCCTTTAAAAGCTCACATTCACTAAGAAAAGAGTCAAAACAGGAAACCACCTGGGCAGCCCTTATGAACTGCCCCTTCACCACTGCTCTTTTTTGCTTATAAGGATGAGAGCTGTTGAAGTGCAAGAAACTGTTTGAATAAGTTTCTTTAAGTTTCAAATGTTCTATTTTAAGAAACTCTAAAGGTGATTTTAATGTATTTAATTTTTCATCTGCCCTAATTGATATTAATGATTGTGATTTACTTGCTAAAGGATTGACATTTGTTCCTGTGAAAAATCACAATGTAGCTCAAACATTGGTTGACCCGAGACATTTTGTAAGGAAGTTGAATTTGAATGTTTTATTTAAATCTGTGGAACATGTGAGCAACCCCCTACACATTTCAAGTACGTATAACCCACCTATCCATCCCTCTATATCAATTTTTGAAAGATTATGTGAAGTTGATGTTAGGAACTTAGAAAATAATTTTTTTTTACACCAACCTGAGTAAGGGTGAATTAGATGTTTTGACAAAATTAAGGTCTAACAAAAACATGAGGATTATTAAACCAGATAAGGGTAGGGGAACTGTCATTATGGACTTGGGTAATTATAATGAATGAATGAGAAAATCTTGGATGGAGATTCATACAGGAGAATATCCTTGAATGAATTAAATGGTACTCATAATAGGATTCGAAATTAACTTAATGATCTGTTTATTGAGGGTTCCATCTCTATTGACGACTATAATTTTTTGTCGATTGCTCACCCAAGAACTCCATGTTTTTTCGGTTTACCCAAAATACATAAAAGTGTCTCAGATCAACCCATGCACCCAATTGTAGATGGGCGAGGATCTATTATGTATCCTATTGCTAGATATTTGGACATTAAATTAAAATCTTTTGTTGCTGATGAAGTGAGTCTATGTAAAGATTCTTGTGATTATTTGCAAAGGATTAACAATTTGGAATTTATTGATACTTTTTTTTATTACTATAGACATTAAAGATGTATATACCTCAATACCCTATGACATAGGGGTAGAATGGGTATGTGATTATCTTTTACAAAGGAGGATACCCCAACCCAATATTAATGTGTATGAACAATTATTTGAATTGGTTTTAAAGAATGACTGTATATTTTTAAATAATGAGTTTTTCATCCAAACTGTGGAGGTTGCTATGGGCTCCCCGTGTCGCGGTTTATATGCCAATATGGTTATGCTGCAGTGGGAGAAAAAGTTTCTATTTAATTCACATTTTTATACCCACTGCAGGATGTATGTACGATTTTTGGATGATATTTTTATATTTTGGGATGGGCCTGAAAACTTAATAGGTGAGTTTTTATTCTACATTAACAATTCAACACCCTTTTTGAAATTTACCCATATAATTGGTCTGAACGAAATCTCTTATTTAGATGTCAGGCTGTTAAAGGATATTTCTTCAAAAAAATTTTATCTGAGATTCGCCATAAAGAAACTTATTCAAACAGTTTTTTACACATTGACAGCAATCGTCATTATAAGCAAAAAAGAGCAGTGGTGAAGGGGCAGTTCGTAAGGGCTGCCCGAATGGTTTCCTGTTTTGACTCTTTTCTTAATGAATGTGAGCTTTTAAAGGATATGTTTCTGAGGGACTATTCGGTGGATTTGGTTAACAATTTGATGCTGGAAGTTATTAATAAAAAGGAGACGGGTTTCTTTCAGGCTATTTTAACTATTGAAGGTAGGTAAACTGTTCACAGAAATGTTTATAGTGAATCTGATACTATTGCTCAGGAATTGAATGTAGTATCCAATGCAATTGTTGGGACATACAATAGGACTGACTTAACTAATGTCAATTTTCGTTTAGCCTTACTACGTATCATCTGGCAAGTAAAGAATGTATGGATATTCTTTTTAAGAACTAGGTGATTTTATCATCATGCAGTGAAGTTAGACAGTGTGTTGGGAAGAAACCTATTGTTGTCTATAGGAAGGGACAATCTCTTAAAAATATTTTTGAAGGTGGTGGCTACGTACAAATGAAGGGCTATATGAAAAAAAATTATTGTGAATACATTATAGAAGGGTCAGCTTTTAACATTAATGGTGTAAATGTCCTTTTAGCAGTAAAAATAAATAAAGCTTCTCTTACCAGTCAACTCCACAACAAATCACAAACCAAGACAGGATTGTTTTGATATCCTCAGAATGTTCATCTCTGCACTCTGTGTAAATTTATAACTGTCTAGGCCCCTTGTGGTGGCTAGAGCTTGCCTGTCCAAAACCTATCCCTTTCTCACAACCAAAAGTGAAACTAAATGTAAAACAACAAAATATGAATCAAAGTAAAGCTTGTTAAATAAGCAGTCGCTTCCTACCTACAGTCAGTTAAAAATAGTGATACCAAATGCAATATAAATTCAAATAAAACTCCCCTTATCAGTCAGCTGCACAACAAATCACAAACCAAGACAGGATTGTTTTGATATGCTCAAAAAATAATACAGTCTGTGCCATCCAGTTTCTTAGGTCCCTCAGAAAACCTCAGGTTTTCTCTGTAAGTTTTGTCTACTAATTATGCATTTTTTTGAAACAGCTCTTTTTGAGAAGCCTCATGCTAACCCAGCCTTTACTTCATTTCAACCTCTGACTTTTTTCAGTTTTATCATTTCATTTGAATAGATAACAATTCTTCTATTTGCACAGCTTTTTGTTATTTGACTTGCTATATTCCTTTACTGTTTCAATTATTTTAAACACGTCTGAGTGCATTTGATTTATTTTTCCTCTAAATTAATGGAATCCATCTCCTGCATCACACCTAAAACTTGAACTTTTTGCTGAACAGCTGTAAGACTATTTCCAGCCAGAGGTTTTTCTTTTCCTTTTCTGGTTGATTTTATGTCAGGTTCTCCAAATTTCTTATTTGATGACATTCAGGCAATGCAATTACTAGCCAGTAACTAAATTCACTGGCATTTTTTCCACAGTTTATGTTTTCAAATCCATATGTTGATTAGTATGCAGCTATCTTAGAAATCTCAGCAATACATACTTATTGACCCTCCCAGTCCTTCTCTGTTATCCATCTAACCCTGGGCAAATCCAAGCTTGCAACTTTGCACTCAGAAGCACTCAAGATCCTTCCTTTTAGGATGATTCACTGCACCCCACTGCTCCTCAGATCAAGTCTGCCCTCCATCATATACAAAGGTACTGAAGAAAACCTGGAGGAAGATTGCAGGCCAAAATCTACCAAATCAAGGGACAATAAGGATCTATCATTATGCTAAATACATAATTTTCATATCCTATATTACCCCATCTGTCTGTTTTGATGTTTGGGACAGAATCCCCAGCTACTTTCTTCCTGGGTGGCATCATGGCACTGTATCTCAGAGAATGGTCAAACCAAAAGGAGCTCTATATCTCGATATGAGATTGAGTTGATAAAGTCACTTTGATAAAGAAATGCTTTGCTGTCCAAGATGCTATAGCACAAATGTCCTCTCTGGAAGAAAACGTTGAAGTAAGTTGAATCTTACTTAAAATCTTTTATGTTTTGAGAGTAAAGGTTTGTTATGCATAGAAAGGAAATGCAATCTAAAAGCTAGCTAGACAAAGTCACTTGGAGACCTTATGCTCTGGTTTTAACATTTGTTATCTTTTCTAAATGGTTTTGTCCTGTGAAGGTATAGTCTTGGTTCTCTGTGCACATATTCTCCACCTTTGGAATTATTTGGAAAGACGACTTTATTTTATTTTAAAATCTTTTATGTTTTGAGAGTAAAGGTTTGTTATGCATAGAAAGGAAATGCAATCTAAAAGCTAGCTAGACAAAGTCACTTGGAGACCTTATGCTCTGGTTTTAACATTTGTTATCTTTTCTAAATGGTTTTGTCCTGTGAAGGTATAGTCTTGGTTCTCTGTGCACATATTCTCCACCTTTGGAATTATTTGGAAAGACGACTGGTGCATAAATAATCTGGTTCAAAGTTTGAGAAAAAAGGCACAATTTGGTCTGAGACAGACTATTTTTTATAAAAATGAGGTATAGTAGTTTGCATGATAAGGCATGGAGTTCAGATACTCTTTGCTGAAATGCCACTAGAAGCATCATCACCCATGCAAGGTGTTAAAGGAGGAAATAAAGTCACTCTTAAAGGGTGTTTTTGAGAGTCTGTAGCATAAACATGAGATTCCATTGTGTGGTGGGGTCTTTGATGGGGATGTCTATAAAGAAAGGTCCCCATCAGGAAAGCTTTACATACCTTTTGAGATGCTAGAGAAGAAATGAAAGCCAAGCAAAAATTTGAGAAGGCAGACAGCTAGGTCTTGACAGTGGAAAAGCTGGACCCAGTACTGAAAAGGCTGGCTAGAAAATGAAGAAAAGAGGATACAGGAAGTGAGTGTGGATCTAATCTGTGATTGATTGCCCAAAGGGGAAATCTTTTCCATTTACTCTTATAATATTCTGCAGACTTCTACAAATCAGTTACAATCAGAACTAGACCAGATGGTAATGACTGATTACTGGTCATTACTGAAACTGAAGAAACCATAAGGTTAGTCTGAATGAGATGATGTTCAGATGAGGCCGGACAGATAGTTGTGACAGGAGATTCTGCTAAGGATCTTGTTACCAAGAAAGTCATGGTAGATGAGAACACAGCTTTGGGAACAATATTTGCCTGGGCCTTAACAGAGTTATGAGGTTCACTTTGGTCTTGCACAGATATGCTTTCTGTAGCGATTTTATTATCAATGGGAGAGGAAGAAAAGCACAAAAATGGACCACGGTGTCCCTTGGTGTCTGTCCTTGCGGAAGGATGAGAGCAAAGCAGCTGGTGCATTTTGGTATTGCATGAAGTGGTATAGGTCACAGCAAGGCTGGCCCCAGTGGTTGAATATTTTGGTTGCCACTTCTGGGTTCAGGGACCACTCAGGCAAAGGGATGCTATTGCTAAGCATGTTCACAAGGCTGGTCTGGCCAGCAATGTGTATTTGCTATCAGAAAAAGCACTGCAAAGGCATCACCCACTGCTACAGTCTTGTGGCTTCTCAGCAAAGGGATAAGACTAGGTTCATCCTTGACTGATGATGTACCACATTGCATACGTACAGTTTGTATGGATAGATATCACATCCCACAGAAGAACATCCTGAAGTGCTAGGCTAAGACTCTTTTAATCTCCATTATGTTGATAAATAGACAAGTTTCTTGTTGTGAACATGCTAACTGCACTGTTCTCCCCCAGTAACATTCCTCCACTCCATAATAAGAAGCGTATGTGGTAACTCTGGCTGATAGTAGGGGAAGAATGGGCACCCCTCTTTCACAAGGGGAGACTAAATCCACAACTTCAGATGTCTCTTACAAACTTTGAATTGTCTTATAGGAAATTGTAGTGATTGAGTGGACTGGCGTCATTGAACATCGAATATCTACTGAAGGACCCTCATATACAACCTGACATGAAGAATCAACATGTCTACCATTGTGTGCAATCCATGTAATACTTGGGATACTGAAGGAGAATGGTATTTAAGAAGATTCAAGACTTGTAGCCTAAGGGTGATGAGCCTTTCCTCTGTGAGCCTTGCTATTTGTGTTGAAATGTCTAGATGGCAACCTATGAAAGTTAATGACTGAGAGGACTCTAGATGTGAATTTTCTAAGTTTACTGAGATTCCTAAGGAGAAGTAAAGGTGGAGTAAATAATCTCTTGCTTGGATAAATGATTTTCTGTTTGCAGTTAGGAGCCAGTCATCAAGATATGGGAACACCTGAAACCCTTGCAGCCTGAGATGTGTTATAATAACTGCCAGATATTTGGTGATCACTAAGGTCTGTAGTGAGATACAAGAGAAATGGCTGGAAATTATAATGATTGGTTCTCAGCTAAAAGTGGGGGTAACCTGCTAGATCGCTTTGTGATCTTGATTTGTAAGCAAGCATTTTGAAGGTCTATCAAGCATATCAATTCCCCTTCTTGTAGCAGTGGAAAGAAGGACTGCACCATGCAAATCCAGAATTTTGTCTTCACATACTCATTCAGCCTTCTGAGATCCAGATTGGAACTGTGGATTTTAGGTATTTTTTAAAACTAAGAAGAATCTCAAGTAGAATCCAGATCCCTTTCTGGTTTGGTGAAACTTCCTGGATGGCTCTCTTTTATAAAAGCTGAGAGACCTCTCAAGCTTCTACCCTTTTTGGTGAAATGGAAGGTCTGGAAGGAGCAGTGAAGTTTGTCTGTGGGTGGAAATGAATGATTTGACATTGCCTCTGGATAAGATGTTCTTTGCCAATTTGTCCTTTGTGGTGGCTGACTAAATTTCCAGGTGAAAAGAAAAATCTCCTCTGACTGCTGCTAGATGGGAGCAATTGGAGAATTCTTCATGAGTGCTGGAGTGGATTCCATGAAAAGGAACTTCTGAACTCTTAGTTGTTTGGAAACCCTATGCCACTAAGCAGCATACATTAAAGGACCTTCCTCTGCCTCAAACAGCCATATTGACAAAGTTTTTGAAAGAAGAATCGTGGAATTTTCTAAACCATATCCCTTTGCTACCCTTCTGGTTCCTAAAGTTGGACATCTGAGGGATTTCAAAGCAGTCACCTGTGACAGATATACTCCATACCTGCTCATTCTTCCTCAAAGTTTCATTTATCTTCAGAATGGAGAGATCATAGTAGGCGTTTATGAAGGACACTTTGAAGATGTCTAACAAAATCATAGAACAGAAGCCAGGCATGTAAGTGCATAACAATGCAAGTGCCTGCTTCTCTTGCTATTCCATCATCACAGCCTCAACAGGTTCTTATCATTATCATGTAATATTTCATATGCAATACTAATTATCTCTTTTTTAAGAGCAACATCTGCTCTAGATTTGACTAAAAACCCCACCAGAGCAGGTTTTTCACTTAAGATTTCCCTATCCCTAGGACTTCTCAGATAGCTGCACATGGATCAAAAGCTTAATTTCAGCTTTCCCAGTGTGAAAAAGAAACTAAGAAATAAGAGCTAGTAATTCTGCAGCTTGAGAAAAATTCATTTACTGGCTTGTAAGCACACTATCTGGATGCCAACAGAGAAGACATTTAAAGATTCTGAAATAAAATCAACTAGAAAAGGTGAAGAAAAACACTGAGTGGGAAGAATCCTGTAGCTGTTCAGCAAAAAGCAGTTTAAACTCCAGCTTTGATACAATAGATGGCTTCCAGTAATTTAGAGGAAAAAATAAATCAAATGTACTCAGAGCTGATTAAAGTAAATTAAACATTGAATATGTATATCAACTCAAATAAGAAAAGGCTGGAAAAAATAGAAGGACCTTTAACTAGCTAGTCAGATAAGATAACACTGCAAAAATCAGAGATTGAAATGAAAAGGCTGTGTGAATATGAGACTTCTCGAGAAGAGCTACTTAAAATGGTAGAGAACTGAGTATGCAGAGAAAACCTGATATCTGCTGTACCAGGCAAACTGTCAAAAAAAGACTATTAATTTTATGAAAATACAAATAAGAAACTGGACTGGTACTCGACAGCAGGATTTGTTAATTGAAAGAACATCAAGTATACACTCTAAACCTGGCAATGAAAAATCAGACAAGACTTGTATTATTAACAGAATCCTACCAGTGGAAAGAGTTGATCCTGACAAAACTGTGGCAGAAGGACAAAGTATTAAACATCAGTGTTAGTAGAGTGTTTGTTTCAGACAGAAGAGAGAAAAATTATCTCAGTAAACAGGTAATGTAGAAAGGCAGGTGTGAGATTCAAGCTGCTGTATGCAGCTGTCTTCAGCATATTTTTCCTGGAGGATTAGTTCAAAATGATACAAAAATCACTGAACCCACAGACATTGCCAACATACTGGCAGACAGGTTCAGTGCAAACTTCACCCCCCTCTACCCCCCTAAAGGAGAGATAACTATCCCAGCTGAGTGTAGCCTCCCGGACATCTCAAATGCGCAGGTGAAAGCTGCTCTCTCTAAAGCTAAAAACACAGCATCAATGGGACCGGATGGTGTCCCCGGCTGTGTGCTACACGAGCTAAATGAGGAATTAAACCCGCACATAAGGCAGCTGTTTAATCTCAGCCTTACCACAGGATACGTGCCCAAGGAGTGGCGTATGGCAACTGTTGTCCCACTCCACAAAGGCGGCGCCTCTACGGACCCTGGTAATTACCGCCCCATAAGCTTAATAAGTCTAGTCTGCACAGCTATGGAGAGGATCATAATGGAGCTCATAAACAAAGATATAGGGGACTTGCAGACATTGGACCCGACCCAGTTTGGCTTTGTCAAGGGAAGATCATGCCTTTTGAACTTGGTGACTTCTTGAAACAGTCACCAAGGCCATTGATGAGGGAAAGGCAGTCCATACAGCCTACCTTGACCTTGCAAAGGCTTTCGACACAATACCCCACTCGGGTATTGTAGAAAAACTTACCAGCTTAAATGTAAACCCATATGTCACAAGATGGGTTGCAAACTGGCTTAAGGACAGAACCCACAGGGTTAGAGTTGCTGGCGCTGTGTCAGACTCCAAGCCAGTCACAAGTGGTGTCCCACAGGGCTCGGTCCTTGGCCCCTATTGTTTGGCATCTACTTCTCAGAAGTACAGGCCAACATGGGAGGACTTTGGCTGACAAAGTTTGCAGGCGACTGCAAACTGGGCCATAGTGGAAAGTGCATCGGACACGGATATCCTTCAGAAGGGACTCACGGAAACAGATAGCTGGTGCCAGAGCCATGGCCTGAAGTTAAGCCAAAAATGTATAGTCATACCCTTGGGAAAAACAAGGTAACCCCAAGCTACCATATAGGTGGCAATCCACTAAGCACAGAAGAGGTTATCAGGGACCTGGGGACCCAGGTTGACAGTGGCCTTTCTTTTGACACTCACATTGCTAAAGTGGTTAGAAAGACCTTCTACATTGCCCACCTGATCATGAAGGGATTCACATCCAGATCTAGTGAGGTCATTGTTCCCCTGTACTCTTCACTTATCAGACCAATGATCGAGTACAATGCCCCATTCGGGATGTATCTCACCCGACATCTGCAGCAATTGGAGAGACCCCAAAAGTTCCTCACCAAAAGGATAAAGGGACTCCAAAATCTGTCATATGCTGCCAGATTGAAGAAACTCCAGCTCTATTCAGTCGCATACCGTCTGCTCAGAGGTGACATGTGCCTGACATACAAGGCCATGTCCAACCCGGAATTAATGGACATGCTGCACCTCAAAAAATCCAAATCCACCAAAACCACTAGAGCAAGCGACTTAAACCTTAGCACGGATATAAATAGGACGTGCTGGTGGGATAGATTTATCACTCAGAGACTCACTATGCTGTGGAATAAAATCCCGGTCCATGTGAGGCGGAGCACCTCGCTGACTCTGTTCAAGAGAAATCTAGACCTGTGGATGGGAGATCGTAGGTTTACCCCGGGAATCATCTCTGTGTCACTGCTGGACAGAGGCACAACAAACTAATGGGCACAGTATTTTTTCATATAAGGGGTGGCGTAAGCCACAAAAATTTGGGCTAGGCTTATAAATGCCTTAGGGCAGATAGCCTAGTATAAACCTATGAACCTATGATAAAACACTAATTAATTTTTAAAGATACAGACTTAGTTTAACTAAAATACATTGTTGCTTGTATCAAACTGAAAAAAATATTATGTTAATATAGTAAATGTACTGAATAAAATCTATTACTTTATTAAATAAAAATAAATATTAAACTGAAATAACTAAATCCTAATGATTAATAGTAATAATAAAATAATAATAAATATTATTGGAAAAAATGGACTAGTGTTTTCAGAGTATTTGATCTAACAGGGAGATCGAGATCCTCCCAATTTAGTGTTCAAGAAGGATAAAAATATTAAATATTTGAGGGGAATAGCAATAGATTTGGAACTTCAGGTCACCTAAGGATATGAAAAATGTGGATCCTGCAACTAATGCAGGTGCATCAGACACCCCAAATAATGGTGAGTAGCTATCCAAGGGTACTAAAAGTTTGTGGGTCGGTCGACTTCCACACTAGTAGCATAGTTTATATAGCTACATGTCTGTCATGTCCAGCATTCCGTGTTGGCAAAACAGAAAAAAGCCTGAATATGAGGATGTATCAACATAATTATGCTATCAAAACAAAAGACTGTATCGATGTGTTGGCCAAACATGCTAAAGAATGTGTAAGTTTTAAGAAGTGTAATTTTTGTATTTTGGAAAGGGTTTATCAGAGCACAAGGGGAGGAAAATGGTCTGCATTCTTACAATCAAGAGAAGTGTTTTGGCAAGCTTTGTTAAATGCAACACAATCACCAGGTCTAAATGATGGAATTTCATTGACCAGTCTTCTCCACCTCAGATGACAAGCTTTAATTAGCTTTACTATTTTAAGTAGGTTCTAATAAATAAATTATTTATTATTACTATTAATCATTAGTATTTAGTTATGTCAGTTTAATATTTATTTTTATTTAATAAAGTAATGGATTTTATTCAGTACATTTACTATATTAACAGAACAGATTTTTCAGTTTGAAACAAACAACAATGTATTTTAGTTAGTACATCTGTGTCTTTAAAAATGAATTAACAATGTTTTTAAGTCTTGTGATTGGTTGCCATATGTATTGAAACGTCTGTGTGTTTTATTTTATGACAGTCTGAGGAAGTTCCATCAGAATAAAGGAACAAAAGCATTTAATGGTGTTTGTTGTTTTATTTGAAGTGATTTATTTTGGTGTCTATGCCACTGATGTTTGGAAGGGCACTAAAAGAAAAAAAAAGAGAAAATAACTAAGTAAAACTATTTTTTTCTTAAAAAATTTGTATAAAACATTTCATGATATAAATTGTATGTCATATAGCAAAGCATTTTAGTGATTGTTTACTTTAGTACCTTCATCGTGCACAAGTACTTTTTTTCTTTTTTTAATTTTAATAATAGTAGGCATCAAAACATAAAAAAAGAAACAAAATCACATAGGTTCATACTAGGCTATCTGCCCGAGGGCATTTACAAGCCTAGCCCATAGTTTTGTGGCTTACGCCACCCCTTTAGTATGGGGAACTATACCCATTATTTTGCTGTGCCTCTGTCGAGCAGTGACACTGAGGTAATCCCTGGGGTATATCTGCGATCTCCCATCCATTGGTCAAGATTTCTCTTGAACAAGGCCAGTGAGGTGCTCTGCCTCACATATACCGGGATTTTATTCCACAGCATAGGGAGTCTTTGGGTGATGAATCTATCCCTCCAGCATGTCGTATTAATAGCCGTGTCGAGGTTTAAGTCTCCCGCCCTTGTGGCTCTGACGGATCTAGATTTTTTGAGGTGAAGCATATTCATCAAATCTGGGTTTGACATGGCCTTGTATGTTAGGCAAAGGTCACCTCTGAGCAAGCGGTGGCGACTGAATAGAGCTGGAGTTCTTTCAGTCGGGCAGCATAGGACAGATGTTTGAGACCCTTTATCCTTTTGGTGAGGAACTTTTGTGGCCTCTCCAGCTGCTGCAAGTGTCGGGTCAGATACATTCGAATGGGGCATTGTACTCAATCATTGGTCTGATGAGTGATGAGTACAGGAGACTATGACCTCCCTTGATCTAGATGAGAATCCCTTCATGATAAGGTGGGCAATGTAGAAGGTCTTCCTAACTACTTTAGCTACATGGGTGTCGAATGACAGACTACTATCAACCTGGGTCCCCAGGTCCCTGATAACTTCTTCTGTGCTCAGTGGATTGCCACCTATTTGGTAGCTAGGAGTAACCTTGTTTTTCCCGAAGGGTATGACTATGCATTTTTGGCATTTAACTTTAGGCCATGGCTCTGGCACCAGTTATCCGTTTCTGTGAGACCCTTCTGAAGGATATCTGTGTCAGATGTGTTTTCTACTATGGCCCAGTTTGCAGTCATCTGCAAACTTTGTCAGCCATAACCCTCCTGTGTTTGCTTGTACTGGAAAAGTAGATGCCAAACAAGAGTGGGCCCAGGACTGAGCCCTGTGGTACACCACTTGTGACAGGCTTTGAGTCTGACATGGCGCCAGCAACTCTGACCCTGTGGGTTCTGTCACTCAGCCAGTTTGCAACCCATCTTGTGATGTATGGGTTAACATTTAAGCTGATGAGTTTTTCAATGATACCCGAGTGGGGTATTGTATCGAAGGCCTTCGCCAGATCAAGGTAGGCTGTATGGACTGCCTTTCCCTCATCAATGGCTTTGGTGACTGTTTGAAAAAGTCAACCAAGTTTAGAAGGCATGATCTGCCTTTGACAAAGCCAAACTGGGATGGATCCAAAGTCTGCAAATTCCCTATGTCTTTATTTATGAGGTCCATTATGATCCTCTCCATGGCTTTGCAGATAAGGCTTGTCAAGCTAATGGGCGGTAATTTCCAGGGTCGGTGGAGGCACCGCCTTTGTGAAGTGGGACCACAGTTGCAGTGCGCCACTCCTGGGTACGTATCCAGAGGTAAGACTATGATTAAACAGCTGTCCTAGCTGTGGGTTTAATTCCTCGTTGAGTTCGTGGAGCACACAGCCGGGGACACCATCAGGTCCCATGGATGCTGTGTTTTTGGTTTGGAGAGAGCAGTTCTCACTTGGGCGTCGCACATTTTGGACCGGCTGCAATCGCTTGGTATAGATATCTCTCCTTTTGGGGGGGAGAAGTTTGCACTGAACCTGTCAGCCAGTATGTTGGCAATGTCTGTAGGATCAGTAATCTTCACATCATTTTGAACTAGTTCTGAGCATATCTGGGAGTTTCCTCCCAGGTTTCTAACATAGCTAAAGAAGGCCTTATGATTGTCTTTTGAGTCTTTAGCTATTTTTCTCTCAAAATTTGCTTTGGATGATTTTATGAGAGCTCTTAGTTTTGTACTTATAGTGATCAAGGGTGTCTTACCTTTTAAGGATTTTGCTCTATCTTGTAGTAGCTTCCTCCTTTTGTTGTAGAGTTTGTTTATGGCTGGGGTCCACCAGACTGGACGCTTGCCTTTGGTACAAAGAGTCTTTGTTTTTCTTGGGATTGCCTTATCCATGCAGTCCTGCAGGTGCTGGTAGAAGGCATTTGTAAGTGATTCAGCGGCTTGAGTACTGTTTTCCGCGCTCGGGGCCTTAAAGGAGACCACACTAGTCTTTAGAAGTGTGAAGTCGGCTTTCGAGAAGTTCTTTACTGTGGTCTTTTTTATTTCAGGTGGGGGTGGGATGAGGACCTCCAGCGAGATTAGTTTGTGATCTGATCTCACCAGTGAGGGGTATGCTTCTGGTGTTGAACATTGTGCTCCCATGTTCGTGATGATGAGATCAAGTATGTTTTCTCCTCTTGTGGGGATGGTGACTAGTTGTTCCATGGCATTTGAGTTTATGAATTCCAGGAACTTTTGGGCTAGGGTGTTTGGGCTTGAGTAGTGTTCCCAATCTATATTAGGGTAATTGAAGTCACCTAGTATGATGGTGTTTGGTGATACATTTATCCCCTCTAGTGTTTTCAAGAAGGCCATGTGAGGTTCCTGAGTTTGTGAGGGTGGCCTGCAACATGCTACAATTTGCAGAGCAGTCTTGCCTATGGTTAATTGCACCTGGATGGTCTCCGATGCATCGTGCGTTGCCACCAGTCTTGAGGTGTGGGTGTCCTTGATGAATATGGATACCCCCCCTCCTTTCTTGGTATTGTCCGGATTTTGGGGCGGAACGCATGATAAGAGGTAAAACCTGATAGTGCTGGGGTGCTCTCAGGAGCCTTGAACCAGGTTTCTGTCACTGCACAGACATCGATGTTCTCCATACTGAGAAGGGCCTCGAGTGCGTGCATTTTGAGATTTAGACTTCTGGCATTGAGCAGCATTACCCTTAGTTTTTTCCTTTTTGTGTTCTAGGGTGGTAGGTTTAGAATTTGAGCCTTGCCTAAAAAGGCACTATGGGGTGGCAAGAGCCTTTGCCAATATCCGGAATCCCAGGGTGACAGGTGCAAGCCGTCCCTTGAAGCAGCGTGGCTTGTCCAGCATGTCATCCCAGGCAGACAGACATTGGATCCCCTTTGAATGACACCAGAGTTTAAGCCAATTGTTAAAGCTGATCATCTTATCTCTGTATTGTGGCATCATTCTTGGTGAAGGTAGGATACTGCTCAAGGTCAGGGTCATACCTGCCTGGGCTACATAATCAGAGAGCTCCTCAATGTCTCTTTTCATGTAGTCCAAGGAGGTACGTCTCAGGTCGTTTACACCAGCGTGGACAATGACTGAGTCGTATTTGTACCTGCTGTTGAGAGACCTGAGTGCTTGCGTTATGTGGCGGATTCTAGCGCCCGACAGGCAGCTTACTGTGACCTTCTCCTTACTCAGTCTGGTGAGCGGAACGTCAGTGTGTCTGACTATGGAGCCACCAATGACTAGTGTGTCTGGTATTGTGTTTGGCCTTAAGGGCTGTGACTGTTTGAGACACTGACTGTGAGGTCTATGTGTTGCAGGTGTTGTGTTCTGAGGTGGTGGTTGTTTGGGTGTCTGCTTTGGTGGCCTCTGCTGTTTTGGTAGATTTTTGATCAGAGCCGCCGAGTATGTCTTTGTGTGTTTATGTGTATGATTTGAGGTTGTGATGGTACTATGTGAGACTGGGTCTATAGTGTGTGTGGTAACCTTCTCCTCCTGACTGGTCTTGCCAGTCCTATGTTGAGAGAGCTCAGCCTCCAGTTTGGCCGTATAGTTGCATCTCTCGCATGTATTTGTGTTTTGTGGGAGGAGGAGAGGGTTGTCTGTGTACATGAGGCAATTGTAACATTGCCTCAATATTCCCAGGTTCACCAGCTGAGCAGGAGAGGACACTAGCAACTGATCCCTCGACATGCTAGAAGGACTAGACAAAAAAAACTTTAAAAGAGATTCCGGGGGACGTGGGTGACCGAGAAATGGGGGTTTGCCTTTTTGGGGTGCTATCTATAAGAGTGCCGTATCAAGGTAAAAAGTACTGTAGGAGCAAGTGCTAGGTTTAACAGATAGAGAAAAGTCTACTTGGAGTCAAGTAGAGATGATCTTTTTAGTAATTAGAGAAAGTGCTAGTAACAGGGATGCTTAAAGGTAAGATTGAAAAGAATGCACTCTGCAGTGTGCACTAGAGAAGTTAGATATGAAAGTAAGTAACTTGAGTTTTACCTGTTTAAAAAGTTAAGGTTTAGTGGAGAGTTACTATTTTTAAAACAGCAAGATGGACTGAAAGGGGTGGTTACTTTTGTATTTTGGTACTATGAAATACTGTAGGATGGCCAATAAATTTAAATAATTGAAGGGGTGGGATTTCAAAAGTGATGGTTTTTTGATTACTCACATAAGCCAGTGAAAGTAGAGAGAAATGAGATATATGGTCAGATTAACATAAGAGGCGGGCAACTAGAAAGACAGTGGATTCTGCCTGACTCAGAACAGAGAGAGCTGTGGTCTCTTTTGAAGTTTTAATATGCTGTTAAAACAGAATGCAAGCAAAACACAAGGTAAAGAAAACAAACTACAGTATTCAAAATATAGAAAGGCAATACAGAAATACAAAAAATAACAGCAAACTTACCTTTCCTTCACAGCAAAGTGTAGCAGAGTCTGGATGAGCCTTTCTGGTAAAGCTCTGAAATGTTTTAGTTTACTCCTTAAATAGAAATTTTAGTTCCTAGCTCCACCCCCTCTGTTAACAAGTGATTAACCTTAAGTGACCTCTTCTGTCTTATGAATGAGTCCTTAATTAATCAGTTCTTATTTCTGCCTGACTCAGAACAGAGAGCTGTGGTCTCTTTTGAAGTTTTAATATGCTGTTAAAACAGAATGCAAGCAAAACACAAGGTAAAGAAAACAAACTACAGTATTCAAAATATAGAAAGGCAATACAGTAATACAAAAAATAACAGCAAACTAACCTTTCCTTCACAGCAAAGTGTAGCAGAGTCTGGATGAGCCTTTCTGGTAAAGCTCTGAAATATTTTAGTTTACTCCTTAAATAGAAATTTTAGTTCCTAGCTCCACCCCCTCTGTTAACAAGTGATTAACCTTAAGTGACCTCTTCTGTCTTATGAATGAGTCCTTAATTAATCAGTTCTTATTTCTGCCTGACTCAGAACAGAGAGCTGTGGTCTCTTTTGAAGTTTTAATATGCTGTTAAAACAGAATGCAAGCAAAACACAAGGTAAAGAAAACAAACTACAGTATTCAAAATATAGAAAGGCAATACAGAAATACAAAAAATAACAGCAAACTAACCTTTCCTTCACAGCAAAGTGTAGCATGTGAGTTAATGGGTTATAATCATGGGTTGTTGTGGTAGGGGAAGGACTGTAAAGGTGCAATTAACATAATATAATATAATATAATATAATGTAATATAATTTAAATAGCTTTGAAATATTTTCTTTTACAAAGTTGAATGTTTGGATTTATGCCCTTGGTTTAATATAATGCTATAGTTTTTGTTTAAGCAAGTGTCTTTTTTAAATAAGAGACTACAATGTTATGAATAGTTTTTTCTTTAGCAAATAAATATTCAATTTTTAGTACATTGTTTTTATGTTTCCATGGAACTAAGTTGACTAAAGGTGAAGGCAATAAATTGAAAGGTCTGGACATTATTTACTGACAGAAAAATTTAAATGTACAAGGACAATGAGCTAAGTAAACAAAGTTTGAAATTATTGGAAGTGAATAAGAGATAGCAGTTCTTCTGGTAACTAACTACTGTAATGCACTTACTAGAACAATGTATAATTTAGTTTTATTTAAAGATACTCTGTGCAGTTTTTCTTAAGGCTAAAAGATGTTTTGTGGAAGCAATCTCCCGTACCAGAGTGAGCTTGAACTGCTTTTCAATGAACAGCTGCAAGATTCTTCCCAGTCAGTGTTTTCTCTTCACCTTTACTAATTGATTTTTTTCAGGCTTTGTAAGTTTCTCCTTCGCTGGTATCTATGCAATGTATTTACTTACCAGTAACTGGATTTTACTAAAACAGGCAGAATTACTGGCCCTTATCTATCAGTTTCATTTTTCACATCATCATCTCATCAGTCAGTCCCAGTCTATGTTGACTACACTCTTGGTAGATCTAAGAAATAATACAGAGGGAGATCTGGAGTTCAGAAACATTGAAAGGTCTTTCTCTGAGGAACAGCTGCTCCTTGTGGTGCCCTTTCTTGGGGACATACCATAAATGACTATGGTCTTCATGTCCACCAATGGTTGACATCAAAGATCTAGAAGGTAATGGTTCCATCTACTGGGTGCAAAAGCAGGAACAGTTTAAGCAGGCTTTGCTATTTTAAGGGTTGGAGAAGAGGGTAGAAAGTTGTCTATGTGCCTCTTTCTTTTTTCTTTTTCCAGATCCTTTTCTTCTTTATGGTTTTGGTCTGATCTTTCTCTGAACTTTTAGATCGATGAAAGGCATAATCCTCAGCCACATCACCTTCGCTCAGATAATCAGAGCCTACTAACTTCAAATCTCATAATACAGCTGGAGACTCACTATAGTCATCCTGTGTCACCAGACAATTGAACTCACTGTCTATCCCACTAAAACAGGACAGCTGAGTGTCAAACTTTAGGCAAAACCTAAAACAGCACATAGATTCCTCCTGGCTCTGTTGTTGTTCACATCCTGATGGACTGTCTCTCACAGATCTCTAGACTATCGCCAACCCGTAACTTTTCATATCTCTCATCCTGTAACTGCAAATCAATATCTATATTTATAACTGTATACTGATTGCCATCACTCCTTTGTAAATTAAGTTGTAGGCTGCTGTATATGTAAATACTACCTGTTTATTATTGTATAACACTCCTACAGAAATCAAATTGCATTAACCTCAGTCTTGACTGTATCACCCATTGCACGATTCTAAAACCCCATTTCTACTGTTCAGAAGCCAACTATTTTCCTCTGTAAACTCTTTTTTTAAACAAGAAACATCTTTATTAAATTATCAGTTTTGACATATCCCATGTTACATTTATATAAATGAAAATAAACCATAGCAATGCAATGTAAGTTGCAAATATTATACATTCCACAGCATGCTGACACAATAGCTGCAAACATTATATATCACTTTTAACATATCCAGTTGTTAGTCAGCCATTATATATAGCTCATTCAAATCCTGCCTTCTTTTAAAACTTGTTCCTCCTCTGCATGTATTAATCCCACATTTCCCATTTTTCCTGTGTAATTTGCTGTTACCCTTTTCTAAAGATCCCAGTTCCAGTTGTTTTATCTCTGTTATTATCTTTGTTACTTCTAAGAAAGTTGGTTTAGAATTTGATTTCCATTTTCTAGTAACTGCTTTTTTGACAGCCATCATAATTAGATTCAGCAAGGCCCTATTATGTCTAGGCAATTCTGATTCAGTGTCATAGCTCAAAAAATTATTTCCCTAAATACTCCAATTTGCTCACCCAGCATCACTGAGAGAGCAGTCTGCAGGGAATCTTTAAAGTCTGCTGCCTCATTACATTTCCAGAAAATATGTTCTCAGTTACCTCTTTCTTCCCCACCACACCTCCAACATTTGCTGTCTACCTGAGGAAAAATTCTTTAAAATCTGCTTGGGGTATAAAATATCTATATAAATATGCCCAGGCAAAGATTTTAAATCTTCTAGATTATGTTGCATATTTGGGAGACATACATATATTCCCCCATTGTTTCTTTGTGAATTGCTTATCTAATATCTCTTCCCAATCCTTCCTAACCTTCTCTGATTGATTCTTATATTTATCATGTAATATTTTATATGCTCTACTAATTATTCTTTTCTTAATGGCAAAGTCTGTTCTAGATTCTAGTAAAATCTCTACTAGAGATGGTCTTTAATTTAGAATCCCCCTTTTTATTTCTCTTTCCTATACTCTAATATCAAACCTTGATATGCAAGGCAATCTCTAGCCTGCAGTCCAAATAAGTTCTTGATGTCTTCTCATTCTATTACCTTTCTCACTCTAGTTATTTGCTCTCAATACCTTGGTTCCTTTGCCAGTTTTCTCCAATATATTCCCGCCCTCTCTTGCCTATTGTCTGTATCCCTAATTGCAATCATCCCTATCAGCAGAATTTCCTTTCTCCATTCCTGTGTTGGTATAGTTCTTACAAGACCTTCTGCTACTTTATGAATATGTTGTTATCCTTAGAGGTCTGCATCCAAAATCACTCTCTCCCCATTACTTGAGCTTCCCCTGTTTCATCATCATCTCTTTCCACTTTGAATTATAGTTTTCTGTTCTGCTATGTATAAGAACCAAAACTGTGTTGCTCTGAAATACCCCTTCAACTCAATCCCAATCTCCCAGTTCTATTGGAAGAATAAGCTTATCCCACTTGACTCTTGCTGTCTTCCCCTTCCAGATAAAATCCTTCAGCTCTGTATTATCGATCAGCTCTGTATTATCTACATCTTCTCCTCTGGTTGATAAAAATATGTCTAACCAGTATACAAGACTAACGGGACAAAAACATTTTGACTGCTTGTATCTTACTATCATATCCATGTAACAGAGCTTCCATTTTCTCAGTTTTGTATTATCTTTTGTTTAGTCTCTTCCCACATATCCTTATCTGCCACACAGGTATCATTTTAATCCATGCTCCTAAATATTTCATTTTATCGTGTCCCCATAAATATGGATATTGCTGAACCAGTTCATATGTGGGTACATAATTTACTGCTATTGCTTTTGTTTTAGCTTCATTAATTTTGCATCCTGACAATGTTTGAAACTGTCTCAATATGTTCCACAACACTATAATGTCCCTTTCTGGTTTTGTCAGGTATAAAATAATGTAATTTGCGAATAGAACCAGCTTTTCTTGACTACCATGACAATTATATTCTTGAATTTCTGAGTCTCTTATTTTCTTTGCCAATGATTCTAAATATAATGCAAACAATCAATGGGTAGAGTGGACACCACTGCTTGGTTCCTCAAGCAGAGATTATCAGAGAGGACCACACCCACTTTAATTTTCACCTCTGATACTTCATATATTCTCCTAATCAACCTTACAATTGTATCAGGGAATGCAAATTGTTTCATTGCTCTGCACATAAAATTCCACCTTGCTCTGTCAAGTGCTTTCTCTGCATCAAGACTCACCAACAACAGTGGTATTTTCTTCCATTCCACTTCCTTCTGAATCATCACTGTTCTTTTGCCAAATGTTTGCCTCCCTTCCACACAACCACATTGATCCATAGCCATCTGTTTTGTCATCACTTTTGTATTCTTTTAGCCATTATGGACAAACACCTTATAATCATAATTTAGTATTGGAATGGGCCTGTATGAAGCTCAGTCTGATTGATCTTCACCCTCTTTAGGTATTACAGCTACTACTGCTTTCTTCCAGGCTGTTGGTACTTCTCCTCCTCTTAAAATACCATTAAACAAAACTTTCCAGATCTTTATCAATTTCTTACTTCCTAGCTTCCAAACTGTAACAGGAATACCATCTATTCCTGGGGACTTTCCTGTTTATTGGTTATACATCACCATTTATATCTCATCTCCTCCTATACTGTTAGTAATTGAACATCCTCTCCCTCTAGCCTTGGCATATTTAATTCTTCCATAAACATTTCCATTTGTACCTTTTCTTAATTTCCATATTTCTCTGCATTATACAGACGTTCATAGAATTTCCAAACTATTTCTAATATGTCTATAGAATCCTTGTTATAGGCTCTCTAAGCTTGATGCCAGCTCTTTCTACTTTCTGTTTCTTGAGTCATTGTGCTAAGTTTTTTGTGCTCTAGAGTTGTTACCAAAACCAGTTGCTTAACATCCATCCTTGTTTAACTTTCTGTAGTTGCTCTTCTTGTTCTGTGAGATTCCCCTTATTTTTCAATACTTTAATATTTGTCAGTCCCCCTAAATAATTCCTGTTACTTCTTAACCATATCTCCATTTCTTTTATTTCCACCCTATTTTTAAATTACACTTTAATTTTATCCCACACCCTAGGAATATTTTCAGAAGTTTCTATCTTCTCTAATTGCTACTGAATAATTTCTATTACCCATTCCTTAAATTCATTGCTTTTCAACAGACAGGTGGGAAAACACCAGTGTCATTTTTATTTCATTACCCTGTGTTTTTATTTTAGCTATTATTGGCACATGATCTGAAATGGTTAATGGGTATCAAGAACTTCAATTAAATGCACATGTTCCAGTGAAATATAAATTCTGTCTAGCCCAGCCCAATTTGTGTATCTTGGGGAATAATATGTAAATTCACTCCGAATTCTTAGTACTGAATTCACATCTTCCATGCCAAATATTTTCATAAATTTCTTTAAAAATCTACTCTCCTTTGTTATATTTCCCTTTCTGGGCCCCCGACACACCTTCACTGGTGCAAATCAATAAATACATGCCAGTGTAATCCTCCTCCCTTGCCAATACTTTAGTACTACAAATCTACCAGTCTCTTTTTTTCCTCTTCTATTACTATTGGTGCTCCTCTTGCAATTAATATAAGTAATCCTCTCCTCCTTTGCACCAGGTATTCTGCTTAATAACCATCCAGATAACCATTATCAGATTCACGTTCAATTCTTTCCAAGTATGTCAGCTGTAGGATAGCTGTTTGCACTCTACATTTTTTATTATAGCTCACTACTCTTTCTTTTTGTACTTATCTGTGAGACCATTAACATTTAAAAGCATTATAGAAAGAATCATATTATTGAGGGATTATCATTCCCATTTTTATTCATAAAAGCTTTTTTGTTAAATGTCTAGTTCCAACTTTTATTTTACATGCATGCACTATATGGCAGGTTAATCTTTTATACAACTGTTTCTTCTCATTTCCATTTGAGTCTATGTCACATCTTGCAGGCATAATGGTTTTTTGAAAACCCTCAAACACATGCACAGTACCCCACTAAAACCTACTACCTTAATAACACATAAAACTATGTACAGTTTCAAATATTGAAGTTTTACCCCTTAATAGGAACAAAAGTTCCAGACTGAGAGCCACACACAGTCTCAAGCTAAAAAGAAAGAATGATTATCCATGCTAAGATGCATAGTAGAGCCTGTGATTTTATTAAGTGCTGTCTGGTTTAGCCTTATTTTTATACCCCTCCCTGCTGGGAAAACACTTGAATGATTTCAGAAAACATTTTTTCTAAGCTATTTCTTTTTATCAGACTGTCTGCTAGTGACATAAGAACCAGATGGAGGATTGTTTACTAGAAAAAAAAGACCTTATAATATTCAATATTCTATTTCATTTGCTTGCTTTCTGTTAAAACCTGTTACGATATAAAGCTAATGGCCTTAACCCAGTCATTCCCCATGCAAGAATGAGAAAAAAAACAAGAGTTTTTCTTTTGTCATGCTCTTTTAACCAGCTCTCCCCTTTTTTTTTTTTTTTTTTACATTGTAGCACCTTTGTTTCTTAAAGCTGAAGAAGGAGGAAGAGAGAAGGGAGAAAGAAACAAAGTATAAGCAGGAGCACCTATTTACATTAGTAACCCCATTACACTTAAAAATAACTGAAAAAATTACTTTATAACATGCAGAAAAGAATCGTGCCCCTCTTAAGTAATAAAACATTTGTTTTACTTACAGTTAACTCTCTCCCTCCTCTTCTGAGTATTTTTCCAAACATTAATGACATGATGTAGGGCATGTGCATTAAAGTCCCCTAAAAGTTTAACAACATCCAAACAATCCAATATCTCCAGATTTTCTTGTGTCCTGTTTCACAAAGATAATTATTGGTTTGTAATTCCCATATTTCTCAATTTTCAAGTTACTGATTTCAGTCTCAACATGTTAATGACATGAAGTAGTGCATATGCTTTACAGTCCCCCTACAAGTTTAACAAAGTCCAATAAAGTCCAATATTTCCAGATTCTCTTGTTCTATTCCTATTCATCTTCATCCCCCAAACCCTGTCTCTGCTTCCTCTCCAGGGCATTCTCAATTCTTCTAGTCAATGCCTGCATTTTTGTCCCTCTCTCCAGCATTTTCCATTGAAACACTGAAAAAGTTTCACTGGCACACTCTTTCCGTGGTATTTATTACTAGAACAACAAGAAGCAAAATCTCCTTCTGTTTCAACTGCTCACTTTTTCTTGGACAAACTTTTGTACTTCTTCCTTAGTATGTAGTTCATCAAAAAATGTGTATGTTCCTCCAGGGAAAATATTTTGAAGATATCTGGGTGCAGCAGTTTGAATATCACACCTGCTTCTCAACATTCCCTATATAATGGAATAAATGTATTCCTTTTCTGCCTGGTGTACAAAGAATAGTCATTCTCCACAAATACTCTGCTGTCTACCACTTTTAGTACTTTGTCCTTCTGCCACAGTTTTGTCATAATCAACTCCTTCTGCAAGTAAGATTGCATTTTTACTATTAAAGGTCTAGGTTGTTTTTTCATAACCAGGTTTGGAGCATACACACGATGTGCTCTTTCAATGAACAATTCCTATTGTGGAATACCAGTCCAGTTGCTTATTCGTGCTTTCATGAAATTAATACAGTCTATTCCTTCCAGCTTCTCAGGTACAAGAGAAAATCTCAGGTTTTCTGTGCATGCTCTGTCCTCCAATTCTATTTTTTTGAAATATCTCTTTGTGTGCAGTCTCGTATTCAGCCAGCCTTTTCTTCATTTCGATCTCCAAGTTTTGCAATTTTTTCATCTCATCTGAGTATCTGTTTAAAGCTTCTTCCATTTTTTCCAGGTTTTTATTGAGTTGATATACTCCATCAGAATTGAATTTATTTTAGTCAGGTCTGTATGCAATTGTTTTATACTTTCCTCTAGGTTACTGGGAGTCATGGCTGGAGCTTGCACTTCATTTTGCTGAACAGCTACAGTACTTTCCCCAGTCAGTGTTTTTTCATCACTTTTTGTAGCTGATTTTCCTTCAAGTCCTCTGTATTTCTTTTTTCCTGGCATCCAGGAAGTGCACTTAGTAGTTAGTTACTGAAATTTATTCAGAAAGCCAGGTCCACTGGCCTTCACTGCTAAATTTCTGTTTTCACACTGGGGGACCCAGAATTAAGTTGTTACTCAATGTGCAACCATCTTTGAAGTCTTTCTCTGTAAATTCTTTGCAATTTTTGTAACTCTAATGGAGCTTTTCTCCCTGGTCCTCCACTAAAAATGGGCCTGAGTGCCTAGTCAGACTATCCCGGTAAACAAAAGGCAATAAAAAAATAAATATCTCCTGCTGTGGCAGGGAAAAGGCTCTTGAGAATTAACCTGCTTTTCCAATGAAAGAGAACGTCCCAAACCATTTTCAAATTTGGCACTCGGCAATAAGATGCTCTAGCCCCAAGCAAACACACTGATCATGTACTTGCTGCGGTGGGATTTTAAGCCTGCACTTAACTTCTTAAACTCAAAAGCTTTCACCATTAGTGAAACTGGCAAAATTTATGCATACAGAAAAATAGAAAGAGAAAAACTTAAGAAAAGTGATAAAAGAATTTAATTTCTGTCACAGAAAAAGTACTAGTGGTATTGTAAGCAAAGGTAGGGCCTTAGAAGACTACAGAGAGGAGAGGAAAAATATGAAGACTTAGCTCTATGGAAACTGATGATAATGTTAACAGTAGTACAATAATAAAGCTGTGTATCATAGAAGCCTACAGATTAGGGAAAAGCACACATCTTTTTTATGACAAGATGAATGCTAGAAAACAGTGTCTGGTGTTGAAGGTCTCAAAGGAGATCTGGAAAGCAGGGATGAAGCACTGCATCATGAGATGGGAGAAGCTCAAGCACTGGAAAAGCTTCTGAGTGCAAAAGTTGCCACCTGGGATCCATTAAGAGTGTAGACAATCCAGCCATCGAAACAGATGGAAAGGACAATACAGATCACAATTTATAACTTAACCCAGACTAGCATAGTAAGAAACAATTTAATTTTCATTAGATATGATAAATCACCACTTACTTTATTTTATTTTGAAAGTCCACAGCATTGGTAATATTACCTAATGGGCTCATTCATTTTTAACACCTTTATTGAAATATCACTTTAAAACGAACATACGTTAATAGAAAAGAAAAAACATATTAACATATTTACTTTTACACACATTAAACATTACATGTTCTCTTTCTTTGTAACTTTCAGTCCACCATTATAAATCACTCAATTCCTCATCCCCTTAAACATATTCCTTCTCCTGAATATTATTCTGCATGTACAGTTTTCACAGATTCCATTTATTTCTATGCAATTTGCTCCTTACCTTTTCTAAAGATCTCTCTTTCCATTTTTTCATCTCATTTACAATATTCAATCATTTTAAATACAGCTGGCTTAGAATTTGATTAATATTTTCTAGCAATTGTTTTTTGGCAGATAACAGAATTAAACTTAATAAAACATTACCATCTATAGGCAATTCAGATCTTGTGCCCCAGCTGATAAGAATCATCTCCTTAGTTGCAACTATTTGCTTCCCAATATTTCTGACATAGTGCTCTGTAATGATTTTTTTTTTAAATCTGCCAACTCAATACACTCAAAAAATGTTCTCCGTTACCTCTTTCTTTCCCATTACACCTCCAACATTTGGTGTCTACCTGAGGAAAAGGAATCTGAAGTCTGTGGAATAAAAATACATATGCAAACACTTCCAAGCAAAAATCCTAAACCTAGGCTCATTCAATTTTCATCTCTTGGGAAGGCATACCTGTCAAACTAACTTACACAGTCCTTCATCAACACCATAATTATTCTCCTCCACTTTCTCAAAGACTGCTGAAAATCTAAGGTTTGCTGGATTACCTTTCAGCTCCAATTTTTGTCAAAGTTCCCTTGGGAAGACCTTTTTTGTTTGGTTAATTTTTCTTTTTTTTTCACAGTCTTCTTTACCATTGCCAGTTCATCTGTCTGCTCAGTGCATCCTTACTTCCTTTATTTTTAAAACATGTTTACTAAATCATTACATTTAAATTGTGATATGACTACACATGTATTAACAGAGAAAAAAACATAACATCTTCTACCATTATAATTCTGCAGTATACCTATATTTTCTTTGTAACAATTTTCATTCACTCCATTATATAAATTGCTCAAATTCTTGCTTTCCCTTAAACAGTACTCTTCCTCCTGATTACTATGCATGTATTATTCCCACAAATTCCATTTCAATTAAAATATGTGTTTACCTTTCCCCAATTATCACATCTCCAGTCCTTTTACCTTCTTTACAATATTTAATAGCTCAACTGCAGTTTGTTTATATTTTAATCTCCATGTTCTAGTAATAACCTTTGTTTTATCTTTAATTATTTTATACTCTGAAAAAACTTGAAACTATCTAAAAAAGTTCCACAACATTAAAATGTCTTTTTCTAGATTCAAGACGTACACAAAAGTATAATCTGCCAGTAAATCTAACTTTTCTTGATTACAATACCAGTTATATCCTTGAAATTGTGAGACCCTTATTTTCTTTGCTAATTGCTCAAAATATAAAGCAGATAAACAGGAAAGATGACATCCCTGCCTGGTTTCTCTGTTCAAACACAGATGGTCAAACATGAACTCATTAGCCTTAATTCTTACCTGTAACCCTTCACTTCTCCTTATTAACCTTGTTATTCTATCAAGGAACTCAAATGTGACTACTGCCCTACTTATAAATTCCAGTGGACTCTCTTGAATGCTTTCTCCACATTAAGACCCACCAGTAATAGCAGAATTATGTTACACTCTGCCTCCCTTTGGATCATCATTGTTCTGTTAATTTTGAAAAATCCTTACTTCTCCTCAACAAAACCACACTGATTCACAGCTATCAAATTTGGCAACACCCTTGCCATTCTAATAGCTAGTATAAAAATAAATGCTTTATAATCATGGTTTAAAAATGAAATGGATCTACATGAAGCTGGGTCTTACATTTTTTGGGTACTACAGCCACCACTACAACTTTCTTCCCCAGTGTTATTCCCCTGCTTTTAAAATGTTAAAATCTTTCAGAACTTTAGCACTTTCTTCCCTCCTAACTTCCAAAATTTCACATGAAACAGTCTTTTCCTGGAGACTGCCCTCTTGATTAGTTATACATCACCATCTTGATATTATCTTTTCCTATCTTAGCTATTAATTGTTCAACCTCATGTTCCTCTTACCTTGGCATCATTAAGTCTTCCATAAATATATTACCATTTGTACATTTTCTAGGTATCCCCATTCCTCTTCTGCTTTAAACACATTTTCATACATTTTTTGAAGTACTTGTAATACGCTAATAGAATCTCATAATTTTTCTTGTCATATGATCCTTACGTTTGGAGACAATCTTTTCTTTCTGTTGCTTAAATAAATTTTTCTAAAATTGTTTTTGGTCTAGAGTTGCTACCAAAAATACGTGGCTAACACCATCATCTGTAAACTCAAGGATATTACCCAAATACCCCCTTCTCTCTGCTTTAGTATTCTGCAGTTACTCCTCTTATTGTTCTGCAAGATTCCCATCCTCCACCAATACTTTGTCAAACCATTTAAAAAATTCCTATTACCTCTTTCTCATATATCTTTCTCTTTTACTTCTTCCATATTTTTAAACAGGTTTACTTCAAGCACTTGAAGACCACTTTTGTGAAGCCTAAGACTTGAGTATCTTTATTAGCTCATGTAGGCTGCTGCGTGCACAAGAAGCAGAATATGAGTTTGGGCAAGCAACTACTGCTCCTTACTAGAAAAAAAATATCTGAGTTTGAGAGGTAAATAGGGCAGCAGGATGAGGATTTTAGGTTTAGGGACCAGGAGATAAGTTTTAGAGTTTGGGAATAATCAGGGAATTTAGGTTTAACGAGGGGTTAGAGTTTTAGGCTTAGGGAGAGATTGAAGACTTACAGTTAGGGAAAGGGAATGGAGTTTTAGGGTACATACATATAAATATTTCAAGCACGGGCATTAATGCCCTTCTAGCTTGGCAATATACCAAAACACTTGTTCCCACAAAGTGTTCAGGCTGTTCTTAAAAATATCTAAACTAGTACTTGGTTTAATGTAATTTGATAGTCTGTACTGGTATGGAAGCAACAACTCCAGCTGGGAATTGGATGGGAGTTTTAAGGTTAGAGTTAGGAGTTAGGGTTCTGGTAGGACTGCATCATTTTATAGGGTTGGGTACTGGGAAGGCTATGTAGAAAAAGGAGATTGGGCTAGTGTTAGTTTGAGCACTTGCTTTTTTGAGCAAGTGTTATGATCTAACAGCACACCAGCACCTGTAATAAACCTTTCTTAAAGCTGCATTTTCATTTTATCCCACTCACAAACTGTTCCCATTTGAATCAATTTCTATCTTTGCTAATAACTCTTGAATCATTTTCACTACACATTCCTTAAATTCTTCTCTTTTTAAAAGTAGGAAAGTGACAGTGTCTCAGTTTTACAGTGATTACCTTAACCACATCTTTGAGTTTTTGCTGATGCATGATCATTTTAGTTACTGAATGACTCTGAAGGCTTTTAATTAAATACACATACTCATTTGAAATTTCTATCCTGCCTAGTTTAGTTGTCACATCTTGTGGGTAAGATATGTAAATTCTGCATTACTGCTACTGAAATAGTCCATAACAGATATCATATACGTTTTCAGGAATCTACCTTCTTGTGTTAGAATTTAACCTTTTATTTCCCTCAGTATGTTCTCAGTACTGTAAATCAGGTTCCAGTTCCCCCCCCCATAGTTAATATATCCTGCTGAAAGAGCATTTCCTTCAAATTCTCCTAATCTCCATAACAGTAGTTTTAGATGGAATATAAATACATCCTAGTGTAATCCTCCTCCTGTCAATAATCCCTTATCACCACAAACATACCATCGTCTTTTTCCTTTTGTATCACTTTTGGTGACCTTCTCCAATTCATTATTATTTTTCCTGATTTCCTTTGTCCCTGATACTCTGCTAAATGTTCCTCTTAAAATCTTTTGCCAAATTCAGTTACTCATTTCTATCAAATGTGCCTCATGTAACATTAGTATTTGCACCCTTCACTTCTTAATACAATCCAATGCTCTCTGCTTCTTGTCTATAGCTGCAAGGTCATTCACATTCAATGCTAATCTAATACTGATAGAAAAGCCATTATAACAATGTTACTCCCACCTATTATTCATGACAGTTCTTTTGACTGTGTATTTCCAATGTGCAGCTTATATGCATATACTAATGCCTGGCAGGAAGGTCTCTTGCATAGTTTTCCATCTGGACCAATGTCCATTTTTCAAGACTTTTCAATTCAAAACAAACACTCAAGAAACAGAAAATCAAATAGATTTTCAACCACATTGCTTCTTAACTTGCAGCAAATACATAAAATTATGCATATTTTCCATAATGAAAGTTTACCACTCCAAACAACAGCAGATGTCCCAGATTGAAGGCTGCACCCACAGGCATTACCTATTTTACAGTTAGGGTTACCCATGCTAAAGCACCTGTGTTCCCACTTACACTGACTGCTGCCTGTTTTTTTTAAACACCTTTACTGAATTATCACATGTGACATAGGCACATTTATATTTATATGAAAGTAATCAAATTGTATTAATAAGTTAAAAATTACCAAACACTATGCTTTACATATATTGCTATATATCATATAACCTAAGCAACCTTACATAAATTATTCAATTCCTATTCCCTTTTTTAAAGAAACATCTTTATTAAACCATCACTTACAACATAAGCAACCATACATTTATATAAATGAAAACAAACCATACAGACACAATTTTAGTTGCAAGCATTTTACATCACAAATCATAATGACACTCCCAATTGCAAACATTATACACCCCTTATGCCTATTATAGTATTGCTATTCCCCTCTCAGTTATGAAAAACATGCTTTCAGTATACATTAACTTTTAGCCTTAAAAAGGTGCACTGGCTATCCTAAAATAGAATGTGCAAAAACATTTTTTTTCATATTTTTTCATTATAGTACCTTGTTAAGCTGATTTGCTTAAAACAAGTCCAGTTTAAAATTACCAAACACTATGCTTTACATATATTGCTATATATCATATAACCTAAGCAACCTTACATAAATTATTCAATTCCTATTCCCTTTTTTAAAGAAACATCTTTATTAAACCATCACTTACAACATAAGCAACCATACATTTATATAAATGAAAACAAACCATACAGACACAATTTTAGTTGCAAGCATTTTACATCACAAATCATAATGACACTCCCAATTGCAAACATTATACACCCCTTATGCCTATTATAGTATTGCTATTCCCCTCTCAGTTATGAAAAACATGCTTTCAGTATACATTAACTTTTAGCCTTAAAAAGGTGCACTGGCTATCCTAAAATAGAATGTGCAAAAACATTTTTTTTCATATTTTTTCATTATAGTACCTTGTTAAGCTGATTTGCTTAAAACAAGTCCAGTTTAAAATTACCAAACACTATGCTTTACATATATTGCTATATATCATATAACCTAAGCAACCTTACATAAATTATTCAATTCCTATTCCCTTTTTTAAAGAAACATCTTTATTAAACCATCACTTACAACATAAGCAACCATACATTTATATAAATGAAAACAAACCATACAGACACAATTTTAGTTGCAAGCATTTTACATCACAAATCATAATGACACTCCCAACTGCAAACATTATACACCCCTTATGCCTATTATAGTATTGCTATTCCCCTCTCAGTTATGAAAAACATGCTTTCAGTATACATTAACTTTTAGCCTTAAAAAGGTGCACTGGCTATCCTAAAATAGAATGTGCAAAAACATTTTTTTTTTCATATTTTTTCATTATAGTACCTTGTTAAGCTGATTTGCTTAAAACAAGTCCAGTTTAAAAATGCTACAGCTTAAACTAACAATACCAGTCTAAACATCCACCTCTATAAAAGTCAGAATTATCTTTTAGTTATTCATATAATCTGACCAATACACTTTTACAATGCCCCCAGCAGACCAAGACCATACTGTAACATATTTGACTTGCTTTTTTCCAGTCTTTCTTGTACTGTTGTAGTGAAAAGCCTGGATATATTACAAATGAGAAAAAGTACTTTAGGATACATAACAGTCACTGACAAAACTCCACCTCACATTTAAAAACATCTGTGACTGCTAATATGCACTTTATACCATGACATTTTATACAAATATAAGAACAAAAGACTGTTTATTTACAGCTAAGTCTTTGGTCCCATCTTTCTAAACATTATTATTATTCCACAAAGTGGAATAAATGCTTTGAAGTTCCCTCAGCAGTTTAATGCAGAAAATAAATATTCCAATCTTTCTCAGACAATTCTTTTTGCAGAATCACATAACTTGTAACCTATATTGGGAGTGATGCTTTGTAGATCTTTAATTTAATAATTAATTTCACACTGATGCTGTTCATCTTCCTGATCATTTCCATGTACCAACACCAGCCTCAGATTAAAGTCCAAGATGATTCATATTCTTCTAGACAGGTCCTTGGCTTTTTTTTCTCCATCACTCAAGGATTTACATTTAGGAAAAACAAAAAAAAGGTTTCACCAGAAAATCTCTCTGTGAACTTTGTTAAAGCCATGGAAATCACAGTCCCCTTCAGTTTGCAGGCTCACTCTTCGCTGAAAATACTATTTCCTTCTTAGCCTGTTCTGCATGCAAAAATGTCTATGATCCTCTAGGGAAAAAAATCTGAAAACAACTGGACACGAACTTGAATCTAACACTTGCCTCGAGATTGACTGACTACTGGGATAAACTTGTTTATCTTCTGCCTGGTTTACAGTTAATAATCATTTTCTGCATCCTGATGTCCCCCACTCTTAATGCTTCTCTGCCACAGTTTGGCAAAATTAGCTCTTTCTGCTTGTATGATTGCATCTTTATTAATACAATTCTTGGCTGCTTTCTCACGGCTAGATTTTGAGTAAACACACATGGTTAAATCTTGCTGTGGAACACAAGTCCAGCTGTTTATTTACGCTGCAATAAAATTAGGATAAGTCTATTCCTTCCAGTATCTCTGGCACAGAAAAAAGCCATGCTGGTGGCAAAAAGATTACCAGCTAGTGATGGGCACTCCCATCCACAGGAGGATAGTTCTGCAGACATCTCCTGATGTGATCCCATGTGGAGGGGCTTGGGAATTCACTCTCAGGAAGCATAGTATAAAGAGGCAAATGGATGGAGACATGGCTGAGCTGCCACAGAGATGGGGCAATCTGCCCCACATCTCCATTGCACAACCACCCCTTAGATATAACCATGTGATCTGCAAGGGGTGGTTAAGGGAGAAACAGGATAAAAATGCAAAAGCTTTAAGTACAGAAACAACCCCCAGGACAATCTTAAGATTCTCACTGGTCATGGATCAAATTCAGGCATTGAACCTGGGGTTGACTGGAGTGCCAGCACAGGGACAGCTGTCAAAGTGATACGGAGAAAAAGAATGTAAAAAATCTCAGGTTTGTGTGCTGTTTTCTAACCCTACTATATTTTGAAACAGTTCTTGAGAAGTCTCAAATTCAGCCAGTCTTTTCTTCATGTTAACCTCTGATTTCTAGTTTTATCTGCTCATCTGAATGAATACTTAAATTTTTTTCTAGTCTTTTTCATTTCACTTTATGTTTTCCTTTAGTATTACACTTATTTACACACATCTGAGTATATTTGATTTATTTTTATGCCAAATTACTAGAAGCCAGCTCCTGTACCATACCTGAACTTGAATTGCTTTTTGTTGAATGCCTATTAGGCTCATCCCAGAGAGAGCTTTTTCATCTAATTATCTAGTTGACTAACTCCAAGTTTAATTTTTGCTGGCATCCAAGCAGTGCAATTACTATCTGTTAACTGAATTTTACCCAAAATAACTTTTACTGGCTTTTGTAGCAAATTCTCAGTTTTCACACTGCAGGAGCTCTAAAAAGTACAGCTGTGTACACTTACCGTAAATGTAGATGTTCGAGTGTATTCACTGTTGCAGTCATTACACTTGGGTTATCCTGCTGGCAGGCTACCCTCAGTTGGCCTGAATTCCAAAGTCTAGGTCCGGCGTCGGTTGCTGTCACCTCTTCCCTGACATCAGAGGTCCAGGGGTATTAAAAGATGCAGCCGTCACCATTTTCTTCAGTTTTTCTCACCCTAGATGTCAGGTGCCCCCAAAAGGGTAGGCTAAAAAATATGCCAATAAAACATGCATGCACCAAAATATATTATACCTTCATCTACAAGCAAATACACCACCATAGGTTGTATAGATTAGAGAAGTGCAGATAAGTTCCAACAAAGAGATGGGGGATGGTGGGTGGGTAACCCGGACTGCAACAGTGAATACACTCAAACATCTACATTTATGTTAAGTGTACACCGTACTATGTTCTTCGTGTTTCACTGTTGCAGTCATTACACTTGGGTTGAATCCCAACGCTATGGTTGGGAAGCTGGAGCTAATATAGCATTAGGAGTGGCTAAGAGGCCCTGCAGAACTGCAGTGGCAAAGCCTGCCCTGGATTTAGAGTAGATTGGTAAATGATAGTGCTTTGTAAAGGTGTGCACTGAACTCCAGGTAGCAGCCTCTAAAATGTCTTTGGTTGGTACTCCCCTGATGAAGGCTGCTGAAGTGGTTGCTGCTCTAGTTGAATGTGGACTAATGCCCTTAGGCACTGGCTTGCCATGTTGTGAATAGCAGAAATGAATGCAGTGGCCTATCCACTTAGAAATAGTCTGCTTTGAGATAGCCTTTCCTTGTGATCCTGCAGCATATGCCACTAGTAGTTGCTCTGTCTTTCTGAAAGCTTTGGTTCTGTTCAAGTAGAAGCGTAGTTGTCTATGTATGTCCAAAGAATGCAGAATTCTCTCCCCCTTATTCTGTGGGTTTGGATAGAAAGTAGGCAAATGAATAGCTTGGTTAAGGGCCACACTGGAGACTACCTTAGGCATGAATGTCGGGTTTGTCCTCAGAGAAACCCTATCTGGATAAAAAATTATAAAAGGTTCCACAGCCATGAGTGCCTGTAGCTCTGAGACTCGCCTTGCAGAAGTTATTGCTAGGAGCAGAGCTGGTTTCCAAGATAAAAACTTTATATCAGCTGTAGCGGCTGTCTCAAAAGGAGGCAGGGTGAGTTTTTCCAAGACATAATTGAGGTCCCATGCAGGTATTGGTGATCTCCTGCGGGTATTGGTGATCTCCTTGGAAACCTTAAATTTTTGGCTCCTCTGAGGTACTGCCTTAACAAAGGATGAGAAAAGATTGGTGGCTCTGTATTGTAATGAGCCGAAATAGCAGAGGCATGAATTTTAATTGATGAAAAGGATAGGCCTTTGTCCAGCATCTCAGTTAAGTATTGCAAAATCTGAGGAGTATTTGGTACAACTGTGTCAATTCCTTGTACCTGGTTCCAAGCATAGAATCTCTTCCATTTTCCAGCGTAAGATTTTCTGGTACTAGGCCTTCTGGCCTCCAAAATGACATCCATCACAGCTTTAGTGAGGGGCGAGTTTTGTATGACTACATTATCCACCATGCTGCCAGGTTTAAGGTATTTAGCTGGCTGTGCAGGATCTGATTGTCTTGGGATAGTAGATGAGGTATTTGAGGCAAGGTCCAAGCCGGGCATTGAGACAAGTTCCTTAGAATTGGATAGCAGTACTGGTGGGGCCAGTCTGGGGCAATCAGTATCATTTTTGGCTTCTCTTGTCTGACCTTTAGGAGTACCTTGGGGAGGAGAGGCAATGGAGGAAAGGCATATACTGCTAAGTTTTTCCAGCTGAAAGATAGGGCGTCCACTTTCCATGCTTGTCTGTGATAAGTCCTTGTGCAGAATCTTTTTAGATGGTAGATGTGAGGAGTGGCAAATAGATCTATCTCTGGGCATCCACATTTCCTTGTTATCATGCTGAAGACTTGTGGATCCAATTTCCACTTGTGGGGATCCATGAGGTTTCTGCTTAGTTCGTCTGCCAGAGTATTTATCTTTCCTGGCAGGAATTATGCCTGCAGATGTACTTGATAAGTCAATGGTGTGTCCCACAAAGTCATGGCTAGTCTACAAAGGGGGTAGGAATGAGTGCCTCCCTGCTTGTTTACATACCACATGACCGTGGTGTTGTCTGTCTGTATCAGTAGTTGTCCCGGATGAAGTAGGTCCTTGAAGGCTGTCAGGGCATTCTGAACAGCTAGCAGCTCTTTTTGATATGTAGATGCATTTGGTTTGTGGACCATGTGCCTTGAATACACCTTCCTGCCATGTGGGCCCCCCCCAGGCATAATCTGATGCATCTGTTGTTAATGTTTGCCTGGCTGGGGGTAAAGTGAATGGCTGCCCCTTGTTCTGGTGACAAGCCTTTGCCCACCATTGAAACTCCTGTTGCTGGCAGGGAATGAGGGTAATTTTTGTTTCCAGACTGTGGCAATGAAATAGGTAGTCAGTTGTCTTTGTTTGTCTGGCGTGAGATAAGCCATCTGGGCAGTTGTATTTAAGCTTGCACCCAGGAATATTATCTCTTGAGAGGGTACTAGTTTTCATTTCTTTTCGTTGACTATGTGTACCCTAGGCCTGTTAGAAATCTCTTTACAAATGCCAGATGCTGTAGTAGAATGTCCTTGTTCTCTGCTTGAATGAGGCAGTCGTCCAAGTAATGATATATTTGTATTCCTCTTTGTCTGCAGAATGCAATTACTGGTGCCAGGCACTTTGTGAAGACCCTGGGTGCAGTAGATAAGCCAAAGGGCAGTGCAGAGAATTGGTAGTGCATTAAGCCATCTTTGAATCTGAGGAATCTTCTACATGTTTGTCTGATTGGGACATGCAGATATGCCTCTTTTAGGTCTAAAGTCACAAGCCAAGCTTTCTTGCCCAGCATGGGCAGAAGCTGCTGTAGAGTCAACATTTTGAATTTTGGTATATCCAGAAATGTGTTTAGAATAGATAGGTCCAGTATTGGTCTCCAGGTCTTTTCCTTTCTTGGGACCAAGAAAAGTCTTGAATAAAATCCTTGTCCCTGCTCTTGCTCTGGTACTTGTTGAATGGCCCTTGTGTCCATGAGGGATGAGACTTGCTTTTGTGCCTCTGCCCATTGATGTTTTGGCAGGTCTGGCCAACCTTTGTCCTTGGCAGGGTATGGAAGTGAAACCTGTAGCCTTGTGACACTATGTCTAGGACCCATTTGTCTTGGGTTATGTGCCAATTTTGAGGAAAAAGTGCTAGGTTTCCCCCTAAAGGTGCTGCCAGAAGATAAGTGCTTGGTGCAGGCAAGGGGAAGTCATTGGGACTGTTTCCTGTATGGCTGTGATTTGTCTTCTCCACTTTTGGAGGTAGAAGCACCCTATTGCTTAGACCTGTATGAACCTTGGGGCTGGGATCTGCCTCTTGGGGTCTGTATCTGCCCCTTTGTGGTCTATCTGACACTGGAAAGGACCAATTCTTTGTAGGCCAGTGTCTGCTAAATCTAGGTGGCTGTACCTGTAAGAAATCCTTAACCGTTTGCATAGATTTAGCTTTGTCCTCCATCTTCTTTAACACCTCTTCTGCTTTAACATCAAACAAGGTATCATGCTGTAATAGAGTATCTAATAATTTTGCTTTGACACGATCAGGCAAATTTTGTTCCTTTAACCAAGCATGCCTCCTGAGTACAGAACCCGTAACAGTGGCCCTGCAGGAGGCCTCCAAAGAATCAAAACCACATTGCAAAGTATGATTTCCAACTTGTTCAGCTGCATGCAATAAATCCTGCATTTCTTTGTTTTCTGCACATTCAGAATTTATCAACATTTTCTGTTTAAGCAGTGACATAATATATTGCTGATATTTGAGCATATGAAACTGACAATTTAAAGCTCTTATAGCCAAGGTAGCAGAAGTGTAAATCTTTTTTCCCCATCTGTCCAAAGCCCTAGAATCCCTGTCTGAGGGGGTAGGGTTTTTTGCAGCAGAAGCCTCGACCTCTTTGGGACCCTAAGAGATTGTTTCTGGGTCAGCAGCAGGGTTTTTGACAATTGATTTATGAGAGTCAGGAACCCTGTAGTACCTGTCCGGCTTAACAGGAGCTGGAGGTAAGGAGTCAGGAGTCAGACTGGACTCTGAAAATACATCATCTACAATGTCTAACACAGGTGTAATAGCTAGGGGCCTGTGTTGTGGTAGTAAAAGGAAGTCTCTGAGCCTTTTCTTAGATTCTGAAAAATCTTGGCTCTCCCAGTGAAAATGCTCCCTCATGGTATGCAAGGTTTCCCCAAAAGAGTGATCCTCAGGAGGAGAGACTGAAGGGATAGATTCTTCAGCATCAGAATCCTCATAGGGAGGAAGAGAGTATTCCTGATCAGAAGAGGAATCAGATGAAATGGAAACCTGATCTGAAGATTCATATTCTGTCTCTTGCCTAGGCCTTTTATCAGGTGGGGGATGGAAACCCCTGATCAAAGTAATTAGGTCTTCGGTCATTTTGAGCATCTGTTTTTTGGGCATAGAGGCCTGTCCATGAGACTGTTGTACTTGTTTCTTTGTCTTTAAAGGTGCTTTAGTCTTTGACTTTGAAGCTGAAGTCATTTTAATGTATAATTGAGTAGGTCTGAAAACACCCTCAGAAGCCGATGCCTGCTCAGCGGCTCCGGACCCATCTGAGGGAATAGTCTCCAAAGGTACAATACCTTGAGCTTCCAGCAGCCTAGTCGACTCCACGTGGGAGTTGGTAGTGGCCTGCGGGTCTAAAGTAGCGAGCATCAGGGGCTGCGAAGGCGCCTCACTGAGAATCAGTGAGCCGGCGAATGGCTTAGAAGAAGCCTTGTCGTCGGTTTTGGACCTCGGATACTTAGCCTTTTCTTTGCATTTCTTGTGAATTTCGGTAGTCGGATGGCTATCCAACGACATCGTATAATTAAATCCTCTGCCAAAATAGTATAATGCAAAATCGCACCGATGCTTAATGTAAATCTAGCACAAAACCGACAACTAGCAACGTCGTGGTCAGGGCCTAGGCAAGGAATACAGTAAGAATGAAAGTCCTTATGAGGTATTTGCTTCCCACAAGAAATACAATTATTAACTTCTTCTTACATCGGTCTGGAGCAAGAAAAAAGTTTCCCCAACGGGGTACTTAGCTTTTGAAGAAGACTTCGGATCTGAAATTCGAACATGAAAATCTCAGGAGTCGGCTGACCAGCACTTGCAAACTGCTTATGCTTCGGGCACCGCGTGGCAAGAAAGACTGGGGAAAATGGCGTCGGCTGCATCTTTTATACCCCTGGCACTCTGACGTCAGGGAAGAGGCGACAGCAACCGACGCCAGACCTAGACTTTGTAATTCAGGCCGACTGAGGGTAGCCTGCCAGCAGGATAACCGAAGTGCAATGACTGCAATAGTGAAACACGAAGAACATCCTGTTGATCAGTGTGCAGCCATCTTGGTGGTTTATTTTTCTCTCTCTCTTTTTATTAGTTCTCATATACTTATCCAAACTATTACTTATTTTAAATATCTCAGAATGCCTCTGATGCATCATCTGTTTTGACAAAGTCAGTTTGACAACCTGTCACTCTACTGTTCAGCTTTTCATATTCAGAACCAGGCAATGTGGTCTCATCTAACCTGCTCTTTTCTACAAGGATTTTGACTATTTTTTTTTCAGATTCTCTCTCTCTCCCCTTTCTTTTTTTTCCTTCTTTCATCTCATTCAGTTAATTCTCAAACTCGAATCTCATAGGACTACAGCTTTAAACATAATTATTGGGCTGTTTAACTTTTTTTCATGTTTCTGGAATCAGAAGGGTTATTTTTAGCCTTGTTAGTTAGCCACCACACCAGAAATTCCTTTATGATCAATGGCTTTGGCTGTAGTAATCTCGGAATTTTTTCCCCTCTCTTTCTCTCTCTCTCCTGGGCTCCAGAGAGCTCATTAGATTCCCATTTAAAGTGACTCTTCATCCTACTGTAGGTATTACCAAATGAGACACCCTCTAGTGAGACAGCTGAGGATAAGGTGTCCTCAGTGCTTGAGTCACAGCTAAGGGAAGAAAATATCTGGAGACATATGCCAACTCATTCACTAGACAAACAGATGAATCAAGAGTTACATCAGAAGAGGTAGATTCCTTTTTCTTTCCTGAACAGTGACCTCCCCATACTGAAGGTGGCCCAATTTCAACAGATCCTGGTGGGAGAGCATCTACCTAGTTTACAGAGAGAAAGGTAAAAGGCTCTAGAAATCAGGATGGACTCAGGACCTTCTGCAGAAGAATTCCCCAGATAGAGAATGCTTCAACAGTGAACCATACAATGAAGATGTAATATCTGATATTTAAAAATCACTTTTCTCTTTTTCATGTCACTTGACTTCAGTATAATGATAAAACCAAACATATTTATGCACCCTCCAGTGTTTAGTGTTTCTGTGACTAGGAAATCTTGACTTTTGAGTTCAGAAGCCATGTTTAGGCTGCCTTTGCAACTATTTCTGATAACTTCATATACACAAGATGTACATGCATTGCATACATTTTGTGTAATATGTTAAACATATTGGGCGCCCATATCAATGCAATTATATTGTACCTATGTATATAGCCATTTAAACATGCTGTACTTATTTTGCCAGTAGAGTTATTAACTTCTGAAGGATTTAAAGTAGATACATCAAGATGCATCATCTACAAGGAAGACCCTCCTTGCTGGCTATTAAGGCCAAGTTAATTTCCACCAGCAATCCATCCATCCTCAACCCCTTTTCCCATTTTTGCACATAGGGTCAGGGTGTCACTTCCACAGCGACAATCATATTGAGCTAAGGTTTACACCACTGGGTGGCTAGCCCTGCTGCAGTAGTTCATTTGCACCACACACTTGTGCACACACACTCACCTATGGCCAATTTAGTGTGTCCAATCCACCTACTGCATGTCTCTGGAATGTGAGAATAAACCGGAGTACCTGGAGGAAACCTACATGACCACAGGGAGGACATGCAGACTTCGCACTGAAGGCACACCAACCGAGAATCAAACCTGATAACCTCTTGCTGTGAGGTGGCAACGCTAACCACTGCACCACTGGGACCATCCTTCCACTAGCAATCATCATTGTGCATTTTTTTGAATGTTTCTATGTTTGGGTATGAAGAAACATCTGTGACAATGCATGCTATGAGATAATGCGCTAACTACAAGTGCACTCATCATCTGTGCCTGCCAGTTTCACCTCTTGGCAGTAGTAAGCACCTACCTGCAAACCAACAAACAAGGATTGTTTTTCACTGCTAACAACTGATCTGCATATACATGTTTGTAGGATTTGCAGGGGATCCATCACCCAAGGATAACTGGATGGACTGCTTACCTGCCAGGATACAAACTGATTTGGTAAAAATGTTACCTGCTATACTTCACATAAACAAACCCTCTTGATGGGTCCTAAGGTTAGGCTGAATCCAAAGCAGTAAAACCACATGGATGGAAGAAGTCCAAGACTCCCAACAGGACCAACATGAAGGTTGGGCAAAAGGAGAAATTTGACAGGGCCCACTGTGTGCCTGGAGATAGACTGTGGCCCATAAGGTCATAGAGATGAAGCTTAATAAGAAAAGGTTTAGTAAACACAGAAGGTAAATACTCCTAGGTGTAAATAAACTAGAACAAACTAGACCAGACCTCAAGTCAGACAGCAGAAAGCATAACAGCACAGAGAACACAATTTCCTCTTCCTACAGCAAAAACTGGTGTTCACATCATTCAGATATTGCCAACAAATGGATAATCCAACAACCCTGAACTAGCAAGCCCAGCACAACAAAGGCACGTAGAAGTGGAAACTACTCTCAGATGGGCTTCTATACCACAGGAACAAAGAACTTCATAGAAGGCAAGCATGCATGAACACCAAAACCCCAAAATGAGAACATCCTGCACACTGTTTAACTAGCTGTAACTGATCTCCTCAAATGAAAAGATGAAAGAAACTGCCTAATCTCTTAGGCAGATTCTAGTTCCAGCAATAAACATCCAGACTGATTCTAAATTCAACAATAAACATCCAGGATCACTTAGATATCTACATAAAACTAAATGAGAAATAACCAAGTAACGTTTCATTTCAGTGGAGAGCCATCGCATTTTCACAACTGGAAAGTTTCCCAACAGTTCCTGGTTCCACTCAGAGGCTTACAACACAAGAAGGCAAGGCAGGCAGGAGACAAAGACCATGACCATAGCAATGTAAGACAGCCCAGTCCACCATCACAAGGAGAAATTCAATCCTTGTCCAGAGTCAAAGGACAGGTTCCAAAAGCCACTGAAGGGCTGCAGTGATCCATGACCAGCCCCCCACACTGCCCTATAGAACTGAGGGCAATTAAATGCAATGCTGAAGACAACCAATAATACTAAAAACATGCAACAAATGGGACCATTCAAGCAAGGATCTAACAACCCAAGGAACTCACCAGCTGATTAGCTGCATCAGAGGGAAGCAGAGGGGGACATGATCACCTAAAGGACATAAAAAGTCCTCAAATGTGTCTCAACCTAGGAAAGCTAATTCTCTTCTGAAGTAAAAAGCCCCTCACACCATAGAGGAAACCAGAGGGCAATACTGATAGGCCTGCCACAGTCTCTCACCCAAACAAGTCTCAATCTTTGCTGAAATACAAACTAATACTCTTGGGAAAGAGGGTTCATTTCAAGGAAAGGGGACTGATATAGGGCCTCTATTCAACCACCACCTACACTAGGAACTGGAGGCCCAAACAAATCAAATTCTCAATAAATCACCATCATCCATATCATAATTAAGGCCTCATCATTAAGACAGCACCCAAAGTCTGCTGGCTATGTAAGTGAAATTGTGCCATGGCTAGTGCATGCAATTACATCTTGTTGAGTGAGACCCAAGCATAATTGTGCAAACTCTACAGATAGTGTGTAAGGCTTTTTTTTGGATTCAGTCAAGGTTCTTACAGGTGATATCCCACACCTGCCACTCTAGCTCTTATCAAGAAAAGAAAAAGTGCTCTATCTCTTGTTATACTGCACAGCCCCACCCATTGCCTTCTGTTCTGTCAGAAACAACCAACCCAGCTGGGTGGATGGGGAAACCCTAGTAGATGAAGCCTCAGCTCAAAGTGCCCAACCCATAATCAGATGAATAAGGCTGCTGTCAGTGATCAGATTAACAACCAAACTGATAAGAAAGGGGGTAGACTACAGACTGCACCAATCCAGGGTCAATGAGTCAAGGCTCTACCACTTTCAACCTCAAGTTCACCACAGAGATGGAAGACAGTAAAAAGGATCAAGTGCTTAAATCATACATATACTTCCAGTGCTCCTAAGAAACAAAAGATGCTGTGGGCAGTGCAAACCTATCCCTAGGAGGCCTAGATCCCACCTAGTTTTCCAAGCAAATCTAAGGCCCACCTGCTTGCCGATGACACAGACCTTACCCACCAGTTCCACAAACCTCTTCTTGCTATTCTTTTAGAATTCAGAAATAAAGTCAGAAAACAGCAGCAGCAGATGAATGCAGGAACTTTTTAACAGCAAAAGACAAAGGGCAGAAATGGAAGAGTGGTAAAAATAAGTCACTTGGGTCAAGCTTCCATGTAGTCAATGCATGAAATCAACATGCACATCTGGCCCTACAGGTAGGGACTTCTGGAATATGCCAATGCTGATTAATAGACATGCAAAACCTGAACTTTAGGATCTATCAGGTAGAATCTTTGATGTCATCTGTCTGCTAATATCATGAAAAGCAATGCAGTTCTTTGAATTTTACCATCTCATCAAAAGAAACAGTAGAGCTATCTGTTGACACAATTTACTGTCAATCAACTCAATAATGCTAACAGGATCAAATGCTAATGCTGAAAAAAAATTATTGCTATAGCTGGGTGTGACACCCTTGCACTGGCCCAGTAATCAAGGTGCCTCAATCCTCACCACTAGCACCAGTGAGAGATTTGCACAATGGGAGGATAAGTATACACACAGTAAAGTACAAGTTCCATTAAGAGATCACAGTCAGTCCGGGCTGATTTCTCCCACTCTGTCTAGATCCCCAATAAGACTCCAACACTGACACAGCTATAGGGCTAAGATCTCAGTCGAGTGGTCAAGGCAAAACCTCCAGTACCCTCTCTGTACAACCAGTGCTTCACGTCCCTGCCCAAGTAGCTGATGCACAAACACACACATTTTGAGATTTGATTTATATACAAACACACAGACACTCCTGGAGAAGGCTGGTACAAGTTCACTAGTTATGCCCCCTTCTGCCCATAACCACTTAGTTATTATAAGGCCCTTACAAAGGGTGACCAATTCTACTGTGTAATGTTACTATTATCCAAATGGCAAGTGTGACCAAGACATTAAAGCTATTGGAGTGGCCTATACAGTGTCACCAACTACATATGCAAGTCCTCTAAAAGCTTAAATATCTCTGAGCAAATCAGCCACAATTTAATAATAAAAGAACAAGACAATACTCAATAAAAGACACAGTCACTTCAGAGTTCAGAATCATAGGCAATATTTTAAAACGACACTGCAGGACAGTCCAAATAAATACAGAAAACATCTAAACTAATCTTTACTATATTCCTCTCTCTATAAGAAATACTATACCTAAATCTTGCTTGCAGAGCAAGGAAAATACAAAATGCACAGACTTTCTCTGAGAGATAGTTCTTAAATTAATAACACATTACTGCTGGGTCAACTGGATGACATCACTATTTGTCACTTATCTTCAGTTCCCAGGCTAAGAGATAACAGAATTTAACAGTTATCTGTGAAAAATACTTCTCTCTCAGAAGTTTGCCTGGAACTGAAAGTCGTAAAACAATTAAGCACTTTTACATTTGAAACCTGTAATTATTTCTGTTTCCAAACAATAGAAAACTTCTAGCTGTAGACATCGTCTTCTAGCTGCCTTGAAACTGAGATAAACACAGTTGTAAACCTCTTTGCATTTCTTGAGGGTTTGCAAGTTAACTCTGTATGTTCCAGTCTCTACCATCAAAACATACATTTGCATAGACATATAGTTTATATACATTTCTGTTCTTTCTCAGCAGAGTACACTATGGTTACATTCTTGAAGCTCAGTACATAACATACAGTTCAGCACACACTTCTGCACAAGTAGTTTAATATCCACATAACATATAGTTTTCTTACATTTGTAAGACAAGCATGAGAATCACATTAATATTCACAAATATATGATTATTTGCAAAATTTCAGCTAGCTGGGCTGACAGCCTGACAACCCCCCCCCCCCAATGAAAAATCAAGCTAGTTTTTCAAGTGACCCTTGAGAAACGTTGCTCGAGAGGGTTGACCCTATCTGGGAATACCTTACCCCATTCCCTGTCCTGACAGCCCATCTGTGTTAGCATTGCTAACCCCACTGTGGTGCTGCACTGTCAAGTCATATGCTTGCAACCCTAGGCTCCACCTTAGTAACTTGGCATTTTGCTGGCTGGCTCAATGTAGCCATGTTAAGGGATTGTGGTCTGCAACTAAAGTGAATTTCTTTCCATACAGGTAAGGCTGAAGTTTCTGCAGTGCCCACACTATGGCTAGACATTCCATTTCTACAGCTGCATAGCATTCCTCCCTGGGTTGGAGCCTACGACTGAGATAAACCACTAACTGCTCTTCTCCCTCTGAAGAAACCTGGCTAAGTACATCTCCCACCTCATGGTTTGAAGCATCCACCTGTACAACAAATTCTTTGCTGTAATCAGGACTGGCTAACACAGGGGTCCTCCCAAAGCTCCTTGAAGTTTCTAGAATGCCTGCTCACATGCTGGGGTCCACACTACCTCATCTGGCCTGTTTTTCCTTGTCAGGTCTGTGAGGAGAGCAGCTGTGGTGCTATAACTGTGGATGAGCTTTCTGTCCCTAAAAATGCCTTCACCTGCTTTTCGGTAACAAGTGCAGGCCATGCTTGAATGGCTTCAACTTTGGCAGGTTCCAGCCTGATCTTACCACTCCCCACTCTATGCCCCAGGTAGGCCTCTGCCATAACCATCTGAAATTTACTGGGCTTAATGGTCAACCCTGCCCTCTGTAGTCTGCCCAACACCTCCCTGACATGCTGAAGGTGCTCTTGCCATGAATGGCTGTAGATAGCAATATCATCTAGGTAAGGAAGGGAAAAATCTCCTGCTCCTGCTAGGATATGATCTACCAGCCTCTGGAAAGTTGCTGGGGCATTTTTCATCCCAAAGGGCATCTTTATGAACTCATACAAGCCAAAAGGAGTCACAAAGGCTGACCTCTCTCTAGCAATGGGAGTCAAGGGCACCTGCCAATAACCCTTGGTAAGATCAATGGTGGTAAGATACTTAGCCCTACCCAGCTGCTCTAGGGCTTCATCTATCCTAGACATGGGGTAAGCATCTGATCTATGTGATTATTTAATTTCCTGTAGTCCACACAGAACCTGGTGCTGCCATCCTTCTTTGGTACTAGCACCACTAGGGAGGCCCAGGGACTGCTGGACTCCTGAATTACCCCTAGTTCCAACATTTCCTGTATCTTTTCCCCTCAGAGTCTGTTTGACTCTTTCAGGTACCCTATAAGGGGCCTGCTTAATAGGCCATTGGGGTCCTGTATCCACTTGGTGCTGCACCAGGTGGGTGTGCCCAGACTCCTGTAACACTGCTCAGATTTCATGAACTTGGGTAGGGAATAGCTATTGGGACACTGCTATCCCTTCCACTTATGTGTCAGTCCAAGCCTTACTGAGATCAGTCACCAGATCCCCCTCAGATGACTCCTGCAATCCACTGCAAATATTCAGAATAAGGGCGTCCCTAACATGGTAAGGTTTCATCATGTTAACATGGTACAGTTTGCGCTCCTGCCTAGCAATTCTGCCATGTAGTTAACATCACTGAACTTCCTTACCACTCTGTAGGGTCCCCACCCAAGCTGCCTGCAGCTTGTTGTGTCTGACAGGAATAAGAACCATTACCTGTTACCCTACAGCATACTCTCTAGCTCGAGTATTCTTGTCATACCAGATTTTGTCTGCTGTTGGGCTTCTGCCAGGTCCTCCTTGGCCAAGTCCACGAGTTCCCTGATCCTTGTCCTGAGGTTTAGGACATATGCCACAACAGACTCCTTGTAGGATTCACACTCACCCTCCCACTCATCTCAAATCAGATCTAGAGGCCCCATCACCCTATGTCCATAGAGTAACTCAAAGAGTGAAAAACCTGTGGATTCCAGGGGAACCTCTTTGTAAGCAAACAGCAGATGGGGCAAATCTTTGTCCCACTCCCTCTTAAACTGGTCTGCAAATGCGCATAGCATCATCTTGAGTGTAGAGTTTAACCTCTCAACAAGACCATTAGTCTGGGGATGGTAGGGGTATAGTCTTTAGGTGCTTCATGTCATAGTACTTCCACAGACAAGCCAGCAGGTGTGACATGAAATTGGCACCTCTATCAGTGAGGTATTTCTTTTTCGAACCCACACCTGCTGAAAATTTCTAACAAAGCATTTGCCACGTTTTCTGCCTCAATGGAGGACAGAGACACTCTCAGGGTATCTGATAGTATAATCTATCACTAGGATATACTTTTTCCTTGTGGAACTTGGGGTATTCAGAAGCCCCACAATATCCATAGCTACCCTCTGAAATGGCTCCTCAATCACAGGCAAAGGCATCAAAAGAGCTTTCACCTTGTCTCCTGCCTTGCCCACCTTTTGGCACTGCTCACAGGTCCTACAATACCCTGTTACATCTCTGGAAATTCCGGGCCAATAAAAGCTCTGCATAATATATCTCTTTGTATGTTTTATGCCCATATGACCTGCAAAGGGAATATCATGGGCTATGGCTAGAAGTGCCAGATTGTAGGCTCTGGGCACTACCAACTGCTATATTCGCTCACCCTCCAGCCCTCCCTCAGGGGGTCCACTCTCTATACAGTAACCCTTTGTCCCAGTACACATTCCCCCTTCCTTGAGAATCAGGTGCCTCACTAGCTACCTCCCCTCAGGCCTTGTAATATAGGGTCTGAGAGCTGAGCCTGTCTCAACTCTCTCTTTGTAACTCTTCCCAACTCCCCTTCTACAGCAAGTCTGGTATCCTCTGACAGCGATGCCTCACTGTCAGACTGGGTGCTACTACTCACCTCTGCCCTTGCAGTCACTCTGCCCAAGGGAACATCAGTACCCACAAGCAGCTGTGGCTCACTTTCAGTCTCACTGATACAGGGTAGCTCCCTCCCTGAAATAACCACCTCACCCGTCCTGGCTGCAAGCGTGCAGTCTTGTCTGGGTCTCCCCAGGCTACAAGACCCACATACTTGTCTCCAAGCCTGACTGCATGTAACTGCATGAACACACCATACTGCATTATCAAAATCATCCCCTATCAGGAGATCTACAGGGTTATCCTCAAACACACCTACTTGCCTGCTTCCTTTTCTACCCTCCCAGTCAGGGTGAACCCTAGCCAAAGGTATTTTGAATGGGGTCTCTCCTAAAGCTTTGACTGGAGCAGACTGCCCAAGCAAGTAGTGCTCCTATGAAACTAATGTAGGCTTCACAATGGTTAGGTCAGAGGCTGTCTCTCTCTTAGCCATGGCCTCTTTCCCATTCACTAAGATAGGATATAACCTCTTGTGGGAGAGTTTGATACCCCTGTTGTCTTGAGACAACCTACTGTTGGCATTTTGTCATTCTTACTTACTGGCTCTCCCACACCTTAACTCTGTGGACATCTATATGCTACATGGTCCAACTGATTGCATTTAAAACATTTAACCCCAAGTCCTGGATGTGTACCTGTAGTGGCTTCTCCTGCTACTGACATACTCTGTTGGGGGAATCTGCGTTGCCCACCATGGGTTTCCTTAGATCCATGAGCAGCAGAGGGTGTCCCTTTCCTGTGCAGTGATGCCCTGCTTGCTAGGTATAGGCCTCCCTTCTTCCCCAACATCATCTACAGTACGGTATTCTCCATCAACTAACCATATTGTCCTGTCCTCAGGCAAAGTATTAAGGGCTTGCTCCCTCACCGAAATGTCTGCCAGCCCGTCAAAAGTGGTGACCTGACATCTGCTCACCCACCTATGAAAATAAGTGCTCAGTTCAGCAATATATTCACACACACTTTCATCTGCCTTGTGTCTATGCGAAAACTTTTTTCTATAAGCTTCAGGTGTTAACTTAAAACATTCTAGTTTGAACAATCAGCATAAGATAATTTGGAAAGAACAGTTATATCTTTACCATGGAGTAAGGGGGGGTCAGGAACTGTACCCAGTGCCTTTGTTCAACATTATACTGTTTACATATCATCTTAGACATATGAATGAAACTATCAAAATTATCCCTCTCTGTAAATTGTGGAAGAAATTTACTGACCATTGTTGCTTCTGGGGTATGGTTACTTCCTTCCCCATTACCTCCATGACTCTGGTGAACAGTCAACATTTCCTTTTCATGTTGTTTCTGCCTCTCCTTCTCTTCAGCTTCCAGATATCTTAGTCTCTCTGCTGCTTCCATTTCCAAACACTTGGCCTTCAACTCAAGTCTCTAATTCCAGATGGATTTTTAAATCCTCTGTGGAAAGGTTGTGGTGTCCATTCTCTGAGAGTTGTACATCTCCATGGCCAGTCGGACTGTCCTCCTGGTTGCTATTCTGTGATACAGCTGTGACTAAAGCTGCAATCATGTCTGCTTCAGTCAGACTGGAATACACCAGTCTTGTAGCCTGGTACATCTCAGCCAACTGGCTCCTTTGTCAGCTTGCCATACTCCTCTGCTGACATGCATGCCTGCTCTTCCTAACTAAGCTAACAAAAAAAAAATAATAATAAAACAATTGTGATATGAAATCTGAATGCTCACTGTGTGGCTGATTGAGAGTACAAATACCTTCAGTGCTCACTTTACACAGCAACAGGAATTCAATATCCATACCACTACAAGCCAATTAATATGTGATATGGCTAACTCACCACTATCAACCAATTAATATGTGATGTGGCTATCCCACTACGGCCTATGTGTTACCACTGGAAACTAATATGTGCTGCCCCTGCACTGGCCCAGTAATGAAGGAGCCTGTATCCTCACCACTAGCACCAGTGAGAAATGTGCGCATTGGGAGGATGAAAAATACACACACAGTAAAGTACAACTTGCCTTAAGAGCACACAGAGATCACAGTCTGGGGCTGGTTTCTCTCCCTCTCTCCAGATCCCCAATAAGACTCCCCACTGGCACAGCTATAGGGTTAAGATCTCAGTCAAATGGTCAAGCCAAAACCTCCAGCACCCTCTCTGTCCAGCCAGTGCTTTGTGACCCTGCCCAGGTAGCTGACACACACACACTTTGAGATGTGATTTATATACAAACACACATACTCCTGGGGAAGACTGGCACAGGTTCACGAGCTATGCCTCCTTCTGTCCAGACTATAAGGCAGTACCAGCTGCCACCAACCACTACTTATCAGCTACTATAAGGCCCTTACAAAGGGTAACCATTTCTACTGTGTAATGTTACTATTATTCAAATGGCAGGATCAAGACTTTTAAGGCTATTGAAGTGGCCTATACAGGGTCACTGAATACACATGGAAGTACTCTAAGAGCTTAAATATCACTAAACAAACCAGCCACAATTAAAAGATTTACATATATTTAATAGTAAACAAAAAAAGACAATACTCAATAACAGACACAGTCACTTCAGAGTTCAGAATCACAAGAAACATTTTAAAAGAACATTGCAGGACAATATCAAATAAATACAGAAAACATCTAAACTAATCTTTACTATATTCCTATCTATCTCTATAAGAAATACTACACCTAAATCTTACTTACAGAGCAAGGCAAATACAAAATGCAGACTTTCTCTGAGAGATAGTTCTTAAATTAACAACACATTACTGCTGAGTCAACTGGATGACATCACTATTTGTCATTTGTCTTCAGTTCCCAGGCTAACAGATACCAACAGAATTTAACATTTCTCTGTGAAAAATACTCATCTCCCAGACGTTTGTCTAGAATTGGAAGTTGTAAAACAGTTAAACACTTTTACATTTGAAACCTATAATTATTTCTGTTTTCAAACAATAGAAAGAACATCTAGCTGTTCTAATAACAGAAAACTTCTAGCTGTAGACATTGTCTCCTAGTTGCCTTGAAACTGAAGTAAACACAGTTGTAAAACTCTTTCTTGATGGTTTGCAAGTTAACTCTGTATGTTCCAGCCTCTACCTTCAAAACATACATTTGCATAGGCATATAGTTGATATAAATTTCTGATCTTTTCCAGTAGGGTAGACTGTGGTTACATTCTTGAAGCTCAGTACATACGAGAAAGGTACTGCATATACCTTTAATTCTTCTGCCGGTGATGACAAAACGGTTGTGAACGTACCGGAACAAGGAAGTAATGTTCCGGCAAATGATTTTGGGTATGAGAAATCTGTGAATGAGCGACAAAAACAGGGTGAGTTTGTACCTACTATACAAGTTGTTTCCGATATAAGAGAGACAGAGAAGTTGAGTACTGGTTTTGTTTCTGGTGCTGCCAGCAATACACATCCTTTTCAGGGGATAAATGTTTATCAGGACATAGGCACAGACAAGTGCTCACGGGCTCAAGTAACATCGGGGCCAGCCAAGAAAAATATGCAGAAGAAAAGAAAAAAGTTTCAGAGCAATGTCGGATGGAAGAAAAGAAGAAACAACCAGTAGCAACACAAGGTACATTTTCTGAATGTGACTTTAAAATGGTCAATCTTTCGCATAGATTGTTAGGTTCTTATATTTTGGTCCTCAGCAAAGGTTAGACTTTTGTGCCTGCATCTAGAGTGTATATTTGCGAAACTATAAACAATTTGAAGGCTTCTGTGAGAAGGCTGAATTTAAAATGTTTAATAAAGAAGGAAGTGTTTTAAATATTATGCAGCCTAATGTTTATTGTAGTCCTAGTTGTTTTAACCCCCCCACTGAGGCCGGAATTAGAGGCCTTTCAAAATGTAATGGAAGTCCAGATTATAAAACTGATGTTGAATAAACCTATTAACAAATTTTTCAATCTATCATATGAAGAACATGTTGCCTTGAACAGTTTAAGTAATGATGACAGCATTGTATTACTGAAAGCAGACAAGGGTAATGCAATACTGATGTTTGATAACATTTCTTATATAAATCCTAAGTCTGAATTATTGCAAGATGCACACTATTACAAAGAGGTAACACTGGACTTCATTAAGAAGTGTTATAGGTTTATTGATGCAGCGGTGGAAAAATGGTTATGTGAAAATAGGATTAGCCAAAAAGTAGCTAGTTTTTTTCACTGAAGACAATCCTACAATTAGCAAAATATTTGGCTTGCCTAAAATACATAAAATCTTGGATAATCCTCTGTTTAGGCCGATTTTTGCCAGTGGGGGATGTAAAACAGAGGCAATGGCCATATATATTGACAAAACGTTGCAAGAAATAGTGAAACCAGGGAAAACATATTAGGGACACCTTTGCTTTTGTGAAAAATATTAAAACAACAGAAGTAGAGGACAGAGATATATTGGTGACTATGGATGCTAATTCGCTGTACACCATGGCCATATATATTGACAAAACGTTACAAGAAATAGTGAAACCAGGGAAAACATATTAGGGACACCTTTGCTTTTGTGAAAAATATTAAAACAACAGAAGTAGAGGACAGAGATATATTGGTGACTATGGATGCTAATTAAGCTGTACACCATGGCCATATATATTGACAAAGCGTTACAAGAAATAGTGAAACCAGGGAAAACATATTAGGGACACCTTTGCTTTTGTGAAAAATATTAAAACAACAGAAGTAGAGGACAGAGATATATTGGTGACTATGGATGCTAATTCGCTGTACACCATGGCCATATATATTGACAAAACGTTACAAGAAATAGTGAAACCAGGGAAAACATATTAGGGACACCTTTGCTTTTGTGAAAAATATTAAAACAACAGAAGTAGAGGACAGAGATATATTGGTGACTATGGATGCTAATTCGCTGTACACCATGATACCGAATGATATAGGGGTATAATTTGTGAGATTGGAGCTGATGGAATCAAACCACTTTAATACAGATGAAATATCTATTATTTTAGAAATTTTAGATATATTACCTTATCATTTTTTTGAATTTAATGGTAATTTTTACCAGAAAATTAATGGGGTAGCGATGGGGGCCGCTACGGCTCCCAGCTATGAAAATTTGTTTATGATGAAATGGTAAAAATTGTATATAAATGCTAGTAGGTATTACAGTCAGGTATTGTTTTATGGTCATTTTATTGATAACCTTTTTTTATCTGGAGATGTGACTTGAAGGAACTTTTATTTTTTTTTTGAAGAAAATAATGCATGTGAATATTTTAAATTCACTTGGAATTATAGTTATTATAGTATCTGTTTTTTGGATGTTGAGGTATATAAACAGGGTAAAAAGTTTTTTACCAAGATATATATAAAAAAAAAAAAAGTGTTCAAAGTAATACTTAAGTTTTAAGAGTATGCATCCAAGTTATGTTAAAAATAATATTGTAGCAGGACAGCTAAAAAGAGTTAATGTTTTAACTGATTGTGATGGGAGGTATGAAAAAGAAAGTGGAATGTTATGTAAAAAGTTTTTAGTTAGGGGTTATCCAAAAGAACTGATAGAAATGGAAAGTAAGAAAGTACAACTAATCAGAAATAGTAAGGGACTGTTTGGTGCAACAGATAATGAGTACCATCCAGAAATCCAAAAAGAAAAAAAACGGAGCAAAAGACTATGGATTAGGAATGGTTGTACCATATTCTATAGATGGTGGGCAGATTAAATATTTGTTCAAGAACAACTGGAAAATTATAGCTAGCTTTCCAGACATAAGAGAGGTAGTTGAAGATGAGCCCATTTTTGTTAAGAAGGGAAAGAGTTTGAAAAATGTCTTTCAAGATAAGGTTAAATTTTTACATACAAAAAAAGAAAGGGTGATAAAGTGTTTAAACTGTAAATATTGTAAGCATATATACAAAGGGCAAACTTTACTGTGCATAAATACAAAAATACATGTTTACAATGAAAATGTTTGCATGATGAAGTTTGTTGTATATCTTTCTATCTGCACACAATGTATCTCTTACTATATTGGTATGATGACTAGAGAATTTTACAAAAGAATTAAAGAACATTTGTAGGTTGTCCAAAAGAATGAGGATACTAATGCAAGGGGTAGACATTATATAAATGTAATGGTAATCCCAAATTTATGGTAATGGATAAAAGTTTTGAATTTTGATAGGTTATCAGCAGAGTTAAAATGGGAAGAGTACTGCAGGATTGTGAAGTTAGATGCAAGTCACCCTCCTGGGTTGAATAACAACATTTTACAGTTTATCTAAAAAGAAAAAGGTTGAAATATTAACATACTACAACCCCGAATGTTAGTTATGTAGAATTTAAGTGTTTTAAGTTGTGAATGCTTAATAATTCTAAAATACATTATTTAATAGATTTACATCTTTAAGGTAATTGTTTACTTAATTAATTGGATTAAGTAAAGTGTTTAATGTGGAACAATTCAGTCTGAAGAAGTCTTTGCATGACAAAAGCACTTACTGAATAAGATGCTGCTTATCTTGGTGAATAAAGGCTGCTGTGAGAATTTTATTCTTTGCTGTTTGAATTCGTTGTTTTTTTGTTGAACTTTCCATTTTATTGTACATACACACAGTTCAACATACACTTCTGCCACCAGTAGTTTAATATCCACATAACATATAGTTTTCTTACATTTGTAAGACAAGCATGCAAATCATTAATATTCACAAATGATATATGATTATTTACAAAATTCCAGCTAGCTGGACTGGCAGCCTCACACTGGGTATTTAACTTTCCTCAACATCAAGTAATCTTGAAGTTAGTTATATCGGGTCCATAACTAGTTTTGGCCCCCAACCACATAAAATTATCTCATTTTGATATTTTGATTTTGGTCCCCAACCACATCAGATTATCTCATTTTGATATGTTGCCATGTTTGTCAAACTAATAAAAGCTAGTACAGCAATCTTGTGTACCTAATAAACCATGTAAGTAATAACTCATAGGATGAAGAATCCCATGGCTTGGTACTTCTTTTCCTTTAAAATTCAAACATATCTCTAGTTGTAGTAATAGTGTTTTGCCAAGTATTTAGCTTCATAATTTCGTTAAATGTTTTACCACTGACATAGCGCTCTTGATTTAGTTAAATTCTGATGGTGATCATTCTTTCCACTAAAACTATGACCATAGCCACCTTTAAGCACTCAATACCAAAGGCTGTGGGGGACCCCCTCAATCATGCTTGATTGTGTGGGGGGCCCTGCAAAAGATTGGTCTGTGGAAAAGAACATCATTCATTCTCTGATTATGTGCGATCTGACCCTTTTAAAACAAAGATGGTAATCAGTGAATGGCCATGAGCAAGGTAAGCCCATGAGATTGGCAGCACAGTGTGACTGATTTCAGTGATTACCTGAGATTTTAAGATGAGCAGATGCTTCTGAGCTTTGGGATGTTTTTCTCATTTAGGGAGTTTTATAAATACTGGCAAGACACCATATACTACAGCTCTCACTAGGTTCATTGGTGTGTACTAGGCTAACAACCACAAGGGCCTTTTTAAGCCTAGCCATGCATCCACACCCCATCCAATTGTCCAAAGTACATTCATTTGAAATGGGTTATGGAGGAACTCTGCTTCACATGGATGGGGAGCCTATTCCAATGGGTTATGGAGGAACTCTGCCTTACACGGATGGGGAGCCTATTCCAGAGAAGGGTAGTCATTGGGATACATAACTGTCTCTCCAATAGGTCCTATGTATATCACAAGCAATTTTTATGCCCTTTAGAATGGGTAATTCTCATGCTATTTTGACATAACATAGGAGATCCATCAGGGTGGAGTCTGACAATGTCTTGTATGCCAGGCATAAATCTCCCCTCAACAGCTTGTAGGAGATGGAATACAAGGATAGGGCTTTGAGACAGCCTGTAAAGAACATGTTATTTATACCCTGTATTCTTTTAGTGAGGAACCTCTGAACATTTCAATTACTGGATGTGCCTGGTTTGTTTCATACTAAAGGAATATTGTACTCAATGATAGGTCTGATGAATGCTGAATATAGCTGAACAATGACCATCTTTGACCAAGATGCCACACGTTTACCAGTTGCACAACACCAAATGATTTTTTCACTACTGTACACATGTGATGGTCAAAGGCTAGATTACATGTCTCTCTCTCTCCAAGTCTCTGACTAGTGGGTTGACTCTTAGGGGTGTGTTGTCAATATGATAGTTACCTAGAGTGGATTACTTCCTGAAGGATATGATTATGCATTTCTTGACATTTAATTTAGTTTATGGCTCTGACACTATTTATTTGTCTGAGTCAGCCCTTCCTGGAGAACATTTGTATTGGTAGAGGATTGGATTCAGTGATGCTAATTTAGTCAGCCAGAGGCCCTTGACTTCAGAGAATTAAATGCCAAAAAGAAGCAGTCCCAGGACTGATCCTTGAGGGACTCCACTTGTGACTGGCCTTTTTTTACAGGACAACTCAACAATTCTCACCTCTGGGGTCCTGTGAGCCAGCTGGCTATCCACCAGGTGACACAAGGGTCTACACATAACCTCGAGTTTGTCAACAATGCCTGAGTGGCATATCGTGTCAAATACCTTGGTCAGGTCAAGGTAGGCAGTATGATTTGTTCTGCCCTCATCCATTGCTTTGGTAATCTTCTCAAAGTAGTCCACCAAATTCTGAGTAAAGCCAAAAAGAATGGCAACATAAAGGCTCAAAATCAGGAACACTTTCTAAACATTCCTCCAATTCACTTAAAAAGTTATTAAAAAGAAGTTATGTACTTACTATAACATTCCATCTGTGTTGTCTATCTCATTCTTCCTTGACCTATGGGGTTTTGGATATGACCTTGAATCCAACTTGGCCTCCTTCCAAAACCTTAGACTCCAAAGCTCGAGCTCCTTTCCTACCCATAATACCTTAGTCCCCTCTTGTTACATTACACTGAGTTTGTTGCTACCATGTTTGCCCACAAAAACCTATACAGGCACTTTACAAGTACTTTTGATAGCTGCTAACAAGATATAACCAAGAAACAAAGGGAAGGTTGAAGAAGAATGAGATAGATAGACAACACAGATGGAACGTTATGGTAAGTACGTAACTTCTTTATCTGATGTTGTCTTCTCATTCTTTCTCATCCTGTGGGACAGAGTCCCCAGCTACAACAAAGTTTGGCTGGCCTTCATGGAAGGACATTTCAGAGAACTGCAGAATCAAAGGCAGCTCTACTTCTGGACACTAGCTCCAATTTGTAGTGGGAGATAAAGGTGTGAGAATTAGACCAGGAGGCAGCTGAACATATGTCATCAATACACACGGACTCAAAAGGCTTCAGAAGTTGCCACAGATCTAGTAGAGTGAGCCTTAACTTGGTAAGGCAACAGAACACCTTTGGACTCAAAGAAAGAATATGCACTATCCTATTTAGCTAGGGTGGTCTTAGTGACTGTTTTACCTTTTTTTACATTTAAAAAGAATATGAAAAGTTGGTCAGATTGAAAGATTTAGTTCGGTCTAGATAACAACACAGTTGTCTGTGGGCATCTGAAGTACAGTTGTGTACCTACCATAAATGTAGATGTTGAGTGTATTCACTGTTGCAGTCATTACACTTGGGTTATCCTGCTGGCAGGCGACCCCGTAGTCGGCCCGAGTTCCAAAGTCTTGGTCCGGTGTCGGTTGCTGTCGCCTCTTCCCGGACGTCAGTGCGCCAGGGGTATAAAAGTTGCAACAGACGCCATTTTCTTCAGTTTTTCTTGCCCCAGATGTCAGGTACCCCCAGATATGAAGGCTGTAAAGATAAAAATATGCCAAACAACCATGCATATATCACTAAAAACATTTTCTTCTTTTAAAAGCAAATACACCACATAGGTTGTATAGAGTTGAGAAGTACAGAATAGTCCCAGCAAAGAGGGGGATGGTGGGTGGGTAACCAGGACTGCAACAGTGAATACACTCGAACATCTACATTTATGGTAGGTACACAACTGTACTATGTTCATGTTTCACTGTTGCAGCCAGTACACTTGGGTAGAATCCCAAAGCTGAGGTAGGGTGGCTGGGTCTAGATTGGATTTGGCGAGGCTAACACGCCCTGCAAAACTGCAGTGGCAAAGCCTGCTCTGGATTTGGAGTAGAGAGGAAGGCGGTAGTGCTTGGTAAAAGTGTGCACTGAGCTCCAGGTTGCAGCTTCTAATATGTCTTTGGGTGGTACCCCTCTGAGGAAAGCTGCTGAAGTGGCTGCTGCTCTGGTAGAATGAGGCCTAATGCCCTTAGGCACAGATTTGCCATGTTGTGCATAACGGAAGCAGGTACAGTGTCCTATCCATTTGGAGATTGTCTGCTTTGCAATAGGTTTTCCTTGTGACCCTGCAGCATATGCTACAAACAGTTGCTCAGTTTTTCTGAAAGCTTTTGTTTTGTCCAAGTAAAATCATAGCTGCCTGTGTATATCCAAAGAGTGCAGAAGTCTTTCCCCTTTATTCTGGGGATTTGGGTAGAAAGTAGGCAAATGAATATTTTGGTTTAAGGCCACATTGGAGACCACTTTTGGCATGAATGTTGTCCTTAGAGAAACCCTGTCCTGGTGCAAAATGAGGAAAGGTTCCACAGCCATCAATGCCTGTAACTCTGAAACTCTTCTTGCTGAGGTTATTGCTAGGAGCAGAGCAGTTTTCCATGACAAGAATTTTAGATCAGCTGTGCTGGCTGGTTCAAAAAAAGTCAGTGTTAGTTTTTCTAAAACAAAATTGAGGTCCCAAGTAGGTACTGGTGCTCTCTTAGGGGGTCTTATATTCTTTGCCCCTCTGAGGTACTGTTGTAGTAGAGGATGTGAAAAAATAGGAGGATCCGTATTGTAATGAGCTGAAATGGCAGAGGCATGGATTTTAATAGAAGAGAAAGATAGGCCTTTGCCCAACATCTCAGTCAGGTATTGTAAAATCTGAGGCATATTAGGGGCCAGTGGGTCGAGCCCTTGTGCCTGGTTCCAAGCACAGAATCTCTTCCATTTTTCTGCATACGATTTCCTAGTGCTGGGTCTCCTTGCTTCCAAAATTACATCCATAATAGCTTTAGAGAGAGGTGCAGTCTGAGTGGCTACATTATCTGCCATGCTGCCAGGTTTAAGGTTTTGAGTTGACTGTGCAGAATCTGATTGTTGTGCTGTGTTAGAAGATGAGGAATTTGAGGTAGAGGCCAAGGCGGGCCTTAGGACAAAATCTTTAGGATTCGGTACCAGTGCTGGCGTGGCCAGTCTGATGCTATCAGGATCATTTTTGGACTCTCTTGTCTGACTTTTAGAAGCACCTTGGTGAGAAGAGGCATCGGAGGGAAGACAGACTGCCAGGTTTTTCCAGTTGAAAGATAGAGCATCCACTTTCCATGCTTGAGAGTGATAAGTCCTTGTGCAAAATTTCTGTAATTGGCAATTGTGAGGGGAGGCAAATAGATCTATGTCTGGGCATCCCCATTCCCTTGTTATCATGTTGAACACTTATGGATTTAGCTTCCATTCGTGAGGATCCATGAGATTTCTGCTTAGTTTGTCTGCCAGTGTATTTTTTGTTCCTGGCAGGAATTGTGCTTGCAGATGTACCTGGTAAGTCAGTGCTGTGTTCCACAAAGTCATGACAAAACGGCAGTCCGAGCTACTAAGACAAGAGTTTAATAATGTAAAGCATTTTTCGTTTGCCTTCTTAGGCAAACTTCTTCAGACAATAATACATTGTGAAAAATAATCTTATTTAAATAACACAGGCCAATTAAGAACTGCTGTTAGCAATTAAAAAATACAACTACATTTAAAGTTAAATGTACCCAACATCAAAGACTCAAACACAAATATAATATCAAACCTAATTAAGTACAAAAAATAAAGCATATATATGTATATACAAAATGTAAACCTATATTGGTAAATATATAAAATCAACAACTGACATACTAAAACTTTATAATATATATATATATATATATATATATATATATACACACAACATAAATGCTAATTCTACAGCAAAATTATCCCCATTTTAATCCAGACATGTTACAAAATCAATAATCTTTTCAAACTCAACAATTTAAGGACACTTGAAATAGAACAATGTTCATTTAAGCCAGGAAAATGGTACGCATTAAGTCTTATCTGCCAAAATAACTCATGTTCTTCTAATCTAAGTTGTACTGGGCCACCCCTGATATCTTGGCAAACCTGATCAATAACTATAAATTTAAACTTATGATCAGGAAAAGCCAGTACATGTTTAGCCAAAGCGTTATCTAATTTCTCCTTCTTGATCGCATAGATATGTTCGTATATGCGTTCACAGAGCTTTCGCTCCGTCTTACCTACATAAAACGCTAAACAATTTTGGCATAGAGCTAAATAAACTATCATAGTAGAATTACAATTAGTTCTACACCTTAATTTAAAATATCTATTGTGCACTTTGAACCTATTGGATTCAATAATATATTTGCAATAATTACACGCTTGGCATTTAAATGTACCAAAAATCCTAGACTGCGAAAGTTGTTGATATTAAAACATTGTTTTTAAATTATTGGCTTTCCTGTATGTCTTATCAGGGGTGGCCCAGTACAACTTAGATTAGAAAAACATGAGTTATTTTGGCAGATAAGACTTAATGCGTACCATTTTCCTGGTTTAAATGAACATTGTTCTATTTCAAGTGTCCTTAAATTGTTGAGTTTGAAAAGATGATTTTTTAACATGTCTGGATTAAAATGGGGATAATTTTGCTGTAGACATTAGCATTTATGTCGTATATATATATATATATATATATATATTTTATAAAGTTTTAGTATGTCAGTTGTTGATTTTATATATTTACCAATATAGGTTTACATGTTGTATATACATATATATGCTTTATTTTTTGTACTTAATTAGGTTTGATATTATATTTGTGTTCGAGTCTTTGATGTTGGGTACATTTAACTTTAAATGTAGTTGTATTTTTTAATTGCTAACAGCAGTTCTTAATTGGCCTGTGTTATTTAAATAAGATTTTTCACAATGTATTATTGTCTGAAGAAGTTTGCCTAAGAAGGCTAACGAAAAGCGCTTTACATTATTAAACTCTTGTCTTAGTAGCTCGGACTACCGTTTTGTCATTACAGTTTTTTGGTTTACTGGTTTATATTATTTCTTTGTTTATTCCACAAAGTCATGGCTTGTCTGTATAGGGGGTAGGAATGTGTGCCCCCTTGCTTGTTTATGTACCACATAACTGTGGTATCGTCCATCTTTATTAACAATTGCCCTGGATGTATTACGTCCTTGAAGGCTGTCAGGGCATTCTGTACAGCTAGCATCTCTTTTTGATTGATGTGAAGATGCATTTGTTCCTTGGGCCACGTGCCCTGAATACATTTTCCTGCCATATGTGCTCCCCAGGCGTAATCCGATGCATCCGTTGTTACTGTCTGCCTGGCTGTAGTTAAGGTGAAAGGCTGTCCCTTGTTGTGGTGGCAGGCCTGGGACCACCATCGAAACTCCTGTTATAGGCAGGGAATTAAGATTATGATCGTCTCTATGCTGTGACAAAGCTGAGTCCAAACACTTTTTAAATACCATTGTAGTTTCCTCATGTGCAGTTTGGCATATGGAATTAGTAGAATGCAAGATGCCATGAAACCCAGGGCCTGCAGAATTTTTCTTGCAGGGAGCTGGGTCTTTGTTGCCATCATTTGAAAGTAATGAGTCAGTTGCCTTTGTTTGTCTGGCATGAGATAAGCCATCTGGGTAGTTGTATTTAAGCTTGCACCCAGGAATATTATCGCTTGAGAGGGCACTAGTTTTGATTTCTTTTTGTTTACTGTGTACCTTAGGCAAATTAGTAATCTTTTTACAAACTCCAGGTGCTTTAGAAGAATGTCCTTGCTCTCTGCTTGAATAAGGCAGTCGTCCAAGTAGGGATATATTTGAATTCCTTTTTGTCTGCAAAATGCAATTACTGGTGCCAGGCATTTTGTGAAGACCCTGGGCACAGTAGATAAGCCAAAGGGCAGTGCAGAGAATTGGTAATGCATTGAGCCTGCTATAAATCTGAGTTATCTTCTGCACGATTGTCTGATTGGGAAGTGCAGGTATGCCTCCTTGAGATCCAAAGTAACTAGCCAAGCCTCTTTGCCCAGCATGGGCAAGAGTTGTTGTAGTGTTAACATTTTGAATTTTGGAACATCCAGGAAAGTATTTAGGATTGACAGGTTCAGTATTGGTCTCCATGCTTTGTCCTTTCTGGGTACTATGAAAAGTCGTGAGTAAAATCCTTGGCCCTGTTCATCTTGTGGAACATTTTGAATAGCTCCCATATCCATAAGAGCTGCAATCTGTTTTTGTGCCTCTGCCCATTGGTTTGTGGCAGGTTTGGCATACCTTTTGGTTTTGGAAGTGTGTGGAAGTGGAACCTGTACCCTTGAGAAACTATATTCAACACCCATTGGTCTTGGGTGATCATGTGCCAATTTTTTGAGAAAAGTGCTAGCTTTCCCCCTAGGGGTGCTGTCAACTGGTAACAGCTTGGCATTTGCAGAGGGAAGTCATTGTGACTGTTTCCTATAAGGTTGTGGTTTGTCTTCTCCTCCTTTGGGGGCTGAAGCACCCCATTGTTTAGGTCTGTAGGAGCCTTGGGGCTGAGATCCACTCTTGGGCGTCTGTATCTGCCTCTTTGTGGCCTGTCTGAGACTGGAAAGGACCAATTTTTTGAAGGCCAGTTCCTGCTAAATCTAGGTGGCTGAACCTGTAAGAAATCTTTCACAGTTTGCATTGACTTTGCTTTATCCTCCATTTTCTTTAACACCTCTTCTGCCTTAACACCAAAGTATCATGCTGTAGTGGAGCATCCAATAATTTCATTTTAACATGGTCAGGTAAACTTTGTTCTTTCAACCAAGCATGTCTTAGAATAACTGAGCCTGTAACTGCGGCTCTACAAGAAGCCTCTAATGAATCAAAACCACATTGCAGGGTATGCTTTCCCACTTGTTCAACTGCATGCAATAAATCCTGTATTTCTTTACAGTCAGGACCTTCTATATTTGTAACCATTTTCTGCTTTAACAATAACATGAGATACTGCTGATATTTAAGCATGTGAAACTGACAGTTTAAAGCTCTTACAGCTAAAGTAGCAGAAATGTAACCATTTTCCCCCATCTGTCCAGAGCTCTGGATTCCCTATCTGAGGGGACAGGAGTTTTGGCAGTGGAAGCTTTAACCCCTTTTGGACCCTGAGAAATAGTCTCTGGGTCCGCAGCTGGGTTTTTGTAAAGAAATTTATGAGAGTCAGGGACCCTGTAGTACCTGTCTGGCTTTACTGGTGCAGGGGGTAAAGAATCTGGAGACAGACTGGAGTCAGAAAAAACATCAACAACAATATCAAGCACAGGGGGATAGCCAAGGGCTTGTGCTGAGGCAATAGAAGGAAATCTCTGAGCCTTTTCTTGGATTCTGAATAATCCTGGCTCTCCCAATGGAAATGCTCCCTCATGGTGTGCAGGGTTTCCCCAAAAGAGTAATCCTCAGGCGGTCTTCGGTCATTTTAAGCATCTGTTTCTTAGGCATGGATGACTGTTCTGGAGAATGCTGCACTTGTTTGTCTTTAATGGTGTTTTTGACTTTGCCTTTGCTGCTGTAGTAGCTTTAATTGTAAGCTGTGAAGGTCTGAAAACACCCTCAGAAGCCGGTGCCTGCTCAGCGGTGTCTCCATGTGGCTGTCGGTTGCGGGTCACCTGCCAGCAGGATAACCCAAGTGTAATGACTGTAACAGTGAAAGACAATGAACAAGTGAAGCATGCATTTTCCTTTGTTTTGAAAATGAGGAAAGTAGACTGGTAGATTGACTGGTTTATATTGTTTTCAGTCGCAACTTTAGGAAGGAAAGATGTGTTAGTGCGTAACGTCACTCTGTCTTTATGGAAAATTAAGTAAGGGTATTTCGAGGACAGAGCTTGCAATTCCGACTCTAGTTTTGCAGAAGTGATAGCCACCCGAAAAGTAGTTTTCCAAGACAATTTTAAATCCACTGTGGTTGAAGGCTGAAAGGGGGAAAAACCAGAGCCTGCAAAATCACAGGTAGATCCTAAGGGGGTGTTGGATCTTTGACGGCAGAGTGAAAAAGAAAAGTCACTCTGAGAAAGGCCTTATGCAATCTAGAATGAGGATAAAGACTATGCATTTTCACCCAAATAAAAATGTGAAATGGTTGTCAACTGTACTTTTACCATGGAATGACTGGCCTCCTCATGGAAAATATGAGCTAGAAAATGTAGGACTGCCGGAACAGGCATGGTAAAGGGGTCTAAATTCTGCTCTTTATCCCAAACAAAAAATCTCTTCCATTTATTCTTGTAGATTTTTCTGGTAGACAATTTATGGGAGAAGATCAGAATATTATGGACAGGGGATGACAGCCTGGCAGATCTAGCTATCATTGGGAATTGGAGAAACCTTGCTGTTATAGTTTCAGGCCCAGTAGATCAGGGTGAATTTGCCTGATGGAAGGGATAGTAGATCTGGACATAGTTCAAGCATCCAAGGGAGGGCAAATTAGATGAGACCAAAAGAAGGTGAACCAGATTTGCCAAGGCCAAAAAGGGGCAATGAGGATCAATTTGCTCTTCAACCTGGAGGCTTTCTGAAGAAACCTGAGGATTAAGTCAAAAGAGGGAAGGCATTAAGCAAACTGGGGGGCACCAAGCATGGACCAGACCATTCCTAGGTTACTGTCCCTGAGGGGGAATCAAGGCAAAGAACCTGCTGCACTTGTGGGGAGAGGCGAAGAGATCACAGCAAGGTTGTCCATTTGCAAATCATGTTTGCCACTGACTGGTTCAGAGGACCACTCATGAGGCATCAACAGAAAGTACAGTTTTGTACCTACCATAAATGTAGATGTCCGATAGGCATGCATCTGCAGTCCTTACAAATGGGTTGTCCTGTCATCAGGCAGCCCTTCGGTCAGCCGGATTCCAAAGTCTGGGTCTGGCCTCGGCTGGTGTCGCACTTCACCTGACGTCATAGCTGCAGTTATTCGGGTATAAAGGCATCAGCCGATGCCATTTTCCTCAGTGTTTCTTGCCCCAGATGCCAGGTGCCCTCTAGGAAGGCTAAATTTGGATAAATGCAAATGGTTCCAAATAGTAGAGAGCAAACAAAAAATAAGCATGTATGTACATATATACAAACAAATACACCATAATAGATTCCCCCAGCTAGCTACAAGATGGGCAAATACCCTAGGAGTACCACAGAGGGGAAGGAGGGTGGGTAATCCTGACTGCAGATGCATGCCTATCGGACATCTACATTTATGGTAGGTACAAAACTGTACTATGTCCTTCAAGGATGCATCTGCAGTCCTTACAAATGGGTAGAATACCATAGCCAAACTGGGGGAGGAGGAGAAATAAGATTATGGTGTAGTTAAGATCCCTTGCAAAACAGCAGTGGCAAAACCTGCTCGGGATCTGGAGTATAAGGGTAAATTATAATGCTTGGCAAATGTATGCACGGAGCTCCAAGTAGCAGCCTCTAAAATGTCTTTGGTAGCCACTCCTCGTAGAAAAGCTGTGGTAGTGGCTGTAGCCCTTGTAGAGTGAGGCCTGATGTTTTCTGGAGCTTTCTTCCCATGGTAGGAGTAACAGAATCTAATGCAATTTCCTATCCACTTAGAGATTGTCTGTTTTGAAATTGCTTTTCCTTCCATTCCTGTTGCATATGCTACCAGTAGCTGGTCAGTTTTTCTATTGCCCTTGGTCCTGTCCAGGTAGTAACGTAATTGTCTATGTACATCCAAGGTATGCAACAGTCTTTCTCCCCTGTTCTGTGGGTTGGGGAAGAATGTAGGTAGGTGGATAGCTTGGTTTAAAGATACCCTGGAGACCGCCTTTGGCATAAAAGTAGGATTTGTTCTCATGGACACTCTATCTTGATGGAAGATCAGGAAGGGCTGTACTGCCATTAATGCCTGTAGCTCAGATACCCTTCTTGCTGAAGTGATTGCAAGCAGGAAAGCAGTTTTCCATGATAAGTATTGTAATTCTGCTGTTGCTGCTGGTTCGAAAGGTGGGAGTGTCAGCTTTTCTAGCACAAAGTTCAAGTCCCATGCTGGCAATGGTGGCTTCCTAGGTGGTTTTACATTTTTAATTCCTCTCAGAAACTGCCTGAGCAGAGGATGTGAGAAGACTGGAGGATCCAAGTTGTATTCTGCTGAAATAGCTGATGCATGAATCTTAATGGAAGAATAGGACAGGCCGTTGTGGAAGAGCTCTGCCAAGTATTCCAGGATGTTGGCTATGTTTACCAGTGACTCATTTTCTCCTTTTGCAGTACTCCAAATGTGATATCTTTTCCATTTTGCTGAATAGTTTTTTCTTGTTGAGCGTCTGCGAGCCTCCAAGATAATGTCTTTAACCCTTTGGGATAAACTTGGGTTAATTGGTCTTATGCAATGTTCCAGGCAGTCAGCTGCAGTGTTTTCAGGTTTGGATGCAGGGTGTTGTAGTTGTTCTGTGTTAACAGTAAGGGAGCCAGTGGTAGAGGCCATATTTGTTCCCGAGACATGCTCCTCAGTAATGGGTACCAATGTTGCCTTGGCCAGTCTGGAGCTATCAGGATGATCCTTGGACGGTCTTCTTTGATCTTCAATAGCACCTTGTGCATCAAAGGAAGTGGTGGGAATGCATATGCTGTCAGGTTTTTCCAACTGAAAGATAGGGAGTGCACTTTCCAAGCAAGTGGGTGGTACGTCCTTGTGCAGAATTTCTTCAGTTGGTGATTGCGTGGGGATGCAAATAAGTCTATTTCTGGTAGCCCCCATTTTCTTGTAATGGTTTTGAATATGTCCGGATGCAGCATCCATTCGTGGGCATCCGTGGTAGTTCTGCTTAGTATGTCTGCTAGTATGTTTTCTTTTCCTGGCACAAAAATTGCTTGTAACTGAATGTTGAGGCTCAGGGCCACATTCCAGAGGTCTATTGCCATCCGGCATAGAGGGTACGAATGTGTGCCTCCCTGTTTGTTGATGTACCACATAACTGTGGTGTTGTCTGTCCTTATCAACAGTTGACCTTGTCGAAGAAATGGTCTGAATGTCTGAATTGCCAGTTTTACTGCCAGCATTTCCTTTTGATTTATGTGTAGGTGCAGCTGGTCTTGAGTCCATAAGCCTTGTATGCACTTGTCCAGCATGTGCACCCCCCAACTGAGGTCTGAGGCGTCCGTTGTGATGGTCTGGCTTGGTTGAGTGCTGTGGAAGGGCAGTCCTTTATTCGATTGACAGGCCTGAGCCCACCATTTGAATTCTTGCTTCAGGCATGGGATTATTGGAATTTGGGTTTCTAGGCTGTGCTTGTGATAAGACCATAAATTCCTTAGGTACCACTGTAACTTTCTCATATGCAGTCTGGCATGTGGAACCAAAATTATGCAGGATGCCATAAAACCCAAGGCTTGCAGGACTTTTCTTGCTGTTAGCTGGTTCTGTTTTGTTAATGCCAAGAAGTAGAGAGGGAGTTGCTCCTGTTTTTCTACTGTTAGGAATGCCATTTGCCTTGCTGTGTCCAGCTCTGCACCCAAAAAGGTTATCCTTTGGGATGGTATCAGCCTTGACTTTTTTATATTGACTGTGTATCCCAGGGCTTGCAGTAGATAGATGACCCTTTTTAAATCTTCTGCTAGTTTGTTTTTGTTGTCCGCTTGTAACAGGCAGTCGTCCAGATAAGGGTAGATTTGAATTCCCTGAAGCCTGCAATGAGCAATTACTGATGCCAGGCATTTCGTGAACACTCTGTGCTCAGTAGATAAGCCAAAGGGCAATGCTGAGAATTGATAATGCTCTGATCCTGCAAGAAATCTGAGGTATCTTCTGCAAATTGGTCGTATGGGGACGTGCAGGTATGCCTCCTTGAGATCTAGAGTTACCAGCCAAGACTCCTTGCCCAACATGGGAAGAAGCTGCTGTAGGGTCAGCATTTTGAATTTTGGGACAATGAGGTATGTGTTTAAAGCGGACAGGTCGAGAATAGGTCTCCATTGGTTTTCTTTTCTTGGTACCAGGAAGAGCCTGGAGTAAAATCCTTGTCCTTGCTCCATAGATGGTACCTTTTCTACAGCTCTCATCCTTAGTAAGTGAGTTATTTGCTTTAGAACTTCTGCCTTTTGATTTGGAGGTAGGTTTGGCATTCCTCTCTTCCTTGGTAGAGTATGGAAGTGAAACCTGTAACCTTGGTCTATTGTCTGTAAAATCCACTTGTCTCCTGTGATGTAATGCCAGTTTACTGAAAATAAGGCTAGCTTTCCGCCTAAGGGTGCTTCTAGTTGTTCCCTGGTAGGCGGTGCTAGAGCCAAGTCACTGTGATTGTCCTGTAGTCGTGGTGGTGGCTGTATCTGTGGCTGTACCTCGCTGGTTGTTAGCCTGCCACTGACGTCCCCTGTAGGCACCTCTGGATTGACCCCTGCCTCTTGAGCACCTATTCCTGCCTCTCTGAGCTCTGGAGGTGTCTGGAAAGGACCAATTCTTGGAGGGCCAATTCCTGCTAAACCTTGGAGGTTGGACCTGTAAGAAATCTTTGACTGTCTGGACAGATTTTGCCTTCTCTTCCATCTTCTTCAGCACCTGTTGTGCAGGAGAGCCAAACAAATTGATCTTGTCCATGGGAGCATCTAGTAGCTTTGATTTAACATGATCTGGTAAGGCCTGCTCTTTTAACCATGCATGTCTTCTGATCACTGTGCCAGTCATGGCTGATCTAAAGGAAGCCTCCAGTGCATCATAGTCGCATTTTAAGGAATGGTTACTGACCTGCTGAATGTTATGTACCATTTCCTGAACAGATTTTTTGTCTAATGGTTCATCCGAGGACAGCTTTTTAGTTAACTGGTCTAACATAAATTCTTGATACTGGATCATGTGACAGTTCAAGGCCCTAGCTGAAAGAGTAGCAGAAGTGTAAACTTTTTTACCCCATCTCTCTAAGGCTCTAGATTCCCTTTCAGAGGGGAGGGGGTTTTTGGTAGAGGTAGCTGCTACAGCCTTGGGTCCCTGGGAGATAGTTTCGGGATCTGCAAAAGGGGCCTTATACAAATGATAATGTGTGTCCAGAACCCTGTAGTACCTATCGGGCTTAGCAGGGGCCGGAGGAAGAGAATCAGGAGCAGTACAAGCATCATTAAAAGCATCATCCACAACAGTAAGCACTGGAGGAATGGCTAAAGGCCTATGCTGTGGCAAATGCAAAAAGGTTCTAAGCCTTTTCCTAGAGTCTGAAAAATCCTGGCCCTGCCATTGAAATTGTTCTCTCATAGCATGCAAGGTTTCCCCAAAAGAAAATTCCTCAGGCGGAGAGGCAGAAGGAATGGACTCTTCTGCATCAGAGTCCTCATAAGGAGAAAAAGGGGCCTCTGGAGGGTCTGTATTATCTGATTCATCAGAGGAGCCATCTGAAGAAACTGGCTCAGGGGGCTCTACTCTAGTCCTCTTCTCTGGAGGTGGGTGAGAGGCCCTGTCTGGAAGTGGTTGGGATCCCCAGATCAAAGAAATGAGATCCTCTGCTAGACTAAGCATTTGTGAACTAGAACAGGGCCTGTGAGAGGGGGTCTTAGCAGACACAGTTTTGGTAGTTTTAGCTGCTTTAGCCCTGGCAAAGGCCTTAATCGACATGGATGCAGGAGGCCTAGCAGCTCCACGTGCAGGGGTAGAAATATCCAAAGGGATAGTATCTGATAAATCCTGTGAACCTGCAGGAGCAGGTGGGATTTCAGTAGCAGATTCAGCCAAGCTGGATGAGGCCTCGGTAAGTGGCAAGCTTTCGGCCGAAGGAAGAACCGTGGACTCGGTTTCAGCCGAAACCGAGACACTCGCGGTTGGCTTAACCGCGGTTTCGGCCGAAACCACGGACCGCGAGTGTCGGTCCTTTTCCTTGCGTTTTTTAGAAATTTGCGTAGTCGGAGTATCCGACGGCATAATGTAAGCAAAAGCGGAGCCGAAAAACTCCTCAGGAAATTCAGACCAACGTCTAAGCGTTCGTCGGTTGAAAGAAGCACAGGCTAGACAAGCTGCTACGTCGTGGTCTGGGCCTAAGCAAGGTAAGCAGTAAGAGTGGAAATCTTTATGAGGTATTTGTTTCCCACAAGTTAAACAGTTATTCACTTTTTCTGACATCGGCTGAGGCAAGAAAGAGTCCCCAAAGGGGTACTTAGCTTTTTAGAAGTCTTCGGTAGTAGTAGAAGTATTCGGTAGTAGTAATCTCTGGTTCTGACCGACCGGCACTTGCGAACAGCTTCTGCTTTGGGCGCCACGTGGCAAGAAAGACTGAGGAAAATGGCGTCGGCTGATGCCTTTATACCCGAATAACTGCAGCTATGACGTCGGGTGAAGTGCGACACCAGCCGAGGCCAGACCCAGACTTTGGAATCCGGCCGACCGAAGGGCTGCCTGACACAGGACAACCCATTTGTAAGGACTGCAGATGCATCCTTGAAGGACATCTCTGCTGAGCCTTGTCCACTAAAATGTTGCGTTCCCCTGGAATATGCACTGCAATCAGAAAACGGCTGGTAGAAATCGCCTACTGCCACATACATTGCTGCTCTGTACAGGGGATAGGATCTCATTCCCCCTTGCTTGTTGATGTACCAAACTACCAACATATTCTCTGTTTGCATTGCAATCATCCCTGGATGAATTAAGATGTGAAGTGCCTGCAATGCTAAGATGACCACTCATCTACAGGACACTGATATCCAGATTGGTCTCCTGTGATGTCCACATGCCTTGGACTGTCCAACCCAGGTAATGCCCCCCACACCCTACCTGGGAAGTATTTGTGGTCAATGTAGCTTTTGTGGGAGGATGAACAAAGGGACATCCTTGAAGAACCTCCAGGAAGTGAAGCCACTAGAGAAGAGATTCTTTGCAGACCCGAGATAGTTTGATTGGATAGCTGAGGGGTAGCTGAAAAAATGACCAGTGGACTGCCATAGTCCACTGTAGGATTATCATGTGTAGGCATGCTGTAGGTAACATAATGGTGGCCGCAATGGGTCCCAGGGCCCTGAGTATCAGTTTGGCTGGAAGAGCTGGCATTGGCAAAATCTGACATGTAGTTTCAGGTTTGCTATCCTGTCCACAGTAAGGAAGGCCAAGGACCTGAACATATCCAAATGAGCCTCTATGAAAACTATGCAATGAACTGGTTGAACCTGGGATTTTTTCTAGGTTGACTGTTATGCCCAAAGTAGGAGCTAGCTGTAACGGGTAGTCCCTGGCATAGATGAGTAGATGCCTGGTTGGAACAGTTAGGAGCCAGTCATCAAGGTATGGAAAATCATGTAATCCTTGCAGTCTAAGATAAGCTGTGACTACTGCCATGCATTTGGTCAACACCCTGGAGTGCTGGTCCATTTTCACGTGGTAGTACGCATCCTTCAGGTCCAATGAGCACATCCAGTTGTCCCTTTTCAAAACAGGTAGAATGGACTGGATCATGACCATCCTAAACTTTGTACTTTTTACCAACTTTTTCAGGGATGTCAGATCCAAAATTAGCCTAAGGTCCCCTTGTCTTTTTTGGTACTAAAAGAACCCTGAGTAAACACCTGATCCACACTGATCTGGTGGGATCTTCTGGATGACTCTTCTGCAGCAACTTTGAAATTTCCAACTCTGCTGCCTCTCTCTGACTGGGTGGAACATCCAGGAGAGGTCTTTGGTTTGGGGGGATTTTGAAAAGGGAATAAGTATCCTCTGGATACAATAATTTGCACCCACCAATCGTTTGTGATGGCTAGCCAGGTGTCTGGGTGCAAGGATAAGCGCCCCTCCAACTTCCTCTAGAGGAGGAGAGTCAGACAACCCCTCAAGAGCACTGAAAGCATCTGTCCAAGAAAGGATCTCGGGACCCTTGATTCTGCAGACCTCCTCTGCCGCATGGGTGGCGTCTACCATTGTAACCGTTTCACCCACTCCCTGTAATACATGAAAAGGCCTCTGAGATTTTTTGAATCACAGCTCCCCTCACTGATTCTTGGAGAAGGTTCTCGGGGGTGTGGTGTGGAAAAATAGATCCCAATGGCAGAGTCTTTCTATCTTTCTCGCTACTGGACAGTCTCTCTAACAGTGGGCCTAAACAAAGATGATCCATCAAAAAGGGGCATTGATGAAGGACACCTTCAAGGGTTCTGCAAAATCACAGCCGCATCCAGGCATGATGCTTACTGGCAATGCCAGAACCAGCGGCCCTAGCGGTATCCTCTGCTGCATGGGAAAAGTACAGTTTTGTACCTACCATAAATGTAGATGTCCGACAGACATGCAACTGCAGTCATAGCATGTGGCTTGTCCTGCCTCGGGCAGCCCTCGGTCGGCCGGATTCCAAAGTCTGGGTCCGACGTCGGCTGATGTCGCATTTCTCTCCGTCAGAGTGGCTGGAGTACATAAGCATCAGCCGACGCCATTTTCTTCAATGTTTCTTGCCCCAGATGCCAGGTGCTCCCCAAGGAAGGCTGTAATCAAATTGGAAGACAAAAACAAGGATTCCAGACAAATAAATGAGCAGTAAAACAAATACACCATAACTGATATCCCCAGCTAAGAGTAACAGGGATAGGAGAGGACCCTAGGCATACAGGGGTATGGAGGGAGGGAAAATCCGACTGCAGTTGCATGTCTATCAGACATCTACATTTATGGTAGGTACAAAACTGTACTATGTCCTTCAAGAATGCAACTGCAGTCATAACATGTGGGTAGAATACCATAGCTTAGCTGGGGGAGGAGGAATGCTCTAGGAAAAAGATGGTGTGGCAATCAAACCCTGCAGGACTGCCGAAGCAAAGCCTGCTCTGGATCTGGAGTATAGAGGGAGATTGTAGTGTTTGGAGAATGTATTCACGGAGCTCCATGTGGCAGCTTCCAGAATGTCCTTAGTAGGCACCCCTCTTAAGAATGCTGTAGAGGTGGCTGTAGCTCTGGTGGAATGTGGTCTGACATTGGCTGGAACAGTCTTTCCATGAAAGGAATAACAGAATTTGATGCAATGTCCAATCCATTTTGAAATAGTCTGTTTTGAAATGGCTTTCCCTTGAACTGCAGGGGCGTAGGCTACAAAAAGTTGTTCAGACTTCCTACTGGCCTTGGTTCTGTCCAGGTAGTATCAAAGTTGTCTGTGGATGTCCAAGGTATGCAACAGTCTTTCCCCCTTATTCTCAGGATTGGGGAAGAAAACAGGGAGATGAATGGCTTGATTTAAAGAAACCCTAGATACCACCTTTGGCATAAAAGTAGGGTTGGTCCTTAATGAAACCCTGTCTCTGTGAAAAATTATGAACGGTGGTATTGCCATTAGGGCCTGTAGTTCCGAAACCCTTCTTGCTGAAGTAATTGCCAACAGAAAAGCTGTCTTCCATGAGAGAAATTGCAAGTCAACTGAAGCTGCTGGTTCAAATGGAGGTAGAGTCAGTTTTTCTAGGACAAAATTGAGGTCCCAGGCTGGCACTGGGGCCTTTCTTGGTGGCTTAATGTTCTTGATTCCCCTGAGGAATTGCCTTAGCAAAGGGTGTGAAAAAACAGGAGGATCAGTGTTATATCTAGCTGAAATAGCTGATGCATGTATCTTTATGGAAGAATATGAGAGGCCGTTCTTTAGCATATCTGCCAAATATTCCAAGATGAGTGGGATGTTCAGCAATGATGCATCATGTCCCTTGGTGGTATTCCAATTGCTGAATCTTTTCCATTTTGCTAAGTAAACCTTTCTGGTGGATGGTCTTCGAGCCTCTGTTAGTATCCTCTGAACTTCCTTGGAGAGAGATTGGTTGAGGTTATTTATGGGATCTCCCAGGCTGTTAGCTGCAGTGTCTGAAGGTTTGGATGCACGGTTTCGAAATTGTGTTGAGTCAAAAGAAGAGGCCATTGGGGAAGGGCCCACCTCCTGGTGTGACATATGCTCAGTAGTAGTGGATACCAGTGTTGTCTTGGCCAATCCGGAGCTATTATGATTCCCTTGGGTCTCTCTGCTTTGATCTTTAGTAATACTGAGGTCATCAGTGGCAGAGGTGGGAATGCATAGATTGTTAGGAAGTTCCAGTTGAATGAGAGAGCATCTATTTTCCAAGCTTTTGGATGGTATGTCCTTGTGCAGAATTTTTGTAGAAGGTGGTTGAGGTGAGAGGCAAATAGGTCCACTTCTGGCCTGCCCCATGTCGAAGTGAGTTGTGTGAAGACCTTCGGATGTAACCTCCACTCGTGTGGATCTGTGAAATTCCTGCTTAGGCTGTCCGCCAACACATTGTCTTTGCCTGGAACAAACTGGGATTGTAACTGGATGTTTAGGCTCAGTGATTTTTCCCAAAGATGCATTGTCAGTCTGCAAAGGGGGTAAGAGTGGGTGCCCCCTTGCTTGTTTATATACCACATCACAGTGGTGTTGTCTGTCCGTATCAGTAAATGGCCTTGCTGAAGTTGGTGTTGAAAGGCCTCGATGGCATGCATTACTGCCAGCATTTCCTTTTGGTTTATATGCAGATGTGTTTCCTTTGGAGACCATTGTCCTTGTATACACTTTCCTTCCATGTGCGCCCCCCATCCAAGGTCTGAGGCATCTGTGGTCATGGTCTGTGTTATCTGTGGTTTTTTGAATGACATACCTGTGTTTGCCTGGCTCACCGAGGCCCACCATAGGAATTCCTTTTGTAGGCATGGAATGAGCGGTATGGTTGTCTCCAAGTTGTTGCTGTGTTGAGACCAAATGCTTTTTAGGTACCATTGAAGCTTTCTCATGTGTAGTCTTGCTAATGGAACCAGGAGAATGCAGGATGCCATGTAACCCAGGGCCTGTAGGAATCTCCTTGCAGTCATCTGGGTGAGTTTTGCTAAACCTTTGAAATAATGAGTTAACTTCTCTTGCTTGTCTTCTGTCAGGTAAGCCATTTGAGAGGCTGTGTCTAGTTTGGCACCTAAGAGGATTATTTGCTGAGATGGTTGCAGTCTTGACTTTTGGAAGTTGACTGTGTATCCCAGAGCTTGTAGTAATCGTATGACATAGTCCAAGTTTCTTGTCAACATCAATTTGTCGTCCACTTGTATGAGGCAGTCGTCCAGGTACGGGTAAATTTGTATCCCCTGGAGCCTGCAATGAGCAATTACTAAAGCCAGGCATTTTGTGAATACTCTGGGCGCAGTAGATAAGCCAAATGGCAATGCTGAGAATTGATAATGCTCTGGCCCTGCAAGAAATCTGAGGTATCTTCTGCAGCTGTGTCTGATAGGGACATGCAGGTATGCCTCCTTGAGGTCCAGAGTAATCAGCCAAGACCCCTTGCCCAGCATGGGAAGGAGTTGCTGTAGAGTCAGCATTCTGAACTTTGGTACTATGAGAAAGGTGTTTAATGCGGACAAGTCCAGTATTGGTCTCCATTGAGATTCTTTTCTTGGAACAAGGAACAGTCTTGAGTAAAACCCCTGGCCTTGTTCTTGTTGAGGAACTCTTTATATTGCTTTCATTTGAGTCAGCAGAGTGATTTGCTTGATAGCCTCTGCCCTCTGGTTTTGTGGCAGGTTTGGCATGCCTTGTTTTCTTGGCAAGGTATGAAAATGGAACCTGTAGCCTCGGTCTATAATGTCCAAAATCCATTTGTCCTTTGTCAGTCTGTGCCAATTTTCTGCAGAGAGATAATTTCCCGCCCAAGGGAGCTTCTATTTGTCCCCTGGTAGGCAGAAGTAGAGGAAAGTCATTGAGATTGTGGTTGTGGGGCAGGTGAAACCCCTGCGTTACTTCTTTGGTTTCCTGGCTGCCACTGTCATCCCCTGTAAGGGCCTCTGTATTGGCCTCTTCCTCGGCCACGTCTGTTTTTACCCCTTTGAAACTTTTCTGGATTAGGAAAGGACCAGTTTTTTGAAGGCCAATTCCTACTGAATCTAGGGGGTTGAACCTGGAGGAAATCTTTCACCGTCTGAACTGATTTTGCTTTTTCTTCGATGGTCTTTAACACATCCTTAGCATTAGCACCAAAAAGCTTGTTCTTTTCCAAGGGTGCATCCAGAAGTTTTGCCTTTACATGATCTGGTAGAGGTTGATCTTTTAACCATGCATGTCTACGAATGACTGCCCCTGTCATAGCTGCCCTACATGAAGCTTCCAGTGCATTATATCCACACTGCAGGAAGTGATTGCTTACTTGTTGGGTGTTATGTACAGCTTCCTGCAAAGCCTTCCTGTCTAAAGGCTCAGGAGTGGCTAATGTTTTTTGTAAATCTTCTAACAGGAAATCCTGACAGTGTAACATATGAAAAAGGCAATTCAAAGCTCTCATAGATAAGGTAGTGAATGTGTAAACCTTTTTGCCCCATCTCTCTAATGATCTAGCTTCCCTGTTGGAGGGCAATGGATTTTTAGAGGTGGAAGCAGAAACTCCTTTAGGCCCCTGTGAAATAGTTTCCAAATCAGCAGTATGGGCCCTGAATAAATGGGAATGTGTTTCTGGGACCCTGTAATACCTGTCTGGCTTGGCTGGAGCAGGAGGAAGAGAGTCAGGGGTAGCACTAGAGTCAGAAAATAAATCATCCAAAACATCAAGTACAGGAGGAATAGCTAAGGGCCTGTGCTGGGGCTTCTTAAGGAAAGTCCTAAGGCGTTTTCTGGAATCAGAATATTCCTGTCCTTGCCACTTGAAATGTTCCCTCATGGTATGCAGAACTTCCCCAAAAGAAATATCCTCAGGAGGGGAGGCCGAGGGGATGGAATCTTCTGCATCCGAGTCCTCATAGGTCTGGAAGAGGTCTTCCTGGCTATCAGAGTGGACAGAGCCCTCAGAATCTTCATCTGAAGGAGTAGGGTCAGAGGGTTCAACCCGGGGCCTTTTATCAGAAGGAGGCTGGGATCCTCTCTCAGGATGGGCCTGTGAACCTCTAATCATAGAAATTAAGTCTGCAGCCATAGACATAATTTGTGTCTCTGGAGTAGGCTGAGGTAAGGTTTTAGTAGTAATATGCTTTGTTTTGCTTGCTGCCTTAGCCCTAGTGTAGGCCTTAATAGACATGGCCATAGGAGGCCTGGCAGCTCCACGTGCAGGAGTGACCTTGTCTACAGCAATGGACTTGGGCATATCCTCAGTTTCGGTATCCGGAGGAAAATCGATAACTGGCGGAGTGATGTCCGGAATCGGAGTCGTCGGTAATGTGGTGTCTTCGGTTCGGAGCGGTGGAGAGACCGTCTCAGAGGGAACCGGAGCACTCGCGCTAGGTTTTGGCGTGGAGTTGGAGGTAGACGCGGGCCGAGGATGTCGGTCCCGGTCTTTTCGCTTCTTGGGAGTTTGCGATGTCGGAAGTTCCGACGGCATGGTGTAAGCAAAATTATCGCCGAAAAAGTCTTCAGCGAACTCCGCCCAACGCCTGAGGGTGCGCTTGTTGAAGTGAGCACAGGCTACACAGGCCGAGCCGTCGTGGTCTGGGCCAAGGCAAGGTAAACAGTAAGAGTGGAAATCCTTATGAGGTATTTGTTTACCACAAGATAGACAATTATTAACTTTTTCAGTAATTTCTGACATCGGCTGAGGCAAGAAAAGGTCCCCAACGGGGTACTTAGCTTTTTTGATGACTTCGGTATCGAAGAATACAGGAGCTGACCGACCGGCACTTGCGAACTGCTTCTGCTTCGGGCACCGCGCGGCAAGAAAGACTGGGGAAAATGGCGTCGGCTGATGCTTATGTACTCCAGCCGCTCTGACGTCGGAGAGAAATGCGACATCAGCCGACGTCGGACCCAGACTTTGGAATCCGGCCGACCGAGGGCTGCCCGAGGCAGGACAACCCACATGTTATGACTGCAGTTGCATTCTTGAAGGACATCGTGTTCAATACTGACTGTAGAGTGGCTAATCTGGAGGAAAAGGATTTCCTATCCTCATCAGAAATGGACTCTGGGACCATGCAAGAGAGTTCTTTGATTAAGTCATTCTGTAGCCTGGTAAAATGGGAATGGTAGTTTAAGGCTTGTAGTGTAAAGGTAGATGAGGCATAAACTCTTTTGCTGAATCTGTCCATTACCCTAGATTCCCTGTTAGGGGGATGGACCAAGGATCTTTCCAGGGCCAGCTCCTTCTTAGTGATTGCCGCAACAACCATGGCATCTACTGGAATACCCTTTATTCAAAGGGGTCAGCTGGGGAAGTACTGGGGATTTTGTCCGCATGCTTAGACATTGGTTCTACAGTGTCTGGATCCTTCCAAGCCCTGCTTGACACCAGATTAATAAGAGGATCAGTGGGGGAGGGGGTAGAGACCCAAGATGTAGACGGAGTGGTCCCAAAAGCCTCCAAGAACACAGATTCCTCCAGGGTCAGGTTTTGGGAAAATCATCCTTCTCTCTGGCACAAGATTTCCAAGATGTTTCCAAAAGAGACATCTTCAGGTGGAGATTTGGGGGACCCATCCCCTTCCTCAAAATCAGTATCTTAGGTGACAGATTTCTCTGGGGAATCCAGGTGCCTCCTTTTGTAACTTCTCTTCTGGGAAATCTCAGAGGGGTGTTCTGGGGTACGCACTGGAAGAGACTTGGGGTTCCAAAGGTGGAAATACATGAAGGCTTTGCTGTGGCAGTTGTCCCAAATGGGCAGTGGTGAGGTCTCAAACAGTCTCTAAAGGGGAGAGAAGTGGATCCAAAAAGGTGGGAGCCAAAAATCTCCTGGGTATGGAGAGGACCCTCTCAACCACCTTGAAAGCAGAATGGGCCGTAGAAGCTGAAGATCATCCCCTCAGAGCCAAAACCACTGGAATGGATAACCCCAAACATTTCCAGCCCTCTATTCCAAGAGGGAAGGCAGGGCCAAAGCCCATGAAAGCTGCAACTCTGAGTGAAGTTGATGGCTCCAAAAACTTCGGAGTCAAGGTCAACCCTCGGATCTGACATTGAGGCTTTGGCTCAGACTGCCACTCTGCCCCAAGATAGATGGAACAGAACAAGTCAGTGTAGGGACTGGTGTTAAAGTGAGATCCACTAACAGCTCTGACATCATAGCTCTCTGGGCATTTGGATCATAGGGCTCCAAAGCAGTCGGTTGGGTTGGACAAGGAGCTAGGGGCCTAAAAGTTGGCTGTTTGTCCACAGTACTGACAGGGGATGGGGTTGATAGGACTCCATCTGGATCTGTGTCTGAAAGAAATGCCTCATCAATCTGTCCACCTCTGACTCCGAAAGGCTGTGGGTAGACCTGACAGGAGATGCTCTGGGCGGAGGTCTGGACAAAATCCTCGGGGATCTCTCTAGGTGAGGCGAACCTGTGGATGCCACAGGGAGCTCCAAAGACAAAGGAGCTCTGGGCAGAGGAGAGGAATGTCTGAACTTACTTGGATCTCAAGTCCTGGGATCTGACACCTTCGGAGGCTTGGTTGGAGACTCAACAGAAGATGATGAAACACACTTCTCAGGGGAACATTTCCTGCACTCCCTATCATCACAGTGCTTCTTGGGAGGGGGATTGAGCCCCTGCAGGAGAATAGGAGGAAGGAAGCCCCTTAGAATAAGCTTATTTCTTCTGTCAGTGACTGCCCAGGGATGGAAGCTCTCGCAACTATTGCAGGAGGTATCAAGTTGGGCAGGGCCAAGACAATATATGCACTCCCTGTGGGTATCAGATAAAGGAATCTTGTGCCAACAGGAAGTGCACTTTTTGAAACTTAAGTTTCTCAGACATATTGGAAATGACAGATAGAAGGGAAAGAAGAGAAGGAAAGAACAGAAGTTCTTGCCAAGAAAAACTGGACCAATGTATGCTAAGCTCTAAACTACACAATATGTATACATTTTTTGAAGGGTAGAGTAGAAAAAAGAAGATAAAACTAAAGGCAAAGAACTAGAGAGAAAAAAAATGTAACTAGCTTATGGATGAAGCCCGAATTACTCTCAACGGAGTTTGAGGCAACCAACTGAGATGCTTCTAAGAGTGGCAAACGAGATCTGAGGCGACCAAAGGGGAGTAAGGGATTTTGGGTAGGGGAGGAGCGTGTGCTTCGGAGCCTATGCTTTTGGATAGCGGCAGAGTCAGATCCTAAACCCCACAGGTCAAGGAAGAATGAGAAGACATCAGATAATATGATTTGCATTAAAATGCATATTTGGACAATAAGAAAATTCAGTTGTGTAAAATCTTACAAACAGTAGATGTCCTATTTACTGTTGCAATATTCGTCAACAACACAGAAAAATATATATACATATAGTATGTGTACCCACATAGATACATACATACACATATCAGCCAAAGGAATCCTAATTCTGCTATAAAGTAACAGTGAAAGCTGGAAGCACCAGAAAAGTTTGCCTCTTATTGCAAGAGGATCAAAAAGGAAACCAGGCAAAGGCCTGCTGCACAAGTGTGAGGCCAACATTCAGGGAAGGACATATCCAACACCACTGAGGCCAGGGGGCCCAAAGGAAAATCGCCTGACGCAGAGCAAGAGACACAGGCAAGGAACATCTGAATGTTATGGATAAATGACGCTAAAGAAAAAGTACAGTTTTGTACCTACCATAAATGTAGATGTCCGATAGGTATGCATCTGCAGTCCTAACATATGGGTTGTCCTGCCTCAGGCAGCCCTTCGGTCGGCCGGATTCCAAAGTCTGGGTCTGGCCTCGGCTGATGTCGCACTTCACCTGACATCATAGCTGCTGTGGTATAAAGGGATCAGCCGACGCCATTTTCCTCAGTGTTTCGTGCCCCAGATGCCAGGTGCCCTCTAGGAAGGCTAAATTTGGATAAATGCAAATAATTCCAAACAGAAGAGAGCAAAAATTATATATATATATATATATATATATATATATATATATATATATATATATATATATACATATATACAAAACAAATACACCATAATAATTTCCCCCAGCTAGCTAAAAGAGGGATAGATACCCTAGGAATACCACAGAGGGGAAGGAGGGTGGGTAATCCTGACTGCAGATGCATACCTATCGGACATCTACATTTATGGTAGGTACAAAACTGTACTATGTCCTTCAAGGATGCATCTGCAGTCCTAACATATGGGTAGAATACCATAGCCAAACTGGGGAGGAGGCACTAAGATAAAGATGGTGTAGTCAAGATCCCTTGCAACACAGCAGTTGCAAAACCTGCTCGGGATCTGGAGTATAAAGGAAGGTTATAATGCTTGGCAAATGTATGCACGGAGCTCCAAGTAGCAGCTTCTAAAATGTCTTTGGTAGCCACTCCTCGTAGGAAAGCTGTAGTGGTGGCTGTAGCTCTTGTGGAATGAGGTCTGATATTTTCAGGAGTTGTCTTTCCATGAAAAGAATAGCAAAATCGGATGCAATTTTCTATCCATTTTGAGATTGTCTGTTTTGAAATTGCTTTTCCTTGCATTCCTGTTGCATATGCTACCAGAAGTAGGTCAGTTTTTCTGCTGGTCTTAGTTCTGTCCAGATAGTAGCGTAATTGTCTGTGCACATCCAAGGTATGTAGCAGTCTTTCCCCCTGTTCTGTGGGTTGGGGAAGAATGTAGGTAAATGAATCGCTTGGTTCAATGATACTCTGGAGACCACTTTTGGCATAAAGGTAGGGTTGGTTCTCAGAGACACTCTATCCTGATGGAAGATAAGGAAGGGCTGTACTGCCATTAATGCCTCTAATTCAGATATCCTTCTTGCTGAAGTGATTGCTAGCAGGAAAGCAGTTTTCCAAGACGAGAACTGTAAATCTGCTGTTGCTGCTTGTTCAAAAGGGGGAAGTGTCAACTTTTCCAGGACAAAGTTGAGATCCCATGTAGGTAAAGGTGGCTTCCTTGGAGGCTTTACGTTTTTGATTCCTCTCAAGAACTGTCTGAGTAGAGGATGAGAGAAGACAGGAGGATCCATGTTGTATTCTGCTGAGATTGCTGATGCATGAATCTTAATGGAGGAGTAGGACAGGCCATTGTGGAACAGTTCTGCTAAGTATTCCAGGATGTGTGCTATGTTTGCCAATGAGACATTTTCTCCCTTTGCTGTACTCCAAATGAGGTATCTTTTCCATTTGGCTGAATAAGTTTTCCTTGTGGAGGGTCTGCGAGCCTCCAGGATAATGTCTTTAACCCTCTGAGATAAATCTGGGTTATTTTGTTTTATGCAATATTCCAAGCAGCTAGCTGCAGTGTTTCCAAGTTTGGATGTAGGATCTTGTAATTGTTTTGTGTTAGAAGTAAGGGACATAGAGGTAGAGGCCATGCATGTGTCCGAGACATGCTTCTCAGTAGCGGGTACCAATGTTGCCTCGGCCAGTCTGGAGCTATCAGGATTACCCTTGGCTGATCCTCTTTGATCTTCAGTAGGACTTTGTACATCAAAGGAAGAGGTGGGAATGCATATGCTGTCAGCTTTTTCCAGCTGAAGGAAAGGGAGTCCACCCTCCAAGCAAGTGGGTGGTATGCTCTTGTGCAGAATTTCTTCAATTGGTGGTTGTGTGGGGAGGCGAACAGGTCTATCTCTGGTAGTCCCCATTTCTTTGTTATGGTTTTGAAGATATCTGGATGCAGCATCCATTCGTGAGCATCCGTGGTAGTTCTGCTTAAGGTGTCTGCAAGTGAATTTTCTTTTCCTGGTACAAATCTGGCCTGAAGATGAATGTTGAGATTCAGGGCCACATTCCACAGGTCCATTGCCATCCGGCATAGAGGATATGAGTGTGTACCTCCCTGTTTGTTGATGTACCACATGACTATGGTATTGTCCGTTCTTATCAGCAGGTGACCTTGTTGAAGGAATGGTCGGAATGCCTGGATTGCATGTTTCACTGCCAGCATCTCTTTTAGATTTATGTGTAGATTCAGCTGGTCTTGGGTCCATAAGCCTTGTATGCACTTGTCCACCATGTGTGCCCCCCAGCCTAGGTCTGAGGCGTGTGATGGTCTGGATTGGATGAGGTTTGTGGAAAGGCAGTCCTCTGTTCAACTGACAGGCCTGAGCCCATCACTGGAATTCTTGCTTCAGGCATGGAATTATTGGAATCTGGGCTTCTAGACTGTGCTTGTGTTGAGACCATACATTCCTTAGGTACCATTGCAACTTTCTCATATGCAGCCTGGCATGCGGAATCAATATTATGCAGGATGCCATGTAACCCAGGGCTTGCAGGACTTTCCTTGCAGTAAGCTGAGTTTGTGTTGTCAATATCATGAAATATACTGGTAGTTGCTTTTGTTTTTCTTCTGTGAGAAAAGCCATCTGAGTTGATGCATCCAGTTCTGCACCCAAGAATGTTATCCTTTGGGATGGTACTAGTCTTGATTTTTGCATGTTGACTGTGTATCCCAAGGCTTGCAACAGTTGTATGACCTTTTCCAAATCTTTTGTTAATTTTGCCTTATTGTCCGCTTGTATTAGGCAGTCGTCCAGGTATGGGTAAATTTGAACTCCCTGAAGCCTGCAATGAGCAATTACTGATGCCAGGCATTTCGTGAATACTCTGGGCGCAGTAGATAAGCCAAAGAGCAATGCTGAGAATTGATAATGCTCTGATCCTGCAAGAAATCTGAGGTGTCTTCTGCAATCTGGTCGTATAGGGACGTGCAGGTATGCCTCCTTGAGATCTAGAGTCACCAGCCAAGACTCCTTGCCCAGCATGGGAAGAAGTTGCTGGAGAGTCAGCATTTTGAATTTTGGAACAATGAGGTATGTGTTCAAAGCGGACAAGTCGAGAATAGGTCTCCATTGATTTTCTTTTCTTGGTACAAGGAAAAGCCTGGAGTAAAATCCTTGGCCTTGTTCCATAGGCAGTACCTTTTCTATAGCTCTCATCCTTAGTAAGTTGTTGATTTGTGTTAGAGCGTCTGTTTTTTGGCTTGGTGGTAGGTTTGGCATTCCTCTCTTTTTTGGTAGAGTGTGGAAGTGAAACCTGTAGCCTTTGTCTATTGTTTGTAAAGTCCATTTGTCTCCTGTAATGTAATGCCAGTTGTTGGAAAATAAAGCTAGTTTTCCGCCCAAGGGTGCTTCCAGTTGTTCCCTGGTAGGCGGAATCAGAGCCAAGTCATTGCGTCTGCCCTGTGGAAGTGGTTGTAGTTGAATCTGTGGCAGTACTTCTCTGGTTGGTAGGTTGCCACTGACGTCCCCTGTAGGCACCCCTGGATTGACCTCTGCCTCTTGGGCGTCTATTTCTGCCTCTTTGTGCTCTGGAGGTGTCTGGAAAGGACCAATTATTTGAAGGCCAATTTCTGCTAAACCTCGGAGGTTGGACCTGTAAGAAATCCTTGACTGTTTGGACAGATTTTGCTTTTTCCTCCACCTTCTTTAGAACCTCCTGTGCAGGGGAGCCAAACAAACTTTGTTTCTCCATAGGAGCATCTAGGAGTTTTGACTTAACATGGTCTGGTAAGGATTGTTCTTTTAACCAGGCATGCCTTCGAATCACTGTTCCAGTCATAGCTGATCTAAAGGAAGCCTCCAGTGCATCATAGCCACATTTTAAGAAATGGTTACTGATCTGCTGAGAGTTATGTACCAAATCCTGAAGGGACTTGCGGTCTATAGGTTCAGGAGAGGACAGTTTTTTATTTAGCTGGTCTAACAAAAATTCCTGGTACTGAATCATGTGAAACTGACAGTTCAAGGCCCTGACCGAAAGAGTAGCAGAAGTATAAACCTTTTTACCCCATCTCTCTAATGCTCTAGATTCCCTTTCAGAGGGGAGAGGATTTTTGGCAGAAGCAGCTGTCACAGCTTTAGGGCCCTGTGAAATGGTTTCAGGATCTGCAACAGGAGCCTTATACAAATGGTAGTGTGTGTCCGGGACACTGTAATATCTGTCAGGCTTGGCAGGGGCCGGAGGAAGAGAATCAGGGGCAGTACAGGCATCATTATATGCATCATCAACAACTGTTAGTACTGGAGGAATGGCTAAAGGCCTATGTTGTGGTAAGTGTAAGAAAGTCCTTAACCTTTTCCTTGAATCTGAAAAATCCTGGCCCTGCCATTGAAAGTGTTCCCTCATAGCATGTAAGGTTTCCCCAAAAGAAAATTCTTCAGGAGGAGAGGCAGAAGGAATGGAGTCTTCTGGATCAGAATCCTCATAAGGAGAATATGGGCCTTCCTGAGGGTCTGAGACATCTGAGTCATCCGAGGAATAGTCTGTAGAAACAGGTTCCGGAGGTTCAGTCCTAGGCCTCTTATCTGGAGGGGGTTGAGAGACCCTGTCTGGGTGAGGTTGGGATCCCCTGATCAAAGAAATGAGATCCTCAGCCAGGCTGAGCATTTGAGAACTAGAGGTAGGCCTGTGTGAGGGAGTTTTAGCAGGTAAGGCCTTAGAAGATTTAGCTGCTTTAGCCCTGGAAAATGCCTTGATAGACATAGATGCAGGGGGTCTAGCAGCCCCACGTGCAGGGGTAGATATGTCTAAAGGAATAGTATCTGACAAATCCTGGGTGCTTGCTTCTGTAGGGGCAATTTCAGTAGCCGATTCAACCATGCTCTGAGAAGCCTCGGCTATCGGAGGCCTGCTTTCGGCCGAAGGAAGAACCAAGGACTCGGTTTCAGCCGAAACAGAGACACTCGCGGTTGGCCTAACCGTGGTTTCAGCCGAAACCGCGGACCGCGAGTGTCGGTCCTTTTCCTTGCGCTTTTTAGCTAATTGTGTAGTCGGGGTCTCCGATGGCATTTTGTATGCAAAAGCGGGACCAAAAAACTCCTCTGCAAACTCCGACCGACGTCTAAGCATCCGTCGGTTGAAGGAAGCACAGGCTAAACAAGCTGATACGTCGTGGTCCGGGCCTAAACAAGGAAGGCAGTAAGAGTGGAAATCCTTATGAGGTATTTGTTTCCCACAAGTTAAACAATTATTTACTTTGTCTGACATCGGCTGAGGCAAGAAAGAGTCCCCAACGGGGTACTTAGCTTTTTAGAAGTCTTCGGTAGTAGAAATCTCTGGATCTGACCGACTGGCACTTGCGAACAGCATCTGCTTCGGGCACCGCGCGGCAAGAAAGACTGAGGAAAATGGCGTCGGCTGATGCCTTTATGCCACAGCAGCTATGACGTCGGGTGAAGTGCGACATCAGCCGAGGCCAGACCCAGACTTTGGAATCCGGCCGACCGAAGGGCTGCCTGAGGCAGGACAACCCATATGTTAGGACTGCAGATGCATCCTTGAAGGACATCTTTGAGTGATTTCACTTCAATAAATTATTCAAGTTAGACAATTATTATCTGGAAGCATTCAAAGAGCTGTAAAACTTGTACATTACTGTTACAAGTTCAGTAAAGGTTCAATTTAATTTCTACATGGTGTTTGTATGTTCAGTGAAAGGCAAATATTTGCAATACAAGTACCTTATGCAGTTAAATTAAATGACGATGGAAAAATACACGCTGCTTGAGTTAAATTTCCTAATATGTACCTTGTTGACACAGCCGTGGGCTACCACAATATAAATGACAATATAACATATGAAAAGGAAAATGGGCCATTAAAAAATGAAAAATATAATGAAAGTATAAATGTAAAATCTTACCATAACAATAGATGTCCTTTTCACTTTTTCAGTATTCATAACATGTGGGATCTCCTGCCAAGGCTAGCCCAACATCCGGTCAGCATACCAAAGCCTTTACATCCTCCTAGTGCCGTATGTCAGCTGTATGCTTCCCTACTCAGTGGTAGGGCATAAAGGTGATGTATGCATGTTGGATACTCAAAAATGAAATGCCTCAGGAGAACAAGAGCAACCTTAGGGGAAGGGGACATTCACATCCAGGAGAAAAAAAAACAAGAGAGAAAAGAGGTCAAGGGGGTAAAGACTCCTCACCCATCAAAATACTCCCAAGAGGAGACATGAAAATAAGGGGGGCAGGAGGTAGGGTCTGAAGACTTGAACAATGAAGATGACATCTACTTTTATGGTAAGATCTTACACAACAATACTGTCTTTCCACATCACTGTTGCAGTATTCATCACCTACGGGAGAGTAACAAAACTACGGTAAAGGTGGGAAGAGGAAGGCACAGAGGAACCCTCCAAAAAAAACATGAAAGATAGCCCTGAAAGATCTTGCCCTGGCTCTAAAAATGACATCAAACTTGTAATGTTTAATAAAAATGTGGTAGGAAGACCATGCACCAGCTTTAAAGTTGGATCTAGCATCTAAACCTTTGAAAAAAAGCTCCAGAAGAAGCTACTGCTCTCATAGAATGAGCTCAAACTGAAGCAGACAGCTGTTTACATGAAGAAAAGAACAACAAACGAAAATGGCCTTAGAGATCCAAGAGGAGATGGTTTGGTTAGAAACTGCTACACCCAATGTCCTGGAATGAATAGAAACAAAATGCTGCTCAGATTTGCGGGTACATTTTGTTTTATCCAAATAATGCCAGAGCTGTCTACGTATATCCAAGGTGTGAAGGACGTTCTCTCTATCAGATTGTGAAGAAAGAAAAAAAGGCAGGAAACTGGACAGACTGATTAACAGACAACTCATTGACCACATTGGGCATAAAAGGATTAATATGTCCCTTTGAAAAAAAAATGAAAAAGGAAGGTGGTGTCATCAGAGCCTGAAGTTCAGATACTCTCCTGGCTGAAGAAAAGGCAGCCAATAAAACAGTCTTCCAGGTACAGTACTGCAAAGAAGAATGAGCAGGCTCAAAAGGCGCCTGAATCAAGTTTTCAAGAACAAATTAGAGTAAAAGGAGGAGGAATAGGTTTTCTTGGGGACCTGATATGAAGGACACTGTTAATGAATTCTTTGACTTCAAAATGAGAATCCAATAATGGGTTCAAAGGCAGACAAGCAAAGATTTCTGTCAAGTGAGCTTTACAGAAAAAATATGCTATGCCAGCATGGAACAGTTCAAACAAGTAATAAAGAACCAAAGGGACTCCATACTGAGAAGGGATCCTAGTGATGCTTGTGACCCCAGATTTTACTTTCCATTGAACCATATAGAATTTTCTATTAGTGGTTTTCCTGGCCTTTTGCAGTACCCTAGGCACATCCGCAGAAAAGTGGTGTCTGAATAGGATCAAAATCTTATGACTCAAAAGTGTCAACTGAACAGTGGATAAGTGACTGTGAATGAGAGACCCCGTGTCTTGTGTGAGATCATTCATCCAGGAGGTAACCTGTGATGACTGCCCCTGGCCAAGTGAAAGAAGATGGAACCAGTGCTGTCTGGCCCAAATAGTCACCTGGAAGATTCTTGAAGAGTTCTTCCTGACCTTGTGTAGGATCCTGGGAAGAAGAGGAGGGCAAGCACAGAAAAACATCCCCTTCCAAGAAAAATACATGGCATCCACCTTCCAAGTCAGAGGACTTGGGACTCTGGAACAGAAATGAAGTTGCTTGTTCAGTTAGAGTCAAAAAGACCCACTTGAGAAATACCTCACTGGTGTACTATATGCAGAATGACCTCTGTGAAAAATCCCTTCATGAGGTTATGACCTCAACCTGGTCAAGGAGTCTGCCACAAGGCTGTGATCTGAAGGGATGAAAACCACCTGAACAGTTTATCTGATGTCTAACATACAAATCCCAGCCCTGAAGGGCTGGTCTGCAAAGATGTGACCTTGTGCCACCCGTTTGTTGACGGACCACATAGCTGTGGTGTTGTCTGTAAAGACCTTTAAAGGGCCTGGAGACCAAAGAGGATGGAAGACCTGAAGTGCAAGAATAAGTGTCCTCATGTCTTTTATGCTGATGTGGCCTGATCTCTGAAAAAGAAGCAATAGACTCTGAACACTCGCATTGTTGGAAGAGGCTCCCCACCCCTGAGCCGAAGTGTCTGTAGACAGCTCTCTTGAATAACAAGTGGGGATTTGAAAAGCCAGATCCGGATTGAGGAAGATCTGAATCCACCACAGAAACTAGAGTCTGAGACAGGAAAGTAAAGGGATTGGAAATTACACAGGATGACAGTGCTGGAACCAAACTATCTTCAGGCACCACTGGTTTCTTCATATGAAGCTTGGCAAAGGGAAGCATGGGGGTGGTAGATGCCATGAACCCCAGGAGTCAGAGAAATTCACTTGATGGAAGGAGAGAGAGAGTAGGCTGAGACATAATGGGTTGGAAGAGAGAGAGAATCTGGGAAGAAGGAAGAGAAGCCAACATTGGAATGGTTTACATTCTGTACCTCAGAAAAATGTGATCTTGACAGAGTCGGACTTGCTCCTTGAGCTTGATGGTGAATGCCAGGCTGTGCAGAAGAAGCATGGTGAAGTGTAGATCCCGGAGAAGCCTAGATTGGCAAGGAGCCTGAAGAAGCAGGTCATCCAGATCGGGGAATATCTGGATATCCTGAAGCCTGAAAATAGATATGACAGGGGCCAGACCTTTGATGAACACCCTTGGGGCTATAGAAAAACCAAAGGGCAAAGCACAGAACTGAAAATAAGAGGACAAAACAGAGAAATGCAAAAACTTCCTTAAAAGATGGTGAATGGGAACCTATGAAGATATGTGTCCTTTAGGTCTAGTAAGACCAAAAAGGCCTGTGGAGGTAATAGGGGAAACAAAGTCTGAATGGATAATATCCTGAAGAAAGGAATCTTTAGAAAAGTATTTAGAAAGGAAAGGTCTAGAACTGGTCTCAACCAGCCTTCTTTTATGGGAACCAGAAACATTCTGGAATAAAACCCTGTTCATCTTTAGGAGTCTGGAATGGGTTGAACAGTGCCTTGGCCTAGTAAATCTTGCAGAATCCCAGAAAAAAAAACGTTGGTCTGGAGGAGGTTGAGGGAGCCCTGAGAGGTGGTATGGGGATTCCATACATTAAAATTACCTTGATGGATAATGTCTGGAGTTATCTGTTCCCAGAAAGGGAAAGCTAGAGATACTTGGAACCTGAGGGGAAGGGGAGAAAACATGTTAGATGGTGGCAGGTTTGTCCTGAAAAGGGGGGCTTTTAAGTTTTAGACGTCTGATGGACTTATCAGAGAATATATGCTTAGAAGCTCTCTTCCCCTTTGAAGACTGATGAGACTGTCTATGCATAATGGCAAACTTAGGATTGTTTCTCCCACACCCAAATTTCAAAGAAACTAAGATCTGTTTAAGATCCTGCATCACTTTGCCTTTATCTTGTAGAGACATAAACAAGTCGGCAGCAACCTTACCAAAACTATTTTGATTAAAGTAGCATCCAGTAGTTTGGCTTTAATGTCATCAGGTACACCTCTTCATAACTGAACCGGAAGCAGCAGCCCTAGATGACACATCAGCTGCATCACATCATTTGATGGAGTGATGGCCAACCTAAAAAGTGGAGCTCAACAAGGATAAGGCAGCAGTCTTACCTTTAAAATCAGGAAAGAGAGACAACCCCCACCCCAGGTGAGACAAAAGGGCCAAAACATAAGTGGTCATATGAGTCTGATAATCAATGGACCTAAAGGCCAAAGTGGCAAAAGTACACTTTTTTTCTCAAGCCTCTCCACAGCCCATCCATCTTTATCAGAAGAAAGAAGCTTGAACGATGGCAAAAACTTGGATGGCATATCAGCAGAAAGAGAAAAGTACAGTTGTGTACCTACCATAAATATAGATGTTCGAGTGTATTCACTGTTGCAGTCATTACACTTGGGTTATCCTGCTGGCAGGCTACCAAAAGTCGGCCTGAATTCCAAAGTCTAGGTCTGGCGTCGGCTGCTGTCGCCTCTTTCCTGACGTCAGTGCGCCAGGGGTATAAAAGATGCAGCCAGCACCATTTTCTTCAGTTTTTCTAGCCCCAGATGTCAGGTGCCCCCAAATTCCTAGGCTGAAAATGATGCCAATAAGTATGCATGCACAAAAATAAACATTTCCTTCATCTACAAGCAAATACACCACATAGGTTGTATAGGATAGAGAAGTACAGATAAGTCCCAGCAAAGAAAAGGGGGATGGTGGGTGGGTAACCTGGACTGCAACAGTGAATATACTCTAACTTCTACATTTATGGTAGGTACACAACTGTACTATGTTCATCGTATTTCACTGTTGCAGTCATTACACTTGGGTTGAATCCCAAAGCTGAGGTTGGGTGGCTGGGTCTAAATAGGATTTGGAGAGGCTATAAGGCCCTGCAGAACTGCAGTGGCAAAGCCTGCTCTGGATTTAGAGTAGAGAGGTAAGTGGTAGTGCTTGGTAAAAGTGTGCACTGAACTCCAAGTTGCAGCCTCTAAAATGTCTTTGGTTGGTACTCTGAGGAAGGCTGCTGAAGTGGCTGCTGCTCTGGTTGAGTGAGGCCTAATGCCCTTAGGCACTGATTTGCCATGTTGTGAATAGCAGAAACGAATGCAGTGGCCTATCCATTTTGAAATAGTCTGCTTTGAGATAGCCTTTCCTTGTGATCCTGCAGCATATGCCACTAAAAGTTGCTCAGTCTTTCTGAAGGCTTTAGTTCTGTCCAAGTATAAGCGTAGCCGTCTGTGTATGTCCAAAGAATGCAGGAGTCTCTCACCCTTATTCTGTGGGTTTGGATAAAAGGTAGGCAAATGAATGGTTTGGTTAAGGGCCACACTGGACATTACTTTAAACATAAATGTCGGGTTAGTTCTCAGAGAAACCCTGTCTGGATGGAAAATGATAAAAGGTTCCACAGCCATGAGTGCCTGTAACTCGGAGACTCATCTTACAGAGGTAATTGCTAGGAGCAGAGCTGTTTTCCAAGATAAGAACTTTATTTCAGCTGTATTGGCTGGCTCAAAATGCAGCAGTGTGAGTTTTTCCAAGACATAATTGAGGTCCCATGCAGGTATTGGTGCTCTCCTTGAGGGTCTTATGTTTTTGGCCCCTCTGAGGTACTGCCTTAGCAAAGGATGTGAAAAATTTGGTGGTTCCGTATTATAATGAGCTGAAATGGCAGAGGCATCGATTTTAAATGATGAAAATGATAGACCTTTGTCCAGCATCTCAGTTAGGTATTGTAAAATCTGAGAAATATTTGGTACAAGTGTACCAATTCCTTGTGCCTGGTTCCAAGCACAGAATCTTTTCCATTTTTCTGCATAAGAGTTTCTGGTACTGGGCCTCATGGCCTCCAAAATAACATCCATCACTGCTTTAGAGAGAGGTGTGTTCTGAATGGCTATATTATCCGCCATGCTGCCAGATTTAGGGTTCTGAGTTGGCTGTGCAGGATCTGATTGTTTCGTTGGGTCAGTAAATGAGGAATTAGAGGCAATGTCCAGGCTGGGCCTTGAGACAAGCTCTAGGATTGGGTACCAGTGCTGGCGGGGCCAGTCTGGAGCAATCAGAATCATTTTTGGCTTTTCTTGTCTGACCTTTAGGAGTACCTTGGGGAGGAGAGGCAGAGGAGGAAAGGCATATAATGTTAGGGTTTTCCAGCTGAATGACAGAGTATCCTCTTTCCATGCTTGCTTGTGATAAGTCTTTGTGCAGAATCTCTGTAGTTGGCAGTTGTGAGGGGAGACAAATAGATCTATGTCTGGGCATCTCCATTTCTTTTTTATCATGCTGAAGACTTGTGGATCCAGTTTCCACTCGTGGGGATCCGTGAGGTTTCTGCTTAGTTCGTCTGCCAGAGTATTTTTCTTTAATGGCAGGAATTGTGCTTGCAGGTGTACTTGATAAGTCAATGCTGTGTCCCACAAAGTCATGGCTTGTCTGCAGAGGGGGTAGGAATGAGTGCCTCCTTGTTTATGTACCACATGACTGTAGTGTTGTCCATCCTTAGTAGTTGTCCTGGATGGATTAGATCCTTGAAAGCTGTCAGGGCATTCTGAACAGCTAGCATCTCTTTTTGATTGATATGAAGATGCCTTTGGCTTGTGGGCCATGTGCCCTGAATAAATTTTCCTGCCATGTGGGCCCCCCAGGCATAATCTGGAGCATCTGTTGTTATTGACTGCCTGGCTGTGGGTATGGTGAATGGCTGTCCCTTGTTGTGGTGACAGGCCTGTGCCCACCATCGAAACTCCTGTTGCAGGCAAGGAATGAGGGTAATTAATGTTTCCAGGCTGTGACAATGTTGAGTCCAAACACTTTTTAGATACCATTGTAGTTTCCTCATATGCAGTCTGGCATATGGAATTAGCAGAATGCAGGATGCTATGAAGCCCAAAGCCTGCAGAATTTTTCTTGCAGATAACTGGGTCTTTGTTGCCAACATTTTGAAGTAAGAAATCAGTTGCCTTTGTTTGTCTAGCGTGAGATAAGCCATCTGGGCAGTTGAATTTAAGCTTGCACCCAGGAATATTATCTCTTGAGAAGGTACTAGATTTTATTTATTTTCGTTTACTGTGTACCCTAGGCAAATTAGTAATCTATTTACAAACGCCAGATGCTTTAATAGAATGTCCTTGTTCTCTGCTTGAATAAGGCAATTGTCCAAGTAAGGATATATCTGAATTCCTCTTTGTCTGCAAAAAGCAATTACTGGTGCCAGGCATTTTGTGAAGACCCTGGGCGCAGTAGATAAGCCAAAGGGCAGTGCAGAGAATTGGTAGTGCATTGAGCCAGCTATGAATCTGAGGTATCTTCTGCAAGATTATCTGATTGGAATATTGGAATATGCAGGTATGCCTCTTTTAGGTCCAAAGTTACAAGCCAAGCATTCTTGCCCAGCATGGGCAGAAGCTGTTGCAGAGTCAACATTTTGAATTTTGGAACGTCCAGAAATGCGTTTAGAATAGACAGGTCCAGTATTGGTCTCCAGGCTTTGTCTTTTCTGGGTACCAAGAAAAGTCTCGAGTAAAATCCTTGTCCCTGCTCTTGCTGTGGTACTTGCTGAATGGTCCTCATGTCCATGAGGGATGAAACTTGTTTGTGTGCCTCTGCCCATTGATTGTGTGGCAGGTCTGGCATACCTTTTGCCCTTGGCAGGGTGTGAAAGTGGAACCTGTAGCCCTGGGTCACTATATTCAAGACACATTTGTCCTGGGTGATCATGTGCCAATTTTGAGAAAAAAGTGCTAGTTTTCCCCCTAAGGGGGCTGTCAAAAGATAAGTGCTTGGTTCTGGCAAAGGAAAGTCATTGGGACTGTTTCCTATATGGCTGTGATTGGTCTTCTCTGCCTTTGGAGGTAGAAGCACCCCACTGTTTCGGCCTGTATGAGCCCTGGGGCTGGGATCTGCCTCTGGGGCATCTGTATCTGCCTCTTTGTGGCCTGTCTGACACTGGAAAGGACCAATTGTTTGTAGGCCAGTTCCTGCTAAATCTGGGTGGCTGTACCTGTAAGAAATACTTTACTGTTTGCAAAGATTTAGCTTTGTCCTCCATTTTCTTCAACACCTCCTCTGCTTTAACACCAAATAAGTTATCATGCTGTAATGGAACATCTAATAATTTTGCTTTAACATGATCAGGCAGATTCTGTTCCTTTAACCAAGCATGCCTCCTAATGACAGAGCTCGTAACTGCAGCCCTGCAAGAGGCCTCCAGAGAATCAAAACCATATTGCAATGTATGCTTTCCCAATTGTTCAGTTGCATGCAATAATTCTTGCATTTCCTTATTTTCTGCACAATCAGAATTTGACATTTTCAGTTTTAAGTGACATTAAGTATTGCTGATATTTAAGCATATGAAATTGACAATTTAAAGCCGTCACAGCCAAAGTAGCAGAAGTGTAAACCTTTTTTCCCAATCTGTCCAGTGCCCTTGAATCTCTATCAGAGGGGACAGGGTTTTTTGCAGTAGAACCCTTGACCCCTTTGGGACCCCGAGAAATGGTTTCTGGGTCAGCAGCAGGGTTTTTATAAAGGAATTTTTGCGAGTCTGGAACCCTGTAGTATCTGCCTGGTTTAACAGGGGCAGGAGGTAGAGAGTCAGGAGAAAGTCCGGACTCTGAAAATACATCATCTACAATGTCTAATACAGGAGGAATAGCTAAAGGCCTGTGCTGAAGTAGTAAAAGAAAATCTCTAAGCCTGTTCTTAGACTCTGAGTAGCCTTGGCTCTCCCAGTGGAAGTGCTCCCTCATGGTATGCAGGGTTTCCCCAAAAGAATAATCCTCAGGCGGTGAGGCTGAAGGGCTAGATTCTTCAGCATCAGAATCCTCGTAAGGAGGAAAAGAGTATCCCTGTTCAGAAGAGGAGTCAGAGGAAATGGAAACCTGATCTGAAGATTCATATTCTATCTCTTGCCTAGGCCTCTTGTCAGGAAGGGGATGGGAACCCCTGATCAAGGTAATTAGGTCTTCGGCCATTTTGAGCATCTGTTTTTTAGGTATGGTAGTCTGTCCAGGAGAATGCTGTACTTGTTTCTTTGTCTTTAATACTGCTTTAGTCTTTGCTTTGGAAGCTGAAGTAGGCTTTACATATAACTGTGTAGGTCTGAAAACACCCTCAGAAGCCGATGCCTGGTCAGTGGCTCCGGACCCATCTGAGGGAATAGTTTCCAAGAGTCCAATATATCTTGAGTATCCAGAGGCCTAGCTGGCTCCACGTGGGAGTAGTCAGCGGCCTGTGGCTGTGAGGTAGCGGGCACCAGGGGCTGTGAAAGCGCCTCACTGAGAACTGGCGACTGGCTTAGAGGAAGCCTCATCGGTTTTGGACCGCGGATGCCTGTCCTTTTCTTTTTCTTTGCGTTTTTTGTAAACTCCGGTCGTCGGCTGTTCTGACGGCATTATATAATTGAATCTTCGGCCAAAGTAATGAAAGGCAAAATCGAACCGACGCTTTGTTAAATCTAGCACAAAACCGACAGCTAGCAGCATTGTGATCAAGGCCTAGGCAAAGAATACAGTAAGAATGAAAATCCTTATGAGGTATTTGCTTTCCACAAGAAATACAATTGTTAACTTTTTCTGACATCGGTCTGGAGCAAGAGAAAAAAGTTTCCCCAACGGGGTACCTTAGCTTTAATGAAGACTTCGGATCCAAAATTTGCTTTTGAAAATCTCAGGAGTCGGCCGATCGGCACTTGCGAACTGTTTTTGCTTCGGGCACCGCGCGGCAATAAATACTTAAGAAAATGGCACCAGCTGCATCTTTTATACCCCTGGCGCACTGAGTCAGGGAAGAGGCGACAGCAACAGATGCTGGACCTAGACTTTGGAATTCAGGCCAACTGCAGGTAGCCTGCCAGCAGGATAACCCAAGTGTAATGACTGCAACAGTGAAACACGATGAACATCCACCACAGAGATACTTAAGGCTTCAGGGCATCTTACAAAATTGGTCATGCTTCTTACGGGCTGGAGCTTGGGAGTCAGGGGCCAAAGAGAAAGCTGCAAATGTATCAAACAACACAGGGGGAACAGCAGAAAGTTTAGGAGATTCCATCTGCCAAAGCTTATTAAAGGTCTTTTGAATAGTGACACTTGTAATCAATCCCACTTAAACTGCTCCAATAAGCAAACTACTGTATCGCCAAAACACAATTCCTCAAAAGGAGAATTGGAGACCCAAGGAATCCTCTTCCTCAGAGCCATAGTCTAAAGGAGAGGTAATCTGCAAGGAACATTTCAATGGCTCACTCCCACAATCCCCTTCCTCATCTGAAGAATAAAATTCCCTTCCTTTTAGCAGGAGTACAGCACCGTGGGGAAGCAGGTACTTACTCCCCCTGAGGAGGTCTTAAAGTCATCAAGTAATTGAACAAGCCCTGGATAAAAATTCTGCCATCCCTTCAGAGGATCTTTAGCAATGGAAAGGATGTGCTTGGTTTTGTTTTTTCTTGAGAGACACATCAGTTGTGACTAGCCTAGGAAGCTCTAAGCCATCCATATACTCAATAAGGGTACCTGGAATGTTTTCCCTAACCAGAATCTGGAGAATCCCCGTAGGCCCTTCGAAAAAAATCAGCCATGCCCCCCCCCCCCCATTTCAGCATCTGTGGCACGTTTGCAAAGCCTCAGAGGAAGTGTGAAATGTCAAGTTTGGTGACAGCCTCCAAAAGGACTGTAGCAGAAGAAATTGGTGTCGGCACCTGATGGTCTTTGAAGTCTTCATTCACCTCAAGACACAAGTCTGGTGGAGGCTGATCAGCAGGAGCAGCTTCAAATAGAGACTTCCTGGTCTTCTACTTAACAGATGGCTGTACTTCGAGGCAGTCGGATTCAGCCATAGTACCCTGGCCAAAAGTTTGAGATACTGGTTCTCAAGGTAAATGGCATTTCAGGACCAAAAGCCTGACAAATGGTACACACAGTATGGTTGTGTGAACCAACTAAGCAGAACAAACACTTATGTAGATCTTTATGGCAAATCTGCCTCCCACACTGACATTTTCCTTTCCTGGATAACATGAACCCCAAGTATAAAAAGAAAAAGCCTTTGCCCTGAGAGGGCATTTATATGCAAATGGCTTGGTAGAAACCAGCACAGTAAAGAGGTGTTCAAACAGACAAACTGTAGTGTTCACACTGGTGGCAAAGAAGTTCTGAATATCAAGCATGAGTATGTCACCTTTATGCCCTACAGCTGGGAAGGGACTACACTGCGAGAATGTAAAGGCTTTGGGTATACTGACTGGATGTTGGGCTATCCTTGGCAGGAGATCCCTTAGGTGAGGGATACTGCAACAGTGATATGGAAGAACATGTATGAAGCTTTGTCTGGTATTACTGATTGACTGTAATACTGGATGATTTACCAGCAAATCAAAAGGTTTAAAAGGGCAGAACAAAAATATGAAGCAAAATCAGGGACAATAACAGGTATGCATTCCTTCTGATGACTGCTAAACAGTGAATGATCTGGTGTGGCAATACTTGTGTTAAGCAACATATTGCTATTCACTGAACTAGTGTAAAACAAGCATGGCTCTGGTTTATGCTTGTCTGCGCATGTGTGCTTAGGGGAGGCATAAGTGCATGTATAGCTCATCAGTACTGCCTTTATGCATGATTGGGGAACATGTAGCTATATTGTACTTTAAGAGTAAGAAGTTGGCAATTTCTCTTACAATCACAAATAAAGAACTAACACATGACCAAAAAAAAAAAAACACCTCAGGTAGTATAGCAGGAAGAGGATGTGTAAAAAAAACAACTACCCACTGCCACAGTGGCATGGTGCTTTTGGATGGGCTATTTCTGTGTAGTGTCTAGATTCCCCCCAGTCTTTCTGCAATATCCATGTTTGTTGGTTTTCTCTAGCACCTCAAAGACGTGCAATAAGTAAAATGGCATCCCTCCAGTTACCCCTGAATGTGAACGTGCAGTGTGTGTGCATGAAGTACAAATATATCACTGATTTTTATCAGATCACACACAATAATGATGGGCACAAACATAACTATTCTGGAAGCAATGAAAATGCAGCTAATATGTAATCTTTCAAAAGTAAGGCATAAAATACGTTAAATAACATTCAGACCTTGAGAGCTTCTAGGGGTCTGGTGATCCCAGCACTCTAGAATGTATAAACAGATTTTGACATGGACTTACTGGTGGCCTCTGCCCTCAAATGCACCCATTCTAAAACCAGGCCTCCTAATAAGTGTGTACAGAAGGTTGTGGTAGCTTTTGTGGGGGTTGGGGATAGTGTGCACATTGCATCTTTAATCTTCATCACAGTCACACCTCAGAGGTGTACACAGGATGTCATTATATTTTGTGTTGCTAACTTCCAAGATGGCTAAACATTAAGTAACAGCTTATTTATAGCTCTCCCAGTGTGAAAACAGAAACTCAGCTGACAATGCCAGTGGAATTGTGTTTATGGGTAAATTTCAGTAACTGGATAGTTACTGCACCACCTGGATGCCATGAATAAAAAAATACAGAAGAGCTGGAAAAAAATCAGCTACAAAAAGTGAGGAAGAAACACCAACTGGGGAAAGTTCTGCAGCTATTCAGCAGAAAGCAATGCAACCTCCAAACATGACTTCCAGTAACTTATAGGAAGATAAAAGACAACTTCACATAGACCTGGTTAAAATAAACAAAACACTCCTGGAGTAAATCAACACAAACAAGAAATGGAAGAAGCTTTAAATAGACATTCAGATGAGATGATAAAGCTGCAAAAATCAGAAATCAAAATGAAGAAAAGGCTAGCTGAATATGAGACTGCTCAAGAAGAGATGTTTAAAAAAATAATAGAATTAGAAGACAGAGCACATAGGGAAAACCTGAGATTTTCAGCTATACCAGAGAAGCTGGAAAGAACACACTATATTAATTTTACTAAAGCATAAATAAGCAACTGGATTACATAGCAGGAGATGTTAGCTGAAAGGGCACATTGTGTGCATGCTCCAAACCTGGCTATAAGAAAGCAATTTAGGCCTTTAACAGTAAAGATGCAACCCTACCAAAACAAGGGGAGTTAATTCTGGCAAAACTGTAGCAGAAGGACAAAATAGTACAATTGGGATACAGCAGAGTGTTTGTGGCAATTGATTACTTATTGTACACCAGACAGAATGTATTTCACTATTCAGGGAATGTCAAGTTGCAGGTGTCAGATTCAAACTGCTGTGCCCAGCTGTATTCAAGATATACTTCCCTAGACAGGCAAAATCATTTTTTGATGAAGTACATGTGATGGAAGAAATACAAAAGTTTGTCCAACAAAACGTAAGCTGTGAAACAAAGAAATTCTGCTTCTTGATCTTCTGGTAATAAATACCACACAGGGATTGTACCTGTGAAACCTTTTCAAGTTTTTCAATGGAAAATGTTGGAGAGAAGGAAGGGAGCACAACAGTTGACTAGAAGAACTGAAAGCATGCTGGAAATGAAACAGACACAGGATTTCAGAGATGAACAGTAATAAAACCAGTAATGTAATGTGGGATTACAATGCAATAATTATATTTGAGAAATATGACAGAATGAGAAAACCTGGAAATATTGGACTTTTTCAGAATATGTTGGACTTGTGAGGGACACTAAAGCATATGCCCTACTTCATGTCATTAATGTTTGGAAAAGTGCTTTTGGGGGGAGAGGAGGGAGAAAATTAACAGTAAGTAAAGACGTTTTTCTTTAATAATTTCATGGCATGTTTTTTACATGCTATGAAGTAAAGCTTTTCAGTTATTTTTAAGTGTAATGGGGATTGTAAACGTGTTCTTTTTCTTTCTCCCTTCTCTCTTTCTTCTTGTTCAGTTTTAAGAATGTAAGCACTGCAATGTAAAAAGCCTGGTTAAAAAAGCATGATAAACGTGAATGTGCTTTTTCTCATTCTTGCATGGCAGAATGACTGGATTAAAGATCTTAGATTTATTAAGTTTTAATTGAGAGCAAGTAAATGAAAACACATTATGATGCTTTTTTATAGCAAATACATGTATGCTATAAAAACAATTATGCAGCTGGTCGGCACGTTTCCATGGAAACAATCTGATAGAGAGAAACTTGCTACAGTCTGGTGAAGAGTGACTGGCTGGGGGGGTGAAGAAGAGAGAAACTGACTAGGAGATAATGTTCTCTGTAGGCATTCAGGGGTTTTCCTGAGGTACATAATATTCTCAGAAAGCATTCAGGTGCTTTCCCAAAGTATTAATGTTCTCTGAAAGCATTCAGGGGTTTTCCCAGATGGGAGAGCTACAAAGATAAGACAAAACCAATCAGCACTTAGAAGCACAGGCTGCACCATGCATCTTAGATGGACATTTCTTTTAGGTTAACTCAAGTTTGAGTGTGTGGCTGTTATTTTGGGACTTTTGTTCCTATTAGGAGAGTTGAAGGTATACATACTTTTTTGTGTTAACATTAAGTTAACAAGTTTGTGTGTGTGTTTTTTTTTTGAGGGCTTTCAACAAAACAAAAAGTTTTATAAAATGTGACATAAAAGTTCAACCTGCCAAACAGTGCATGTATGTAACACAAAAGTTGGAACTAGATATTTAACAAAAAAGTGGTATATATAAAAGGTGGGAATAACTTTGGAATACAATGTTTTCTGTAATGTCTTTAAATGCAAATGGTCTCAATGATAAATACAAAAAAGAAACAGTAGTGAACTACATTAAAAATGTAGAGTGCAAATAGCTATGTTACAGAAGACACAAAGAAAAGGACATGTGAATTTGATAAAATGTTTTTTTTTCAGGATGGTTATACCTGGGACAAAGGAAAAGAGGAATACTTATATTAACTGGAAGAGGAGCTCCAATAGTGATAGAAGATGACAAAAAAGGATGATAATGGCAGATATGTAGTGCTAAGGGGCTACTGGCAAGGGAGGGGAATTACACTGGCATGTATTTACATTCCACCTAAAACTGCTATAATGGAGCTTAAGAAAATTCTGGGAGAAATGATCAGTTGTCAGCAAGCAATATCACCTATAAATGGAGGCTGGAATCTGATTTGCATCAGTGAAGATGTATCGGGGGGGGGGCTAGAAGGGAAAATATAACAAAGGAGGGTAGATTTTTGAAGAAATGTATGAAAATATTTGGCATGGCATATGTGAATTCAGTAACAGCAGTTTGGAATGATTTTACATATTATTCCCCAAGATATAAAAACTGGGCTAGGCCAGAAAGAATTTACATTTCACAGGAACATGTGCATTTCATTGAAGGTCTTGACACTCACTCCATAACTATTTCAGATCATGCATCAATAGCAGCTAAAATAAAAGCACATGGTAATGAAATAAAAATGAGACACTGGCACTTTCCCACCTATCTGTTGAAAAGAGAAGAATTTAAGGAATGAGTAGTGGAGATTATTATGGAGCTGTTCGATGGAATGGGATAAAATTAAGGTGGAGTTTAAAAATAGGGCAGGAAAAAAAAAAGGAAGCTATGGTTAAAAAGTAACAAGAATTATTTAGACATACTGCTAAATATTAAAGTATAGCTCACCTACACAGTGTGCTGCTCCTCAACTTAAGCCTCTAAGGCAAAACAGGTTGCCCAATATACTAATCATAGGTGACTCGATAGTGAGGCACACTGAGGATGAATAAGGAGAAGGTAACAGTCAGCTGACTGTTGGGTTCCTGGATCCGACACATAACACATGCATTCAGGTCACTCCACAAGTATGACTCTGTCATTGTCCATGTGGGTGTGAATGACCCGAGACATACCTTCCTGGACTATATGAAGAGAGACATGGAGGAGTTCTCGGATTATGTGGCCCAGGCAGGTATGACCCTAGCCCTAAGCATCCTACCGCTGCCCAGAATGATACCGCAGTGCAAGCAGAAAATGACTGAATTCAACAACTGGCTAAGTTTCTGGTGTCATTCTAAGGGGATCCAGTACCTGCTTGGGATGACATGACTGACAGACCTCGATGCTTTGCTAGAGATGGCCTGCATCTGTCACCCCTTAATTTTCTGGATACTGGGTAAGGCTCTTGCCACCCCTCTAGTGCCTTTTTAGGTGGTTTTCTAAAGACCAAATTACTACCGCAACAGCTATAAAGGAATGCAATCTGAGGGTTATGCTGTTCAATGCTAGAAGTCTAAATCTCAAGATGCACTCGCTTGAAGCACTCTTTAAAATGGAGAACATCGACATTTGTGCTGTAATGGAGACCTGGTTTAAAGCAGCAGAAAGCACCCCTGCACTACTACACTATAATTCATTCCACACCTTTCAGCCCCAGAAAATGGACCGAAGCGCCAAAAGCGGTGATGTCTCCATATTCATAAAGGATATGCACACCTCCAGACTAGTAGCCCAGAAGAACGCATCGGAGATACTTCAGGTACAACTAACAGTGAGTAAAGATGGTGATTCAGGTCGTAGCCTGCTACACGTCCCCAACCAGGTCCCAAGATTCTCATTCCACATCCCTAAGCACCCTGGAAACTATTAGGGTCCAACCCAACACTCTCATACTGGGCGACTACCCCTCCATCAACTGGGAAAACTACTCATGCATCAACACACTTGCCCAACGCTTCCTAGAATTCATTAATTCCAATGTGCTGGACCAGCTCATTCTTACCCCCACTAGAGGGAGCAACATCCTTGACCTGGTTATTACTAACATGGGCAACTGTTGCTCAACATCAACAGTCAATTCATCCCTGGTTAGATCCGACCACAAACTAATTACTATGGAAATCCACATCTCACCCACACCACCAGCAAAGGTAACCACCATGGAAAAAACTTCTCCAAAGCTGTCTTTGGGCTCCTAAAAACACAGGTGGCTAACAAATGAAAAATAGGTGCATGACCGCCAAATTATACACCAATGCACTGTACAAACACGTACATAAATGCATGGAACTAGCCATACCCAACAGAACCAAGACGCTCTCCTCCAAAAAAAGGAAGCCAATTTGGTGGTCCCTTGCCATTAACAAACTCTACAACACAAGGAGGAAACTGTTGCAGAAAAAGGTGAAGTCCCAAGACTGGAAAAAAAATCCCTTATTAGCCTCAACAAAAAGTTGAGATCACTCATCACAACCTCTATGCTAGCTATGAAGGCAGAATTGCGGCATACTCTAAAAACATCCGCGAAGCCTTCTACAGTTATATCAAAAATCTCCACGGCAATAACCGGATTTGCTGAGTTCCTGCACAATGGTACCTCTTATACTGAGCCAATAGATACTGCCAACATACTGGGTGCCAGATTCAGTGCCAACTTTACCCCCTCTCTCCCACCCTAAAGGACCAATCACAATACCAGAAGAATGCAAGGCACCCAGCATTACTGCAGTACAGGTTAAAGCTGCATTGTCGAACGCCAAGAATACAGCCTCCATGGGACCCAACAATATCCTCTGGCTGTGTTCTACAAGAACTACAAAGTGAACTGGCACCACACCTGTTTGTCCTGTTCAATCACAGCCTCACCCCAGGCTTTCCCCCTACAGAATGGCGCATTGCTAAAGTTATCCCTCGCCATAAAAGGGGAGCGACTACAGACCCTGGGAAGTATGCCCCCATTAGCCTGATGAGTCCGATATGTAAGGCTATGGAGCACATCATCATGGACCTAATTAACAAGGATATAGGGAATTTCCAAACTCTGGATTCCATGCAATTTGATTATGGGTAGATCATGCCTGCTCAACTTGGCTGACTTCTTTGAGTCAGTCACCAGAGTTGTGGATGAGGGCAAGGCAGTTCATAGAGCCTACCTCGATCTGGCCAAGACCTTTGATACCATTCCTCACTTAGGAATTATTGCTAGACCCACCAAACTAGGCATCAACCCCTATATCACTAGGTGGGTTGCAAATTGGCTCACAGACAGAACCCACAGTGTGAAAGTAGCAGACTCCAAGTCAGACTGCCGACCAGTCATGAGTGGAGTCCCACAGGGATCGGCCCTGGGTCCTCTCCTGTTTGACATCTACTTCTCAGAAGTCCAGGCCAACATGGAGGGACTCTGGCTGAACATGTTCTCTGACGATTGCAAGCTGGGAGCCATTATTAACTCCCCAAGTGATGTTGATATCCTACAGAAAAACCTCACCGAGACCAATGACTGGTGTCAAAACCATGGCCTTAAGCTTAATGCCAAAAAAATGCATCGTTATCTCCTTTGGGAAAAACTCAGTTCACACTGATGGTAGCCCACTGAACACTGAAGGTGTTATAAGGTTGACAGCAACTTCTCATTTGACCACCACATTGCCACTGTGGCCAGAAAGTCCTTCTATGTGGCACATCACATTACCAAGTATTTTGCATCCATGAAGAAAGAGGTCCATCATCTGTCTACTTTTCTCCCATTAGACCAATCATCTATTATAATTCCTCATTTGGCATGTACCTCACTAAGCACCTGCAACAGCTGGAAAAGGCCACAAAAGTACCTCACGAAGAGGAACCTAGGCCTTAAACACATGCCCTATATGGAGAGACTCAAAAAACTCCAGCTTTTCTCTGTCTCATATCATTTATTAAGAGGTGATCTCTGCTTGACTTACAAAGCCATGTCTGACCCAGCCCTGTTAGAAATGTTACACCTAAAGAAATCCCAATCCCTCTGCACCACATGCTCCAGGGACTTCAACCTTGTTACCACAATCAACAGAAAATGCTTGAGGGACAGGTTCATAACTAGACTTCCTATACATGTCAAGCAGAGCACTTCACTGGCCCTTTTCAAGAAAAATCTTGATGAGTGGATGGGAAATAGAAAGTTCAACCCGGGGATCACTCCAGTGGCTCTACCTGATAAAGACATCGGGAATTACTAGGCTGCATGATGCCAGGGCACTTCTATTGGCTAGGCTTGTAAAGGCTCCCGGGCCATTGGCCTAGTACAGACCTATGAACCTACAAACCTATCGCAGAATAGGGGGAATCTCACAGAATAAGAAGACAAACAGCCGCAGAATGCTAAGCAGAAAAAAATAATTACCTTGATAATGTGTACGAGTTTAGAAAAATTGCTGTTAAGCAAATGTTTTTTGATAATAACACTACAGCACAAAAACTTTAAGCATGACACAGGCAACACAAAGTAGAAAGGGCTGTCACCAAACTTAGGGAGCCTAAAACAAGAAAGGTAACAACAGATCATGTAGAAGCATTAGAAATATTTCGAAAATTCTAGGAGAGTCTCTATAAAGCAGAGAAATATGAAAGTCAAGAAAATATACAAATTGAAATATTTATGGAAGAAATAAATATGCCAAGGTTAGAGGTAGATGAGGCTCAATTACTAAAATTTAGGATAGGAGGAGATGAGATAAAAATTATGATGTATACCCAAATCAACAGAAAAGTCCCCAAGAATATATGGTACTCCTGTGGAAGTGTGGAAGCTAGGAGGAAAAAAATTGGTAACGATCTGGAAGGTTTTAACAGTATTTTAATAGGAGGAGAAGTACCAATGTCTTGGAAGAAAGCAGTGGTAGCTGTAATACCTAAAGAGGGTAAAGGATGCATCAGATCTAGATTCATACAGGCCAAGTTCAATACTAAACCATGATTATAAAGTGTTTATGTCTATAATGGCCAAAAGAATGGCAAAAGTACTGCCAAAACTGATATATATGGATCAATGTGGTTTTGTGAAGGGGAGGCAAACATTTGACAACATTAACAGAACACTGATGATTCAGGGGAACCAGAATGTAAGAGAATACCATTGCTGGTGGTGGGTCTTGATGCAGAGAAAGGATTTGACAGAATAAGCTGGAACTTTATGAGCAGGGCAATGGAACAATTTGCATTTCCTGAAAAAAAAAATTATAATGTTGATTAGGAGGATATATGAGGGATCAGAGACAACAATCGAAGTGGGTGGGGTCCTCTGATAATTTCTGCTTGAGCAGAGGAACCAGGCAGGGGTGTCCTCTTTCCCATTTATTATTTGCATTATATTTAGAACCACTGGCAAATAAAATAAGGGACTCAGAAATTCAAGGATATAATTGCTATGGTAGTTAAGAAAAGCTGGCTTTATTTGCAGGATGATGATATACCTGACAAAACCAGAAAGAGACATTACAGTGTTGTGGAACATTTTGAGACAGTTTCAGATCTTTTCGGGATACAAAATTAAAGAAACTAAAACAAAGGCAATAGCGGTAAATTATGTACCCCCACACACATTGGTTCAGGGATATTCATATTTCTGGGGACATGATCAAATGAAATATTTAGGGATATGGATTAAAAATGATTCTAGTGTGTCAGGTAAGGATATGTGGGAAGAGACTAAACAAAAGTTAATACAAAAACTGAGAAAATGGAAACTTTGTTACATGGAAATGGATAGTAAGATACAAGGAGTTAAATGTTTTTAGTCCCTTTAGTCTTATACACAGCTCAGGCATATTTTTATCAACCACAGAAGTTGTGGATCACAATTAATAAAAAGCTGAAGGACTTTTTCTGGGAAGGGAAGATGGCAAGAGTCTAGTGGGATAAACTAATTCTTTCAATAGAACACGGCAGATTGGGATTACCCAATTTGAAGGTTTTTTTCAGAGCTATACGGTTAAGACTTCTACACACAGCACAAGCAGAAAACTATAATTCAAAGTGGAAAGGGATGATGAAACGGGGGAAGCTCAAGAAACAAGAAGAGACTGGGATTTTGGATACAGGCCTTTAAGGAGAACAATAACCATACGGAATATTATATCCATAAAGTAGCAGAATGTATTCCAAGAACTAAGCCAACATGGGATTAGAGAAAGGAGATTCTGCCAATTGGGATGACTGAAATTAGGGATACAGACAATAGGCAAAAGGGGGCTGGAATTTATTGGAGAAAACTTGCAAAGGAACCATAGTATCAGGAACAAATAACTACAGAAGGAAAGATGATAGAATGGGAAAACACCAAGAATTTATCTGGACTGCAGGAAAAGACTGCCTCCCCTATCAGGGATTGACAGAGTATAAGCAGAGATAAAGAAATGAGAGTCCTTAAACAAAAGACCAGCAATGATACAGTTTTTAGTAGAATCTAGAACAGAAGCTGCCATTAAAAAGGAATAATTAGTACAGCATTTAAAATATTGCATGATGACTATAAGAATCAATCAGAGGAGGTTAGAAAGTATTGGGAAGATAGCCTGGATAATCACTTCACAAAGAAATAATGGGAGGATATATGTATGTCTCCCAAATATGCAACAAAATCTAGAAGATTTAGAATTTTTGCCTGGAAATGTCTACATAGATATCTGTATAACCCAGGTAGACAGCAAATGTTGCAGGTATGTCAGGGAAGAAAAAGGTAATTGGGAACATATTTTCTGGGAGTGCGGTAAATTGGCAGACTTAGGGTTCCCTGCAGGATGCACTGTCAGAGATGCTGGATGGGCAGACTGGTCTAACGAGGGAGATGATTTTTCTGAGCTATGATACAGGATCGTAATTGCCTAGAGATGAAACTCTTTGCTGTGTCTAATAATGCTGGCAGCCAAAAAAGCAATTACTAGAAAATGGAACTCAGAGTCTAAACCAACTATACTAGAAGTAGTGAATATAGTAAAAGAGATAAAACAACTGGAATGGAGATCTTTACAAAGGGTAGGAGCAAATTACATAGGAAAAAAATGGGAATTGAAGGAACAAAACATACAAGGGAGGAATGAAGTTTAAAAGGTGGCAGGACTTTAATGAGTTATCCAATGTTTTACTGAAAAAGATTGGGCTGATTACAAGTGATGCATAATGTTTGCAACTGGGAGTGTGTCAGTATGGCTTGTGATATAAAATGCTTGCAACTAGGACTGTATTGGTGTGGTTTGTTTTCATTTGTATAAAAGTATGATCTATGTAGTAAGTGATGGTTTAATAAAGATGTTTCTTGTTTAACAAAAGGCAGGAACTGAATAATTTATGTAATGTTGCTTAGGTTATACAATATATGCGAAGTATGACTTTTATGTTAACTATAGTTTGATTACTTTTATATGAATGCAAATTTGCCTATCTCATAAGTGATAATTCAATAAAGGTGTCTGTAAAAAATTCTAGCTTGTGTTGAGGCTGGGGACAGTGTAGTCATTGTTCCTTTTATTTTTTGCCACAGACGTGTGCAATGAAGACTACTATAGCTTGTGTAGGGGTACCGTACTGTCTTGGAACAAGTTTGAATATATTACTGTAATCATTTTTTCACCGTCCTTGCAATTACACATCAGGCACATACACAGGTTGCTTTCTTTGGAGGGGGTAGCAACTGAGGAGAGATGAGGCATGCTACGCACAAGTATAACAGCAGTCACTTAAAGTACATGACTGTGGCCATTTGAACCTCTGCTTTCAACCCACTAACACCAGAGGAATGCATAGAAAATGACTGCTGTTTTTTGATGGGGTCGGGAGGCAGGCAATATTCCCAGACAGGATTTAAGTACCCTCTCTGACATTTGTCTGGTTAGCTTACTGTGTACTACTTTTTCAGCTTTGAACATTAAGCCTTGAGCACAACTTATGTTTTCCCTAAAACAAAAAACACATTAAGACTGAAATTCTTTTCTTACTCGTGATTTTTATTCAGGCCAGCACTGGATCAAAAGGTTAGAAACCTCACAGCATCTATAACCCTTTGGTTTCCGGAGTCTGGCGTCCTTAGACCCCCAGGCTTGAGTTAATTCCACTAGTTATTACTGTGCTATTGTACCAATGAACGGTGTGTTGAAAAGATACAAGGAAAAGTTGAACAGCAACAATGAATTCCTTTCCTTAATCATAACTTTTGTTAAAACCATCACTGGATGAAAAGGTAGTTTAAATGAATAAATAAATAAAACCTTTAAAATACACTTTAGATTGAAAGCCATAGCTTCTTGAAATAGATGAAAAGTAAGGCAAAATGTGAGAAAAAAAATAGTGTATGATGTGGGGAGCTGAGGATGGGAAGAAAACAGAAGGGAGTGTTGAAGGATGTGTGTGTGTGTGTGTGTGTCGGGGGGGGGGACACTAGGCAGCAGTGGAAACCATGGAGCCCTTTGCCTAGGTCATCATTTCATCCAAGGCCTACCCTATACATAGGGTTGCTGTAATGCATCAACATTGCAACTATGCCAGTCACTATCAATGTCTCTGAGAGATGGGCCAATACAGTATTGCACACAGGCCTGTAAAATTGTAGAACATTGTAGCTACAGTTCCAGTCTGTGTGTACTACTACTGCAGCATAAACTAAAAGGTTGCTTAGGAGTGGTGGCACTGACAGGGTGATACTCGTACTGAATTGTCAAGGGGGCCTCAATCTGACATTTGCTTGTGGCCCCCAAAATGCTAACACTGGCCCTGATTAGGTCTGCATTTGCAACAAATAAGATCAAAACAGTTTGTGTGTGTGTGTGTGTGTGTGTGTGTGTGTGTGTGTGTGTGTGTAAAACAGACACAGCAGTTGTGTATGGGGGTGTTGGGGCTGGGGTGATATGTGCAAGTTGTGTCTGTTCTGTCCACTTGCCAATATGTAACAAAGTGGTAGAAAAAAAATGTTCATGTACTGTCATATATTCCCAGAAAGAACAGTGGTAAATGCTATAAATGGCCACAAGAAATGCATTCAGTAAAAAACTCAGAAATCTCTCACTTTCTGAAGTTGCATGGATAACCATAGCAAGTTTTTTTTTTTTTTTTTTTTTTTTTTATGAGACCTTTGTCGTTTTTGTTTACTGGTCACCATACAAACAAACAATAATGTTCAAAAAAAACTACAAAAACATCACCTAAAAAAACAATCTACATCATGGAATAAGGGAAGGCTCTTTAATCCACAGCCTGCAAACTGCTTTCCAGCATAGTTCTACATGTTTTATAGAAATTTTCTTCAAGTAAATCTTACTTCAATATTTTAAAGGGAAAAAAAACACAATGCAACTTACTGGTTATGTGTAGTGACTTATTAAACTTTACCATTAATTAGAAAATCTTACAGGGCAAGTTCAGAAATTAAGATCAATTGTGTAAAATACATCCAATACATCCCATGCAGTTACCAGACTACTATAAACTAAAATGATGTATTTAAACTGGTTTGTAATCCAGCTTAGATTCTAGTTTCTTTGAATCTGCAACTTTTCGAACAGCCTTCATGAAGTCTTCCTGATTTACATACTCCCGATCATCTCGAATTGCAAACATACCTGAAACAGATTTTGGAAGAATCACAATATAAATAAACTGGAGATGTGTTTGAAATAAACCTATACTATACTTGAACTGCAAACAAAGCAGTATATGTGCAGAAATTTCTCAAAACAGTGAGGTGTTAACAATTGTGCTGGGAAAAAACAAGCCAAGAATAAAATGTTTGTCTTTCAAAAAAGTTCCCAAGTATGCTTTTTCATTTGACTGTGTTAACGCGAGGTCTTAACTTTGGAAATGTAATAATGGTCCTAGATGAATTTCAGGAAAATGCACTATGAATATCATAAGTGTAGCAACTGTTTTCAGTTTACAATCATTATCTAATACTGCACTTCATCCAAGTTACAAAACAGTAAAAGCATAACTGCCTAACAGTTGCTGCTGACACCTACAGCCCTCCCTCCTCAAAAGTTTGCTAATGAAAATATGATGCAGTCACACCTTTCAAATGAAACGTGAGTTATCACAGAAGATATAAAATATAGTTTGAGTCAATATTGTTGCACAGTAATGTTTACATTTAGTTTCACATTCCTGAGGGTTCAAGTTTTGACATCAAGCTAAAGCCTGCATGAATTCTGCACATTTTCCAGTGTACTCTCAGGTTTCCTCAGTCTTCAATTTCCTTCTTCCTCCCAAAAACATATGTACGATGATTATTCTAATATAGTCATGGACAAGGCATGGCTGAAACTGGTCCTTAAGAATCAATCCATTTACTTGGTTAAATTACTCAATAACTCAAGCCAGCAAGAGTCGAACACTTCCAATAAAATCACCACACTTTATTCACAGTTGTTTAGTGCTTTCTTCTCCACTACATAGACTTCCTCACAACAATGTCCCACCCATACCCAGCCATTTAAATACCCACCCCCAATTATTCAATTAACATTTTCATTAAAAGTAACACACCAAGATGTAAAATTCCACATTCCTTAAATCGTGTAGTGCATTCAATAATGTGAAAATTGTGTTTTACATGCATTGAATTGAATCCACAGTATAAAAATAAATATAACCAAACTATAAATTCTATCAAACCATAAAACAATCTGTTGTAAAAATAAGAATTTGTCCTTTCATAAAAACCCATACCTAACCTGAAATTTGATCGAGCTTTAAAACACTAGCAATACTAATAGTTTCATTGATGCCAGGGTACTGGGAGGCATTAAAATACAACTGCCATCTTAGCTCCAAAACATCTAAATGGATATCCAAAATGCAACCTTGTTCATCCTTCACTAACTGCTGTACGACTAAAAATTTAAAATGATGACCTTGGTTTTCTTTAACATGTCTATAAAGGGCACTGGTACTCTTACAATGTCTCAAATCACCCAGGTGCTCACCAATTCTGAGTTTAAACCTTCTATTTGTTTTACCTATATAAAATATAGGACATTCATCACACTTGGCCATGTATATAACATTAATGCTATTGCAATTATAATGTCCTTTAATATTAATAACCTTACCACTGACCCTAATTCTCCCTCCTGTTTCCAAAGTGAATGGACAAAAGGAACACAAATTACATTTATAGTTGCCAATCTTTCTGTTAGTTTTATTTTCATGTTTTACACCCTGCAAAATATTTTTGATAAATCTATCTCTCATAAAGACAAGTTTCAGACTCTTACCAATTTTAGCCCCTAGATTGGCATCAAATTGTAAAATCTCCCAATTACCTTTAATAACTTCGGTTATGATATTAGCCATCCCGTTGTATGTTAAAATAAAGATTACATAAGGATTGATCTTACTACTGTTACATCCATCACTTTCCAAAAACCCATTGCCTAATATAGGCCTATAAACACCTTGTTCCCGTTTGTAAACTACTTCCTTACTGACATCACTTACAAGGCAGTCCGGGTAACCTCTTTGTCTAAACATCTGAATGATGTACTCAGTTTCCACCAGGAAGTCAACATTAGAACTCACCATCCTGACTGCCCATACTAACTGGCCTTTCACCACTGCCCTCTTTTGATGGTGTGGGTGCCAGCTACCATAATCCAAATATGAGTTGGAAAAAGTAGACTTTCTGTGGATCCTGGTATTAAAACTCAAATTTGTCCAATCAATCTCTAATTCAACATCTAAATAAACAATTTTATTCCTACTGTATTCATAACTGAATTTAAGAAAATCCACAGTTTCATTAATATAAAGAAGGAACTCATTTAGACCGTCTTCAGTGCCTTTCCAAATCAGAAAAAGATCATCCAAAAAACGGGTGTAGTGCATACTCTGGGACTTGTAACAACTATTCATCACATACTCCTGTTCCCAATTGGACATGATCAGGTTTGCAAAAATGGGGGCACATGCTGCCTCCATTGCTTCACCTTTAGTCTGTTTGTAGTACTGTCACTCAAACCAGATATAATTGTTCTTTAGAACAAGTTCCATGAGCATACTTATTCTATTAATTTCATCTTGACCAAAATTATTGGTTTTGTGAAGCTGCTGTTCCAACCAAATTATACCAGTGTCATGTGGAATCACTGTGAACAGACTGACTATATCAATAGTCACCATGATCATGTCCAATGTTAACTTTATCCCATTTAACTTGTTTATAAATTGCCAGGAGTCTTTACTGATGTAATTGAAACAGACCAAACTCTTCTGCATTACTTGGTCTAAATATTTGCAAATAAAATGGGTTTTTGACCTTTTCCCATATACAATGGGCCTGAATTTTGGATTTACAAGCCCTTTGTGGATTTTTGGGATGCCAAAGATATTAGGCACCCCTTGGATGTTCACTTTTCATGTAGTAGTATTCATCTTCATTAATTTGAGCCTCATAAACCATGTCATCTAACACTAAATCTATCTTCCTATATGCAACTAACTTCATTCAAAGAGCTCTCATTGTAAGTGTCCCCCAGCAAAATGGTATTCATTCCATCCAGATAGCCCCCCTATTCATTTTTACAACTCCATTACCCTTGTCAGGTTTCATGAACCTGACCCTTAGGGTCTTTTGTCAAATCCAACAATTGATTTTCTTCACTGGTCATGTTAGAACTTTCACTTCCTTCTTTCTTAAAATAACTCTTCCTAATTTCCTTTTCACACATTCTTTCAAACAACTCAATGGTTTTGTTTAAGGGGGGGTTAAAAGTACTGGGTTTTTTACACCTATCCCTAGTCTGGCCTTCCACACCCATCTCCTGGTTGAATCAGACTTTCAAGTTTAATTTTCTGGTGTATCTTTTTAGGTCTATGATAGATTCTACCACACTCCCAGATCTACTAGGGACAAAGGTAAACCCTTTTGCCAAAATATCAGCATTTTTTTGCTGATACTTAACTTGGAATAATTATAAATTTTAAAATCACCTTTATTATTACAAACAATGTCAGGTTCCAACCCATCGGTAAATGTCTGCTGCTCATCAAGACATTGTATCAAAATGTCAAAAACAGATTCATAATTAATGTTGTGAATGCCAGATTCAGCCATCTGACATGCCATCAGTTCATTAACATTATCGTTCACATCCACCCCCACTTTATCGGCCTTAAGAGTATTACATTCTGTTGTGCTATATTTCACATCATTTCATTTTGGAAACAGGAGGGAGAATTACGGTCAATGGTAAGATTATTAAAGGACACTATGATTGCAATAGCATTAATGTTATATACATGGCCAAGTGCGATGAATGTCCTATATTTTATATAGGTAAAACAAGTAGAAGGTTTAAAATCAGAATTGGTGAGCACCTGGGTGATTTGAGACATTGTAGGAGTACCAGTGCCCTTTATAGACATGTTAAAGAAAACCAAGGTCATCATTTTAAATTTTTAGTCATACAGCAGTTAGTGAAGGATGAACAAGGTTGCATTTTGGATATTCATTTAGATGTTTTGGAGCTGAGATGGCAGTTGTATTTTAATGCCTCTCAGTACCCTGGCATCAATGAAACTTAGTATTGCTAGCATTTTAAAGCTCGATCAAATTTCAGGTTAGGTATGGGTTTCTATGAAAGGACAAATTGTCTTATTTTTACAACAGATGGTTTTATGGTTTGAAAGAATTTACACTTTAGTTATATTTATTTTTATACTGTGGATTCAATTCAATGTATGTAAAACAATTTGCACATTATGCACTATAAGATTTAAGGAATGTGGAATTTTACATCTTGGTGTGTTGCTTTTAATGAAAATGAAAATGTTAATTGAATAATTGGGAGTGGGTATTAAATGGCTGTGTATGGGTGGGACCAATTCTGAGGAAGTCTCTGTAGTGGAGAAGAAAGCGCTAAACAACTGTGAATAAGTGTGGTGATTTTATTGGAAGCGTTCAACTCTTGCTGGCTTGAGTTTCTGTGGTTTTACTTACCTTTTTAAATTACTCAATAAGACAACCGATTAATGGATCTGCTCAGTGAAGTATACCATCTGAAGAACAGGTCACAATGAAATGTTATATAGGCAATTGGAAGGTACTGAAGAAAGGATATGCCTCAATTCACACTTTGAGAACTTCCATTTTCCTTAAATCTAGCTACCAGTTTACCCACTACAAAGAGTATGCCAATCAAGTAAGACATGTACAGGAGAAATGTAAAAGTAAATTCACTGTAACAGTAAATGTTCCAATAGATCACTGTTGCCAGGTTTCAAAACTTTTCCCTGCACAATGTCAGAAGCCCAAAGGGGAGCTCCATATTAAGAGCACTAACTTCAGAGCTTTTTTCCTAGAACAAAGGTAGGCCAGAACCCTAAAAAGGATGATGCTAGGAAATAAACCAAACTGTAACAGTGATCCATTAAAACATCTACTATTATGGCAAGTTTACTTAGACAACTGTACCATGCTCAACATTTAGATCACTGAATACAGTACTCTGGGTCGATTACCATAGCTTAGAAATTAACAGAGGAAGAACAACAAATATCCAGAAGCCCTTGGAGAGTGGTATTCTGGATCCGGAGGAGGAATCCAGTTTATACAGCTTTGTTAAAGAACGTACAGAGGACCAAGTTGTTGCCTCAACAATACTTCTACAGTCCACACCTTTCCAGAAAGCCACCAAAGAAGATACAGCTCTTGTGGAACGAGCCATAATGGGAAACAGAAAATTCACCCTGGGGATAACACCGTGGTTCTACTCAACAGCGGCACTGGGAACTATGGTCAGGTGGCACTATGCCAGGGTAATCCTACAGCTAGGCTTGTAAAGGCCCCAGGGCCAACAGCCAAGTACACAGCTATGAACCTAGCATGGAAGTGGTTTACTACGTTGAGTGTAACAAAAGTCAACAGGAAATACTCTGCTTTGACATTGGCTGTCCTTCCCTCAACTTTTATTTTTATTTTATTTGACCATTGTTTACAGGGACAGTCCGACTGGACAGCACGTGCCCTTTTTCAGCAGAGGCCTGGGGAGAAAAGCTCCACAAATTTACAATAGTAAACATATTAACAATACTTAGTAGTGAAAGTTCAATTAACAGAGTTTGAAAAGTAAAATAGACAGTTAGTACATACACTTAATATAGTAGCCAAGATTAGACAGTGTTGTTGTGCAGGCAATACAGTAAGTAACATAATACAAAAAAGTAGATGTTGTAGGCTGCTGAATTTAAAAAAAAACTGTAGTAACACAAGTTAAACAGTGGAGTAGAAAACTGTGAATAGGCACTGGAGGTCAAATGAGTAATAGGCATAGTGTTGGGAGTATCAGTGAGGGAAAGAAAGAGACATTATATGCACAATATTTACAATAAGCAATTATGGTCGACAATGGTAGTACTCTAGGAAATGTATGTAGTTTAGCAATACTGAGAAAATACTTAAAAGCAAGGAATCCTAGGTGGAACAATCACTCTTATGGAGAAGAGGGGGTTTAAGATGGGTCATTACAGTTGCATAGCCGGTTGGTGAGAAGGTAAGATTTAAGGTGCTGTTTTAAAGTGGAAGTTTTGCTTTGTAGTTTAATATCAGCAGGGGGGAATTGCAGATGTTGGCCACTGTATTAGGGAAGAGGGAGTCCCCAGAGGTGTTTTTGCATAGAATTTTATCTATTAGGGCTTTATTGCTGGTGGGTAGTTGTCTATTGGAATTGTACAAGTTTAATAGGCCAGAGAGGGCAGGGTCTTTTCATGGTAGTACAGTATTTGATGGGCTACGCTAAGTTGGTGGTATTGTACTAGGTTGGGAAGTTCAAGCCAATGTAAAGTTAGTAGGGATTGGCAGTGAATCTGGCAAATCTGTTTTAACATGTGGAAAGTTTGTTGAGGTCGGTCTTATTTAGATTTGTTAGTACTGGGGAAGCACAGAGTAATGCAGATAAGAGATGGGTTCTGGCTATAGCAGTTCTGGATTCAGGAGTAAGGTACTTTTTACAGTGATATAGGGTACCTAGGTTTCTGTGGACTTTGGAGATGGTTAGGGATACATACATGTTAAATCTTAGTTGCTGGTCTATGGTCTATTGTTATTCCTAGTAGTTTGGGCTCTGGTACTGAGGTAATGAATGCGTTATTGGCTGAGAGTATAGAGAAGGTAGTAAGGTCATTAGTTTTTGTTGGGTGGAACAGAATGAGTGGGTTTTTTTGTTGGGTTTAGTATTAATTGAGATTTGTTTTAGCTAGTTTTCCATCTGTGTAAGGGATTCCTGTGTGTTTTTTTGGAGGAACTGGATATTTGATGCTGAGCAGATAAGAGTTGTGTAATCAGCATATTGTACTATTTCAGCATTCGGGATTGCTAGGTGAAGTTGATTTGTAAAAAATATTAAAGAGAAGTGGGCCAAGAATAGAACCTTGAGGTATGCCAAGTGTGACTGGAAGTGGTGGATAGGGGGTCTTGCCATTTGACTGACTGAAGGCGGTTGTCTAGGTAACTTTTGAACCAGAGGAGGTAGGGGTCATCTATGTCGAGTTCAGAAAGGCAGGTTAGGAGTTTATTATGGGGAAACTATAAAATGCCTTGGATAAAGCTAGTAAAATAGTAGAGACTAGTTTACCTTGGTTTCTGTGTTAACAGTGTTGGTGAAATGGATTAGGAACTTCATAGGAAACAAATAGCTGATCGGCTTTCCTAAAGGCATAAGTTTTGTCTCAATAGTATCTGAGCTGCCTGTGGGCATCTAAAGCGCGAAGAACCTTTTCTCTCTTGCTCTTAGGTTCAGGGAAGAAGACCAAGAGATTAATAAGCCTGGCTCAAAGTAAATTTCGTGGCCATTCTAAGCATAAAAGAAGGGTTAGTCCTCAATGCTTCTGTCCTTGTGAAAATGAGGTAGTGCTGAGTCACTACAAGTGCTGCTTGTAACACAAAATTCCCCTAGCAGAAGTCGGAGCAATGAGTAAAACAGTCTTCCAGGTAATCAATTCTGCCTGATGAACTGGTTCAAATGGAAAAAAAGAGTAAACACTTCAAGCACAAAGTTAAATCCCAAGGAACAGCTACCCGTTTCCTAGCTGGACGCATATGCAACACCCTTTTAAAAAATGCAATTTGACAATGGTTAGAAAGGGGTGGGAGAATCAAATGGCAGACAAATAAACCTTGATAAAGGAATAAGAAAGGACAGAGGTTAGTAACTCTTACAAATAAAGAACCAGAGGCAGCTGGGTCTGAAGAATGTCCTGTTTCATGGACTGGCACCAACTAGAAAATCTTCTCCACTTACACAATTATGATTTCCTAGTAGCTGTTTTTTTCATGTCCTCTAGTATCTACTGTGTGTATTCAGTCAAAAGCTGCCTAAAAGTTATCAAAATGTTATCATCCAGGCAGCAAAATGAGGCATTTTCAGATTGAGGTGCATCAAATAACCTGTCTTGTGTTAACATCCAGGCTATGGGTAAAGTCCCCCTTTTCAATCGGACCAAGGCCAAACACTGTTGCCAGAGTCAAGAGAGACACCAACACAATTTTTGTGTACTCCTTCTGGATCTTTACAAGAACTCTGGCTATTACTGGAAAAGGTTAAAAAACAAAGGAACATTCCCGTTCCAGGGCATGAGAACACATCTGTCTTCCAGCTTGTTTGCAAGGAGTCCTGGAGCAGAATTTCTTTAGTGGTATCTTCGGAGAGTAGGCAAACAGATCTGCTTAAGATGTACAGTTAAGATCAATTCTTGGAAGATCCCAGAATGAAGTACCCTTTCTTGGGAGTTCTGTCCTGGTCCTACTTAGTTTATCTGCAATAAATTTTAGCTCTGGCAGAATGTATGAAGCCTGACGAGTGACACTCAGCTGAGTTACTATATCCCAGGCTAACATAGCAAGTCTGCAGAGAAGGTATGATCTGGTAATCCCTCTTCTCCATTTATGTACCACATTACTGTGGCTTTGTCTATGCATATTTGCAGAGGTCACTGGGACCAGAGATGATTTAAGGCATTAAAAGCATTAATCACTGCCAAAATATGACATATATGTGGCTTCTATCACTGGGGTTCCACAGACCCTGCACTTTTACTCCTTTGGAGAATGCTCCCCATGCAAGAAATGATGCATCTACAGTGACAGACTGGAGAGGAGTCTGAAGGGAAAACAGGAGACCTCGACTGCAAGGGATCTGATCAACCACCAGGGACTCTCCCTTCTTACAAATCCCAACACAGGGAAATGAAAAGAAAAACAGTGAAGATGCTGAGTTTGAAATTAATGGAGATATCGCTGGATCTTTCTCAAAGGTTCATAGGTAATTATTTAGCTAGCAGCCACTGCGGGCCATTTTAAGCATAGACAATTTCTCTTTTTGTGCTGGAAATAACCTATTCCATTTGGTTACAGATTGGCATTACCCATCCCTTGGTCGATAATTATACATTACCCCTAACAAAACAACTGGAATCATACCATAGATAACAAAGCATTAAGGAGCTGCATCTGTCTATTAGTACAGTGGATATTCCTGAGGTAATTTTTTTATTTTCCTATCTGCAGATCTAACCTGCACTTGAAATGAACAGGGATAAAAGTACAATTGTATACATTTTCCACAAATGTAGATATTAGTGTGTATTCACTGTTGCAGTCCTGACTTGTGGGATTTCTTGCCGTGGAAGCCCTTGGTCAGCCCAACTACCAGAGTAAAAGCCTTCCCTCCTCCTACGACCGGTAGCGTACTGACGTCAGTCAAGTGCGTCCGAGGTATAAGTGGAGTCTGCCTACATCATTATCTCAGTTATTTTCTTGCCCATTGTAGTTCAAAGCCCCCCCAAAAGGGGCAGTAGCTCAAGGCCAGATGAATACGGCAAGGATCCCTAGGCAGGCAGGAGTGTAAAGGAGGGATCTTCAGTACATGAGAAAAAGTAATAGCCTCCCTGAAGGCTATGGGGGAAAGGAGGGAGGGAAAGAAGACTGCAACAGTGAATACACTTGAACATCTACATTTGTGTTAAGTGTACTATGTTCATGATTCACTGTTGGCAGTCCTACCTTGTGGGAAGATTCCCAAAGCTTAAAAGAAGGGAGGTGGTGAAGTAGGATGAGAAAGGGAGGTTTGAAAGGAAATAGTGTTAGAAACTGAATAGAGTAGTGTCTGGCGTTAAACGGTACAGAAGATCAGATGGCAGGCTCCTTTTTCTCTTGGTAGGCTCGCCCTGCATGGAGGTAGTTCATAGCTGTTTACTAGGCTAACAACAACAAGGGCCTTTTTAAGCCTAGCCATACATTCCAAATGTCTGACAAGTTCTGACACCCTTGATAAGTATAAGCATGGGCCTGGGAGATGGACCATTTACAGTTTGCCTGTTTGCATCACATACATAGGTGCCAAACCAGGGATGAATTTCTGGTTTCCCATCCAATCATCCAAGTTGCACTTGAAATGGATTAGACAGGAACTCTGCTTCACACGGATGGGAAGCCTGTTCCACAAATGGGATAATCTCTGGGATACATACCTCTCTCTCTCCAGCAGGTCTTATTTATATCACAGGGAAGGTGTAAGTCTTTAGAACGGGTAATTCTGATACTGTTTGTTTTGTGAATATGCAGGAGGTCCATCAGAGTGGACCTCCTGCATAGTCACAAAACAAACTACTAGAAGGGTCCAGTTGTCCCAATGGAAAGGGCCCCTCCAGACACAGGAGATATCCTTCGCTAATGATCAAAAAAGAGTGTACGAGGAAAGAGAGAGGAAAAAAGAGATCCTTTTGGAAATGGCCTGCAAGATACGGGATCTCCTCCATTGAGGGAAGCACTGGTAAAATTTCAATAGCCAGAAGAATATGACAAGATTTATAGAGGCTATGTAATAGGGTAGCCACCTATGGAAGTTTTGAGCAAGGAAGGGTACTCTTTCCTCTCTACTGGGGATTTGGAGAGAAGAGAGGTAGGTGCCTGGCTAGAAAAAAGGAGGAATCAGTCCCCAGCTTGGGTTGATGGCAGGATTAGGACTGAGAGCCTTCAGCGTCAGACATTCTCCAACTGGAGAAACAGGTAACAAGCAGGCAGGGTTCAGTATCAGAAGATTACATTTTTTCTAAGACAAAGTTAAGTAGCAAGATGGTATACGAGTTCACCTGTGAGGCCAGGAGTGGAAGCCCTTATCAAAGGGTGAGTGTGAGAGTATGAAGGCTGAAATAGCTGAAACCTGAGCCTTGTAGGATGGATGTGAAAAGCCTAGAGAAAGAAGATTTAAGAGTAGGACCATCAGAGATTTTGGCCCTGCTGGGGTCCTGACAGAACTATGCACCCTCAGTACAAAAGCCTTCTTATTATGTTACCCAGGCTTTTCTGACACTAGACCACCTGGCTTTCCCTTAGATATCCTGCAAAAGTTAATGCATAGAAGTGGGGAAGTGCTATCAGGATCATACTTGGGTGACCTGAGTTCTGTCTCCAAAGTCAGTGTAGTAGCACCTGAAGCCACAGAGACCGATGCTACCCCCCTTTGAGAGAGCAACCTTCCAGCTAATATACAGAGTAAGCAGGTATACTCCAAACTTACAGGGAGAGGATTAGCAGGAAGGTTAAGGAGAAGAAAGTATCAGAGTAGGACTGATCAAACTGGCGCTATAAGTCCAGCAATTCTGTGATTTCTGGTTGTTCTTGGGAAAGAAGGCAGTGTTTTGAAAGCCTAGCTTCACAGTGTGCTTTCCTTAGTGGTGATGAGTTCCATCTCTTGGGTCCCCCCATCCCTTGGCCATGATGACTGGAATCTTCCAAGCAACTGCCACATGAGGATGCCTATAGGCTTCTGATTTGTCTGCTTGTTGGTAGAGCAGGCTCTGGATGAACTGAGTCCACTGGTGCCGTCCCCTAAGGCTAGTTGTGTGGGGGACTGTAAATCTATCCCCATTGCTAGAAGTTGAGGGTAGGGATGGTTTTCTCCTCTAGATTTTTGTACCATATGTGAGTGTGAAATTTTTTGTGAGCACGGACAGCACCCTTGGATTTGATTTCTGTTTTGGGTGCAAGAGAAGCCCTTAGAGCTGATCGAATCATCTGTTGTCCAAGAACTTATTCACTTCCTTTAGGTTAGTACCAGTAGTAAGAAAGTAACTGTAGTCATCTTTGGAGGATTAAAGTTTGAGATTTCTGTTAGCTAAGTGGAAGACTTGAGGTTAGAGGAAAGTTCTAGGTATACCACACATGAATTATTATTTGGACCAGACACAAGTCTTTTCTGACCGAAAGAAGTTTTGGTTGTTGATCCCCTACCTTGTAAGGGTGCCACAGAGGTCTCCTCTTTTGCATCTCGGCTTGGGGAGCAGGGAAATGGAAGTGGCTAAATAGGCAAAGTCAGACAGAGTTAAGAGAAGTTCCTGGCTTTAGGAAGATTTAATTAGTAGAAGATGATGTTGCATCTACCTCAGTTCATTACATAAAGCATATTTTGGCTTTAGTGTACAAACTGCTTCCTTCAGGGGTCACTTATTTTTTCTCCTTATCCAGGAAGTATGATCTTCTCATGAGCAACTTGTATCCATCAATTCTGCCTCCCAAGCTTCAAGAATTTGTGTCACATGCCCAGTTTGTCTACAGTTCACTGAACTGTTGGCCGGGGGGGGGGGGTTTAGGCGATGGCGACCATGCTTGGGACAAGAAGGTTGGGATCCAAAGGGATCCCACTCTAGAACTGAATTTTGTTTAAAGGTGAGCTTCAGATTCCAGGTTCCTGGCTGATAACTAGGCCAGCTTTCTTAACAGGCTAATCTAGGTCTTCCCCAATTCCGTTTCCCAAGGTGAGAATGAAACTCTGCGCCTTGTGTCAGTGAATCAAACCCTTAAGCAATAGAACAAATCCCAATCTTAGGGGTGCTGTGAAGCAACTAAAGTCTGTAACCAAGTCTGAGTTGAGCAGTGCCAAGCTGGTGGCTAAGTGCCATGTTACTGCACGGGGTGGGGGTAGGGCCTTGAAGTAGTGAAAATGGTAAGGTACAAACTGTCAAAATTTGGAGTTGGTTAAAGGCCCAGTAATCCTCAGCTAGATCCCCTACTGGGAACCAGCAAGAAGTGCGTGCTGAGGACTGGGGTCCCTAAGAAACCCTTAGTGCAGGACATGGTTTAAGAGAGGTGAAGGCTGAAATCCCTACAAAGGGCAGAGAGAAGTCCTAAGGCTGAAAAAGAGAAAAGGCCAGATTGAAAGTGATATTCTCTCTCTTTTGGGGGGGGGTAGGAAAGGGAGAGGTGCATGCTATGAAAGGATCACGACTGCTCCCTCCCAGGGACCTCGGTAGAGGAAGTCCCTGGTGATGGGGTAGATGAGTAATCTTGGTCGAGTCCCTGGCTCTGTGCCCCCCCCCCCCCAACCTGTGGGCCTTCCTTTGGCCTGCAGTGGGTTGAGAAGAAAAAATGCAGAGCTTGGTGGGGTAGTTTCTGCATGGGGGATGCACATGCACAAGAAATTTGGTTGTCTGCCTTGACTTAGCTCTGCCCTGCACCTCTGAGAATAGCTACTGCTTGTGGGCCAAAGACTCCTTATCCAAGGCAGCATACAAAAGTTTGGACTTTACATGCTCTGGAAGGGCTTGCTCTCTTAGCCATGCCTGTCTGCTAATGACAGACCCAGTGGCTGCAGCTCTGCTAGCAGCCTGTAAAGCATCAAGCCAACAGTGCAAGGAATGGTTGATCACTTGTGAGTGGAACTGCATATGTCCACTAATTCTTCAGATAAGACGTTATTTTCAATGGTCAAAAGTTTTTGCTTCATCTGATCCAGCAGTTACTCTTGGTGTTTTACTAAGAGGAAAGTACAGTTGTGTACCTACAATAAATGTAGATGTTCGAGTGTATTCACTGTTGCAGTCATTACTCTTGGGTTATCCTGCTGGCAGGCTACCCGCAGTCGGCCTGAATTCCAAAGTCCTGGTCCAGCTTCGGCTGCTGTCGCCTCTTCCCTGACGTCAGTGTGCCAAGGGTATAAAAGATGCAGCCAAACGCCATTTTCTTCAGTTTTTCTTGCCCCAGATGTTAGGTGCCCCCAAAAGGGTAGGCTAAATAAATTATGCCTATAAACATGCATGCACTAAAGTAAACATTTCCTTCATCTACAAACAAATACACCACATAGGTTGTATAGAACAGAGAAGTACAGATGAGACCCAGCAAAAGAAAGGGGGATTTTGGGAGGGTAACCTGGACTGCAACAGTGAATACAATCGAACATCTACATTTATGGTAGGTACACAACTGTACCTTCCTCTTAGTAAAACACCAAGAGTAACTGCTGGATCATTCATCGTGTTTCACTGTTGCAGTCATTACTCTTGGGTTGAATCCCAAAGCTGAGGATGGGTGGCTGGGCTAAATATGATTAGGAGAGGCTATGAGGCTCTGCAGAACTGCAGTGGCAAAGCCTGCTCTGGATTTAGAGTAGAGAGGTAAGTGGTAGTGCTTTGTAAAGCTATGCACTGAACTCCAAGTTGCAGCCTCTAAGATGTCTTTGGTTGGTACTCCTCTGAGGAAGGCTGCTGAAGTGGCTGCTGCTCTGGTTGAGTGAGGCCTAATGCCCTTAGGCACTGACTTGCCATGTTGTGAATAACAGAAATGAATGTAGTGGCCTATCCATTTTGAAATAGTCTGCTTTGAGACAGCCTTTCCTTGTGATCCTGCAGCATATGCCACTAAAAGTTGCTCAGTCTTTCTGAAAGATTTAGTTCTGTCCAAGTAGAAGTGTAGCTGTCTGTGCATGTCCAAAGAATGCAGATGTCTCTCACCCTTGTTCTGTGGGTTTGGATAAAAGGTAGGCAAAGTGAATGGTTTGGTTAAGCGCCACACTGGACACCACCTTAGGCATAAATGTCGGGTTAGTCCTCAGAGAAACCCTGTCTGGATGGGAAATGATAAAAGGTTCCACAGCCATGAGTCCCTGTAACTCCGAGACTAGTCTTGCATAGGTCATTGCTAGGAGCAAAGCTGTTTTCCAGGATAAGCATTTTATATCAGCTGTTGAGGCTGGCTCAAAAGGAAGCAGTGTGAGTTTTTCCAAGACATAATTGAGGTCCCATGCAGGTATTGGTGCTCTCCTTGGAGGTCTTATGTTTTTGGCCCCTCTGAGGTACTGCCTTATTAAAGGATGAGAAAAGATAGCTGGTTCCGTATTGTAATGGGCTGAAATGGCAGAGGCATGAATCTTAATTGATGAAAAGGCTAGGCCTTTGTCCAGCATCTCAGTTAAGTATTGTAAAATCTGAGGAATATTTGGTTCAAACACATCAATTCCATGTGCCTGGTTCCAAGCACAGAATCTCTTCCATTTTTCTGCATAATATTTTCTGGTACTGGGCCTCTTGGCCTCCAAAATAACATCCATCACAGCTTTGGAGAGAGGAGTGTTCCGAATGGCTACATTATCCGCTATGCTTCCAGGTTTAAGGTCCTGAGTTGGCTGTGCAGGATCTGATTGTTTTGTTGGGTCAGTAAGTGAGAAATTTGAGGCAATGTCCAGGCTGGACCTTGAGACAAGTTCTTTAGGATTGGGTACCAGTGCTGGCGTGCCAGTCTGGGGCAATCAGTATCATTATTTACTTTTCTTGTCTGACCTTTAGGAGTACCTTGGGGAGGAGAGGCAGTGGAGGAAAGGCATATACCGTTAGGTTTTTCCAGCTGAAGGATAAGGCATCCACTTTCCATGCTTGCTTGTGATAAGTCCTTGTGCAGAATCTCTGTAGTTGGCAGCTGTGAGGGGAGGCAAACAGATCTATGTCTGGGCATCCCCATTTCCTTGTTATCATGCTGAAGACTTGTGGATCCAGTTTCCACTCATGGGGATCCATGAGGTTTCTGCTTAGTTCGTCTGCCAGAGTATTTATTTTTCCTGGCAGGAATTGTGCTTACAGGTGAACTTGATAAGTCAATGCTGTGTCCCACAAAGTCATGGCCTGTCTGCATAGGGGTAGGAATGTGTGCCTCCCTGCTTGTTTATGTACCACATGACTGTAGTATTGTCCGTCTTTATCAGTAGTTGTCCTGGATGAAGTAGATCCTTGAAAGCTGTCAGGGCATTCTGAACAGCTAGCATCTCTTTTTGATTGATATGAAGATGCATCTGGCTTGCGTGCTATGTGCCCTGAATACATTTTCCTGCCATGTGGGCCCCCAGGCATAATCTGATGCATCCGTTGTTAGTGTTTGCCTGGCTGTGGGTAAAGTGAATGGCTGTCCCTTGTAGTGACAGGCCTGTGCCCATCATTGAAACTCCTGTTGCAGGCAGGGAATGAGGGTAATTAATGTTTCCAGGCTGTGGCAATGTTGAGTCCAAACACTTTTTAGATACCATTGTACTTTCCTCATATGCAGTCTGGCATAAGCAATTAGCAGAATGCAGGATGCCATGAAGCCCAAAGCCTGCAGAATTTTTCTTGCAGATAACTGGGTCTTTGTTGCCAACATTTTGAAGTAAGAAGTCAGCTGCCTTTGTCTGGTGTGAGATAAGCCATCTGGGCAGTTGTATTTAAGCTTGCACCCAGGAATATCTCTTGAGAGGGTACTAGTTTTGATTTCTTTTCGTTTATTGTGTACCCTAGGCAAATTAGTAATCTTTTTACAAACGCCAGATGCTTTAGTAGAATGTCCTTGTTCTCTGCTTGAATAAAGCAGTCGTCCAAGTAAGGATATATTTGAATTCCTCTTTGTCTGCAAAATGCAATTACTGGTGCCAGGCATTTTGTGAAGACCCTGGGCGCAGTAGATAAGCCAAAGGGCAGTGCAGAGAATTGGTAGTGCATTGAGCCAGCTATGAATCTGAGGTATCTTCTGCAAGATTGCCTGATTGGGACATGCAGGTATGCCTCTTTTAGGTCCAAAGTTACAAGCCAAGCCTTCTTGGCCGGCATGGGCAGTAGCTGCTGCAGAGTCAACATTTTGAATTTTGGAATGTCCAGAAATGTTTTTAGAATAGACAGGTCCAGTATTGGTCTCCAGGCTTTGTCCTTTCTGGGTACCAAAGAAAAGTCTCGAGTAAAATCCTTGTCCCGTCTCCTGCTGTGGTACTCGCTGAATGGCCCTCATGTCCATGAGGGATGAAACTTGCTTTTGTGCCTCTGCCCATTGATTGTGTGTCAGGTCTGGCATACCTTTTGCCCTTGGCAGGGTGTGAAAGTGGAACCTTGAGACACTATGTTCAAGACCCATTTGTCCTGGGTGATCATGTGCCAATGTTGTGAAAAAAGTGCTAGTTTTCCCCCTAAGGGGGCTGCCAAAAGATAAGTGCTTGGTTCTAGCAGAGGAAAGTCATTGGGACCATTTCCTGTATGGCTGTGATTTGTCTTCGACGCTTTTGGAGGTAGAAGCACCCCATTGTTTAGGCCTGTATGAGCCTTGGGGCTGGGATCTGCCTCTGGGGCATCTATATCTATCTCTTTGTGGCCTGTGACACTGGAAAGGACCAATTCTTAGTAGGCCAGTTCCTGCTAAATCTGGGTGGCTGCACCCGTAAGAAATCCTTAACTGTCTGCATAGATTTCGCTTTGTCCCCCATTTTCTTCAATACCTCTTCTGCTTTAACACCAAAGTATCATGCTGTAATGGAGCATCTAATAATTTTGCTTTAACATGACCAGGCAGATTCTGTTCCTTTAACCAAGCATGTCGCCTAATGACAAAACCCATAACAGCGGCCCTGCAAGAGGCCTCAGAGAATCAAAACCATACTGCAAAGTATACTTTCCCACTTGTTCAGTTGCATGCAATAAATCCTGCATTTCCTTGTTTTCTGCACATTCATAATTTGTTAACATTTTCTGTTTAAGTATTGACAATAAGCATTGCTGATATTTAAGCATAAGAAATTGATAATTTAAAGCCCTCACAGCCAAGTAGCAGAAGTGTAAACCTTTTTCCCCCATCTGTCCAGTGCCCTTGAATCCCTATCAGAGGGGATAGAGTTTTTTGCAGTGGAAGCCTTGACCCCTTTGGGACCCTGAGAAATAGTTTCTGGGTCAGCAGCAGGGTTTTTATAAAGAAATTTATGTGAATCTGGAACTCTGTAGTATCTGTCTGGCTTAACAGGTGCAGGGGATAAAGAGTCAGGGGACAGGCCGGACTCTGAAAATACATCATCTACAATGTCTAAAACAGGAGGGATAGCAAGAGGCCTGTGCTGAGGTAGTAAAAGAAAATCTCTAAGCCTTTTCTTAGAGTAGTCTTGGCTCTCCCAGTGGAAGTGCTCCCTCATGGTATGCAGGGTTTCCTCAAAAGAATAATCCTAAGGAGGGGAGGCTGAAGGGATAAATTCTTCAGCAACGGAATCCTCATAGGGAGGGAGAGAGTATTCTTGGTCAGAAGAGGAGTCAGAGTAAATGGAAACCCGATCTGAAGATCCATATTCTGTCTCTTGCCTAGGCCTCTTCTCAGGAGGGGGATGGAAACCTCTGATCAAAGTAATTAGGTCTTCGGCCATTTTGAGCATCTGATTTTTTAGGCATGGAGGCCTGTCCATGGGCTTGCTGCACTTGTTTCTTTGTCTTTAGTGGTGCTTTAGTCTTTGCCTTTGAAGCTGTAGTCGGTTTTATATATAATTGTGTAGGTCTGAAAACACCCTCAGAAGCCAATGCCTGTTAAGCGGCTCTGGACCCATCTGATGGAATATTTTCCAAGTGTCCAATACCTTGAGTTTCCAGAGGCCTAGTCTGCTCCATGTGGTAGTCGGAAGCGGCCTGTGGCTCTGAGGTAGCGGGCATCAGGGGCTGCGAAAGCGCCTCACTGAGAACCGGCGACTGGCTTAGAGGAAGCCTCGTCGTCAGTTTCGGACCTCCGATGCCTGTCCTTTTCCTTGCGTTTCTTGTGAATTGCGGTAGTCGGATGGCTATCCGATGACATCATGTAATTAAATATTCGGCCAAAGTAATGAAATGCAAAATCGTACCGACGCTTAATAGTGTGTTGGTTAAATCTAGCACAAAATCTGCAATTAGCTACATCGTGATCAGGGCCTAGGCAAGGAATACAATAAGAATGGAAGTCGTTATGAGGTATTTGCTTCCCACAAGAAATACAATTATTAACTTTTTCTGACATCGGTCTGGAGCAAGAAAAAAGTTTCCCCAATGGGGTACTTAGCTTTAAATGAAGACTTCGGATCTGAAATTCGAACACGAAAATCTCAGGAGTCTGCCGACCGGCACTTGTGAACTGCTTTTGCTTCGGGCACAGTGCAGCAAGAAAGACTGAAGAAAATGGCATCGGCTGCATCTTTTATACCCCTGGCACACTGACGTCAGGGAAAAGTTGACAGCAGCAGACGCCGGACCAGAACTTTGGAATTCAGGCCGACTGCGGGTAGCCTGCCAGCAGGATAACCCAAGAGTAATGAGTGCAACAGTAAAACACGATGAACATCTGGCAATTCAATGACCTCGTAGGTAATGTGGCAGAAGTGTATACTTTCTTGCCAAATCCTTCAAGTGCTCTAAAATGCATATCACTGGGTAGGGGGATTCTTGGGAGTACTGGTTCTGGAACCCTGGAGTCCAGGACCAAACCTCTGTGGATCTACTGAAGGGTTATTGAAAAAGTGTTACGTGACACCATAACCCTGTAGAAAGTGTAAGATTTTCTGGGTGCAGGGGGAAGGGAGTCTGGTCTTTCTGGGATCCTCTTCGAGACAACTGCCTCCAAACCTGGGGGTACTGCCCGAGGTTTCAGTTCTGGGAGATGGTGGAATTCCCTGGTTCCTTTCTTGGGTAGGGGATAATCTTATTCTTCCCAATGTAAAAGTTCCCCAAGGGAATTGTAAAGTTTCCCAAAAGGATATGTCCTCCAGAAGGGAGGCTGAAGGTAAAGTTTCCTCTGGGTCAGAGTCCTGAAAGGGAAACAAGAAAGGGTTATCTGCAAAGGTTTAGCCCTCCTGGTCAGAGTCCTGCCTAGTCTCAAAAGGGTCAGTAAGAATCTCAGCGATAGTGTCTTTTCTCTCTTTCCCCAAGGTAGACTCGGTGGGGGGGGGGTCTGACCCTTAACAGGGAAAGCAGATCTTCTGCCAGAGTTGGAAAGGCTGGAGATGAGAAGATGATTTTCTAGTTGAACGTTTTTGTTTTGGCCTGTAGGTGTCAGAAACACAGACTCATGAATACATCTGAGGTACAAAGACAGAGCTGTGTTCGCTGGAAGCTGAGGCTTGCCTGGCAGTTTCAGACCCAATCGACTAACATAATTCAGTGACTGATGACGGTGTAGAGTGTTCCGACGGCATATCGGTCTCCAAAAGGGCCTCGGTAGAGGCCTTATCCATTACCTCAACTGTGGGAGGGGGCTGCGAAAGAGCTTCACCAACTTCCGTGATAACCAGTCCTGGCTGGCTATCTGATGGTGAATGGTTTTGTTTGAAAGGTCTAAGCTTAGGCTGTTTGCATTTAGTCAGACTGACATCAGGATGCAGAATGGATGCGATCCCACATACAGATTCAGGGAATTTGCTAAGAAATCTTGCTAAATTGTCCACCCCACGCCAAATTGTTCTGGAGTTAAATCGGGCACATAAACGAAAATTTGGGATGTCACTGAAGGGCCTAAACAAGCAACACAAAGGGTATGAAAATCCCGGTGTGGAATTTGTTTACCACAATGGAGGCAGTTGTTAACTTTCTCTTGCATTAGTTTTGAAAAAGGAAAAAGTTCCCAAATGGGGTACATAGCTTTAGAAGTTTTTAATCTGGCGCAGACTGACCGACCCACATACAGCTTCACCTGTTTCAGGTTCCGAGGCCAAGAAAGAACTGAGGTAATGGCATAAGTGGACTCCACTTACACCTCAGTGTACTGACATCAGTCAAGTGCATCCTCTGGTCATAGGAGGGAAGACTTACTTTGGTAGTTGGGCCTGCCAAGGGCTTCCACAGCAGGAAATCCCACAAGTCAGGACTGCAACAGTGAATCACAGAGCATCTTTATTTTATATGGATGGGGATTCTGTTCCACAGCAGTGGCATCCTCTGTGAAGTATACCTCTCTCTCCAAACCATTCTACTGATGTTACAGAAGAGGTTTACATCCCTATTCTGAGTATTTCTGATACCATCTGACTTTCTGATGTACAGTAAATCCATCAGTAATGGGTCGGGGGAAGCCTTCTATACCAGACACAGACCGCCTCTTAGCAGTCTGTAGGACACAGAGTACAGTGACATGACTTTTAGTGAAGTCCATGTAGTTAAGCCTTCTATCCTTTTATCAAGGTATTTCTGTGGGCATTCCCTGTTGTTGCATATTTCTAGACAAATGCAGGCCAAATGGAGACACTACATTCAATGACTGGCCTATTGAGGGTTGAGTAAAGGGGAACCATAACATACCTATATCTAGACCAGTGGTGCACAACCTTTTTGTGGGGAGGGCCACTACACAAATTCTTAATGCATCTGCAGGCCACCTCAAAACATAGTAAGTCATTCCGAGTTATCAATAGGTTCCGGTGACTGCCATTTTTATTTAAGACAGCAGTCAGGAAATTGACGTTTTCTACATCAACTTTGCATTTAACTTTATTCTGGCTTGCAGCCATGACTTATTACAAACTCTTGCAGAAAGTTACTGCTGTTTACAGACTACAAGTTATAAACAACAAAGAATAGTTACCTCCACAGCTAAAATTAGGTGTGCACAGCTGCAGTCAATTAGGTAAGTGCGTGCTGGAAAGTTTGCGTGACTGGAATAAGGTCGAGATTTTTTTCACTTTTTAAAAAACATATTTGGTTACTCTGTGAGGGCCAGATGGTGTTGCGTAGAGGGCCGGACGTTGTGCACCACTGATCTAGACACAATCCCTTTGTTTATAAGCTGTGCAATATAGAAGGACTTTCTTAACAGACACTTGCCAGGCAAAAGTTAGGTTCATAGGTTGGTACTAGGCTATCAGCCCTAGGGCCTATACAAGCCTAGCCATAACAATTCCCTAGCTATTTCTTCTCACATTATTTACTTTCCTGGACCCCTGTCTAGCAGGGCGACTGACGTGATCCCTGGGGTGAATTTCCTTTCTCCCATCCAATCGTCAAGGTTCCTCTTGAAGAGGTACAGAGGCACTCTGCTTGACATGTATGGAATATCTATTCCAGAGTCTGGGGAGTCTCTGGGTCAGGAACCTATCCCTCCAGCATGTTTTGTTTATTGTGATGACAAGGTTTAGATCCCTGGAGCGTGTAGCTCTGAGGGATTGGGATTTCTTTAAGTGTAGCATGTCCAACAGCTCTGGGTTTGACATGGCCTTGTATGTTAAGCAGGGATCGCCTCTGAGTAGACAATATGCGACAGAGTATAGCTGGAGTTTTTTAAGGCGGTCAGCGTAGGGCATCTGCTTTAGGCCTGTGATTCTTTTAGTGAGGTATTTCTGAGGCCTTTACAGTTGTTGCAGATGTCTTGAGAGGTACATACCAAATGGGGCGTTGTTTTCTATAATGGGTCTAATGATGAATGAGTACAGTGAGACAATGACCTCCTTTTTTCTGGATGAAAAGCCCTTCGTGATGAGGTGTGCCACATAGAATTTCCTGACTGTTGTGGCGATGTGGTTATCGAAGGTGAGACCACTGTCCACCTGTGTCCCTAAGTCTCTTATCACACTTTCTGTGTTTAGTGTACTGCCACCTATATGGTAATTCATGGATACATGTTTTTTGCCAAAGGGGATAACAATACATTTCTTGGCATTGAGCTTGAGCCCATGGTTCTGGCACCAAGCATCTGTTTCTGTAAGGCCCTTTTGTAGAGTATCCACATCATTTGGGGATTCAATAATGGCTCCCAGTTTGCAGTCATCTGCAAACTTTGTTAGCCAGAGTCCCTTAGTGTTGACCTGTACTTCAGAGAAGTAGATGCCAAACAAGAGCGGCCCCAGGACTGAACCCTGAGGTACTCCACTTGTCACTTGTCTGGAGCTGGATTTGGAGTCGGCTACTTTTACAGTGTGGGTTCTATCAGTAAGCCATTTAGCAACCCATTGGGTGACATAGGGATTAATGCCCAACTTAGTAAGTTTATCTAGGATTCCAGAGTGGGGGATGGTGTCAAAGGCCTTGGCAAGGTCCAGATAGGCTGTGTGGACCACCTTACCCTTGTCCATGGCCATGGAGACTGATTCAAAGAAGTCAATAAGGTTCAGGAGACAAGATCGGCCCTTCACAAACCCAAACTGGGTGGGGTCCAGTGTTTGAAGGTTGCCAATGTCTTTGTTTATAAGTTCCATGATAATACGCTCCATGGCCTTGCAGATAAGGCTTGTCAGACTGATGGGACGATAGTTTCCGGGATCCAAGGTGGATCCCCCCTTGTGGATTGGGATAACTGTAGCTCTGCGCCACTCAGTGGGCACGAAACCTGTCTACAAGTTCCTATATTCCAAACAAATAGGTCAACTCTTAGGGCCGTACTGTCAATGTGTTAGTTCCCTGTGGTAAATGACTTCCCAGAGGATGCAATAATGTATTTTTGCCATTTAGTTTCAGACCATGACTTTGACACCAGTTATTTACTAGAGACAAACATTCCTGCAGGATGGCTACGTCATTTGGGATTCAATAACTGCTCATAGCTTGGAGTCATCTGCAAACTTAGTGACAGCCTTATGATATTTGGCTTTTACTTCAGAAAAGTAGATGCAAAACAGGAGAGGTCCCAGCACAGAATGCTGGGGGACCCTACTGGTGATTGGTCTCTCTGTGGAGGCAACTTCCCCTATTCTGCATCCTGTGAGCCAGCTGGCAATCCAGCAGGTGACATAGGGTTTTTTTCCCAGATTAGTTAGCTTTTCTACTATGCCTGAGTGGGGAGTTGTGTTAACAACTTTGGCTGAGTCGATGTATGCGATGTGTACCAATTTACCTTTATGAATTACTTTAGTAACTTTTTGAAAAAAAAATCCACTAGGCTGGGTAAGCATGACCTGCTTTTGATGAATCCAAACGAGACTGGTCCAGTGTTTGGAGATTCCCTATGTCCTAATTCCAAGACTCATCTTTCCATGGCTTTGCATATGAGGCTAGTCATACTGAGTCAGGGAAAGTGTGAGAATCATTAATATAATTTATCCCAAAATCTTGAAAAATTGCCTTGCAGATACCTGGCAATGAATGGGGAAACCGAGGAAGAACAGTTGCAACATCTCTATTTTGTCTGCAGGAAGAAAAGTTACTTCCAGGTCAGAATCTATTAAACAAACCAAGAAAAGAATTCTGTGGGAAAGGATGAGAGAAGATTTTTGAAAACTCAGACTGAGTAAGAGATTGTGAACAGTTGCTAAAGACTCTACAGATGGAGGAAATCTGCAAAGAATGGATGTCGTCTGAAGACCTAAGCTTTTGCTTTTCTTTCTTTGGCCTAGGTTGCTCAACTTTGGAAAGCCCTGCAGATGCCACTGGATGCAAGTGATAAGATTCTTGACGAAGGAATCTTGTTGAAAATTCAGCCCCATGCCTAACAGTCCTAATATTAAAACGAGCACAGAAACAGCAACTAGTGGTCTGGGACTAAACAGGTGACACAAAGGGAGTGAAAGTCTCTGTGTGGGATTTGCTTACCACAACAAAGACAATTATTTACTTTATCTGACATGAGTTAAAGGAAAGGAAAGGAGTTCCTCAAAAGGGTACGTATCTTTCGGACGATGACTTCTTTCTTGTTGGACTGACCAATGCACTTGAACACTGCTTTGGTCTCCGATGGCAAGAAAGGACTGAAATCATGAACCAGACTGGCTCCCTTTATATCGGAGCGTGCTGACGTTAGGCAGGGCATCTGCCAGCCTGGAAGATGGAAAGTTTTCTCTGATAGTCAGGCTGGCCGAGGGCTTTCACGGCAGGAAATACCACAAGCTAGGACTGCAATAGTGAAACATGAAGCACATCTGATACTGTAAGCCAGAGAGCAAATCTTAAAAGACGCCCCGAATAGTTTGACAATGGGAATGTGATGATAAACATCCTTTATGTCTAGTTATACCTTTTAGGGCTGGCATAATAGTTAAACTGGTTAACGCACAAATACAAGATACAGGGTTTGATTCTTTACTTTGGGTTGGGAAATTTGGTTAGGCTTAAAACGGCCCAAAAGGTCAGAGTGCCTAGTACATACCTAAGTTTTGATTTTACCATGAAAGCTAGAGAAGGAAGCAGAGGTAATGTAAGGAAAACATTCTGAACTTCAAATCTTGAATCAAGGATTAATGAAAGCTCACAAACATGCCTCTCGATCATTCCTTCACTGGTACCAGAAAAATCCTTGAAAAAAAGCTTGTGTGTACCTGACAGGGAGTTCTGAACAAGTATCTGATGCAGAATGGGAGGAAAGTGGTATTATTATAATGCTGGTTCCTTTAATTCACATCTGTCTGATACAACTTTCAGGTCCTCAAGTCCCTTTAAAAATTGTTTTCCCATAAGTCCCTTGAGTGTGGAGATACCACTGATGGGGTTTGCTGTCAATCACTGAAAAAGGATTTGTTGAAGTGCATGACAAAAAAGGGAAATATTCTTTAGGTCTTACAATATGTCAATTCAGTAGGGGGAAAGTACAGTTTTGCACCTACCATAAATGTAGATGTCCGATAGGAATGCATCTGCAGTCCTTACAAATGGGTTGTCCTGTCGTCAGGCAGCCCTTCGGTCGGCCGGATTCCAAAGTCTGGGTCTGGCCTCGGCTGATGTCGCACTTCACCCGACGTCATAGCTGCAGTTATTCGGGTATAAAGGTATCAGCCGACGCCATTTTCCTCAGTGTTTCTTGCCCCAGATGCCAGGTGCCCTCTAGGAAGGCTAAATTTGGATAATTGCAAAAGTTTCCAAATAAGAGAGAGCAAATAAAAATAAACATGTATATACATATATACAAACAAATACACCATAATAGACTCCCCCAGCTAGCTAGAAGATGGGTAAATTCCCTAGGAGTACCTCAGAGGGGAAGGTGGGAGGGTAATCCTGACTGCAGATGCATTCCTATCGGACATCTACATTTATGGTAGGTACAAAACTGTACTATGTCCTTCAAGGATGCATCTGCAGTCCTTACAAATGGGTAGAATACCATAGCCAAACTGGGGGAGGAGGAGAAATAAGATTATGGTGTAGCTAAGATCCCTTGCAAAACAGCAGTGGCAAAACCTGCTCGGGATCTCGAGTATAAAGGTAAATTATAATGCTTGGCAAATGTATGCACGGAGCTCCAAGTAGCAGCCTCTAAAATGTCTTTGGTAGCCACTCCTCGTAAGAAAGCTGTGGTAGTGGCTGTAGCCCTTGTAGAGTGAGGTCCGATATTTTCTGGAGTTTTCTTCCCATGGTAAGAGTAACAAAATCTAATGCAATTTCCTATCCACTTAGAGATTGTCTGTTTTGAAATTGCTTTTCCTTCCATTCCTGTTGCATATGCTACCAGTAGCTGGTCAGTTTTTCTATTGCTCTTGGTCCTGTCCAGGTAGTAACGTAATTGTCTATGTACATCCAAGGTATGCAACAGTCTTTCTCCCCTGTTCTGTGGGTTGGGGAAGAATGTAGGTAGGTGGATAGCTTGGTTTAAAGATATCCTGGAGACCACCTTTGGCATAAACGTAGGATTAGTTCTCATGGACACTCTATCCTGGTGGAAGATCAGGAAGGGCTGTACTGCCATTAATGCCTGTAGCTCAGAAACCCTTCTTGCTGAAGTGATTGCAAGCAGGAAAGCAGTTTTCCATGATAAGTACTGTAATTCTGCTGTTACTGCTGGCTCGAAAGGAGGCAGTGTCAACTTTTCTAGCACAAAGTTCAAGTCCCATGCTGGCAATGGTGGCTTCCTGGGTGGTTTAACATTTTTAATTCCTCTCAGAAACTGCCTGAGCAGAGGATGTGAGAAGACTGGAGGATCCAAGTTGTATTCTGCTGAAATAGCTGATGCATGAATCTTAATGGAAGAATAGGACAGGCCATTGTGGAAGAGCTCTGCCAAGTATTCCAGGATGTTAGCTATGTTTACTAGTGACACATTTTCTCCTTTTGCAGTACTCCAAATGAGATATCTTTTCCATTTTGCTGAATAGTTTTTTCTTGTTGAGGGTCTGCGAGCCTCCAAGATAATGTCTTTAACCCTTTGAGATAAATCTGGGTTATTTGTTCTTATACAATGTTCCAGGCAGCCAGCTGCAGTGTTTTCAGGTTTGGATGCAGGGTTTTGTAGTTGTTCTGTGTTAACAGTAAGGGAACCAGGGGCATAGGCCATATTTGTTCCCGAGACATACTCCTCAGTAATGGGTACCAATGTTGCCTTGGCCAGTCTGGAGCTATCAGGATGATCCTTGGACGGTCTTCTTTGATCTTCAGTAGCACCTTGTGCATCAAAGGAAGAGGTGGGAATGCATATGCTGTCAGGTTTTTCCAACTGAAAGATAGGGAGTCCACTTTCCACGCAAATGGGTGGTACGTCCTCGTGCAGAATTTTTTCAGTTGGTGATTGTTTGGGGATGCAAATAAGTCTATTTCTGGTAGTCCCCATTTCCCTGTAATGGTTTTGAAGATGTCCGGATGCAGCATCCATTCGTGGGCATCCGTGGTAGTTCTGCTTAGGATGTCTGCTAGTATATTTTCTTTTCCTGGCACAAAAATTGCTTGTAACTGAATGTTGAAGCTCAGGGCCACATTCCAGAGGTCCATAGCCATCCGGCATAGAGGGTATGAATGTGTGCCTCCCTGTTTGTTGATGTACCACATAACTGTGGTGTGGTCCGTCCTTATCAACAGTTGACTCTGTCGAAAAAATGGTCTGAATGTCTGAATTGCCAGTTTTACTGCCAGCATTTCCTTTTGATTTATGTGTAGGTGCAGCTGGTCGTGAGTCCATAAGCCTTGTATGCACTTGTCCAGCATGTGTGCCCCCCAACTGAGGTCTGAGGCATCCGTTGTGATGGTCTGGCTTGGTTGAGTGCTGCGGAAGGTCAGTCCTTTGTTCGATTGACAGGCCTGAGCCCACCATTGGAATTCTTGCTTCAGGCATGGAATTATTGGAATTTGGGTTTCTAGGCTGTGCTTGTGCTGAGACCATAAATTCCTTAGGTACTACTGTAACTTTCTCATCTGTAGTCTGGCATGTGGAATCAATATTATGCAGGATGCCATGTAACCCAGGGCTTGCAGGACTTTTCTTGCTGTTAGCTGGTTCTGCTTTGTTAATGCCATGAAGTAGAGAGGTAGTTGCTCCTGTTTTTCCACTGTCAGGAATGCCATTTGTTTTAATGTGTCCAGCTCTGCACCCAAGAAGGTTATCCTTTGGGATGGTATCAGCCTTGACTTTTTTAAATTGACTGTGTAGCCCAGGGCTTGCAGTAAATGAATGACCCTTTTCAAATCTTTTGTTAATTTGTTTTTGTTGTCCGCTTGTAACAGGCAGTCGTCCAGGTAAGGGTAGATTTGAATTCCCTGAAGCCTGCAATGAGCAATTACTGATGCCAGGCATTTCGTGAATACTCTGGGCGCAGTAGATAAGCCAAAGGGCAATGCTGAGAATTGATAATGCTCTGATCCTGCAAGAAATCTGAGGTATCTTCTGCAATTTGGTCGTATGGGGACGTGCAGGTATGCCTCGAGATCTAGAGTTACCAGCCAAGACTCCTTGCCCAGCATGGGAAGAAGTTGCTGTAGGGTCAGCATTTTGAATTTTGGAACAATGAGGTATGTGTTTAAAGCGGACAGGTCGAGAATAGGTCTCCATTGGTTTTCTTTTCTTGGTACCAGGAAGAGTCTGGAGTAAAATCCTTGCCCTTGTTCCATAGATGGTACCCTTTCTACAGCTCTCATCCTTAGTAAGTGAGTTATTTGTTTTAGAGCTTCTGTCCTCTGATTCGGAGGTAGGTTTGGCATTCCTCTCTTCCTTGGTAGAGTATGGAAGTGAAACCTGTAACCTTGGTCTATTGTCTGTAAAATCCACTTGTCTCCTGTGATGTAATGCCAGTTTACTGAAAATAGAGCTAGCTTGCCGCCTAAGGGTGCTTCTAGTTGTTCCCTGGTAGGCGGTGCCAGAGCCAAGTCACTGTGATTGTCCTGTGGAAATGGTGGTGGCTGGATCTGTGGCTGTACCTCGCTGGTTGTTGGTCTGCCACTGGCGTCCCCTGTAGGCACCTCTGGATTGACCCCTGCCTCTTGAGCGCCTATTCCTGCCTCTCTGAGCTCTGGAGGTGTCCGGAAAGGACCAATTCTTGGAAGGCCAGTTCCTGCTAAACCTTGGAGGCTGGACCTGTAAGAAATCCTTGACTGTCTGGACAGATTTTGCTTTCTCTTCCACCTTTTTCAGCACCTGTTGTGCAGGGGAGCCAAACAAATTGAGCTTATCCATAGGAGCATCTAAGAGCTTTGATTTAACATGGTCTGGTAAGGACTGCTCTTTTAACCATGCATGTCTTCTGATCACTGTACCAGTCATGGCTGATCTAAAGGAAGCCTCCAGTGCATCATAGCCGCATTTTAAGGAATGATTACTGACCTGCTGAATGTTATGCACCATTTCCTGAACAGATTTTTTGTCTAATGGTTCATCCGAGGACAGTTTCTTAGTTAACTGGTCTAACATATATTCCTGATACTGAATCATGTGGAATTGACAGTTCAAGGCCCTAGCTGAAAGAGTAGCAGAAGTGTAAACTTTTTTACCCCACCTCTCTAAGGCCCTAGATTCCCTTTCAGAGGGGAGGGGGTTCTTGGCAGAAGTAGATGCTACAGCCTTGGGTCCCTGGGAGATAGTTTCGGGATCTGCAATAGGAGCCTTATACAAATGATAGTGTGTGTCCGGAACCCTGTAGTACCTATCGGGCTTAGCAGGGGCCGGAGGAAGAGAACCAGGAGCAGTACAAGCATCATTAAATGCATCATCCACAACAGTAAGTACTGGAGGAATGGCTAAAGGCCTATGTTGTGGCAAATGCAAAAAGGTTCTAAGCCTTTTCCTAGAGTCTGAAAAATCCTGGCCCTGCCATTGAAATTGTTCCCTCATAGCATGCAAGGTTTCCCCAAAGGAAAATTCCTCAGGCGGGGAGGCAGAAGGCATGGACTCTTCTGCATCAGAGTCTTCATAAGGAGAAAAAGGGCCCACTGGAGGGTTTGAATTATCTGATTCATCAGAGGAGTCATCTGAAGAAACTGGCTCAGGGGGCTCTACTCTAGGCCTCTTCTCTGGAGGTGGGTGAGAGGCCCTGTCTGGGTGTGGTTGGGATCCCAGGATCAAAGAAATGAGATCCTCTGCTAGACTAAGCATTTGTGAACTAGAGCTAGGCCTGTGAGAGGGTGTCTTAGCAGGAAAAGTTTTGGTAGATTTTGCTGCTTTAGCCCTGGCAAAGGCCTTAATCGACATGGATGCAGGTGGCCTAGCAGCTCCACGTGCAGGGGTAGAAATATCCAAAGGGATAGTATCAGATAAATCCTGTGAACCTGCAATAACGGGTGGGATTTCAGTAGCAGATTCAGCCATGCTGGATGAGGCCTCGGTAGAAGGTAACCTTTCGGCCGAAGGAAGAATCGTGGACTCGGCTTCAGCCGAAACCGAGACACTCGCGGTTGGCTTAACCGCGGTTTCGGCCGAAACCGCAGACCGCAAGTGTCGGTCCTTTTCCTTGCGCTTTTTGGATATTTGCGTAGTCGGAGGATCTGACAGCATAATGTAAGCAAAAGCGGAGCCGAAAAACTCCTCGGCAAATTCCGACCGACGTCTAAGCGTCCGTCGGTTGAAAGAAGCACAGGCTAGACAAGCTGCTACGTCGTGGTCTGGGCCTAAACAAGGTAAGCAGTAAGAGTGGAAATCTTTATGAGGTATTTGTTTCCCACAAGTTAAACAGTTATTCACTTTTTCTGACATCGGCTGAGGCAAGAAAGAGTCCCCAACGGGGTACTTAGCTTTTTAGAAGTCTTCGGTAGTAGTAACCTCTGGTTCTGACCGACCGGCACTTGCGAACAGCTTCTGCTTCGGGCACCACGCGGCAAGAAAGACTGAGGAAAATGGCGTCGGCTGATACCTTTATACCCGAATAACTGCAGCTATGACGTCGGGTGAAGTGCAACATCAGCCGAGGCCAGACCCACACTTTGGAATCCGGCCGACCGAAGGGCTGCCTGACGACAGGACAACCCATTTGTAAGGACTGCAGATGCATCCTTGAAGGACATCAGAGGGCTTGTCGTAATACAAAACAGATGTGAATGGAAAGATCCCGTTGCTATGGTAAGTACAGAAAGTACAGTTGTGTACACTTACCATAAATGTAGTGTTCGAGTGTATTCACTGTTGCAGTCATTACATTTGGGTCATCTGCTTGCAGGTAAACCCTCAGTCAGCCTAATTATCAAAGTCTTGGGTTCTGTGTCGGTTGCTGTCTCATCTTTCATGACGTCAGGTAGTCAGGGTTATAAAGCATGCAGCCGATGCCATTACATCATTTTTTTCTTGCCCAGATGTCAGGTGCCCCCATAATGGGAAGCAATTAAATACAAGGTTACACCTCCAACAAAAAGCAAAGACAAGAAAGCTTAAGCATAGTAAACAGGAAAAGAGGTATAGCCAATAGAAGTCAGGGGGCTGGAGGGAGGGTAACCAGGCCTGCAACAGTGAATACACTTGAACATCTACATTTATGGTAAGTGTACACAACTGTACTATGTTCTTCACGTTTCACTGTTGCAGTCATTACATTTGGGTAGATTCCCAAAGCTAAGGAAGGAGGCAGTTATTGAGCATTAGGACTAGCTATTGGGCCTTGCAAGACTGCAGTGGCAAAACCAGCTCTGGATTTAGAAAAAAATTGGCAAGTGGTAATGCTTGGTGAAGGTATGTACAGAACTCCAGGTAGCAGCTTCTAGGATGTCCCTAGTAGGAACACCTCTGAGAAAGTCTGTAGAAGTAGATGCAGCCCTTGTGGAATGGGGTCTTATCCCATGTGGAGTAGGTGTTCCATGGTGCTTATAGCAGAAAAGAATGCAATGGCATATCCACTTAGAAATGGTTTGCTTTGAAATGGTCTTCCCCTCTGCCTCTGCAGCAAAGACAACTAGCAGCTGCTCAAATTTCCTGAAAGGCTTGGTCCTGTCCAAGTAAATTCTAAGTTGTTTTTGCACGTCCAAGGAGTGCAGTATTCGTTCCCCTTTGTTCTGTGGATTAGAAATGAAGATGGGCAAATGAATGGACTGATTAAGGGCCACAATGGCTACCACCTTGGGCACAAAGGAAGGATTGGTCCTGAGGGACACCCTGTCCGCATGAAAGATGATGAAAGGTTCCACCGCCATGAGGGCCTGTTCAGACACCCTTCTTGCTGAAGTGATGGCTAGAAGGAACGCTGTTTTCCAAGAAAGGAATTTCAACTCTGCAGTTGCAGCTGGCTCAAAAGGAGGTAGAGTCAGCTTTTCCAATACAAAGTTAAGGTCCCAGGCAGGAAAAGGAGCTCTCCTGGGTGGTCTTAAATTTTTGGCCCCTCTGAGGAACTGTTTCAGTAGGAGGTGAGAGAAGAGTGGTGGCTCAGTATTATAATGTGCTGAAATGGCTGTGGCATGAATTTTAATGGAAGAGAAGTAAAGGCCCTTGTTTAAGTATTGAAGAATATGCAGTAAACTGGGCACTGTTGTGCCCATCCCTAGTTTGGCTCCAGGTACAGAATCCTTTCCATTTTTCAGCATAGGATTTTCTAGTACTAGGCCTCCTTGCCTCCAGGATGACATCCAGCACTTGTTTGCTGAGGGATGGTATAAGAGAACTCAGGTAATTTAGCCAAGCTGACAGGTTCAGGGTTTGAAGCTGGGGGTGCAGAATCTGGCCCTCCTGCTGAGACAGTAGGGAAGGAGTCTGAGGCAGGTGCCATGGTTCAAGTGGTGACATACTGCGCAAGAGGGGGTACACCAGTGTTGGCGTGGCCAGTCTGGTGCAATGAGTATTGTCCTTGGTTTGTCCTGTTTGATCTTCAGTAGCACTTTTGAGAGGAGAGGCAGAGGGGGAAAGGCATAAACTGAGAGGCTTTTCAAGGACAGGGCATCCACTTTCCAAGCTTGTCTGTAGGGAGTCCTTGTGCAGAATTTGTCCAATCGGTAGTTCTGAAGGGAGGCAAACAGGTCTATCTCTGGGCTCCCCCATTTGTTTCTCAGAATGTTGAATATCTTTGGCTCCAGTTTCCACTCGTGTGGGTCCATGAGATGTCTGCTTCAGTTGTCTGCCTGTGTATTTATCTTGCCTGGCAGGAACTGAGCTTATAGGTGCACTTGGTAGCTCAAGGCTGTGTTCCACAGAGCCATGGCTAGTCTGCAGAGAGTGTATGAATAGCTTCCCCCCTTGCTTGTTTATGTACCACATAATAGTGGTGGTGTCCATAGTTACCAATACTTGTCCTGGAAGAATGTGGTCCTTGAAGGCTGTCACAGAATTCTGTACAGCCAACATTTCTTTTTGATTGATATGCAGGTGCATTTGACTCTGGTTCCATTTGCCCTAAATGCACTGCCCTGCTAAGTGAGCCCCCCATGCACAGTCTGATGCGTCTGTTAGGGTTTGGGTGGCAAGGGGTAGAGTGAATGGTAGTTCCTTGTGGTGGTGGCAGGCCTCTGCCCACCAAAGAAACTCTGTATTTATACAAGGAATGATGGGAATCATTGATTCCAGGTCCTGAGAATGTTGACACCATAGGCGTTTTAGATAAAATTGTAGTTTCCTCATATGCAGCCTTGCATATGGAATTAGTAGAATGCAAGAGGCCATGAACCCCAGGGCTTGCAGTATTTTCCTTGCAGATAGCTGGGTCTTTGTGGCCAGTAGTTTGAAGTAGGCTGTCAAACTTGTTTCTCTGGCGTGAGGTAGGCCACCTGGGAAGTTGTATTCAAGCTTGCTCCCAGGAATACAATTTTTTGGCAGGGTACTAGATGAGATTTCTTTTCGTTTATGGTGTATCCCAGCGAGGTTAGCAGTTTCTTTACAAATGCCAGATGATTTAATAGTACTGTCCTCTGGCTTTCTGCCTAAATTAGACAATCGTCCAGGTATGGGTACATTTGAATGTTTCTTTGTCTGCAGAATATGACTGGAGCTAGGCACTTTGTGAATACCCTGGGCGCAGTAGATAAGCCAAAGGGCAATGCAGGGAAAGTACAGTTACACTTACAATAAATGTAGATGTTTGAGTGTATTCAGTGTTGCAGTCATTACATTTGGGTAATCTACTGGCAGGTTGCCCTCACAGTCAGCCTGATTAACAAAGTCTTGGGTCCTGTGTTGGTTGCTGTCCCTTCTTCCATGACGTCAGGTCGCCAGGGGTATAACTCATGCATCCAATGACATTATATCAGTTTTTCTTGCCCCAGATGTCAGGTGCCCCGATGGGGAGCCAATAAAATTAAAAAACACAAAAATATACCTCCAACCAAAAGCAAATGCACCAAAAAGGCTTTTAAGCATAGTAAAAGAAAGTACAGGTATAGCTAGAGAAAAATAGGGGGCTGGTAACCAGGACTGCAACAGTGAATACACACTAACATCTACATTTATGGTAAGTGTACACAACTGTACTATGTTCTTCATGTTTCACTGTTGCAGTCATTACATTTGGGTAGATTCCCAAAGCTATGGTTGGGGAGGAGGAGTTTATACAGCATTAGGGCCAGCGATAAGGCCCTGCAAGACAGCATTGGCAAAACCAGCTCTGAATCTAGAGATAATTGGTAAATGATAATGTTTGGTGAAAGTATGTACAGAACTCCAGGTAGCAGCTTCTAGAATATCCCTGGTAGGAACACCTCTGAGAAAGGCTGCAGAAGTAGATGCAGCCCTGGTGGAGTGAGACCTGATCCCCTGGGGGATAGGTTTTACATGGTGCTTATAGCAGAAATTAATGCAATGGCTTATCCATTTAGAAATGGTTTGTTTTGAAATAGCCTTCCACTCTGCCCCTGCAGCAAATGCTACCAGCAACTGGTCATATTTTCTTCGAGATTTAGTCCTGTCCAAGTAGAATGTATATTGTCTGTGCACATCCAATGAATGCAGAATCTGTTCCCCTTTGTTCTGTGGATTGAGAAAGAAGGTTGGCAAATGAATGTACTGATTAAAAGCCACACTGGAAACCACCTTGGGCATGAAGGATGGATTGGTCCTCAGAGATACCCTGTCCGCATGAAAGATGATAAAAGGATCCACTGCCATAAGGGCCTGTAATTCAGCCATCCTTCTAGCTGAAGTGATTGCTAAAAGGAAGGCTGTTTCCAAGAAATAAATTTTAAGTCTGCAGTAGCAGCTGGCTCGAAAGGAGGTAAAATGAGCTTCTCCAAAACAAAGTTAAGGTCCCAGGCAGGGGTAGGAGCTTTCCTAGGTGGTCTCAAGTTCTTTGCCCCTCTGAGATACTGCTTGAGCAGGGGATGAGAGAAGAGGGGTGGTTCTGTGTTATAGTGAGCTGAAACAGCTGAAGAGTTGATTTTAATAGAGGAAAAAGACAGGCCTTTCTGAAGCATCTCAGTTAAGTATTGCAAAATCTAAGGTAAATTGGGCGCTGCTGTG